>NC_069657.1:155841856-156498106 GCF_027244095.1 Hemicordylus capensis | reverse complement strand
CACTGTCCTAAATGAGGTTAATGGAGTGACAACACATGAGTAGACCCCAGCTGGGAGGCTGCAAACAGAATCCCAGGCTCAGGGGTCTTTACAGGATGACCTGTATGTTGTGTGGGGCATCCTGGGACTTCCGGGGGCTGCATGGCCCCTAAACTCTGCAGCCCCCAACAGCTCTGTGACAGAGCTGGCAGTTGTGCGGGTGGCCGATCCGGCTGCCCAGGGCTCCGCCGCCGATCGTCTGCAGGAAGAGCAGGCTAAGCCTGCTCTCCCCACAGACCTCACTGAAGTATTTCACAGCAATCGTGTGAAGCGCCTCTCTATCTATGCCCCTAAAGCCCTTAGTGATCATTAGAGATACTGCTGCTGAGAGCTGATGCAGCTAGGGTCCAAGCTCCAACAGCTACCACTTCCCCCTCACAGAGATAACCTCACATTTTGGGAGATGCTGCCATTACAGCTGCTGCTTGGTTTTAGATCAGTGGTGATGAAAGCAGAGGGCAGAGCTTGCTGCTTCCACCGGTGCTACAATGACAGAATTTGCTCTTAGATTGACAGTGCTGGCAGCAAGCTCCATTGTTGCGGCTTTCACCACTGGTGTCAGGGGGCTTGGCCAGCAAGGGGGCACCCAAAGTTTTTCTTGCCTGTGATGCCAGTTGGGCTAGGACCAGCCCTTCCTGAAGTAGTTTGTTCATCTGTATATACTGCCAAGCAGTGTTCTCTCTATTTCCCCCCCATCTGTGTGTGGAATCAATTTTGTTCTGGACGGCAGTATCAAGGCAATGTGTGCGCACATGCATTCAGACTGGGGCCTTCCTGATTCAACCTGAGCAGGATCTAAAATGGACTGAGTGTACATCAAAAAGTGTGTGAGTGCACGCACATGCTTTAGAGGGAACCATGCTGCCAAGTAGTGAGAAAAACATCAATGCACTTCCACACTCAGTCATGGTAGAATATAGAGGTCCTCAGTGGATATGACAAACTTGTTTCCTATCATCTTCAGAAAAATAAAAATAAAACAAAGAGACTTCAGAACTTTATTTAAGCACTGGAAAATACTCACTTCAAGTATTCTGCCCACTCCTACCGATATACAAACATTTTGGAGCAGACTCTGTTTGTATAGTTTGTTTTGATATGTTATGATAATACCAACAGAACTGAAACAGTAAGCATTTGGCTCTCATTGAAGCACTATTATCTGAAGAAAATTTGCCACAGCAAGAGGAAAATATTTAAGACACAATTATAATGAGTGGAAAGTTATGTTCTGCAAAAATAAAAAGAGAAGGGTCATACTGTGTGGAAAAAAGGGTCAGATTCTACTCCCTCTTTTACAGCTATTGATGCCAAAGAAACATTTTATATGCAAGAAAGGGCAGGAACTTAACTGTTTGGATATAAGGACCTCTCTAGTGGTGTTCTCTCTGGGGAAAATTTTTGTTGCAAATCACATTTTTCTCATGATGAAGTCTGGTGGTTGTGTGTGTGTGTTTAATTAAAGAGTTAGAAATGTTGTGTTCATGATCCTTCATTGAATAAATCCTTGGTAAGTCTGCTTAAAACCAGGTAACTAATCTTTTCATAATGAGAGGGCTAAACCAATTCCCATTCATTCTCATTAGGCTACTTTTCTCTCCTGCCCACTTCATCTGGGCTTCAGTCCAGCTCAGGAGAGCTAAGGGAGATAGAGTGGAACCTAGAACGGAAGACAGTTGCTACAAACTCATTAATTTTCCAGATGGTGGCACTTATTCAATTTAAATTTTAATAGACTTTTGCTTCTAATGCGAACCAGTCTACCTGCTGCTTTTGTAGCTATCCAGACATATGTTTGATTGGTGAATAGTCTTCTGTGCCACCTAGAAAATATATAGGCTGGATATGCAAAGAAAATGTCTTGTCCTCCTCATGGATACCTCTGGATGTCTTTTTCTTTGACTGAACTTAGACAATACAAAAAACTGTAAGGTTTAGTATAACGTATCCAAGTTCCTGACTGAACAATGATCTGCATTTTCCCACTTCCCATTTCACATCACGAGCAGCCATGGCAAAAGCTTGGAAACACACTCGATATTGTTAGGAGAAGTCATTACCAAAAGGAGGGAACTTCTACTTTCAGTAATAGTCCCTCTTTCTTGTAACATTTAGTTCTGCCCTCAGGGTGCATATAGACATGTTTTTCTGTCAAATTGTGATTTTTTTATACACCACATAGTGAGATTCATGGGAAACCTGGGTATCTAGGATTTTGCTCAAATGATGATGGGATCAGAGCTGATTGCAGCATTGACTCATAACTGCCACTTTAGTTCTCCCTGAGTCCAGCTCTGGTTATCATATAAATGTGAAATAATTGGTTCTTCGAATCGGCTTTCTTTTGACTTTATTGCTGGAGAAGACATCACCAATATAATCAAAAGATGTGTTTCTTAGATGATACAATTTGGCTTTTCTTCTGGGTTGTTTTTCCCCCCTCACTTGATTTGATGAAAAGCACTTGAGAATATTGCTTGCAGACTCAGAGAAACAATGCTAGAATTAAAAAAAATAATGGATCATAAACAGAACTGATAATATCTGCTTTTTGTACTAAGAAAGTGACAAAAAACTGAGAGTCAGAAAAACACAGTTATGGAATGAAATCTCAAAACAGAAATGGAAAAAGAATGTATATTTTCCCTCTCAGAAGCATTTGAGCAGGGGCATTTGCAAGCACCCCTCCTTGATACTTGTGGCTGGCATCTCTACAAAGGTATTGAAATGATTAGCCTTCCTAAATATCATAGACACACACATGTCTCGGACTTGGATAGAGCTGGTATTTCAGATAAGTATTTCTGGTGTTTCTGGTCTTTTCTGGTGTTTCTAGTGTCTTTTCTTCTTCTAGTCTTTCTGGTATGAGCATGGTATTGCTGACCACGCAAATGGCACCCATGCATGCACAGACACCATGTGCACAGCATGGTGGCACATGGTACCTGGGATGTGTGCCGCCTCAGCTGGAAGTTGCATGAGGTGGCAGGGAGCAGGTCCTTTAGTTTCTTAAAGCTCCCACTCGCTACTCCCATTCACCGTTGGCCTCCCCACAGCGCAGAACTAGTTCAGATCTTGTCCAAACTGGTTCAGCACCAAACCTGTGCTTGAACCTTGGTTTGTGCACACCTTTAGTACACAACTTTAGTAAAGGGCATGCCCTTTAGTGCATTTTCACCACAGGCCCAACATTATTGTGTATAATGGCTCTGTTCATCTGATCCAGCCCGTTATCAATAACTTTGTACTGCCTTGTTAGTGCAAGGTCTCACCTGTCATGATGCTGGCATTACAGGCCATACTTTTCAAAGTGTGACATTGCCATACTTTTTTAAAAAAGAGACACCATTGCCCAATGGATTTTATATCACACACAGCCACTCTGTGTTCACATTTCTGCAAGAGTTTAACCTGCACATGGTTTTGTTCATATTCAGAACAAAAGTTCAATGAGATGCATTTTTATTTACATAAACTTGATCAATTGTCCTATTCTCTAAGAGGAAAGGTGGATTTTTAGACAGGCTACTGAATTACAATGGTTTGGGTTGATATCATGGCAACAACAAAAAAGACTTTTGTCAAAGCAAAATCAGGACACTAATATTACGAATAAATAATAAAATAAATGAGTAACGCTGCCTCAGAATATTTTCCTTACCCTATTTTGATACTCTGTTTGTTTCTGCTCATTTCCATACTGCAGCCCATATTTTCACAGTGAAAAATTATTAGCAACTGTTCAGCAATTTAATACCAGGCATGACATTTATCTCAGTGTCAGTAAGATCCACAGGTTACCTATGAGGAAGTAGCTCCTGTTGTGTTTTCATCAATTAAATTCCATTCTGCTTGCTTTCCCCATAGAAGATCAGGAATGAATGCTTAATTTAGTTTTGAAATTGATTGATAATGCTTCATTCTCTGAACTGAGAAGAGTGAATGAATGGGGATGCATGCCTTCCTCAACTACTGACAGTTCAAAAGTTTCCATCTTTTGAATGATGATGATTGTTCCATCATATAATATGGTCTAGAAAGGATTTCAAATACAGTTACCAGGTTGCAAAATGGAGCTGCAACCTTAACAAACAACTCTGTAGCTATGAAAAATGATGCAGCAGTAGATTCTTACAGAATGTGAGAGAAGAAGCACTATGACCCTGAAATAGTGGTTTCAATTCATAACAGCATGGGCCAATTTCAGGCAATACTTTGAGGTCATTCACACAATCAAAAACTGTTTTCTGCCCAGTTTTAGGTGCTGTATGTGCTCCCAATTTTCAGAAGCAAGATACGAGGAAACCTGAGTAGAAGTGATTGTGTGGAAGTAAAGTTGGAGGAAAGGTTACATAGGTTTTCTTCCTACCTTGCTTCCACAAAACTGAAACACACACACAGCTCCCAAACCCAGGTAGAACACAGTTTTTGTCTGCGCATCCCTAGCATACATGAGATGGAGATGCACTTTATGATGGTGTACACGCTTCCCAATGAACCAGGGTGCCTTTCCATATAGTAAATGTGTGGCAGCAGTGGGTCATCCAAAGCATGCTTCTACACTTGCAAATACTAATCACAACATGGTGTGCTGGGGACTGGCAGATGAAGTATTGTCCAAACTGGCCTTAAGATAAATATGTGATCAACATCCGCCAAGTGTTTCTAGCAACTGGTTTAAAGGCGAGCTTCTGCAGATATTCAGGATTAATGTGCAAAAAGTAGGAAAAAAATATGTTAAGATCATTTGTTGTACTTGATTTTTTATGTTACATAGTAAGGACAAAAATGGTGTCAACTCAGGTCAGTCACAATTACCACTACCCACTTGAGGCAAAGAGTTTTACATGTTTGGCATACCTATGTAAGACATAGGGCCATTTGTTGTTTATAGCAATAGTCACTTAGTGAGTGAAATGAGTGAGTTGGCCAGAAACATAGATGCTCCCAAGAAACATAGATGCTTCCAAGGAATAATTACATGGTATCTAGAACACAAGCAGAGTTTCACAGAGACAATCTGGGCCAGTTCAAATGATACCGCTGGCAGCACACATGAAGTACAACTAAGTTTTACTCGAAGGGTACATTGTAGTGTTTTGGCAGAGCTGCAAATGGTTGCTTAGCCACATGGGAGAGGGGGTATAGGTGTGTGAGAGAGTGGATAGGGTGAATTGTGCGTGCATTTGTGGGAATGTGAGTATGGTTGGGCATGTGTTTATCACATGTGTGAATCAGTGTTTGTATGAGGTTTGGGGTAAATGGGCTGGTTCAAATAATATGGCCAGCAGCACATGTGAACAGGAAGAGGGCACTCCAAGAACGTAATCATCAGGACGTCCTGGTGCCCTAGTGATCACATGTGGGAGACTGTCCCCTTAATTTAGTGTGGTTCCCCTTTAATCATATCTGGGGACTATTCATCCAAAGGGCTCCAAAATACATGCTCCAAATACTTGTTTAAACATGGGTGGGCTCTTGTCACTCTCCACCCTTCTTCTTCATGTTGCTGCTGGCACTGTTGTTTGAACTAGCCCATTAACACCAAAACCCGCCACCTAGAGAGATGGTCATGTGGTAGCAACCATGAACTTTCCCCTTTGCTGGCAGGGTCAGCTCTGGTTTGCATTTGAATGGGAGGCAACATGTGAGCACTGTAAGATATTCCCCTTAGAGGATGGGGTGGCTCCGGGTAGACTATCTGCATGCTTGCGTGAAGAAGGTTCCAAGTTCCCTCCCTGGCATCTCCTAGACAGGGCTGAGAGAGACTCCTGCCCGTAACCTTGGAGAAGCCGCTGCCAGTCTCTGTGTAGACAGTACTGACCTATTGCCTACAATAGTCTCACTCAGTAGAAGTCAGCTTCCTATGTTCCTATGCAGTGTGAATGAGTTGAAGGTTGTACAGCTCAAACTCACTACCCACCACATTTTCCCCTTCCCTGTTTATGAAATTTTACAGGTCTCAATTTGTCTAGATATAAATGATTTTATTACGTGGTATAATATCTGCAGAAGCTGGGATCTTTAAATGTCTTTTAATCTGATTTAATCTCATGTTTCCCCCCCTTTCCATTTCATGTATTTTAATTTGGAGTTCTGCTCCCATATGACATCTCATCTCTCTGATGTATCATCACTGAAACCTTAACTCTGTTTCAGATCTTATGAAGTTCTAATAAGAAGCTACTGTTATTATTACCTCACAGTTATTGCTCTGAGTTTCTAACCAGATGCTGGAAATAACAAGCTAATAAAAACTGCTACTAATTCTGTCTGAAGGACAACTTTGGTTCTCTTGAGGACAAGATAATTTGAGCAATAAAAAAGTAACTTTAACAATGGTGTGAACCAGGCATGGAAATGACCTTGTGTTGATGAACATTCGCAGCCCAATCCACCAACCATTTAGGCAAAATCACTTGGATTTAAGGTGATACTGTTCATTGACTTCAAAAAAACCATGATGAAATAGTATGTAGGATTGTTCTCAGGAGCTAATCCATCTCCTAACTGTATCCCATTGTCATATTGCTAAACAAAGCACTATATCTTTACAGGAGCAAATAAGAGGATGAAAATATGCTTTATTCATGTTTTCTGATGCCACAACTCTGTAAAGCCTGTTACTGATAAGAAAAAAACAGGGTCATTAGTTAGGAATTGTAAGGCCTAGGAGCCAGTGGCACCAGTCATAAGTGTGGCTCCATGACTAATTATTTATTGGGCGGGTGTGAAGCTTCAGCCAAAGCTGAACATTCTCCACTGTCCCCCTGGCACTACATGGAGACAACCATTCCCAGTGTACAGTGCTGTGCTTTGCCTAGTGCCGGTGGGGGTGCGGTGGGATCTTTTAATTGAGCCCTCTTGAGCCCCTGCATCATCATGGAAGTGGTGGACAGCATGTTGGGATGTTAAGCTCTTCTCAGTGACTTCCCCATAGAGCACTTTAGAGAGGGCTCTTCCTCTCTTAAAGGCCTTACTAGCAGTGGGGGAAATACAGTGCTGTGCAGAGGTCAGCACAGTGGGAAATGGCTCTCACGTTGAAGGGTTTTTGTTGTTAAATAGTGATTCATTGAGTCGGGACAAGTTGCCTTGCCTCAAGTATTGGATTTAGAGATTGTCATTTATTTAGTTGTTTATTATTATTATTTATTTACACAGTCAGACAGGTGTTATTGACTGGCTTGTTTTATCCAGACACCGAGTCCTTCCCAAGGACATGGGATGGCTGAATTTATTATCAATGTTTTTGCCGTTATTATAGATATCGTCGCAGAATATAGGCTGTTCCCAGTAAAGTTGCTTTTTGTAATTGGCCAATGGTGATTCCTGTGGCCCCTATGGTGTTGAGTTGCTCTTCAAGTTGTTTTGGAATTGCACCTAGGGTGCCAGTTACCACTGGGATTATTTTGGTCTTCTTCTGTCACAGCCCTTCAATTTCAATTTGTAGATCTTTGTATTTTGTTATTTTTTCTATTTCTTTTTCTTCTATTCTGCTATCCCCTGGTATTGCTATGTCGATTATTTTAACTTGTTTTTCTTTCTTCTCGACTACAGATATATCTGGTGTATTCATCTTCATTTTCTACAACTTTTTCAATTTCATGGTCCCACCAATGTTTGGCTACAAGTAGCTTGTATTTTTTTGCAGATGTTCCAGTGTATCATCCCTGCTACCTTGTCATGCCTTTCTTTGTAGTCAGTCTGTGCGATCTTTTTACAACAGCTGATTAGGTGGTCCACTGTTTCATCTGTTTCTTTACAAAGGCGGCACTTACTGTTTGTTGTTGATTTTTCAACTTTTGCTCTTATTGCATTTGTTCTTAGTGCCTGTTCTTGTGCAGCCAGTATTAAACCCTCTGTTTCTTTCTTCTTCAAGTTGCCATTCTTAAGCCATTGCCAGGTCTTGGTGATGTCTGATTTTCCACTTATATTGTGCAAATATTGACCATGCAGTGGTTTATTTTTCAATTTTTCTGCTTGGTTCTTGACTTGTTCTTTCTTGTAGGCCTGCTTTCTTTCATTGGTGTTGAATAGTTTCTTGTTATTGACCATTTTAAGTGCATCTCCTTCACTGTCCTTGATATATTCTTCAAGGCCTCTTTTCTCCTCCTCTACTGTTTGATGGACATGCAGCATTCCTCTGCCACCTTAGCTGCGAGGGAGGTATAGCCTATCTACATCACTGCGGGGGTGCGGAGCATGATTGATGGTCATGATTTTCCTGGTCTTACGATCTAGCGTCTCTAGCTCTGCCTGGGTCCAGTCTATTATTCCTGCAGTGTATCTGATAACAGGTATAGCCCAGGTGTTTATGGCTTGTATGGTGTTCCCACCATTGAGTTTGGACTTTAGGATTTTTCTAACTCTCCTGATGTGTTCAGTTCCATTTTTCTTTTAACTTCAGTGTGTGCGATGTTATCAGCCTGGAGAATGCCCAAGTGTTTGTAATGTTCTTTCTCTTCCAGGTTCCATTGCTTCCATTGGGCAGTTCTATTCCTTCTGTTTTTGTTATTTTCCCGCTGTTCATTATTAATGCAGCACATTTGTCTAGTCCAAACTTCATTGCTATATCGCTACTGAATACACGGACAGTGTTTAGCAGTGATTCGATTTCTGACTGGGATTTTCCATACAACTTCATATCGTACATGTACAGCAGATGGTTGATTTTACTTGATGTTTTAGATGTTTGGTATCTGAGGCCTGTTTTGTTTAGTATTTGTGAAAGTGGAGTCATGGCGATTATAAACAACAGTGGGGATAGTGAGTCCCCTTGGAAAATACCACTTCTAATGCTAACCTGTCCACGTGTCTCACCATTGATTGTTAACTGTGTACTCCACATGCACATTGCTTTTTTTATAAATATCTGAATATTTTTGCTGACACCAGTTGTTTCTAAACCTTTTAGTATCCATGTATGAGGCAATGAGTTGAAGGCTTTCTTGTAGTCAATCCATGCAACACTTAGATTTGTTTTTCTTCTCTTGCAATTTTCTAAAATCATTTTGTCAATCAGCAATTGGTCTTTTGTGCCTCTGGTGTTCGGGCAATTTCCTTTCTGTTCAACTGGAAACTGCTTGTTAGTTAATAAGTGTTGCATTACTTCATCTGCTATTATTCCAGTTAATAATTTGAACATGGTTGGCAGGCAGGTTATCGGTCTATAATTACTTGGAACTGCACCTTTTGCAGGGTCTTTCATGATGAGATGAGTTTTCCCATTTGTTAGCCATTGTTCAATATCACCTCCTTGCCAAATGTGATTGAACTGTTTTGATAGTTGTTTATGAAGGCTTGTTAGGTGTTTAAGCCAAAAGCCATGCAGTTCATCATCGCCTGGCGCAGTCCAATCTTTAATTTTCTTTGCTCTTTCACTTATTAATTCTGGTGTTATTATTAGATGTTGGTTGGTTACATTTTTGACCTATTTCACCCAGCCTGCTTTTTTATTATAGTCTATTGGATTGTCCCATAATTTCCCCCAGAATTACACTGTTTCTTCTTTATTTGGTGTTTCTATGTGTTATGCAGTTTCTCCTTCTATGCTTTGGTAGAAAAGTTTGTGATTTGACTGGAATTGGAGGTTCTGCCTGTGTTGTGTAATTCTGGCTTCGTATCTGTTAATCTTCTTTGACACTGCTGTTATTTGCTGCTTTATTATTTCCAGGACTTCTCTAATTTTCCTTGAATCTAGGTGGTATTTTTGGATCAGATACTCTTTGGTGTTTTCATTCTTCAGCTTCTTGTCTTTCATATCTTTCAATTTACTAGCATCTGATCTAAGCCTGGCGATTTTATTTTCTAATCTAATCTTCCATTTAGGTGATGTACTACTTTCTTTTTTTACAGGTCCATTGATCTTATATCCGAGCTCTTGTGTTGTTATTGTTGCTGCACTGTACATTAGTTGGTTTGTTTCTTGCAAATTATTGGTTGTTGTTTCTGCAATTGCAGCATTTATATCTTTTAATGCCTGAGCAAGTTTTTTTTTTTTTATTTGGCAACTGTTTTTAGAGCTGGAAGTTGTTTGGTTCATGTGCTCAGTTATTTTTACTTTAGTTCTTGTTGCTTTTCTGTTAAACGGCATTCGGGTTTTTGAGGTGAAGGCAAAGGGGAGGTTGCCCGGTTTTGATTTTGAAACAGTTCAGCAACAGTGGCATCCTCTGTTTCCAACACCTCCTCCACCTGTGCCTGAGCAACTTCTTCAGTTGGTGGTAATTCTTCTTCCATATCTTGAGCCTGTGTTGCTTTTTGCAGTTCTTCCAGCTCAACTCCTGTGAATACTTTATTTCTTATTATGAATCTTCTCTGGTCTGCTAGCCTTTGTTCTGTTATTTCTGTATCTGGATGCTTCTCTTTCCAAATTTGGTACATTCTTTTTAAATAACCTCTTCTAGTTGGACTAGACTTGTAATAGCAGATCATTATTTCCTTGTTGGTATTTTTCGTATATTTTTTCCGGTTTAGTGACATTTCTTCCAGTAACCGTGCAGTCTCCAGCTCTGGTTGCTCAACTGTAGATCCTGAGTCCTGTTGCCCACTTGCCACTAGATGTCCAGGGACTCCAGCACCTGGTGTGGTCTTTGTTGACCCGGGTGATGACTGAGATATATAGATTATATATATCTCAGATTTATAGATTTATTAAAGTTACGTCTCACCATATTGTTGATGGGAGAGGCACTCTTCGTCTGGCTCTTCTGGTGAGATCTGTCCTGTATGGTTGGACCTCTGGCATAGCTCTCACCTTCCTCAGAGCACACAATCCCCACAACCACGCCAAGTTAGTGCCTCACTGGGGGATGATGATGATGATGATGATTTTCATTTTTGGCACCTCATTTTGATTTTTTAAATCTCAGTCATCAAAATGTTTTTGGCCTGTCTCTGAATAGAAATGAAGGTTTCTTCCTTCTACTGAATGACATTCTCTGCACAGTGAATAATTAATCAATGGAATTCTCTGGCACTGGATGTTAGGGATGTGCATGAACCAATTCGGAGGTCTGGCATTCAGTCCGGTTTGGGGGTGGAGGGGGTTATCTTTAAGGAGCAGGGAGGCTCCTTACCCACCCCCACCCACGTTTCCCCACCGGTGGTGTTTCCAAAATCCTTGATGCAGGGCAGCAGCATACCTCCTTGCCAGCTAGGTCAGCATTGTACCAAAAGTGGCCAGTACTCATGCACCGGCCACTTCTGGTATGATGGTGACCAGGGCAGCAAGGAGGTACATTGCCGTCCCATGTCAGCAATTTTGGTGACAGTGCTGATGGGGGAAATGCGGCTGAAGAGGGGTAAGGGCACCCTCCTTAAGGTAACACCCCTCCCCACTGAACCAGCCTGAATGCTGGTTCGTACACATCCCTTCTGGATGTGGTGACGGCCACCAGATTGGATGGCTTTAAAAGTCTTTAGACAGATTCATGGAAAACACTGATCAATGCCTACTAGCCTTGAGAACTCTAGGCTACCTCCAGGCTCAGAGGCAGGATGCCTATGAATACCAGTTGCTGGCCACAATAGCAGGAGAAAGGGCATGCCTTTACCTCTTGCTTGTGGGCTTCCCACAGTGGGCCACTGTGGGAAACAAAATGCTGGACTAGATGGGCCTTGAACCTGATTCAGCAAGGCTGTTCTTATGCTCTTCTGTGTCATTTGAGGCTTCTTTGAAAAAGACAGGTTTATATTGAGAAAAATTGCAGTTGCTTGAGCCTTAATCCCACATTATTGATAACAATTTCCTTATAAAACTCTTTTATTGTTGCTAAAGAAGCGAAAATCCTCCTAGAATTACATGGACACATTTAATTTTTACTGAGTGTTCCTAACTGAACTGTGAAGCCAATTTTGACCTAGCAATGTTGTTTTAATTAGCTAATTCTATGATATGGAAATGCCAATCATTCCTGGATCTTGGCTATACAATTCAGAAGCTATGGTCTGAAAAATGCTATTCCATCTGTTGATTGGCATGAGATAATGATATTCTGCCTGGCGGGGTTAGGTGATTGTCAGGGTTTGATGACTGTTTATTAGCAGTGCCTTCTCATTAAAACACCAAACTTTAACTCTTTTCCCCCATCCCATGATGGTTAAATTAAGTTCTATAATACAAAATGATAATAAAATACTAGAAGTGATCTGAAATATCTCTCCTATTTTTTCACCAAGTTCTCAGATGGCAAATATGGTGGGCCAATTTTGGCAATTTTTCAGGGCAGCCTTTGAAATTCTAATAAATGTCCCATCCACTTGGCAGCCATCCCACCCCCAAGTGGAGGCGAACAAGCCTGAAGTTCGGTTTTTTGGTTGTCCAAATGCATGAAACCATGGTTTCATTATGAGAATGACCTGAGGTTTTTCTCCCCAAACCATAATTTGAAATTGGTTTGTAGTAAGTTTCACTGCTTGAACCTCAGGTTTAAAGGCAGCATTGTGTTGTCTGAATACTGATGTCAACATAACCTGAGTTCTGTGCTGTGGCCGCTCCTGAAACCATAGAGAGGACAGCTCAGACCAACCCAGAAATGCATCTGCTCTATGCCTCCTGCACTTCTTGCTGGCTGCCTCTCAGATCAGTTGCCCTGCCCTCTGTTGTCTCCACACTCCTCTTGCCATTGCCCAGCAACAGGGATGCTGCATTGCCCCATCCCAAGCTTCAATCAGGGGTGTAACTATAATAGGGCCAGGGGAGACAGTTGTCTGGGGGCCCACTGCCTTGGGGGGCCCCCAGAGGCAAGTCACATGACTGACTCCCCCAGCCACGCACCCGCCCGGGCTTCCTTCAGTTGGGGGATCTCTCTCTCTCTCTCTCTCTCTCTCTCTCTCTCTCTCTCTCTCTCTCTCTCTCTCTCTTTCTCTCTCATATATATGAGAGAAACCTATGTGCCACAATAGAACATCATCCTAAATTATTTTTTAAAGGTTTTGTAAATTGTGGATGATGCAAGTCATTGAATGGTACTAGAGAAAGACATTCTGGTAACTCCAGGTCTTAACACTCACATCAATTTCAGAGGATGAATACATAAATTTTACTCTGCTTTTTGTGACAACATTTCAGCCTCATTTGAGATTTCTTGACTTCATGAGCTGAGCTTCAGTGAGGGGGAGCCCATTTTAAAATCTTGTCTCTGGGCCCACTCCAGCCTTGCTACACCCCTGGCTTCAATGCATGCAAAAGGAGAGACCCACATTGGGGGAGGGCGCTTTTCACTACAGCTTGTGTTACCCTCTTTCCCAATCTAAACGAAAAGGGGATGGGATGATAAAACAGGCACAGTGGGAGAGTTCTCTACAAAGCAAGGGCTGGAGAAGGATTTGCACAAGCACATAGAGTCTAGGTGACACTAGCAACTGGGCAGCTCAATTGTTCCCCAACAAAGATCACACAAAGCAGGGGAACAATACCCAAAGTTTGGATAAAAAGACAGCCCCTGGAATTGTGGAGTGCTGCTGCTCTATATTTTTGGTACAAGTTTGTTGGGGAAAGGGGGCCCTTCCCCATGGGTGCAAGCATGCAGTCTTAGACATTCTTCATGAGTGGGACCATCCTGGGTTAAACTGGGATGATGTTGGGACAGGATTGAGTCCCTTTCTCCCATGAGTTACAGGCCATGGAGATATGCATGTAAGCTGGAGGGCTGTTGCTGCTCAGCCTGGTTGTTAGATCCCCATAAGCCTTGAGGAGGAGCACCCATGCAGCAACTTTTCCAGTCCTGGTGACTGGAGGACAGCAGGAGACAAAATGCTCCCTCTTGCAATCTGGTTGCTTCATAGCACATATGCAGGGGTGAGGTTTCTGTTGTTGTTGTTGCCTACCTCGGCTACACAGCTGGACAGAGATTGCTGGAAACAGCAGCTCCCCTCACCTGGGATTCTTCTGGTCCTCCCCAATGGACTGGCCCTCTCATGAGAGGGCTAATCCCAGGCCGGCAAACCAACACAGGGGCAGGAGTGTGTTGGGGCTTCCTGGACTGCTTTGCCTGGATCTAAGAGTCCAAGAGCATCTTTTGTCACAGTGGACGAAACCCCAGGATCTTCTATCTATCTATCTATCTATCTATCTATCTATCTATCTATCTATCTATCTATCTATACACACACCCCTCCGAGGAAGTCATCACGATCCCTTCCTTGGGTAACAGAAAACAAGTGTCATAGGAACAAAGGAAGCTGCCTTCTACCGAGTCAGACCCTTAGTCCATCTAGCTCAGTATTGTCTACACAGACTGGCAGTGGCTTTTCCTGAGGTTTCAGGCAGGAGTCTCTCTCACCCCTATCTTGGTGATGCCAGGGTGGGATCTGGAAACCTTCTGCATGCAAGCATGGAGATGCAATCCTGATACCAGAAGAGAGCTTTGTCTGCAGTTGCTGCCAACTTGTCTGGCGGCTACTTGGGAATGGGCGTTCCTCGTTGCTGCCCCTGGACTTTGTTGTGTGCTCCCTGTTGAAATGAGAGCCTCCCCATCTCTGGCAACTTTTTAAAAGGCACTGAAGACATATTTATTCACCCAGGCTTTCAGTTAGATTTATAGTTTTTAACAGTTTTAACAGTTTTAACATTGTGTTAAACTTTAAATTGTTTTAGTTTGCTAATGTTTTAATTTCATTTTAATTTGTATTTTTTAAATTTGTAAACCACCAAGAGATATAAGTTTTGAGTGGTATGTAAATATTATGTATATATGTATGTATGTATGTATGTATGTATGTATGTGTATATATTTATGAGAAACTTAAAGTAAGCAGTGTGTTCCACAGCTGTTATGGAACTGCAGTGAAAGTTCAGTTACAAGTGCGCTCTTCCCCCCCCCCCCCCCGGGGATAAGAAATGTAAAAGATACATTGCCTTTGAACATGACTTTGTGAAGCATTAATAGTTACAGTCCAAGTTATCTTCTTGTGATGTTTCCATATCAAAAATACAAGTATGCAATTTTTCAGGTCAACCTTGATGATGCATGAAGCGAAAAAGTGTGATGATGCTATTCCTAATATAGAACACTCTTTGCTTTCAAATGGTCTCATCTGTCCCATTCTTTACATGCTGTTAGGGATATAGGCAGCTAAACATTAATTCATGTTAACTTGCAATGGAAATGTGTGAGGGAACGCATTATGCCCAAATGAATGCCCAATGAATTCAAGGTGGCGTGTCATTACAGAAGACATCAGAGGAAGTGCCAGGGCACAAGCCTCCAAGTTCTTACGCCTCCCTACTAAGACTTGTGTGGGAGCAGAGCTCTGGGGCTCTAGTCCTTTA
Organism: Hemicordylus capensis; assembly: GCF_027244095.1. Classification (NCBI taxonomy): domain Eukaryota; kingdom Metazoa; phylum Chordata; class Lepidosauria; order Squamata; family Cordylidae; genus Hemicordylus; species Hemicordylus capensis. The sequence continues at coordinate 156,482,796 of NC_069657.1, read as the reverse complement.
ATAGGATGTCACTTCTTGTAAAGTATTGTGAGGCCATTTCATCTTAGGAAGATCGGAACCTTCACAGAACAGCTAATGATGTGTAAGCTGTAAAACCCTTTTGTGCCATGATGTTTCAGCACAACTGAAATCAGTCTCCTTGAGTTGCCTGAGCAGCCAGCTTATTAAATGCCCTTTAAACAGGATGGAGCAACAACCACCAGTACCAACACTTAGCTTCTGCCTCACCCAGTTACTGAACAGACAGGGAAACTTCCCTTTGCTTTGAACAAGATACCTGTATCTCCAGTGTGTGGGGGGAAAGTCAGTGTAGGTGCATATTACAAAACAAGATATGGCTTTCCTGTTTACATGTTGTCCTGGGGGCAGTCACTCTTGTGTTTCCACTGTGGCAGAAGGCTTTGGGAGTGCAAGAGAGTGCTCTGAGAGAAGTGCCCGCTGGCTATATTGCACAAAAACACATGCATAAGGCTTGAGAGGGCAGCCCCTCTGCATGCTTGGAGGTGCTGTTTAGGCACATGGTAGTCAGGGAGGCAATTCTCACGACCGCCAAAAAGTGGGCTAAGGGAGCCTAGCCCGCTTTTTGGTGGTTGTGTGCTGCAACAGGAGCCGTGCGGCTCCCGGCAGCAAACCCTGCTAATTCCCCCTCCCCTAGCCCAGGTTAACGGAATGAGCGCTCCGCTAACCCGGGTTTTTTGGTCGTGTGTTGCCGCGGCACAGCTCTGCGCCGTGGGAACACACGAGGAGACCCCCAGCCGAGAGGCTGCAAGCAGCCTCCCGGCTTGGGGGTCTCTCCAGGATGCCTCGCACACTCACACGGGGCATCCTGGAACTTCCAGGGCCCACGCAGCCCCTGATCCCCGCAGCCCCTGCCGGCTCCATGACGGAGCTGGCAGTCGTGTAGGCGACCACTCTGGACACACAGGGCTTCCTGCCTGCTCGTCTGTGGGGAGAGTGGGCTAAGCCCACTCTCCCCACAAACACCCTAGAAGTGAGTCTCACTGATCATGAGACTCGCCTCAGGATGTCAGCCCTTCCCTGAAAATACAAATAAAATAGCAAATCAAGGATCCACATGTTTCCCCCCTCTTTTTTTGAGGGGGAAAAATATCTGTATTGCAACACTTCTGTAACATGTTACAGCAAGTCTATGGGAGGAGAGCTGGTCGTGTGGTAGCAAGCATGAATTGTCCCCTTTGCTAAGCAGGGTCTGCACTGGTTTGCATTTGAATGGGAGACATGTTGAGCACTGTAAGATATTCTCCTAAGGGGATGGGGCTGCTCTGGGAAGAGCATCTGCATGCTTGCTTGCCTGCATGCAGAAGGTTCCAAGTTCCCTCCCTGGCATCTCCAAGATAGTGCCGAGAGAGACTCCTGCCTGCAACCTTGGAGAAGCCGCTGCCAGTCTGAGTTGACAATACTAAGCTAGATGGACCATTGGTCTGACTCAGTATAAAACACAATCTGACAGCTCTAATAAAAACAACAAAAACAAGGAACAAGAAATTAATGTAAACATAAACTATCTTGAAACTACTGAAATAACATGAACGTGATAATATAAACTAGCTTATCCCACACAGAGCATCTGTGCTCTAGGACTTTATTGCTCACTCACTCCCCACCTCAGCCAGCCTCACCTCAGCCAGTCCCTCCCTCAGCCAGTCTCCCGCTCAGCCAGTCTCCCCCTCAGCCAGTCCCCCCTCCAGCCCCTCAGCCAGCCTCCCCCTTCACCTCAGCCAGCCTCCCCCATCTCCTCAGTCAACCTCCTCCTGAGCCAGTCTCCCCTCCCACCCCTAGCTAGTTTTCACCTCAGCAGTCTCTCCTCCAGCCCCTAGCCAGTTCCCCCTGAGTGGCAGATGTCTGATCAATGTCTCTTTTTCTTTCTTTGCCCCTCCAACCACTGCTCAGACCTACTCCATGGCTTCTCTCTCCTCTGGACAACTCTCTCTCTTAACTCTCATGAGATGTGCCACATACCATGGGATTTGCTACATATGTCCTAAGGCTTTTAAATATATAGATAAATCATGTGAGGAGGGATACTAACAGAATGTGAAATGCTGTTTGGAGATGCTTTCTCAACTGTGACATCATGGGCTTGCGACGCTCGATACTCCAGACAGACACACCCACAGGGGAGGCCGAGACCTTCTTGCCTCACCCCCCCCACCCCTAGGTCATGCACATGGCGGCAGTGAAAATGGAAAGGAGCGGCATGGCGGGGCAATGGTGCAGCGGGTGTGAGGTGGGTGTGGGGTGGTGGCAGGAGCCCCCCCCCCACATTTGGAGGTCCCCTGGACTCAGGAGGCCATGGATCGGAGCCCCAAGTTCCAGGGGTAAAAGCACCTCTATAGGGGTCATAGATCTCCTCCAATGATGTGGCACACATTCAGAGTCTTCTTCACATTATTTATTTATATTAATATGTTCAAATGATTTCAGTAGTTTCAATATAGTTTATATTTATATTCATTTCTTGCTCTTTGTTTTTGTTATCTTTATTGGATCTGTCAAATCGTGTTTTGTATTCCTTATTTCAGATCCTTTATGCCATTTGTGTTGTGCTGACTCAGCATAAGGCAGCTTCCTGTGTTCCTATGTAAGCATGTGGTAGGGTGTGCATACACACTCCTCCCACACACAAGGGACTCACTGGCATGGTAATGCATGAGCCAGGGCTTAGAGATGTGTGAAACCTGAGCTACTGGGGGAGTCTTACTGAAACTAAACTCATCTATTGGAGTTTTGCCTGAGCAGGACCCTCTGGATTGTGCTTTAGCAGAAACTGGGTGGCCCTCTAATCAGCGTAATCAAAGACATACCTTCAGTCCTCAAGACACTTGCACATGTGCTGCTCTACTGACTTCAGTTCAAATTTAATGACTTTATTTAGCCCATAAAAAAATAGAACCACCATCCAGTTTTGAGGAGTAGAGCTACTTCCCTTAGTTGCTGTCATGTGGTTTTTCAGTTGCAGCTACAGCATTCCAGGAGAGTGAGAGTGACAGACATCAGGGAAATCATTGCTACTGTCTAAAACAATGTTGTTTTGTTTGGGGGCTTAATTTGTCATGTTTTCTGAATATGTAAACACTCCAAATCCCCAGAGTTTGTTTAATGACAGGCCAATCCATTTTGTAGTAGAAACCATCAATCTAATGAATGTCATGGCTAAAATCCGGTCTTGACGAACTCCAGGATTTATGAATTTGGGACAACAGAGAAGTAGTGCAGCCTGGCTGCTGGGGTTCTGACCTGGAGCCTCAGCAAATCAGATGTCTACATCCAGCTTTTCTGGTGTATGGGGGTTACTACTTTTTTTTCATTTATGTATTTCATGCATTTTTGATTGCAGAGATTGCAGTTGGTGTGAAATTAACAGAGACTGAGCTCAGGAGGCGAGATTTTTTAATCTGCCCCAGCTACAGCAGAACTGCACAGGTAAAGCAGCAGCAGTGCTAATTAACATTGTCTGGAGACATGGAGTTGAAGTTCCAAATAAATAAATAAAATTCTAAATAAAGTAGTTTATTTAGGAAATCCATCAGGGAGATAGTTAAGACCTGTCATGCCTCATTGCTAGCTATTACAGGAAGCGGGGAAGGAGAGAAGACAGAAGTCTCTCTCTCAGGTGAGAGAATGAAACCTGAGACTATCTGTCTAACAAAGCGGAATCAGAGTAGAGAAAGTATGGTCAGAGAGGGAATGCCCTTACTGGCAATCTCTACCCCTAATGCCCCTAGTCGTCAATAGGGTTGCTGGTGCTAAGTGTTGATGCCATCAGCAGCTGCATCTCCAACACCCCTTCTCATTATCTTGTGATGCACCCTTGATTGCCCTCAAATACATCAGTTGGCTTTGGCTTTTCAATTCCAAAGTCTAACAGTAACTTGTGTAGCCATGTGGCTTCCTGACATGCTTGGCCAACTAATATATACTGTACTCCGCTTCTGTGGATGAAAGTGCAACAATTGACTGCTTCCAGCTAATCCAACTGATGGCTCTGAAAAAACCAATGGATAGAAATTGATGGATAGAAAACTGATGGATAGAAAAAGAGATTTCCACTTGTGGACTTGAGATTGGTTTTGTCCTCAGCCCAATCTGTGTGCATGTATCCCACTAGTCTGGGGTTGCTGCTTGCAGGTAGCAAGAGTATCTCCCCAGCCTTTTGGTATCTCCCCAGCCTTTTGGTGTCTCCCCACCCTTTTGATTGCGGTCATCATTCTTAGTTTGTACACTTGCTCTCCTGCTCATAATTCCCATTGCTGCAGCTATGTCTGGCCTTGTGACTGTTGCTATATACAGAAGCTTCCCAATTGCTCTTCTGTGTAGACTGTTGTCTGGCAATGGCTCACTGTCCTTATCTTGCTCCAGGAAGTTTGTCTCCATTGGTGTACTGACCTCATTCGCTTCTGTCAGTTTCAGACATTCTAGAAGATCCCTTATCTTCTGTTTCTGATTGACAAGGTAACTTCCATCCTCTTCTCTATCTGAATGCCAAGATAATAGGAAATGCTTCCTAGTTCTTTCACTTCTAGTTCTTTGTTCAGGTGCTCCACAATATCTTGAATATCTTGTTTCTTTTCATATAAAATAACCTAGTCATCAACAGAAGTAAAAATGTAAATCCATCTGTCATTTTTGAATTTTGAGTATAGGCCCGAATCAGCTTTTCCTTGCATGTACACCTCCTTGAGTAACATCTGGTTCCACTTCTCATTCCATGCTCTAGCAGTTTGCTTGAAGCCACAGATGCTTTTCTGGAGTTTGCATACAAACCTCTCTTTTCCAGGTTCCTCAAATCCTGGTGGCTGCTCCATGTGTCTTCCTCTGTTTCTGCAGGTGCAAATGTCTCATCATAGACTTCACCATAATTTTGAGAGATGTCTCCTGCTGCATTGTATTTGGTTTTGAAGACCCATTTGCAACCTGCTGACTTTCTTCCAGCAGGTGGTTCCACAAGTGTCCAAGTTTTATTTTTGTGTAGAGATTCTATCTCTTCTTTTGCAGATTTTCTCCAGTTTTTAGTTGCACATGTTGGCAATCTTTCAATGTCTTCCCATGTACAGGGTTCCTGGGTCTCTTCCTTTCTGGCCACGTAGGAGAGTCTCCTGGGTGGAACCCCTTTGTTGGATCTTTGTGAGCATCTTGCTTCGGGCTCAACTTCTGCTTCCCCTTCTGGTTCAGGTTTGCTGGTTAGCTCCAGGCCTATGGGGATTTCTTCTACTTTTGGTTCTTTTTCCATCTGGATCTGTAGTCCAATTTCTGGCACTTCACTTGTGATTGGCCTTTGTCTTTGATCAAAGAATATCACATTGCATATTCTCATTGTTCCAGTGGCCACATCAAGGATTCTGTACCCTTTTCCTTCAAGGGTATATACAGAGAGTATTCCTTCTTTACATCTGTAGTTCAGTTAATTCATTTTCTCTGTACGAATATAAGCATATGTTTTTGATCCAAACACTTTGATATGTCCTAAGCAGTGTTCCCTCTTATAGAGATTTCCAGATGTTTTGGACTACAACTCCCATAATCCCCAAGCAAAAGCCTTTGCGGTTGGGAATTCTGGGAGTTGTAGTCAACAACATCTGGGGATCCCTTTTAGAGGGAACACTAGTCCTAAGTAAGGTGTGTTCCCATTCCATAGTTCATAAGGTGTCAAATCTGTTGCTTTGGTTAGCAGCCTGTTCTGTAGATAACTGGCAGTCATGACTGCTTCTCCCTAAAATTTGCTTGCCAATCCTGCATCCTGCAACACGCACCTTGTCATCTCTAAAATGGAACAATGCTTTTCCCCCCCTGCTGTGCCATTCTGTTGTGGGGTGTAAGGCACTGGGTGTTCAATGTTTAATGCCTTGTTCCTTTAGGTAATTGGCCATTTTCTTTGATATAAACTCACCCCCATTATCATTTCTTAGTCTCCAGGTCCAGGGCCTCCACACACCCCGTGGCCCCCAAATCCTCTTTAGTCTGTCCTAGGTGGCGTGTTCACCACTGGCCCACACTGTGCTGGGTGTAATTGTGTAACTGTGTAATTGTGACCTGTGTCGGGTGTAGTTGTGACCTGTGCCGGGTGCTTTAGAGACGGAGTGGGGAGTGAGGAAAGAAATATGTGAGATGGGAATATGTTAAGTTGCATGTTGAAATGTTTCTTCTAATGCATATTTGCTGAAATATTCCTGTTTTATATTCTTACATTCTTGTGAGTTCAGTTACTGTTTGTGCCCTCAAGAACCCATGTATTAAAAATACTGTGTGTGTCACGGTGTGTTGTGTGTAGGGGGATGATGCTTAAATTGCAGGGAGGGGGGCTCCAGTGGGGGGCTCCAAAGGCCTTTAGGTCCAGGCTCCAAAATTACTTATGTGCACCCCTGGCTCCAGCTACAGCAGAAATGCACAGGTAAGGGAGCACTGCTAATTAATATTGACTGGATACATGGAGTTAAACGTTCCAAATAAAGTAGTTTATTTAGGAAATCCATCAGGGAGATAAGACCTATCATGCGTCATTGCTAGATACATACAGGAAGTGGGGAAGGGGAGAAGATGGGGAATTAGAGTAGAGAAAGCATGGTCAGAGGGGGAATGCCCTTAATAGTTATCTCCTGCTAACTGGGCAAACTCGATCCCTGCTAACTGGGGAAACTATCTCCTGCTAACTGGGCAAACTCAACCACTGCTAACTCGACCCCTGCTAACTGGGCAAAGAGGCACCTTTTACTGTGATGATTCTCTTTATTTACCAGGGGGAGAGTAACTAGCCCTATCCAGCCCCAGAACAGTACTTCCAGTGACTGTTGCTGGTGTCTATCTTATGTTTCTTTTTAGAATGTGAGCCCTTTGGGGACAGGTTTCCATCTTATTTGTTTGTTATTTCTCTGTGTAAACCCCCCAAGTGGAGGGTTTCAGTCCCTCCAATATCTGCAGATAACTAAACTGCAAATAGAGAGACCTTAACCCTATAGGAATTGTAGGGTTGGGTTCCTTGAGCTTAAAAAATCTCCTCCTCCTCCTTTACAAAAAAGAACCATAAAATGGTTCTGTGGTTCAAAATGGTAGCTGTCAATGACATCAGAAATCATTTCCACTCAGGAACCACAGATAGGTGAAAAACACCTATATTTCACTCCACAGATAAAGAAATTGGGTCTCTAAGACCCATACATGCATACATGAAACCATGATCTGCAAAACCATGGATAACAGGGGTCTCCAGTATGTTGAGGTAAACACGAGACTAACTTTTACTTCCTCCCTCCAACAATTAGACATCTTGCACATGCCACCTAGTGGCCATAGTAGTTCTACAGCTAATACCATGGAAAAATGCAGGCACAGAACCAGCATGCCGTAGTGGATAGAGAACTTGGTTCAAATCCTCACACATCCATGAAGTTCACTGGATGATTTTGGGTCACTCACAATGCACTTCACAGAGCTGATGTGAGGATAGAAATGGCAGATATAGCACCCTGACCTCCTTGGAAGGAAGGCAGATACAAATGTGATATCAGTAAGGAATAGGGTTTACGCATTCCAGCCCAGCAGTTCACTAGAATTCCAGTGTCTTGAGGCCAGTGAGGGAGGGTGAGAACACCTGTAGCTTTCATGGTGTGGGGGCAAGATAAGTTTTAGGAATTTGAGAGGAAGAGGCTTGCCAAGGGTGGAGATAGTGGTTGTCTTTTGTTTTTGTTTTTTTAAGATAAAAAGCAGCAGTGGCAGCAGATGTGTTGCCTGCCTCACGGCTGAGATGATTTTCCTTCTGCGAATGCACTGGGAAGGATGCATCATGTCACACGACATGCCCTTCCCTGCAGGGGTGTAGCGAGCTTCCTGGCAGTCAGGGGACCAAGTCCAGCCCCAAGCCATGCCCCCTGCATCTGATGTCAGATGCAAGGGGGAAGGGCAATAAGCAAAGTGCGGGGCTCCCTTTCCTGGAACGCTCCTCCATCCGCCTGCCAAGTTCAGAAGGATTGCATCCTATTCCTCCGGAGAGGCTGCTGGGCAGGAGGGAGAGTGGCAGCAATGGCCCCCACTCAGTCAGCAGCCGCCGAGCCCAGCAGGGCACGCCGCAGCCTCCCCCTCCCCCTCAACCTCCTGCAGCCTCCTGCCTTCTGTCCTCCTAAACATGTTTATTTTGCAACATGAACACTTTCCCCTCACCCCCCACCCCACTTTCTTCTCTATCTGCTGCTATTGCCTGCTTCTCTGGAGAGCCTTTTAGTAGGGATGTGCAAATCGATTTGGGTACAAAACGATTTGTACCCAAGTCTATCTATTTTGGATGATCTGTGGACAAAGCAAATCACCCCTTTGCTAGCTGGCCTGATTCGGGTCCAAAACACCCCCCCCCCCGAGATTTCGGACCTGAAAAATTTGTAGATTCAGACCTCAGTTTTGTGGCAATCTCTCTTGTTGTATCCATTTTGTGTCAGGAAATTGTTTTGAGAATCCCACCCTCCGAAGCTTCAGACTGTTGACTTATAGTGTGCAATGATTGGCTGACGGTTCTTCGCCGGTTCCAGATTGGCTCATTTCCATTCAAATCTTGAGTTGCCAGAGGTGACTGACCTCGCATTGGCTAGGGGTAGAGTCAAAGAAGGGACAAGGTTGGGGGGAGTTGAAAGGAGGGATTTTCAAATGTACTTAAGGAGGCAGCCAGCCACCATTCTGCCTTTTTGCTGTGTGTGTGTGTGTGTGTGTGTGTGTGTGTGTGTGTGTGTGTGTGAAAGAGAGAGAGAGAGAGAGAGAGAGAGAGAGAGAGAGAGAGAGAGAGACTGCCATAGGAGCTTTGCCTTGCCTTGCCTGCCTGCTGCCTGGAATGGATTCTCTGCTTTTTGTCCCTGCTTTCCTGATTGAGGAAAAGAGAAGAGGATTCTTTTTCACCCCCTTCCTGCTGCTTAGAGAGTCACTGCCTGCACATACTGTCTGTGTGAATTGATTTGGGTACAGAAGGATTTGTACCTGAATCTACCTGTTTCGGAAGATTTGTGAACAAAGCAAATCGCCCCTGTGCTAGCTGGTCAGATTTGGACCCAAAGCAGGTCCGGGGGTGATTCGATTTGGGTACAAATTGAATCGAAAAAATCAATTTGTGCACATCCCTACTTCTTAGCATTAAAAAACCCTGCTGCCTCCAACACTCTCAGTAAGCTTTCCTGTTCTCCTTGAATTTCCACAGCAATTTTGAGGAGACCCATTCTCAAATTGGCTCCAGTTTCAGCTGCTGACAAAAATTGTGGCAGGAGACGATGGGCATTTTGACACAGCTCTAATAACAATATTAGAATATCATCTTTATTTTTTTAACAGCAAGTATCTAGTCTTTATGCCCATTGAGATACATGTATAGCATAGAATATTCTCAATAGCTCTGTTCAAGTGACTTTGAGTGCACGGGGCTTGGAATCACATCAGCTCTCCTCTCTTCTGCACAGAGGTTAGAGCACATCTTGTGCTCTGTGATCTTGTACTTGGGAAATTCAGAGTACAGATTGCACAGAGGATCGATGCACGCAGAAGCTGTGCACATGTAGCCTCTGTACAGAAGATCAAATGGACACATGGACATCAGGGGCAAAGAGCACAGGCATGATTGTGACTCCCTTCCACATGTTCACTGAATAGGGCTAATGTCAAGTGATATTTCAGAACAAGTTGGGTGAGAAGGACTTTGAGAGGTCATATTAAAGGGCTTTATTAGTCTGCATGCTCCTTGCTGCTCACCATTGTTAGGCGAAGCAAAATAAATTATGCATCATAAACAAGCACACCTGATATTTTTGTGTAAGGAACTTCTCCCTCTGTTGAAGTGAAGGGAGAAGCCTGATCAGGCAAGAGCCCTGTATTTCATACCTCGGATTTTGTAAAAAAATAAAATAAAAATTAATCATGACTGAATCCAGCTAAAATTAATGGGAATTAAATTAGTCACAACTAACTCATCTAACTCTCTTGGGATACAACCCCCTAAGCAGTTTCTAGACTGACAATGAGACGAGGGATGTCTCCCTTCAGCACTGCAGGGAGGGGAGAGGCAAGCAGGATCTTTTAAAAAGAGGAAAGAAGGTCCTTACCTTCCTGCTGCAATGGTGGTGCCCCCAATAACCCAAGCACGGCGCTGGCATGCCCATGGCATCCTTGCTTGCACAGGTGCCATTTGTGTGGCCAGCAACACCATGCTGACCACACAAATGGAAGCTGAATGCGGAGGTGGAGATCAGGGTATTTAAAGATCCCGTTCGGACCTCATCTGAACTGGTTTGGTGCCAAACCAGTGCACCAACCTCGGCTCGTGTACATCCCTAAATGACACAGAGTACTTCCCCCCGTCTTTTTAGTGCTTTGCTTCCTGTCTTCTGTCTGTCTGTACATCTGTCTATCTGTCATCTCCCTCTTGCATGAAAAGTGGATTTTGGTTTCCCAAATCAGTTTCACTTACAACACAGCAATGTTATATAACATTAGTCAAGTAGTTATAGCTATGAAAAGGGTCAGCAATGGGGGTTTTTCTGGCTAAAAAATTATATCGCTGGATGACTTTCAAAATATATCTAAATCTTCTGAGTTATTCAGCAGTTGGGCACTTAGTTATTATGGTGCAAGGTGCTCTATAAATACTCAAATGGATCACTCAGGTAGAACGGAGTTATTCTAATGGGAACAGACAGGCGAGGCTGCTGTTTTTCATTAAACCAGCCTATAATTTTAGCTAATGGCATTGGTTCATTTATATACCTTCTCACTTCCCTGTATACGCTGCATGAGGAATGAAGTTCTCGGTAATAGCCAAACATAAAAGTAAGGGTCTATTTAAATCATATTATAACGATTTAGTAGCTGGATTAGGCAAGTTTAAATCTACCTATTGTGTGATAAATGCAAACTTATGAAATATTAAAATGAAATCTATGAAAAAAGTGGAGGGGAAAAAAGATTGTGAGATCAGCAAAATATCAGCACGCCAAACAGTCAGACCAGGACACACAATACACCAAGAGCAATGATAACTTGAAACTGAAGTCCTTATATCTATCTTATATTCTTCCATTTGTAACGGGAGCCAATGACAGGACTCACTGGGGCCAGCCTAGGGACTGGAGATTCCAACGCTGCTGCAGTGTAGCATGTTGCCACAAGGGGCACCTTTTCTCCTTCACCTGATATTTTCAGACTTTATTATCCCTTTTGATTATATAAATATATAAAATAATGGAGAGTTGTTTTTTTTAAGGATCATTCATTTCCATAAGCAAGCTGTTAGAATCCTAACATAAAAAAAGTCCACTACTTTTCTCTAAAATTATACAACTTTGTCTATAGAAAACCTTTTTTAGGAAACATTTTAAATTGAGAATTGTCAAACTACAGTACATACATTACATACAGTATTTCAAAGAAAAGGTACAATACAATACAAAAGATACAAAATAAATATGCATTTGTATACAACCATGCAGGGCTGACGAAGAAGAAGGCGTTCTCTTAAATACTTTGGACCCAAGCCATTCAGGGCTTTATAGGTAATAACCAGCACTTTGTATTCTACCCGAAAGCTTATTTTATTCTACCCGAAACCTGCCTGCTCTGTACTAACCGCAGTTTCCAAACTATGTACAAAGGCAGCCCAGTGTAGAAGTCACGTCTGGATGTTACCAGCATATGTTTTAAGGCCAATGTTTTAAGGCCATTTATCTCCTGAAATGGACGTATCAGTTGAAGCTGATAGAAAGCACTCCTGTCCACTGCCTTAGCCTGAGAAATCAGGGAGAGGTTTGGGTCCAGAAGTACTCCCAGATTATGTACCTTCTCCTTCTGGGCTAGTGCAACCCCATCCAGAACAGACAGATCTAAACCACTTCTTAAGTCTCAACCTCCCACAATGAGTACCTCCATCTTGCTTGGATTCAGCCACAGTTTGTTCTCCCTCATCTAGTGCATTACCACCTCCAGGCAGGCATTTAGGGAAGTTAGGCCATTTCCTGTTGAAGCTGACATGAAATAGATTTGGGTATCATCAGCAAATCAGCACACGCTGTTACAGGGGAAGGAAGACCAGAAATGTTATAGCTGTTTCCTCTTCTGGCTGTCCAGTCAGCTCTCAGGCCCCGGTAAGTAGTTCCAACCACCCTCAGAACCTGACCTTGGTCCTTTGGAATGCCAGATTGCTTCAAAGTAAAGCTGAAATAATCCATGATTTGATCATGGATGAAGGAGCCAACTTGGCTTGTATAACGGAGACCTGGTTGGGGAAGGCTAGTAGGAGTGTGCACGGAACCAGCTGGTCTGGTTTGGTTTGAGTCCAGACCAGATCCAAACCAGACTGGGCCAGTTCGGTCCGGCACCCCCTCTAACCCCCATGGTTCAGTTTGGTCCGGCGGGGTTAGCGAACAATTAAAAAAAATTTTTTTTTAACTTACCCCCTTCAGGGGAGTTGTTGGAGGTGGTGGGGAGAGGGGTCTCCGGAGGTTCCACCTCCCCCCGCCAGCCTAACTTTATGCCGCCACCAGCTGTTCGGACGGCTCTTCGGCCTGTTCAGACCTTTCCCCCTCCAGCGCGGCAGCCATTTTGGAGGCCTCTGTGCCTGCACAATTGTCCTCTGCATGACTCAGGCCATGCAGAGGCCAATTGCACTGGTGCGGTGGCCTCCAAAATGGCCACCGCACCAGAGAGGGAAGGCCCGAATGGATCAAAGAACCAGCCGAATGGCTGGTGGCGGCATAAAGGGAGTTCCAGGGACAAACACCCCCCACCGCCCCGCTGCCTCCAACAACTCCCCCAAAGAGGTTAATTTAATTTAAACTATATATATATCTGTGAACCCCCTGAACAGTCGGTGGGTGTTCAGCCCGGGGTTGGCCCAAACAGGGGATGGTTCAGTTCAACCTAGAATGGTTGAACCGAACAGATTCAACATTGAACCTGTTTGCACATCCCTAGAGGCTAGTGGCCCAGTATGGGCTCAGCTCCTCCCTACTGGGTTCTCAGTGGTAGAGCAGTTTAGGAGAAGGGGGTGGGGGTGGGGGTGGAGTGGCTGTGATCCATCACAGTAATCTCCCTTACCAGGATCCCTGTGAGACAATTGGACCATATTGAGTGTGTGTATCTTTGCCTGGGAACTCGGGATACACTGGGGATTCTGTTGGTGTACTGAGCACCCTGTTGCCCTACGGAGTCCCTAACTGAGCTGACAGAGCTGGTTGCGCAGCTTGTCTTGCTCAGTCTTTTAGTGTTGGGTGACTTCAATGTTCACTTCGAGGCTGGCTCATCTGGTGCAGCTCAGGAATTCATAGTGGCCAAGACAACTATGGGCCTATCCCAATTTGTCATGGGGCCAACACACACTGCTGGTAACCCCCTCGATTTGGTCTTCTGCTCAGATCAGGGTGCTGTTCCATGGGTGTCTCTTAGGGTGTCTCCATTGTCATGGACAGACCGCCATCTGGTTAAGGTTGGTTTTATGGCCACAACCCAACTCTTCAGGGGTGCAGGACCTATTAGGATGGTCCACCCAAGAACACTGTTGGTTCCTATAGGGTTCCAAAGAGCCTTGGAGGGTTTTATGGTTGGTTCTGCTGGTGATTCTGTTGATGCCCTGGTGGAAAATGGGAATAGGGGGCTTACCAGGGCAGTAGACAGTATCACCCCTAAGCGCCTTCTCTGTTCTGCTTCAAAATGAGCTCCATGGTAAACTGAACAGCTACAGGAGCTGAAGCTGCATTGGAGAAGGCTAGAGCATAAATGGAGGAAGACTCAACTTTAATCCAATAAGACACTGCACAAAGCCCATTTAAAGGCTTATTCTGCAGTAATACATGCAGTGCAGAAGTGATTCTTTTTTGCACGTATTGCATCCATACGTTCGTGTCCAGCTGAGTTGTTCAGAGTCGTGAGAGGATTGACTCAGGTTCCCTCTTTGCTGAACATAGATCTAGATTTTTCATTATCCCATTGTGATGCTTTTAACAACTTTTTTGCAAATAAAATCTCTTGTATTCAAGGCAACTTGGACTCCATGGTTATGGCAGGTACAGCTGCAGAGGTGTCCAGTATCTCATCTGGTTCAATTAGAATGGGTCAACTTGTGACTCCTGAGGATGTGGACAAATTCCTTGGAGGTGTTCGGCCTACCTTTTGTCTTTTAGATCCTTGCCCAACATGGCTTATAACATCTAGCAGGGAGGTTTTTAGAGATGGCCTAGTTGACATCATAAATGCCTCGCTGAGGGAGGGCAGGATGCCTCTGTGTTTGAAGGAGGCAATTGTGAGACCTTTGCTTAAGAAGCCTGCCTGGAGCGCTCATTAATGGATAAGTACAGGCCAGTCTCCAACCTCCCTTGGGTGGGCAAGGTAATTGAGAGGGTGGTGGCTGATCAACTCCAGGCAGTTTTGGATTATACTGATGATCTTGATCCGTTTCAAACCCACTGGTTATGGGGTGGAGACAGCCCTAGTTGGCCTGATGGATAATCTCTACCGAGGAATGGACAGGGTGTGTGTGACTCTGTTGGTTCTTTTGGATCTTTCTGTGGCTTTTGATACTATCGAACATGGTATCCTTCCGGATCACTTGGGGGATTTGGGAATAGGTGGTACTGCTTTGCAGTGGTTCCGTTCCTATCTCTCTGGTAGATTCCAGATGGTGTTGCTTGTAGATAGTTGCTCTCTGAAATGGGAGCTATGGTGTCTCTCAGGGCTCCATTCTATCTCCAATGCTTTTTAACAGCTACATGAAACTGCTGGATGAAATCATCAGGAGTTTGGGAGCGGGGTGTTATCAATATGCTGATGATACCCAAATCTATATCTCCATGACATCATCATCAGGAAATGACATAGCTCCCCTAAATGCCTGCCTACAAGCAGTAATGGACTGGATGAGGGATAATAAATTGAAGCTGAATCCAAGCAAGATGGAGGTACTCATAGTAAGGGGTCATACTTCAAGGGACATGATAGATCCTCCTGTTCTGGATGAGGTTGCACTCCCCCTGAAGGAACAGATACGTAGTTTGGGAGTGCTTCTGGACCCAGGCCTCATGCTGGTTTCTCAGGTTGAGGCCATGGCCGGGAGTGCTTTTTATGAACTTTGGTTGATACAACAGTTACGTCCGTTCCTTGAAGATAGTGATCTCAGAACTGTGGTGCACTCTTTGATAATCTCTAGGCTTGACTACTGCAATGCACTCTGTGGGAATGCTGTTGTATGTAGTTCAGAAACTTCAGTTGGTTCAAAATGCAGCAGCTAGATTGGTCTCTGGGGTTTATCAGAAAAACCATATTATGCCTGTTTTAAAGCAACTGCATTGGCTGCCAATAGTTTTCCGGGCAAAATACAAAGTGCTGGTAATTATGTTTAAAGACCTAAGCGGCTTAGGACCGGGTTACCTGGGGAGAGCACCTCCTTCAGCATGATCCCCAACACACATTAAGATAATCAAGAGAGGTCCAGCTCCATATACCTCCAGCTTGTCTGGCAGTGACTTGGGAGTGGGCCTTCTCTGTAGTTGCTCCCAAGGTTCTGGAATGTGCTCCCGATAGACGTTCATGGGTTAACATCTTTACCACCCTTTAAAAGAGCCCTTAAGACACACTTTTAAAGCCAGGCCTTTAATAATCTCTGAATGTTTTAAATTCTTAATTGCTGTTTAAAATGTTTAATTGTGGTAATCTTTGAATGTTTTAAATTTTAATTGTTTAATAGTTGGTTTTATTCTGTTTTTATTGTATATTGTTCAGCCTCTTTGCTGAATGCATTGCCAGAGCATAGATCTTCAAATGTACTCTGGGTTGTAATCTGTCAGATTCATACCAAGACCTTCTCCACTTGTACTCTAGCCATCTACCTTGCTACTTCAGTCCCTATAGTTATTCAAGAAACCAAAGGAGTAATTTAGAAGTGGGTCAGAGAAAGCGCTTAGGAGCAATCGTGTCTATCTCCTAGTAAGTTCATTATTCCAAGTCTGAACTAGGGCATCCACAGAATCGCTGGCAGAACCAACCTTAAAGCCATCCAAGTCTTCTTAGAACCTAAGCCTTCTTAGAGCCCAGAGAACTTATGTTTTGGGCAGTATAAAAATATGTTGAATAAATAAATAGCCTTTTTTGGGCAGATCATCTTAACAGATCCTTCACCCCTACAGAGGAGGACTGAGGCTGTGAGATCAACCTTAATCAGATGGTGGTCCATCCATGACAATGGCGAAATCACAGGAGTCCCAACCCACAGAATACCATCCTGATCTGAGCAAAAAACCAAATTGAGAGTGTTACCAGCAGTGTGTGTTGGCCCCATGTCCACTTGGGTTAGGCCCATAGTTGTCATGGCCACTATGAACTCCTGAGAGGATCCTGACAATTAGAAAATAAACATTAAAGTCCCAGAACTACCAGTCTGGGAGACT
Source organism: Hemicordylus capensis (assembly GCF_027244095.1). Taxonomy (NCBI): domain Eukaryota; kingdom Metazoa; phylum Chordata; class Lepidosauria; order Squamata; family Cordylidae; genus Hemicordylus; species Hemicordylus capensis. Next base: position 156,466,384 of record NC_069657.1, on the reverse strand, counting down.
CCAATGCCAACTCCTCAACCAAGTCAGTCAGCTGTGTTAGGGACTCTGTTGGACAGCATGGTGAATGGTACACCAACAGAAGACCCAGTCTATCTTTGGTGTCCTGACATAGGTACACATATTCAATATAGGCCCATTCTGTGACAAGAAACCTAGTAAGGGAGATATTATTCTTATAGACCACAGCCACTCCTTCTCCTTGCCCACATCCTCTCACCTGCTCCACAACAGAGTATCCTGCTGGGAGAAGCTGGGCCCAAACTGGAGCTCTAGCCTCTCCTATCCAGGTTTCTGTAATACATACCAGGTCAGCCCCATCATTCACAATCAAATCATGGATGATTTATGTTTTATTTTGAACTGACCTGGCCTTACACAGAAGCAAGGTGAGATTCTAGGGGAGGTCGGTACTTTTCCCCAAGGTCAAAGAGCTGGCAGGGATGGTGGAAGGGGTAACAGCTATTAAATTTCTGATCTCCCTTCCCCTATAATGGCCTGCTACCCTACCAACACCACAATTTTCTCTATGACCCACCACTACTGGAATCACCCCAGGTACAGTGAAAACGTTCCCCCCCCCACTCCATATACACCAAAACACATTGATTGATTGATGATTGATTGATTGATTGATTGAAGTGCTGTCAAGTGCTGTGGTCACTCTTAGTGACCACATAGATAGATTCTCTCATCTGTCTTCAACTTGGCCTTTAAGGTCTCTCAGTGGTGCATTCTTTGCTGTCGTAATTGAGTCCATCCACCTTGCTGCTGGTCGTCCTCTTCTCTTTCCTTCAACTGTCCCCAGCATTATAGACTTCTCAAGGGAGCTGGGTCTTTGCATGATGTGTTCGAAGTATGATAGTTTGAGCCTGGTCATTTGTGCCTCAAGTGAAAATTCTGGATTGATTTGTTCTATGATCTATTTGTTTGTTTTCCTGCCTGTCCATGGTATCCTCAAAGTCTTCTCCAGTACCAAAATTCAGAAGTGTCAATACTTTTTCTGTCTTGCTTCTTCAAAGTCCAGCTTTTGCATCCATAGAGTGTCATGGGAAAAACCATTGTCCGAACGATTCTAATCTTTGTAGGTATAGACACATCATGGCATCTAAATATCTTTTCCAAGGCCTTCATTGCAACCCTTCCAAGTGATGGTCTGTGGCGTATTTCTTGACTGCTGGATCCTTTACTGTTGATGGTCAATCCTAAAGAGTAGAAGCTATCCACCAATTCAGTGTCTTCATTATTAATTCTGAGGCTGGTTGCTGTACCCGTTGTCATTAGTTTAGTCTTCTTTACATTTAGTTGTCATCCACATACCTGCATAAAATATAGCAAATAAAGAAAGAGGTTTTTAAAGCAACAGCATGGCTTGCCACAGTCCTCAGTCCCACCCCCAAAGGTCACCTCCAAAGGCTGCCCCCCTTTGGTGGCCAGCTTCGGTGGCTGCTTACAAGCACCCCACCATCAGCTGTGCCTATGGCTGTGCGCTTGGCACAGCCCTCGCCTTTATAGCTGCAAGGCAAAGGCTTGTTAGCTAGGCAGCCCACAAAGTAACAGCAAAAGCATAGCAGAAATAAACACTGCAGAGTCCCTTCACTGGCATATCTTACAATTGTCCTTGGCTGTCTGCATATTATAAGTGAACAAGATAAGGTTGAAAAAAGTGGCTTTCAACACTGCTGCTTGTTACTACTTCTTCTCCCTACTTCTGTGCTATGTATAGTATAGATAATAAACAAGTTTAACAGATGTACAGTCTACAAAGGAACTGACCAATATTCTATTTTCTGGGAAAATAGAAGACTGCTGCCGCAGAATTCCAAATTTGTAAATTGTATGTGTTGACTGCAGTAACTTCCTTAGTATCTTTAAGAACTTGTAAACTGCTCTGAGCCATTTTTGGAAGGGTGGTATATAAATCAGATAGATAGATAGATAGATAGATAGATAGATAGATAGATAGATAGATAAGAAGCAGCTTCATAATCATAGTCTCCATTGGTCTTATCTACAAGCTATAGATTCACCTTTAAAGGTGTATGCAACCGACTTTAACCTTCAAAAATCTGGAATGATAGAGGGTCTGTTACAAACAATCAAACTGGCCTAGCTTTCCTGTATTTTGAATCTCAAACTCCATATTGAACTATGTGAATTTAAACTTGGAAAAATGTTGGGGGAGAAACTCAAACGTTTTTCAGAGGTGAGACATCTGCCTTCTCACCAACCTCCATCATAATGTTGCAATGCACTGTCTGCTGAGTGCAAAAATAACCATCATTACTCATGCTTTTTAAAGTAATTGCTCTAATTAGGGTGCTACAGTTTAGGATGACATATTAGTCCTTTTGTCTTTGAAAATTTATTATGGAGAAAAGTAAAAAGGAGTCATGCAAAATCTTCACTTGTATTCCTTAGCCACTGGAAATTAAGAAGCTCACTGCCAGGACATCTAGATATAATAAAAGAAACATGTAGGGCCAATAGGGAAATATCGTTTATCTGATACAACCTGCTGCATTTTGGGGTAGGAACATCTATACACTCTACAAATAAGTCTGTATCATCAAATGAATTTAGAAGAAACATCCACATTGGGTTTTTAAAAATAAAAAATCACAATGTCGTCACTTTCCCCTGTCACGGATTTCTGAATAAATATTCTTATGCAGGCATTTTGAGTGGTCAAATTAATATTAACCATATTTTAAACTTCAAAACTATGATGGAGTTTTCTATTTTGAAACTTTTAAAAATATAAATGTGTCCAACAGGTAGCTTTGATGTCTGTCAAAAGAGTTCTGATGCCACCTGCTTAACTAGTATAAGCTGCTGGATCCGAAGGTTGACAGTCTAGGGTTATTTGCAGAAACTTCTTTCAATAGGCTGCATATTTTTTTTAATGATTAGAAAATTATTATTTTTTAAATGATTAACATGATCCAAAACAAGCAGACACGGCTGTATGTACAGGAAGGGATAGATCAACCAGCCTTTATTACAAAGACCAGCAGAAAAAAAACAACTAATGCATAAAGTAGCATACAATTGTGTGTGTGTGTGTGTGTGTGTATACACACACACACACACACACACACACACACCCCAAGAGGGGATTGGTGTAGAACTCTATTGAGCTTCCTTTCCTCTCTCCACATTTCCTCAAAAATGAACTTTCAACAGGAGGTACATGAGCACGTCCCAGGCATATACTATCCTGATGCTCTTCTTCTTCTCAAGACTCCACAGTAAACTCCTTCATGCTTTAGTGCATGAATTGATTCTAAACTGAAGTTTAGAATCAAGACATACGTTTTGGGCGGTATATAAATATGATTGATAAACAAATAAGCAAACAAACAAGCTACAATTTTTGTACAGTCTTTAAGGGCAATCCCACATGGAACACTTTATTGTAGTCAGTCTGAGGTGTGATGAAAGCATGCATGTCTAGGTGGCTGTTCTTGAAGAAAGTCTTGCAGTTTGCAGAGTAGATGTCAATGATAGAAGATGCTCCTGGCCACAACTTCAACCTGGGCATCCAGGAGCACCTCTGGATGCAAAAGAATCTCCAGGTTCCAAACATAGTTCTTCAATTGGAGTGTGACTCCATCAAGAATAGGCAAACCCACTTCTTTAATACCCTGTGGACCTTTCCACATTGAGCAGGCAGTATATAACAGAGGCTCAGAAGCATTGAAGCAAATATATAGAACTTTTTTTTTTTAAGAATATAGCTTCAATCCTGTGCCAAATACATTTTTCAGAGCAATTTGGGAATTTTCAGAATTATTAAAGAAGCTTCTGGGATACAAAGGAGTATATGAGGTAGAGGAAGGCTGAAAGCAGCACATACAGTTTATGAATCTTACAGTCTGTTACTAAACATGCTCACTCAGGAGTAATACCCACTGAGATCAATCAAACTTACTTCCTAGGATTGCAGCAACTTTTTCTCTCTCATTCCTGCTACAAAAGGTCTGCTCCCTTCATGGCTCCATGGCATTCCAAGTGCTTTAGAAACATAAGAGCCACCATTTTTAAAAGTATTGTAAAGCTTGAAAAAATGGATTAGAGGCCACTCAATACTGGTAGAGGTAGGAAAACAAATCTTTAGGTACTTTGTTTTAGAAGCAAGTTGCACTGAGATTCTTGGAAGGTCAAGAGGTAAAATATTTTGAAGAGCTGGAGCTATAGAAGGAAAAATGACTGTACACCCCCCCCCTTTTTTTCATTCTCCACTCTCAGAACAAGCCCAAAGACAACAGTGCCACTTAATTTCTCCTAGACTGCGGCGGTACATGTAGTGCCATAAGTCAAAGCTATACAAGAACTCTCCTGTTTAAAAGCTTGACATAATACTGAAACTCAAGCCTGTATGTTGGCAAGAGCTGCCCTATTGTACATGAGGGGGGAAAGGGCTGATTAGCCAGCATGACCTCTGCAACCTTGCCCCCAGTGACTAATGGTGCACTTAACTGCATACTAGCTCCAGGCAGAGGGAATAGGCTTCTTTCAACACAACCCCACTGCCTGACCTGACAAAGAGTTTGCCTGTCCTCGGATTTGGCCATATGCTCTGTCTTGTATGAGACAGCTAGAAATGTTATGTTCATCCACCGTTGCCTTGGCATCATACCATGCTGTAAGAAGTGGCAGCATGAGTTTCTTTAACAGGGTCCTCCTACTGCACTCGTAGGTTCATTGGCCCACCAGAGCTAACAAAACGGCCTTGCCAATCACCTCAGGGAGAGTGGCAGAGATAGTGCCAAAAGAGGGGTCAGAGGCAAGCATGCCCTAAACAAATAGCTTGTTTCTCTGCTGCCCTTTGCTAGACCTTTCTGATTACTTGGTGGACACTTATCTCATAGAGTATTTTTCTTTCTTACCATTAATCAGTATGTGTAAAAGTGAAGATTCCCCTTTACAAGTAAAGGGGAATCTAGTGAGGAATCCAGTGAGGATTCCCCTTTAGAAGCAAAGGGGATTCCTATCTCTAAAAGGGGTTCAAATTGCAGGCAGGGGGGCAGCAAGAGGGCAACTTACTGCTGGTGACATGCCAGTAGCACAGTGGTGGCTCCTTGGTGGTGGTTCATCTAAGCCCTGCTTGTACTTCCCCCAGCAGTGCAGAGGCCATAACTGGGTTGTTGCTGGACTGCACTGCTGGGGGAGAGGGAATGCCAAAGGGGATTAGGTGAGCTGCTGCTGCCACCACCATGCTGCTAGCAGTAAGATGCCCTCTCACTGCCACCCTGCCCTCCCTTTGAACCCGTTTAGAGGTAGAGATCCCCTTTAGAAGCATAGCCCCTCATGTGACTGCACGGACTGAATTGCTGGCCAGTTCTAATGAACCAGTTCGCGGACCACTGAAAATTGTTCCATGCACACCCCTGCTCCATGCCTCACAATTTTGGTAAGCTACATTTGACCCTGTCTAGTTTATACCTATTAAGTTGAATTTCCTTCCAGAGGTTTGTGCTCCAAGCAGATCCTACTAGTTCTGAAAACCTAACAATATATATTATTTCCCCATTCAAATATTTATTTATAACTATGTAAACTGCTTTGGGAACTTTTGTTGATAAGCAATATAGCTATAAGCTCAAATAGATCAACTTCAGCCACATTTTGACTGAGTACACCTTGCAATGCAGATTGCAGAGAAAACCAGAGCATGAATGAAGCACAAGTTAGTCTCAAGGCCATCACAACAATCACCAAGGAATATCATACACACAGGCACAGGCACAGACACACACACACACACAGTCAGGGAGCTGCCACTGTCCATTTCTTGCCACAACACTATCTCACAAACAAAACAAACCACAACTCAAGGCAGGCCGGCACCCAAGTTCTGCCTGTCAATCTGAGATCCAGCAAAACACTAGTAATAGCAGCAATAGCACAGCATATTATACTCGGTGGTTATGACAAGAAAAGAACAACAAAACTTACTTACTTCAATTTTGCCTGTCACAGAGAAACAGGAGGACAGAGTACTAGAGACAATACTGAGCTAGAGGGACCAATGGTGTGACAAGGAGAAACAAAAAGCTGACTCTTATCATGAGAAGTACTCTTCTTTCTATTCCAGTGTATGTATATCCCACACCATGACACTGCTGGCTGGATGGCTGCCTGCCTATGTCTGGATAACACCATGACATCATATTGGTGCTGGGCCCTGGCGGACAGCCTGACACATGGGTCAGGGCAGCAGACAATTAACTCATCATTGGCTATGGCACTGGCATGCATGCACATCTGTGTGTGTCAGCAGCACTAACAGGCAGACTGTGACACATCTGGTTTTGAGGTTGACCAAAGTGGGGCAAGCTGCCAGTGGTGTTGCAGTGGGTGGGGGTAACCATGAGTCACTCACCCTTCATGGCCAGCTCAGGATAGCCCAGCAGGGGGAGTCTGGCCTTCAGGAAGACCAGCCACTCCACCAAGTCAGCATCCAAGCATGAGCGATTGGGTGTCACCATGTCCCTGGCCATGGAGAACACCCTCTCACTCTGGACACTGCTCAGCGGGCATGAGATGAACTGGCTGGCAACTGTCACCAAGTCTGGCCAGACTTGGTGATGCGTTGCCCAAATCTGGATCGGCTCCATCTCCTGGCCTGCCGCCGGTTCCTAAAGGTATTGCAGAACACACTGCTCACCACTGCTACAGGGCTTGCTGGGATCTTCTCATCCCCTTGGTGAGCCACACTGTGGCAACTCACAATCAGGAAAATGGTGTTAGCAGAGTGCTCGCTCCGTTAACCTTGTTTAACTGGTGTGTGGGTGGGGTATTTAGTGAGGTTTGTTGCCGTGCGGCTCCCATTACAGCACACAACTGCTGGAAAGTGGGCTGGGCTCCCTTAGCCCACTTTCCAGCAGTTATGAGAATAGCCTCTCTGTCTCTTTCTCCACACAGGCAGGCCCCAGTCCACCAATCTCACTCTGTGCTGCTGATCCTTCCTCCTCTGAGAAGCCAGAGGCATAACTATAGGGGGGCAGGGGGGGCACGTGCCCCGGGCGCTATCTTTTCTGGTCACGTGGGGGGCGCCGCCATGACAAAAAAATATATTTTTAATTTTTAAATTTTTTTTGTTAATACAAATGTTTCCTGCTCAGTGCCCCCTCCCCCACGAGCGGTCCCTTCTGCGCCGCCCGCGCCCCCCCCCCATTGCTTTGCTGGCGCCTGGCGGCCAGTCGGTGGCCTGGCTTGGTGGCGGCGGCGGGCGCTTGTGAGGAAAAACCTAAGTATAATGTAGTATGTGGGGGGGGGGCACGGGGGGCGCCATTTCAGTGCTTGCCCCGGGCGCCGTTTTCCCTAGTTACGCCTCTGTGAGAAGCACACTATAAGAGAGAGTTCTCTGGTCTCCCAGTCCCTTAAATACATTTTGAAAATCCCTCCTTTGTCTCCCCCTCCCCCTCTCTCCTTCCAGCCAATTGGGGCACAGTTTCCCATGACAACATTTGATCTGAATGATAACAAGCCAACCAAGAAGCAAGGAGATTGCAAGTCAGTCAGAAGCCAGTGCCAGAAAACCTAAAAGGAAGGGAAAAACAGGCCTCCAAAATGGCACTCGAAATGTTTCGTCCAACTGGGGCTGTTTTGTGTCAAGCTCTAAACAGGCCCTTTATTCTAAGGGTGGTTTGTTTCAAGCTTGAAACACTCGAAATGGCCATTTCAAGCTTGAAATGTTTTGAACTCGAAACATTTTGCACATCCCTAGAAAATATAGGATGGACAGAAGACTCTACAAGGCCTCAAAACTTCTACCAACTCCCATGTAATTATTTTTAAAAGGGGACAGAAATTTCAACATACTGTGAAACAAAACGAAATTGGCTAGTCAAGATGAGGGATTTGACATAAATGTTTTTCTTTTCCTTGATGAGAATATAATGCAGGAATTTGGAGTCTGTAAGTGCAAGATTTGAACTTTCCAAAGCTTTAGTGAGTTTAGTATACATTCTAGATGCTTGGCCAAGCATTCCCCTGCAATGTTTAAGGAGTCTCTAGGATATTATCTATCTATCTATCTATCTATCTATCTATCTATCTATCTATCTATCTATCTATCTATCTAATACATTTATATACCACCCAAAACGCAAGTTCTTCAGTTGGTTAATTGTCACTGGACAGCACAGCACAGGAGTGATCCCTAGGTGTGCATGGAAGGCAGCTTCTTGTGCCATCGGATAAGTCATAAGTGCAATACCAAAAGCAAGAGGAGGATAACTGGGAAAGCAGGGCCATTTATTGCCTGTGCTTGATTGTGTATGATTCCTAGGATGCTGATTGCATGGTCCACACTGGTCTGTTCCCATAAATTTCCACATCTTGGTGTGGATAATTGGGGACAGGGGAGTTACCAGAGCAGGGTGATGCATGTGTGAACTGTGAAGGTTGCTTTGGATGCATGTTTGGCCCCTTGGAAACTGCTGTGGAGATATATCCATAGGTGGGGACTCCTTTTTGTCTGATTTAGGGTTATGCACATGTCCATCTTAATTGAATAATAGCGATATATGAAGTGTCCCTTTGGTGCTTGACAGTTTCCAATAACACAGGGGACCAGGAACATTACTTCACATTTGTCTTTGGCTGACCTTATAAAGAAAAGTCTTCAACAGAACATGTATTGATTACTTTCTCTCTCCAGCTTTCAGTGGAAAACTACTTATTGCTTCTTAAGTTGAAAGAATGACCTCCAGCAACCTACTGAGGTGAAAGCTTTCAAGTAGTCGATAAAGCACATCCTGAGTTTCAAGCTTAGGCCATCTGCCATTGCCATAATTATCTATAGGGTTAAAAGTTTGATCTCATATTGTTTGAGCCAGCCTTCTTGTATTTGCACCCTTCTAGACTCCATCCTCTTCATAACAGCAAGGATCACACCCTGGATAAAAGAAATTGGAAAGCTGGGTAGATTACTGTCATGTGCCAGTAGCTTTCTATTCATTTGTCAGGGGTCTTTTTGAAGCTGACAACTGGAACAGTTTTGTGAAGATTCCATCAGTTCTATGTCCTTCTTATTGGTCCATCTAGCTCAGTTTTGTCTACACTGACTGACAGTGGCTTTCCAGGGTTTCAGATATTTATTTCCCAGCCCAACCTGGAGATGCCAGGGATTGAATTTGGGACTGTGTGCAAAGCAGATGCACTTCCACTGAGCTACAGTCCTTCTTCAAGTGAAGTTGACTGGGCTTCTTAACTCACAAAGTCAGTCTAAGAACCAAATTCAAAATTTCAAATTCAAATCTGCAGCCAAGAGTTGATGCAGAAGTCACACAGCCTCTTTTCTAGACCATATGATGAAGCTGATTTCTAAAGAAAGTTTTCTGTGGAAAGGAACAAGTAATAACAAACCACTTTTCTCTCCCCCCCCCCACAAATTCTTTGTCTATGGACCTGTTTCCTAAAGAAGTATGACTTTCTAACATCCTGATCATGTAGATATGCATCACTGTAATGGAGCACAGAACAGCACAGAGCATCTGCTTCATATGTGAAGCAAGCAAAGCAGTTCTGTGCTACTATGATGAATGCAGTTACAATCTCATTCAAACAGATAGAGGAGCAAGAGGTTATCTTCAGCCCTAGTTCTTTCAGCAAAGGAGTAAGTGAGTGCTTAAAGCCAAGAATAGATACATCACAAAGAGCATTGTTCAGTGAGCATTGTAACAGGTTTTAATTACCATATCCAATTGTCAGGAAGAACAAAGCGTTACAATGGCTGTAATGTATTACATTATGAAGAATAATTAACAATCCAAGTGGAAAGCAGATTCCTTTTTCCAAAAAAAATTTTTTGACAAGAGGACAATAGAGATATAGTTCAAGTGTTGAATTTCTAATGGAGGGTTCAGTTTTATTGGTTTCCACTGCATATACAGTATAACACTTTTTCTATGCAAAGTGCTTTACTATCTCTCTCAATTGTCCTTTACATAACTTTGTTAGGTGGAACGTTGTTATTCCTATACAGGTTAGGAAATTGAGAGTAACCCCTTGATCTTACCACTGGTTTGCTCTACCTGTGTTTCTTAGTTGATAACATCTTGTTGAACAGAAGTATAACCATTTTGGTCTGGGAGGTTGTGAAGGCAGGGGCAGAGCTATAATTGGACAGATGGGTTCAAAGAACCTGGGCCTCCCAGTAACCAGGAGCAGCCTCATCGGTGCCCCCCGCCCCGGTGGATAGAGTCCTGGAAGGGCCATGTGAGCCCTCCAGAGTTCATTCCTAGCTGGTGTTTGCTGGCCAGGTGTGTGTTTAGTTTGTTCTCTCCATGAGGGAGAGAAGGAACAAAATGTCCACTCAGCAAGCAAACGCTGGCTGGGAATGAGCCTTGGAAGGCTTGCATGGTTCTTCTGGAGGCTCTTGCCATGCCCCCTTGTTTGTGATATCACATGGAAGGGTGTGTGGTCTGGACCCTGGAGGGGCCGTGTGAGCCTTTTGGGGCACATTCCAGCTGGTGCATTTCCTTTCCTTTCTCTCCCTCGCTGAAGGGAGAGAAAGGGAAATAAATGCACCCAGCCAGTAAATGCTGGCTGGGAATGATCCCTGGAGGGCTCACACAGGCCCTCCGGAGCTCAGGCCATGCCCCTTGCACGTGACATCACACGCAAGAGACGTCACAGGTGTGCACCTGGTGTGTGTGCCCAGCAGGGCCACTGGGGACTGGAGAGAACCTGGGCTCCTGTTCCCTGGCTCCACTACTGTGTGAAGGAGATCAGTCACCACCTAGAGATATGTGTGAGGAAACTCCCATATAGAGACTCTGTCCTCTTTTTATCTTATGAAGATATCAGTGGGTGGGAACTGTCCCCTAGAATTGAGAGGAAAGACAAGCTACAGCAGTGGGAGGAAGCCAGAAGCCTTCTAGTTATGTGAAGCTTTCATTTGCTCTTCATGGAGATGTTCCCAAGGGTATTTTACCCAGCAACAGCTATTAATATAGACCTGGAATTCAAATCAACCTCAGGATAGCATGAGGGAACATCCATTGAGAAAAATACATGCTTTTGTGATGTTTTTGGAACTGTCAGTTGAATTTAGGAATTATTTTGATAACTTCTCTACAGTGCATGTGGGGTGTTGTTGGTGGTTGAATGTTTAGAATAACTGGGGGAAAGTGATTTTGTAAAGGGGCTAAGCTTTTAAGATTTTGTATTAGTTGTGTTAGTAAGAAACCTGGTTGATTGCTATCTATACTGAAGGAGTTCAAGTGATTAGGTGAACAGATTTTTCCCTCTATAATGCAGATCTGTTGCTAGTAATTCTCATATGCCTTGCCTTAACAATGTCAGAAAAACAAAACCTTTCTGTATATCTTATAATTTTCTAATTGGGGAGGGGGAAGGAGATTTGGAAAGGAAATCATGCTTAGAAAATCCTGGCTTTTTGTTGTGGGCAATAGAAAGAAGGTGAAGCCTGAGAAATTGTAATGCTTAGTTAAAGCTTGCCTATTTGTGTTGATAATGGACTGCTTCAGATGAACACTTACCCCTCCACACAGTAAAGTTGGGGGCATGATGAGCACATTCTTGCTTTGATATCACTGGGTGACATGCTGATAACATTTTGGCATACCCTTTAATTGTGTATGAGGAGTTTCATCTGAATCACCCCTATATACACAGTCCAAAACCCTGTTTAAACATGATAATTTAGGGTCCCGACCTATTTTTAGTGGGAAATATTGTTAACAGTTTGGGATATTGGCTGCTGGTCACCCATCTTTTTTTAAAAGTAGGTTAGTTAACAGTCCATTGATGTTTCCTTAATAGGAGATCTCTTAGGAGAGTTCTCTGGAAGATGGAGAAGCATGAAATGGAAATTATTAGGAACCTATATGTCCTCTGTTAGACATTATTTGAATTAGTTCTGTAGCAACAGGAGGGATAATAGTTGGAATCCATAATAGTCAGAACTCCCCAATAGTTGGAACTCTGATTAAATTCCCTCCTGTTGTTGCAGAATTCTATTGGAGTCCCATCAGACCTGTTGGACCTCCTCTCCCCACTGCCCTCTCCTGTCCCTTCCCTTCCCTGGGTCCATGTGGGGGGCAGGAGAGGACAATTGCAAAGTCCTCATCTCTCAGAATGCAGAAGAGCTAGCCAATAAGCCACTTGCCTTTCAGCACGGCTTGGAATTTAAAGGGGGAAACCGTCTTCTCTCCCATCTTAGTCCACCATTTAAAAACACTTTCCATAGAGGGCTCTATGGGGAAAGGACCACACCTCTCAGCACTGCCTCACACACTTCCCACCATGCCCCATGTGCATTCCCAGCAATAGCTGGGACAGTACAGGGCTCTGTTGCCATGAAGGGTCCTGTACATGTTGGAGATGGACTTCCAGTGCATCGACCTTTGCACCAACTGTCCTAATGACCACTAGGGGCATTGGGAGTAGAGACAGTGAGTAAGGGTCTCCCTATCCGTCCCTACTCTATGACCCCTGGACTGACTCTGCAGCACTTCCTGTGCTGAGTCACAATCCTTCCTTTCCTCCTAGAGAGCAGATGGAAACATCTCTCTCTCTCTCTCTCTCTCTCTCCCCCCCCCCCACCTATCCGTTATGTAGTCCTTTAGACTAGATATAGGTCTTTCCTATCTAAGCGTATTTAACCAATAAACATTTAGTATTCAGTTATACAAGGATCTCCATGTGTTTTCTCTAAATAGTTGCAATAACTAAACCATCCTCTGCTACCCACTCTGTAACTGGAGTGTGTGTGCTCATTCCTTAATGCTCTGCTGTTTTACCTATTGAGGGTAAAAATTGACAATCTCTAACAGTAGACACCTACACTAGAAACATTCCATACCCTGTGGAGATGCCCTCCTGAATTTCCAGAAGGGCAGTGTACATGATTCAGCTTTGGCCACTCCAAAGCACAGTTCTAGCCATTAGTCTATGTAGAATTGTTTGTTACTACAAAGAATCCCAACTTTGTGGCTAGTCTCGTTTGTCTTTGACTGCTTAAGATATCAGGTGTGGAGTTTGTGCTTCTATCTTACCAAGCATTAATCTCAATTTCATGTGAAATTAAGGTCGTTCTCATGAAGAACACTGCTACAAGAACAGTTGTAGCTTTGGGTCCCAAATTCAAGAAGTGTATCTTCTGTGTAGCTAGGGAGTCACCGGATCATGTAGAAACCACTGCCTTATTTAATTCCAAACTGATAGCCAAACCCAAGTTTGGCATCAAAGGAAACAGTTTTTTCAAAGTTTACTTATATGCTATATTTTACACAATGGCCAGCATCCTGACTAGTGCTTCATGTGTACTCCTATCGTGCAGGCATGCTGCTTGAGCAAGGGTGTGACTATTTTTGGTGTTCTCATGTGCCAACCGTGCTCTGTTAAGCAGAAACATGTCCCTGATCCTCAAGGATCACTTGCTGAGCACAGGGTGAATGCTGAAAATAGTTGCACTCCTGCGCAAGAGCGCCCACACTTTGGAAGTGCAGGGGCTAGTGTGACCTGCATGGAGTGTTTTTTTTTTAATGTCAGTATGGAGAAAGGATGGCTGCCATTGATCACAGCAGCCCAACACTTTATTTTCACATGTAGTAATGTCTAGTATATCTCAGCCCATGCTATTGTTGCCCCTTTGGTTTGAGTTTTACTTGGTTCAGGCCTATGAGTGTGCTGGAGAATAAGAAGGTCCTGCCCATGTTTAAGGAAAAATAAACTTTAAACACAGTAGATAAAGTGTAAAGAGAATTGTCCTTCTGTTGCTTCTGGGGAATAAACTAACTATATTTAGCCTTTAACCCAATGATTAACGGATTGTTGATATTCTTCTGGGCCTTATAATTAACTCCTGCTGTTTGGAGGAACAGAAGAGAGAACATCATCTCCAAAATGCAAAAAAGAAAGATTTTACATACTTTTTCAAGAAAGAAGAACTTTAATTGGTCTTCTGAGAGTTATATGGAGAATTTGCACTTATGTATTTTCAAGTGGGGAAAATATATATCTGGATGTATGGTATATCACATGCTGTTATTTCCATTGCAAACATAAGGTGAAAATATTCTAATTACTATATTCTAGCAAATCCAGTTCAATGTAAACACAGAGCTTACATTAACCTCTACTTCATTGGTTGCCTCTTGCGTGGCAGATAAACTTTCACAGCAGATTCTTATGATCACAGGAATCATGGCTGAATGTTGGTTACCCACGTTAGCATGCCACACTGGGAATCTTGGTGTCATCTCAGGGCAAAAACCAGCATTGGTCATCTAGAATCTGAAGTGAGGTGGTGAACTTCAGAATGCTCCAAACTAAGATGAATCAACACCTCTCACTTGTCCTGGTTGAGAGCACAACACACTCCTTCACTTGCATGTCCACCATAGACATTCCGGACAGAGCAGTGCTTCACACTGGCACTCTAGCATCCCAACCCTATTCTGTGGCTCCCAAGTCCTGTGTGGCAGCACATCATGTGGCTACATTCTGTGTGGCAAAACATCATGTGTAACTCACTTGCAATGCCCACCTCTACAACTGTCTCGCTGTGCATAATCCCACCCCTTCAAGCCATGCCTAGCAGCCCCGCACTCTACTGACAGATGTCAGGAGGAGGACCTGGCCACACATGCTATGTACTCAGATGCCTCCCACACCTTCCTGGGTGGGCCAAGCAGTTTTGAAGTACTCTGGAAAGTCCCAAGGGCATCCAAGAGTGTTTGGAGCTGCTGTGGCCACTCACTGTGCCTTCTGAGTCAATGGTAATTGGGCTGGTGATGTCAAAAGCCCATGCCCAACTGAGGGAAGCGTGTGGGCCACTGGGCCCTTGGAGGACCAGCTGTGGCCAGTGGTAGCCACATGAAGCTGCTGCACTTCACTCAGGGAAGTGATCATATGGAGTGATGGAGGGTGCCAGCAAGGATAGGGATCTTCTGCTCTGCCTCCATCTCAGATGGAGCCTGCTTGCTCTCCCAATGATTGTATGAACTGGCCCTCAATATGTTGGCATCATACCACACAGTTACATTTATTAGATATTACCGGGGAGGGGGAGGAGGCGGCATGAGGCTATTGGTTTTGGTGGCGGCTACACACTTGTTGTGTCATGCTGGCCACCATCAAGAAGTGCTGCATCCATGTGATAGGAAAGCTCTGTCAGAATTGTATGGATGGGAAGTGGGCAGGATTCAATGCATCTGAGTATCTGAGGAGTTCCTTACCCTAATGGAAACAGTTTTTTAATGTATGCTTTTAAACAAAGCGTAGATAGAAGGTTTTTTTTCCTTGGCAAGGAAATGATCCTTCATGTGTTTAAAGATATCTAGATATGCCTTAGAATTTGGAATAATATACCTTTCCTTGGTACTCTTGGCAAACCTCTCTCAGACTCTGATTCTCCCACTGATATAAATAGGATGTCCCTAGTGACATCCTGGTAAGTCCTATTTAGAGCAGTGTGACATGC
This sequence comes from Hemicordylus capensis, assembly GCF_027244095.1. Classification (NCBI taxonomy): domain Eukaryota; kingdom Metazoa; phylum Chordata; class Lepidosauria; order Squamata; family Cordylidae; genus Hemicordylus; species Hemicordylus capensis. Next base: position 156,450,924 of record NC_069657.1, on the reverse strand, counting down.
TTCACATAGGATTGGGCTGCCATTCTGAGCCCGAAGCTATCTGAAATGATAGCTGAAATGAATATCTGCCCTCCTCCTCTACTTGCTGATGGCCACTTTTCTTGCACCTTGAACTTCCATCCTAAGTGAATATGCTGCAGTGCAAAGAAGCCAGCCTGAATGCTTTTCCTTTTCCTGGATTCTAGCCAGAACTACCAAAGGCACACTGCTCCCTTCCATTTTGATGCTTCTGCCCACTGAAGTGATAACACTGATTGGGTCGGAATGTTGGGGGGTGTTGTTTCAAGGCCTCCCTTTTTTGCTATGTAAGAGTGTGTGTTTTTGTGTAGGATAATAGTTCCAAGAGTGTGATTAGCACTCTTAACACCTCCAGCTGTTCTGTTCATGCCTTTGTTCTTTTTGCAATTCTTGTTGTTCATGCTGATATGACTCTTGCTAGATGTCCTTTGTACACCCTTTCCTAGGGTATTCCTTCTGTGCGCTTGAGTTTAACCTTTTCTCACTGTCATCCCTTTCATTTGTTATGTTTTGGTAATAGGCATTTTGCTTTATGTCTAACCAGCTGAGAAGGCTGCTCTCTCTCCCTTTATGTCCTAAAGCATAACTAGGTATTAGTTTAATAAGAGAACATGGCTATAGGATATGTCAGCTCAGTGTGTTCCATTAGGTGTTTGTTATTACTCCTCTGACTTTCGTGTATCTTTTGAAACTTTACAAAGTCAATCTCTCTCTCTCTCTCTCTCTCTCTCTCTCTCTCTCTCTCTCTCTCTCTCTCTCTCTCTCTCTCCTTGTTTTTGAGAAGCATATACAGTACTGGAACAAATATACCAAACAGAACCATTCATCTCCTTTTAATGGCAATCCATTGCTATGACTGGCTGCCATTATCACAATCAATGGGGATCAACATTGCCAGTCTAATATACAATAGGACTAGAATGGTAAAGGTTCTGCTGGGTTTCATCACAAAAAGAAAGATTTATCTAAAAGATTTTTTTTTTTTTTAATGGGAAAGAAGGAAGGAAAAACAATTCATGTCATGAAATGGCCTGACTACTCCAAGAGTGATGTTGGTAATAACAGAATCATTAACATCATATCATCAACACAGGCCCTATTTAAACCTGTCTGTGGCTAAGTTAAAATAACAAGCCCTTTCTCACCAGCAATGAGAAAGGGCAAGAGGGTGAGCAGGGAGGAAGCCCTAAAGAACTTACCTCCCCGCAAACAATCAAGGGTGACCTCTTTGGTGGGTGGATCGCCCACCCAGATGACTACCAACTGCTGCCAGTTGCTTGGAGGGCTGGGATGCCAGGAGGATGCATTGCCCTGTGCCGCCCCACCCCCGGTGCTCCAATAATGCACAGCATTATTATAGTGTGAACCAGCGTGGTGTAGTGGTTAGAGTGCTGGACTAGGACCGGGGAGACCAGACTTCAAATCCCCTTTCAGCCATGAGACTAGCTGGGTGACTCTGGGCCAGTCACTTCTCTCTCAGCCTAACCTACTTCACAGGGTTGTTGCGAGGAGAAACCTAAGTATGTAGTACACCGCTCTGGGCTCCTTGGAGGAAGAGCGGGATACAAAATGTAAAACATAAAATAAATAAATACAATGAGTATATGATGCATTATGGGGATCCCCCCTCCCCTCCCTGAAACTGTCTGGGATCTCCTCATTCTGCAAGCAGCTACGGCTGGCAGATGATCAGAGAAACGGGGTTAAGAGTGCACTTGCTCTTAACTTCATTTTGGAGGGTGGCTGCCTAGGTGGGTTTGCTGCTGAAGCGTCATTGGTATCGGGCCTGATCCTGGCAGTGCACACATGCAGGCAAAACCTTGCTGGGCTTCCATAGCTTTTTCCACATAGTTTTGCCTGTGCATGTGAATAGCTCCAATGTGTCTATGGAGTCCCACATGTTTGGAATCCCATATCAATTACATTGCTAGAACCTGCAGTACACAAGCTTTGAATATTCCCAGCTCATAGATCCCTAGCATGCTAATGTTGCACAGAGTGGCTTAGTTTAGACATAGTGGCAAATGCATGGAATTCTGCACAGGAAACCTCTTTCAAAATGCTCAGCAGGGCCAACTCCCACCACCACCACCTCGTGTCTGAGGCAGTGCATGGAGGCTCCACCCATACTTTTACTTCCAGCAACACAACAGCACTGTGACCACTTATGCTCTACTCCTCCTGCTCCTGACCTGGAAGTCCCTCTAGGTGCACCACCTCTCTTCCACACTAAGTTATGCTTAAAACTGGTAGTGAGAGAAGTGGCATGATGCCAGCATGTTGCTGGAAGAAAAATGGGTGGCATGTGCTGTTGCTGCTCCTCTTCCTCCTGCTCCTGCTGGGGTTTTAACAAAAAAAGTGTGGAAGACAGAAATAGTGGTCTAGAGGGTCTCCTGAGACACTCCTCTTCTCCACACTTCCTTTTCCTTCTGAGCAAAAGAGGGGTGCCACTGGAGGCCGACTGATGCAACCAGTGGGACCATCTGGTGGCTGCAAGGTTGGGATGTTTGTAATCTAAAAATGCAAAAACTAAAACATAAAAAATCAAACTCCTCCGCCCCCAGCATATTGCAGTGTAAAAAGTAGTGCATTCGACTAATTTAAATGGCAGGATTGTTCATGCAAATTTTGGTATCTGTAGGTAATAGAGAAATATGATATTCAGAATTTCTTCTAAATATAACCCCTCAAATCAAACTTTTACCTAGTATATTCCAGTGTAAAATGCAATGCATTCAGCTAATTTCTGTAGCAGCATTGTGTATGCAAAATTTGGTACCTGTAGGTTACTGGGAAGTTTGACTTTATTTTGCATCAACCAACCAACTAAACAAACAATTCTGCAAAAATATATAATAGATATGAAATTATTTTCCTAATTTCTGATAGTTGTGTCCATATAATATCAGTTCTGAATACAGATGTAATGATAAAGTAAAGGTATTACATATTTCAGATACTGTTAAGTATAATAGCATGTTATTCTTTCTTGTCAAATTGGTTTCCTTCCCTATAAATAGCTTGCTGTCCAAAGGTCACAGTTCTTCAAATCAAATGGTTTGATCTGATCTGAAGATAATGATCTGTTGTTTTCTGCTGTTACCATCCACCAGAAGGATTACATAATGCAGAAAGTTTTATGTAGTACAAATGAGTCAGTCAAGTAAATACTTGTATGAGTGGACAGCTTTAAATATAATTTGAAACATATTAATGAGAGAAAGAATTTAAGTTACAATTTAGGGTTACACAGAGCTGGATGTGCAGTACAATTTTAAAAATCCAAATTCCACATTGAGAAAACATGTATTCGTATGCAGGGGAGCAGCTATAGTTGAATGGGGAGGATGCCCCTGGCTCCCTGAGGAGGGTCCCCACTGACTGCGTGACAGATTGCTCTTTGTTGTCCCCTTCATACCCCAATGAAGAAGAAGGGGAACAGGGGCCCATTTTCACTTTTTGTCCCAGGGGCTCCCCCAACCTTGCTATGCCCCTGATTCTATGTTCAGAAGACATTGGACATATGCGTAGCTGTTGTTTTCTGCTGTTACCATTAGCAGTGTTGCTTTCAGAAACGATTCAATATTTTCCCCCCTCCAAAATATGAAATTTCACATTATTTTTATTTTTGTTTATTTATTTAAAACATTCATATACCGCCCAAAACGCAAGTCTCTGGGCAGTTCACAACAAAACAATAAAAACAGATAAAAGGAATAGAACATTACAACAATTAAAGTTTAAAATGTTAAAACTATTAAAAACACAATTAAAACAATATCTAATTAAAAGCCTGGTTGAACAAATGTGTCTTGACTGCCTTTTAAAAAGTTGTAAGAGATGGGGAGGCCCTTATATCAGCAGGAAGTGTGTTGCAAAGCCTCGGGGCAGCAACGGAGAAGGCCCGTCCCTGAGTAGCCACCAGGCGAGCCGGTGGCAATCTGGTGGGGTATTGAATACTCCACCATACAAAACAATCCTCTCCACATAGGCATGTCAGGGAGTATGCTGGGCTAGAACTCTGATATCCCTCTGATATCTAGTTTTGTGTATTCAGGGGATTCCACCCCCCCCTCCTGTAGGTAGATGCAGGGGTCCTGCTGTGACTAAAGGGCACTACTTGGTGGTGAGAGTGGAAGGGGATTGTCTAGTTCATCAGGATGAATGGAGTTGATGACATATAGGTAAAGTGACTAGCAGTGTCTAGATCCCCCATGCTGCATCAGGGGTAAGTGTTTATGTAGCCCTTTTTTGAGGCTACTACAAATAAGCTATATTGGGCTGATTTATCATCACAGGACAGCTGCCAGTCCCTGTGTTTTGTGTTATCTTCCTCTTCCAACTTCAGGGCTCTTTGAATCAGGTTGGGCAGTGGGAATGAATAAAACATAGATTATTTATTACTAGAACCATACAAGTTGTTTGCCCCAAGATATGGTGAATGTCCAGGAAAGGAGTAGAATTTTAAAGAGGATGTGTTTACTGTCAGAAGTGATTCATTCAGCTCTACTTGACATTTTTACTTTAATTTAGACAAGACATCTCATTTCCCAGGAAAGCACAAATCTTCTTTAATTCAGCATGCCCCCCCCTTCACACACAGTGTGTTACCATATTCTTTAGCTTAAACAAAAAATAAATACCTGAAACTCTCCCAGTTGAGCTCAACTCTCTCAAGGACACAGATGTAACTAAACATTCTGAATAAAATCTACAGATACAGACTGGATTCAAGAAATAATGCAGTGCTGAAGCTGGACAGCGAGGAAATTGTAAGCCTGTCAGACCTGTACAGAGATATCTAGAACCTCCCCCCTCCCCCCTCCCCCCGCCTGCAACTTGTCCCAGATCCAAATATACAACATATGAATAGAGCCACAAAATGTTATGGAAACATGAAGGTCCTAGAGGGAGTCCCTCCCAAGAAATCTAATTTGTTTGTTTGTTTGATTGATTTATATACCACCCTTCCAAAATGGCTCCGGGCAGTTTACAACAGAATAAAAACAATTAAAACCAGTTAACAATTAAAATAAAAACTATAAAAACAGAATAAAACCAATTAAACATTCAAACAGTGAAAAACTCTGGAAAACAACGGCAACCATTTAAAACAATTTGAAACAGCTTAAAAACCCTGGAAGGCCAGGCCAAACATAGTTTTTAAGGGCTCTCCTGAAAGACAGTAATGAACTCAGATTATGTATTTCTGCTGGGATTGCATTCCATAGCCCAGGAGCAGCTACAGATAAGGCCCGTCTCTGAGTCTCCACCAGATGAACTGGTGGTAACTGGAGAGGAGTGGGCGCAGCTGTCAAATCAGCTGGAGCTGATAGAAAGCACTCCTTGCCATGGCCTCCACCTGAGATACCAGGGTGAGGCCTGGGTCCAGGAGTACTCTCAAGCCACACACCTGCTCCTTCTGAGGGAGTGTAACACCATCCAGCACAGGAAGATGTAACTCACCCCTCAGATTCTGAGCCCCCATAATGAGCACCTCCGTCTTGCTTGGATTCAGCTTCAATACGAGTGTTCACTAGGGGAGAAAGTTCAGGAGAAATCTATCCTTGACTATGGGCTGGTTCACACGATAGCAAGTAAGTTTCAGGAGCTTCCAGCTAAAATTCAGCAGCCATGCACACTCCCAAAAATCAATTGGGTGGGTGGCAAAAATCCCATTTGAAGGCCTGGGAAGTGATTGTGTGGGAGGAGCAGTCTTATTTGGTTGGCAGGGGCAGCAGACCTCCACCTAGATCACTAGAAGATTATGGATGATGGCTACCTGCAACAATCAACTAGGAATGTGCATCCCACATGATCACTTCCTGGTTCTCCATCCAGGGTTTTCGCTGCCTACATGGTCAGTGTTCAGGAGTGCACACAGCTGTTGAATCTTAGCTGGAAGCTCCTGCAACTTGCTTGCAATCGTGAGAATCAGCCCTAGATTTTCCCATCTCTTTTCTTTGACTGTTGTTGCTGATATCACGTATGGATGAAACAGAAATAGTAGCCCTCCTCAGGCATTAAATACAATATTAATTGTATAATTAATAAATTTTAATTAATTTTGTAAACCACCCTTTTTAATTGTAAACCGCCCTGAGCCATTTTTGGAAGGGCGGTATATAAATCAAATCAAATCAAATCAAATCAAATCAATCAATCAATAAATATGCTGTATGCAAGGACAGCATCTTAAAGGGGGGCAGAAGTCCTGTCCCAGCCCATCACTCCCTCTCTCTCAGGAGTGCACTGTGAAGTTATAGTCACAGCTATAGGCACATCAGTCTCCCCGTCATGAAATACTTCCATTCACTGACATAGCATTTTTTCTCTTCAAACAAATGCCGGTGTATCCATGAGTGGCACCTGAGAGCATGTGAGTGATGGGGCCAAGGTGAGACTTCTGGCCCCATTTTAGATGCTGAATTCGCATAGGGCAACTTTTATTTAATGTCTGAAGAGGGCTAGAGAGACCCATCAATTCCTAGTTTGAACCCATGAAGCTTACATATATGTCTGTGTGTTTTCCCAGTAGGGATGAGCCTAAAGCATTTCAGCACCTCTTTGGAGAGGCGCCTAAATGCTTCGGCTCTCTGCCGCCGAAATATTTCAGTGTGGGGCAAGGGGTTCCCTTAAGAGGAGGTGGGCAGGTCCTACCCCACTTCCAAACCCCCACTTCCATTTGCGGGGCCAGCAACAGCATGCTGGCCCTGCAAATGGTGCCAGCACATGCACCGGTGCCATTTATGTGCCAATGCTGCACGCAGGATGCCGGGGAAGCATCCCGTCATGGTGCAATATTTTAAAGGGGGAAGCAGCACAAGCTGCAGCTTTCACACAGGTATTTTGGTTTGAACAGCACTGCGGCAGGGCAGTGCAGGGCAGCAGGGGTTGGTGGGGGTTTGGAAGATGGGCAAGTAGGACTTGCCCGCCTCCTCTTAAGGGAACCTCTCACCGCCCTTGGGATGGCACTGAAACATTTGGGGGCACATCCCTATTTTTCAGCTTTGGCTGGCTACCTGAATATTTACATTCAAATACCACAATGAAATTCTGAATCCACACCTGAAACAAAATTAGTGATGGGATGAAATCTGAATTGGAGAACTGGAGGGAGGCATATTTCACCCATTTGTTCTATTGTCAGGAAAAATTGAGGATTCCCCCCAGTAAAATGTGAACAATAAAATGGTTTGAAGTGAACTGAAGAGAGTTCGCACATCATTACACAAAATGAGGATGAGCATTAGCTACATTGTCATCTTGAATTCTAATGTTGTTATAAACAGCTTCAAATGCCAGAATGTTTGGTTTTGCTCAATGACAGTTATTTTCAACCTGCTGAGCTGAAACTTTTCTTCAGCACACAATTAAGAGTGAGCCATCAGACCTATTCACCAGAAGCAGAAGCTACCTTTGAAATATTATTGTTGTAAAACAAGAAGCACGTTTATTAGTCACCTTTCCCCTTTCCACCAAGTGGCATTATTATCATTTCAGCAAGGGACTGGAGACCAAACTCACATCAATTGGAAGATGATAGCTGTTTGTGTTTCATGTCTGTCCAGAGGCTATAACTGCACAGTGCATGCATGCTGCTGTTTTTCTACCAACATATGGTTAGCTCATTTTCCTGATGGCACCTCCTGCTTTCTCTTCTACACTTAATTAACTGTGATCCTGGGAGACAAACACATAACTTGGTATTCAGGCAGACCGGCTGACAAAGATAATGAAATGTTCACTCCGTTCCACTGGATGTCTTGCCGGTAAACATAATGTCCACGTTTCATTTTGAATGTGGACACATCATGTTTTGATTGTGTTAAATAATCTTCTTTATGGCTTGATCCTTGTAAGAACACCAAAAAAGCCAGTTCTATTCCCACAAAGTCATATCCTTTAAGAGGATACATGGGCTAAGATTTTCAAAAGGAGTCCATGGTATTTGTTGTTATATGTGTATGTTTGTTTTCTGGCTCATAGTCCTCTGAGCCACTGCACGAAGGCAGAAATTAACTGGTGTCTTTTTACTGTAGCATTGATTGTACTGCAGTATACTGGACAGTGTATTAATTTATTGGGGGACCATGTTGAGAAGTAGCCCCTATGTATTTCCACAGGTGGGTTCTTGCATGCTCAGGCCATGGACTGATGGGACACTGTACAGAGGTGCACAAAAGTCAAGTTCAGTTTCAGTTTTTTTTCCATAACAGCCGTGGGTCATAACAGAAATATAAAATATTGTACATAAAATAACAGAAACCATGCTTAACAATTATTTCAGTGGGCAAGAGTTATGTCAAATAATTAGTTTTCATTCCAGGAATCATTATGACCATTCATAACAACGACTTCATAAAAGCAGCATGAGATTTTGAAAATGCTAAAGCATTTCCTGCTGACTTAGCAGTATTTTTGAACATCTGTTACTTAGGAAACAAAACCCAGTATTTCAAAGTTCTGAACAATGTTCTTTACCTGACTGCAGCTTGAGAAGAAATGTATCCCTAACTAATATGTGGATGGAGCATTCTATGAGGTAACAAGTATGGACCTACAACAAAACGTTGTAGTATATCCCTGGTGTGTGTGTGTTACTTGAGCCTGTGACTGAGTATGTGATTAAAAACCCCAAAAGTTAGCAACAAAGACAGGAGTTGCTAATCTAACTTGGGTCTTATTTAATATGCAAAACTATTTTTTTCCTGTTTCGTGTTGCAAGGGCATTGGTGCTCAGTCACAACGCCCTTTCATCCAGCTCTGAGAGCCCTTAACATCCAACCCTTAACCCTTAGGGCTTTTTCAGGGCTTTTCAATTTTGTGTAACCACTACAGAGTGGGCTAAGGCATGTTTTCTTCTGATATGTCTTAATGTGGTTATGTGAACCTCTAGAGGTTTCCTATGAACCTTGGGAGTTGTGAAAAATTCTCTTAAAACTTGTCCACCAGCACCTGGAAGGGCAATATTTGATAACACCATAACACCAATAAATTAACTGTGTCACACTCCTTCCCCTTCAGAAACAGAACAGGGTTATCTGATTGGAGATGGAGCCATAAAGTTTCAGATCTTTCTTCTGTGGAGACCATTAGACAGTTTCTCCCCTCAGAAGCAGAAGCGGTTACTGTCTTGAGAAATCCCCCAATCTTTTTCTTAAGCCCTTCTCCCTGCCACCAAAGAGTTCTATTAACTCTGCAATGAGCCTGTGGACATTTCACCCCATTGACTAACCTGGAGGCAGTTTTGAGGGGTTTTGATCCCCTTAGGGGTTTTCTTCTTCAGATTTTTGTGAAACCAATGTATCTGTGGGTCATCCCAAGTCTGCTGGTACCTCCGACTTGCCCACAGGTGCTCTGGCTCACCATTCATAAAGATCATGAGGCTTCCAGCTCTTTGGGAAACAGTATATAGATGTATATGATTCTCATATACATGAATCATTATTAGAAAGGAAGATGATTTTCTGGGCAGCCTTGTATTGTTTGAACCTTCATTATTGAATATTTATATATATTTTAGACTTTGTATTTATATAATGACTTTGTCAAGGCACCAGGACTTTCCATGATTTACGTGGCTTGTCAATGAAATCCAGTAACTCCTGCTTCTCTTATGCCTGGACTTCGATGTGGTTAGAATTAGGGATGTGCAGTTTGATTTGCTAGTGAATCAAGTCACCATGAATTGGGGGCGAAACACAGATTTGTTCACAAATCGAATCATGACTTGATTGAAGGGGCTGATTTGACTGAGAAGCGAATCACACCTGATTCAGATGCCATTTTGTCTCCATGTTTTTCGATTCCTGATTGGTTTCCTGGCACTGGCTTGAGATCTCCTTGCTTCTTGATTGGCTTGTTGTCTTTCAGATAAAGTGTTGGCATGGGCAACTGTGTCCCCATTGGCTGGGGGGGAGGAGCAGGGAGGGGGAGGCGAAAGGAGGGAGTTTCAAAATGTATATAAGGGGCTGCTTGGAGGCAGAGATATAATTTGTGCCTCCAGAGGGGAGAGAAGATGAATCAGAGACAGAGAGTGACTGCAGCATCAAAAAGATGAGAGCAGAGAGACTGTGGTTTGGGCCTGCCTGCCCTACCTGTCTGCCTGGCCCAGCATTGCACTGCCACAACAACTGCTTTGCTCATAGAACATAAGAACAGACCTGCTGGATCAGGCCCAAGGCCCATCTAGTCCAACATCCTGCTTCACACAGTGGCCCACCTCTGATCCAAGATGGTGGATGTGTGTGTTTTTGAGGTGCAAGTGCACTAACTTGAGGATTATCTAACCAATTTGAACCAAATTTGGTACAGTTGTAGTGAGTGACACACAGGGACAACTCAATAGTGTAGTTTGTAATGATGTCATCCACTCCGGACCAAGATGGCAAACACATAAACTTTTGAGGTGCAAGTGGGCTAACTTGTGAACCGCCTGACCAATTTGAACCAAATCTGCTACACCTGTAGGGGAAAATAGGGATACCCAAATGGTGAAAAGTGATTATTTTTTGGCCATCTTTGGACTGGTGTTTTTTTGTTTGTTTGTTTGTTTTTTGGAGGAGGAGGAGGAAGTGTGTTCTGTGTTGGGAGGGACTGTGTGTGCTTCTGTTCTGCAGTGCTGGTTTTCAAGACAGGGTTGCGAAATATGTACACTCTGCTTGTTTAGCCCTTAGGGAAAAATGAGAAAGTTGAATCACCCCATTATTTCCCATGGGTAGGGCCTAGGGACACCAAAATGGGTTGCATGTATAAAATCCAATTAAAACCCAGATAAAAATCCAAAAATTCATTACAAATGACCTGATCGCCTGATTGTTTTGTGGGTAGGTAGGAAGGTTTGGTCATGCCCTACCACTCAATATACTTTGGAGTTCTTAGGACCTACCCATGTGGAACAGTGAAGTGATTCAATTTCCCCATAGTTCCCTGTTCATGATTTTTTTGTGAATTTCCAGTTTGATTCATTGAATCAGCTGGCTATAGCTGGCTGGTTTGACATATTTGATTCAAATTTTTGAAATTCAATTCAAGGTTGAATTGAATCACAAAAACTGATTCATGCACACCTCTAGTTGGAATGCAAAATATGCCAGGTAAATCCTCCCTGGATCCAAATTGGTAGGCGTGGGAATCTAGGTGTGGGTGGGCAAGGAGAGTAGGGGTGTGCAATTCAATTCACCCTTGAATCAATTTGGGATGAATGGAGGGGGGGATGTATTGCAAATTTGACCATGAATCGAATCACCCTCAAAATAGAGGGCCACATTTGGGGTCCAGGAGAATCACACCTGGTTCAATTTGGGTGATTTGAATGCCATTTTCAGGCCCATTATCTGGAAAAATGGGCTTCAATATGGCACTTTTTTGTGGGGGGAGAGCTAGTATACCAATTGGGGTTGGTAGGTAGACCAGCCCTCCACTTGGATTTAGCTCATCAGCTTGCCTTGGAGGACTGGTCTACTGGGTAAACCAGTCCTCTGAGGTGGGCAGACCTGCTATGTCCGGAGGGGAGGGCCAGTCCACCCACTGATCCAATTGGTAGACCAGCTCTCCCGTTTTTCTGGGGAGAGCCGGTCTACCAACAGCGTCAGTGGGTAGACCAGCCCTCTGCTCCAGACTTGGCACATCTGCCTGCCTCAGAGTAGACCCAATTGGGATTGATAAGCAGACCAGCTCTCCCCAGAAAAAAGTTGCATTTTGATGCCAGTTCCCCTGGAATGGGAATCAATTTGAGTTTTTTGCAATTTGATTCAATCTCAAATTGAATTGCAAGAATTGATTAATGCACACTCCCAAAGGGGAGGCAATTGCCTCCCTGTATTGAACCAATCCCATTTAATGCAATGGGGCTTACTCCCAGGTAAGTGGGTAAAGGATTGCAGCCCTTGCTCTCCCCAGTCCCCTGCTAAAAGATCTGTGGACCTCCATGCTGGTAGGATAGACTTCTTGGGTGTGCATTGTTTACTAATCATGTCTTCAACCTAGAAGCTGGAAGAAAAGGATGAAGGCTTCTAAGGCAATGGCATAATATGAGGATGATGTCAGAGATGACCCCAAGGAGTGAAGCTAGAAGCACCTTTTGGCTGTTCTCACACATTTTCCATAAGAAGCAAGCAAGCAAACAAGCAGAAGAGTGGGGAAAAACATTGCTTGCAAAGATTTGCACAAGGGAATACAATTTTTATTGGATGCAATTAATTTAACACATTCATTGTGATGCCCATAAAAACCGATCATTATTGAAATGTTTATGTACCGTAAGTACAAACAGTAAAGCATGAAGAATTTTTTTCTTTGCGGAATGACTATCCATGTGAAAATGTCTGCCTTTATACCTTCACACACTTTCTTCTCACTCTCTCTTTTTATTTTCTCCTTATGTTGTTTTAAGTTATTCCCTTAAATCAAACCGAACACCATATAACTGACAAGCTTCTGGACTCTTTTTAACCACTCTTTCAGGCATAGACTAAACACTAAAAACATATTGATCTCCTCTAGTCTGGGCCCTCTGTTGATATTGGCTCTTGCTCTGAAGTATGATAGCATTGTTTTTAAAGCTAACTCGAAATATTCCTTCATGGACCCATGCCTAACATGGAAGGACATTCATTAGAATTGTCTCAGAATACCACGTGGCATATCTGTGGACAATCTGCACTGCATGCTTTTGATTTGGAATGTAACCCTCAAAGGGTTTGCCATTTTAAAATCCAGAAATCTCCTATTGTTAATAATAATAATAATAATAAGGCTTGTGTGCTCTGAGGAAGGTGAGAGCTATGCCAGAGGTCCAACCATACAGGACAGGTCTCACCAGAGGAGCCAGACAAAGAGTGCCTCTCCCATCAACAATATGGTGAGACGTAACTTTAATAAATCTATACCGGATCGGTCATCACCCAGGTCAACAAGGACCGCGCCAGGTGCTATAGTCCCTGGACATCTGGTGGCAAGTGGGCAACAGGACTCAGGATCTTCAGTTGAGCAACCAGGGCTGAGGCCAGCAAAGTTACTGGAAGAAACGCCGCTTAACCGGAAAAAAAATATACGAAAAATGCCAAGAAGGAAATAATGATCTGCTATTACAAGTCTAGTCCAACTAGAAGAGGTTATTTAAAAAGAATGTACCAAATTTGGAAAGAGAAGCATCCAGATACAGAAATAACAGAACAAAGGCTAGCAGACCAGAGAAGATTCATAATAATAAGAAATAAAGTATTCACAGGAGTTGAGCTGGAAGAACTGCAAAAAGCAACACAGGCTTGAGATATGAAAGAAGAATTACCACCAACTGAAGCAGTTGCTCAGGCGCAGGTGGAGGAGGTGTTGGAAATCGAGGATGCCACTGTTACTAAACTGTTTCAAAATCAAAACCAGGCAATCACCCCTTTGCCTTCACATCAAAAACCCAAATGCTGTTTAACAGAAAAGCAACAAGAACTAAAGCAAAAAATAACTGAGCACATGAACCAAGCAACCACCAGGGTTCGACTTCCAGCTCTAAAAACAGTTGCCAAAAAACAACTTGCTCAGACATTAAAAGATGTCAGTGCTGCACTTGCAGAAACAACAACCAATAATTTGCAAGAAACAAACCAACTAATGTACAGTGCAGCAACAATAACAACACAAGAGCTCGGATATAAGATCAATGGACCTGTAAAAAAAGAAAGTAGTACATCACCTAAATGGAAGATTAGATTAGAAAATAAAATCGCCAGGCTTAGATCAGATGCTAGTAAATTGAAAGATATGAAAGACAAGAAGCTGAAGAATGAAAACACCAAACAGTATCTGATCCCAAAATACCACCTAGATTCAAGGAAAATTAGAGAAGTCCTGGAAATAATAAAGCAGCAAATAACAGCAGTGTCAAAGAAGATTAGCAGGTATGAAGCCAGAACTACACAACACAGGCAGAATCTCCAATTCCAGTCATATCAGAGACGTTTCTACCTAAGCATAGAAGGAGAAACTGCAAGAAACCTAGAAACAACAAATAAAGAAGAAACAGTGTAATTCTGGGGGAAATTATGGGACAATCCAATAGATTATAATAAAAAGGCTGGATGAAAGAGGTCAAAAAATGTAACCAACAAATGCAAGATCTAATAATAACACCAGAATTAATAAGTGAAAGAGCAAAGAAAATTAAAAATTGGACTGTGCCAGGCGACGATGAACTGCATGGCTTTTGGCTTAAACACCTAACAAGCCTTCATAAACAACTATCAAAACAGTTCATTCACATTTTGTAAGGAGGTGATATTGAACAATGTCTAACAATTGGGAAAACTCATCTCATCATGAAAGACCCAGCAAAAGGTGCAGTTCCAAGTAATTATAGACCGATCACCTGCCTGCCAACCATGTTCAAATTATTAACTGGAATAATAGCAGATGAAGTGATGCAACACTTATTAACTAACAAACAGCTTCCAGTTGAACAGAAAGGAAATTGCCCGAACACCAGAGGAAAACAAGACCAGCTGCTGATTGACAAAATGATTTTAGAAAATTGCAAGAGAAGAAAAACCAATCTAAGTGTTGCATGGATTGACTACAAGAAAGCCTTCGACTCACTGCCTCACACATGGATACTAAAATGTTTAGAAACAGCTGGTGTCATCAAAAACATTCAGATATTTATTAAGAAAGCAATGTGCATGTGTAGTACACAGTTAACAATCAATGGTGAGACACTTGGACAGGTTAGCATTAGAAGAGGCATTTTCCAATGAGACTCACTATCCCCTCTGTTGTTTGTAATCGCCATGACCCCACTTTCACAAATACTAAACAAAACAGGCCTCGGATACCAAACATCTAAAACATCAAGTCAAATCAACCATCTGTTGTACATGGACGATCTGAAGTTGTATGGAAAGTCCCAGTCAGAAATCGAATCACTGCTAAACACTGTCCGTATATTCAGTAGTGATATAGCAATGGAGTTTGGACTAGACAAGTGTGCTGCATTAATAATGAACAGAGGGAAAATAACAAAAACAGAAGAAATACAACTGCCCAATGGAAGCAAGATCAAGAACCTGGAAGAGAAAGAACATTACAAATACTTGGGCATTCTCCAGGCTGATAACATCGCACACACTGAAGTTAAAAGAAAAATAGGAAGTGAATACATCAGGAGAGTTCGAAAAATCCTCAAGTCCAAACTCAATGGTGGGAACACCATACAAGCCATAAACACCTGGGCTATACCTGTTATCAGATACACTGCAGGAATAATAGACTGGACCCAGGCAGAGCTAGAGACGCTAGATCGTAAGACCAGGGAAATAATGACCATCAATCATGCTCTGCACCCCCTCAGTGATGTCGATAGGCTCTACCTCCCTCGCAGCTCAGGTTGAGGAGGAATGCTGCAAGTCCATCAAACAGTAGAGGAGGAGAAAAGAGGCCTTGAAGAATATATAAAAGACCATGAAGAATGTGAAACTATTCAACACCAATGAAACAAAGCAGGTCTACAGGAAAGAACAAGTCAAGAACCGAGCAGAAAAATGGAAAAATAAGCCCCTGCATGGTCAATATTTGCACAATATAAGTGGAAAATCAGACATCACCAAGACCTGGCAATGTCTTAAGAATGGCAACTTGAAGAAAGAAACAGAGGGTTTAATACTGGCTGCGCAAGAACAGGCACTAAGAACAAATGCAATAAGAGCAAAAGTAGGAAAGTCAACATCAAACAGCAAGTGCCGCCTTTGTAAAGAAGCAGATGAAACAGTGGACCACCTAATCAGCTGTTGTAAAAAGATCGCACAGACTGACTACAAACAAAGGCATGACAAGGTAGCAGGGATGATACACTGGAATATCTGCAAAAAATACAAGCTACCTGTAGCCAAAAATTGGTGGGACCATAAAATTGAAAAAGTTGAAGAAAATGAAGATGTAAAAATATTATGGGACTTCCGACTACAAACAGACAAACATCTGCCACACAATACACCAGATATAATTGTAGTTGAGAAGAAAGAAAAACAAGTCAAAATAATCGACCTAGCAATACCAGGGGATAGCAGAATAGAAGAAAAAGAAATAGAAAAAATCACCAAATACAAAGATCTACAAATTGAAATTGAAAGGCTGTGGCAGAAAAAGACCAAAATAATCCCAGTGGTAATTGGCGCCCTGGGTGCAGTTCCAAAAGACCTTGAAGAGCACCTCAACACCATAGGGGTCACAGAAATCACCATCAGCCAGTTACAAAAAGCAGCTTTACTGGGAACAGCCTATAGTCTGCGTCGATATCTATAACAACTGACAATAAAATTCAGCCATCCCAGGTCCTTGGGAAGGACTCGATGTCTGGATAAAACAAACCAGTCAAAAACACCTGTCTGACTGTGTAAACAAGAAATAACAATAATAATTCTATTTCTATACTGCCCTTCCAAAAATGGCTCAGGGTGGTTTATGCAGATAAATAATTAATAAATAAGATGGATCCCTGTCCTCAAAGGGCTCACATTCTAAAAAGAAACATAAGATAAGACACCAGCAGCAGTCACTGGAGGTACTGTGCTGGGTGTGGATAGGGCCAGTTACTCTCCCCCTGCTAAATAAAGAGAATCACTATGGTAAAAAGTGCCTCTTTGCCCAGTTAGCAGGGGTTAACTGTTGAGGACACAAGTCTTAAATCTTTTAACAACTCACCTGTAAACCTAGTCTGAAACCTGAGAGGCACTTCACGTATCACTTCACATATCTATCTATTTTTCTCCCCCCCCCTCTGCCTTTTTCTCCTGCTCTCATCCTTGTCCTCTACATCATTATACTTCACAAAAATCTTAATCTCCTAGTGAAAATGGTGGTGCCAGTGACTTACCCATTTAGGGCATGACATAAACCACTAGTGTGGGCATAACAAAGTTTAAAAAGAACAAATCTCTTTGTGGCTGGCTGCTGACTCTGGCTGTCCCCTTGACAAAATGGGTGGATAGTTCCATTCCTAGATTTAGGGGTGCTCTGTGGTTGATATCCCAACTGTATAAGCAGAGTGATTAAAATTCCCCACAGTGTTCCAATAATGGAAGGAGCCCTGTGGGGATTCAAAGAGCTTGGAAACTGGTTGTGTTTCTTCCATCTTCCACAGCCCAGTAGTCCCAGCAGCCCCCCAGGGACACATTCCTACAACTGAATTCCTTCAGAAGGAAGGGGGAAAGCATTAAAAACCCACAATGGCTGGGCTGTGGAAGCAGGAACTATTCTCTAAGCTAGTTCCTGCAGGGCTCCTTCCATTGTCTGGGCATTATGGGGAATGTTAGCCCGTCAGAATGAAAGACAAGGATCACAAGCATCCAGGCATTTCACATATTGAGGTCATTCTCATGACCAGCCTTTTGTAGGTAGGAGAGGGTAACCCTGGGTGCAGAGCCTCATCTGGAGCCATGGAAACCTCTCCTACTCAGTGTCTACCTGAGTAGCCTAGCTTTCATACCCAGGGTTAAACTGAGGTAGGACAGGACCCATCCACCCCCATCCTACCTCAGCTTTTGATTGTGTGGCTTCTGCAGCTCCTGGGAGCTGGTGGTCATGTTGACAAATGAATCCAGTGGAAAGCAGAGCCAGGAAGAGGCATGCTGTTGAATTGTTGAGCACTGCCTCTCTGATGCCCATGTGGTGCATTGTGGGATACTGGAAAACTCCCAGCTCCCGAATACAGCCCTGAGGAATGCTGCTGTGGTGTTTGCATGGGTCTGTGAGGGATGGAGCCCAATGGAGGCTCCAACCTTCTGCGATGAAACAAGTAGGTGCCTGCCTCCCTTTCAGCCCACCCCCGTTTGCTTGCCGGAAAGGGTTTATAATTTAACAATTGGTGCAAAGCAGCTAAAGAAGATATCCAAAAGTGGCTGAAATTCTGAACACTCTTATCTGGAAATATGCCGCTTTGAACTCAGTGGGAGTAGACATGCACAGAATTGCACTGCATATACTTTGTTTTATTATTCTCTGTAAAAGGAGGCACATTTATCCCAGGAAAAATATGTGAGGCATATCCACATTGAGAGCACACACATATCTCCTTTGATCATTTCCACCATATGTGCAAAGGTATCCACAGTCCCCAAGTTATTCAACCAGCAAATTATAACTGTTATTCCCAGGAATTACTAAATGAGACAGGGATTCGAATCTGTTCTAGGTGTTTTCAAGCTGTGTTTTTGAAAGACCTTACATTGCTGTGCTCTAACATAATTTACAGGGTTGTAATGAAATTAATTGATTGATTCAAGTTTAAGCCTTACACCTATCCATAAGGCTCTGAGCAGCTTACATGCGTTCTTGCAACTTTACTTAAAAAAAAAAAAAAGGAAAAAGAAGCAGGAAACACAACTGTTCTAAACTTGAAGAAGCATCAATACAAAACTGATCCTAAACACACTTGCATAGGAAGACGTCCCTTTTAACGCGTTGTGTCTACTGAAGGGAGTTTCTGGGCTTCTTTATAAAGAAAAAGCATATGTATCCAGGTGAATCCTAGACATCATTCTCTTACAGGTAGAATTGTAGTATTGGTGGAGATAAAGCCAAATCCAGTGGACTTTCTCAGTGCATGAACATTATGTGCATTTGTTATTCTTGATGGGAAGGAGGAGTAGTGCCCTCTTCTGACTTATGTTTGCACTGTTTTTTTAAAAAATGGATATATTACAGCTGAAATGAATATTTTAATATTCAAGATCTATTGGATTTTCAGGTGTCATCCCACACATCTTTAAATGACCCATTTTGATGCAAAATTTAAAGGTGTACTTTGTGTGAATTTTTTAAATCCAAAACCTGAATGCTTTTGACTTGTTGCCATCTCTTATTTTAATGTGTGCAGGCTTCAAATAAACTGAAATTTCTCAAACTTTCAGCTGCTTTAAATTGCTTTTCTGCATGCTGCTTTGGAAAGCTTTATAGCTTAACAGCAGGTCTTTAAAAAGTTTGAAAAACAAACAAATTGTCAAACACTACTTATCATTGCCTATTATCTATCAAGTGGTACAAGACAAAAATAACATTACATGTCATTTGGTGTAGACTCAATGACTCTTAGTTCAGCATGAGCAAAAAAGGTGTGAAGTGGGGAAAACTGATCAGTGAATAGGTATCCTAGAATGTGAAACAAGCAAAGCTTCTGTGGGAGACAAGCATGAGCTCCTTGGTTGATGCTGACATGAGAAATGTTCCCTGAAGATAGAAACTTTGAAAATTATTGTGTATATTGTTGTGTAGCTGCTCTCAATACTGTGTAAACCAGGGATTCTCAGCATTGGGTCCCCAGATGTTATTGAACTTCAACTCCCATAATCCCCTACGAAAGGCCACTGGGGTTTGGGATTATGGGAGTTGAAGTCCACTAACATCTGGGGACTCAATGTTGAAAATCCCTGGTGTAAACCACTGCAACTGATGGTGATTAGAGTTATATGGTGTCTTATAGATGGTTTCACCTAACAGTAGAATTGCATAATTAAACCTTTTTTATAACCCAGGACTTGGTCTGCTCATTGTTCTTTCTGAAAATCTGCATATGTTTGGGTGAACAGAGGGTTATCTATTTCCATCCTCCAAATCCATTTAGAATCCAAGAAAGCCCCAGGGGTGAGGAGAAGAAGCTGGTAGCAGTTGGCAACTGCCTGTTGCCTCACTGAGCCAGAAGCTACAGAGGATAAGCTTGCATAGAGTCTAAGCTGTACATGTTTAAGTGGCCACCCATACACCAAGCATGAACTGTGCTCAGAACATAGTGGCTAGTTGTTAATCCACAAGCACCATAATAAACATATTTTCTGTTCTGAAGAGTCTTTCTGTACAGAAAATGACTTCAGTTTGACTTCAGTTTGTTTCCAGGCACAATGTAAAGTACTGGTTTTGAGTTACTGTACTAAACTAATATGCCTCAATTGCTCTGGGATGCAGAGTAACTGAAGGACTGCCTTATCTAGATTGGCCCAGGAGTTGAAAAGGTCATCAGAAGCCATAAACTGGGTGCCCACATCTTCAGAAGTTAGGCAGATAGCCCCTGGAGAAGACATATTTTCTATGGTTTTCTAACCTTCTCTCTCTTTCCACCAAGATCCAAACTACATAGTCTAAAATTAAAGCAACTAAAATAAAATTGTGCAAATAAATAATTGTGCACATTTATACTATCAATAACAATATTCTTTTAAAATGTCTTATAGGTACACACTATTGAAATATCAACCATGATTCCCCTTGCAAATCCCAAAAGCCTTACTGCTGTGCTAATCCTCTTCTTTAGACACTTTAGTAATGATGTCAGTGCCCTTACAACCCATACCCACGCTTGGGTCATGGTCAATAACTTCACAGTCAATAACTTCAGCACTGGGAATGTGGGGAGATAGCTTATGTACATTATGATGATAATGATGATGATGATGCTATTTACATGCAGTCTACCAGATGTTATTGACTGGATTTGGTACTTTAATTATTGGGCCCTTTCCAAGGGTCTAGGATGACTAAAGAAAAATAAAGGACTGGAGACTGTAGAGCTACTGAAAGAACAAACTCAGCCTTTTATATCATAATTGTTGTTGTTACTGTTTTTCCTTATCCTCCTTGGGGCAATGGCACAACTACAGCAGGAATGAAAAATCTTGCAACAGTTAAAGAAAATATACACGCCTAAATGTGTGTACTCAACAGGCAAGAAAATAGTATTATCATACCCCCCCCCCTTCCACTTTTTATCTCCAATTATTTAGTTTACTTGAGCCAAGCTGCTAAGGTGTTTTTTGTTTTTTTAAAACCCATTCAGATAATCCTTCCAAGCTAGGCTTAAACTCTACAGCCAAGAGTGAAAAGTGAAAGGAAGAAACCGGAAGCCCTCAACAAAGGAAAACTCACTGAGCACGTGCAGCAATGTTACATTCTCTTTGTATGTACATTGAGAGCCATACAAAGAGATTACCAAGATAAATCTGTCTAAGGCACTTTCTTAATTACTTTTGGTCCATCGAGGAACTATGTTCTGTTCACCCAAGTTTTGATTATTAATAATACAATTTTGATTGCATTAATTGGTTGCTTTGCTGTTTTTCATAGTCTTATTGTATAGTTCTTAGTTGTTTATTTGAACTTAGTTTTTCTTGTTTCCTTAATAGTGACAACCAACTACTCTATACAGTTTCTGTTCTCTGCAGCCCTCCAGCAATGGAAGGTGGGCCATGGGTCTGCAAGGGGTCTTCAGCATTCTCAGAAGTTTCTTCCACAGTGAACCAGGTGTGGAGAGGAGAGGGGGCATGATTTTCTCACACACACCCCTTCACTTCAAAAGCCTTTCCCACTTGTATAAATGTGTTCCTGACGGTTGTGGAGCCTCAGATTTACTGAAGTGGAAAGGGATTTTGAAGGGAGGGGAGACATGTGAAAAGTGCTCTCCAAATTACTGTGTAAATTGGAATCTCATTGCTGACCTTCAGTGATGTCTTTCTGATCTTCTGGGTTGTGCTTGGAAGTATTAGCACTCTGGTGCAAGAGCAGGAGGGAGGGGGAGTTGCGTGAAACTTTCTCACAGTCCCTCTTATCACTTAAAATTCAAAGTCAGGATGTCAACCACTACTTTTATCTGCTGCTTGACTTGTGGCCTGTTATTATTTATGTTGCTGATCTTTGATCATTGATAGTAATAAACTAAACTAAACAAAACATTATTTATGTTTTATTTTCTTGCTTGTAGGAAGGAGGAGGCAACACAGTTATCTTTTTAAATGCATAACATGTATAGAAAATCCACCTTCTGACCCTTCTATTAGTGGAAGGATTCTTTGGTCTGGTTGTGTTTCTACTAAACAAAGACTGCTATATAAGTAGTAAATGGTGGGGGGAGCATTTCCCCCCTAGAGGTCTTGTAAGGGTAAATAAAGAAGTGTTGGTTTTGTGATGAAAAGAAGATTTTAAGAAGGTAAAAACAATGGAAAATACAGTGCCCAGAAACTGAGTACCAGATGTAAAAGACAAAAATAATTGCAAGTGTATGGATCCAAATCTATTGGAAACAAAAACACTGCATGACTGTTTAGGGTAAGTCACTTTAAGATTAGTAAATAGATCTGCTATTAATCATAAGGACAGAGTAATTAAATAACAGGAAACATATCCACGGCATTGACTCTTACAGACTCTGGCCCCTTAATGTGGTTTTATAATGAGAAAAAAGACTTGAATTGAAATATCTCTCCACTCCTCCATTATAATTCCCATAACTGCATATTTTATTAAAAAATAGACTGTTATGCACTCAAATATTAAAATAAAGCACTTTGCCAGAATTAAATTCAGCAAATATAATTCAATGCTTCTTTTTTAATTCTTTTCTCAGTGCTATGAAGTGTTATTGAATATGAGCAAAATATGCTTGCATTATATTCCACAAAGGATGGAGCATGAACCCATCGTAAGTGCAATTATTCAGAGCTGAGCTTGCAGAATTCTTACAAGGTCTGAAATAAGTATCTAAATATCAGATTAATAATTGGATTCTGACAAGTTTGCAATTCATAACTGTATATTAGATATAAAAAGCTGTTTATTCAGCATCAGCATGGAAAATAAGACAATTTGTTTTGTATGGGGACATTTTCCAAAGCAGTAAAGAAAAAGAAAAAAGCTTGGTGAAGCTTTTCATCTGGGTTTGACAAGACATCTATGCAATATGGGAATTTTCAAGAGGGACATCAATATCATTTAAATTTAAGATTACTCCCGAGTAAATATATCAAAAGCCAATATATGCCTTGCCTAGACCTTGTGGCAGGTCATTCTTTCAACGTGCGCTCTTGTTGTCAGATGTAAGGGAACTCATGGTCTTGTCTCAAATTATATAGTGAGCCACACCTCTGCTTCTTTATTATAAAGGTTGCTATCCAGTGCACTGCCAAGTATGTTGTGATGGTGTATCTGATTTTCAAAGTTTCATTTTATTTGGATCCTTTCCCCCATTATTATTCCAGCTCATAGCCCAGCCCACACTAGAGTACTACATATCAATTCCAAAATATTCCATGAGCTGCATAGGGAAAACAAACAAGGAGCCTTCTGTAAGAAACAGAAATCTAGAGCAACGATTGGGGGTGTGCATGGGATATCAAATGACCCCCGCCACACACACACACTTTTGTTCAAATCAACATTCTTCCCAAGTGAAGTGTACTGGCCATTAAGTCCTGCATGAGTCCCATTTGGTCCTGTTTGGGTTTCATTTGTTCCTTTCAGTTTTGATTGCCACAGCCAGATGCATCTAGGTCAGAGAGAGAGAGAGAGAGAGAAAGCAAGCAAGCATAGGGGGAAATTGACAACAGAAACTCTTCAGTCTTGAATGCAATCACATCCTTGCCAGAGAGTCCAAAAATATTATAGGACTTCTTGACACAGAATAACCTTTGGTTCAAAGTGGCAAGAGAAGAAACACTGAGGATTGCAGAACACAAGGACCACACATGTTTTCTTCTTTATATTAGTGATTTCTCTGTCATGAGGGAAGGAAGGGACAGGTGGATGATGTTTGGGTTGTGCTCCCCACACAAACATTTTCAGTTCTGTTAGGATTTTAATTGCAGCATTGTTTTTCTCTGAGTTCATTTGGGATTTGATTTGCTTATAGTCACAGCATTTTATTTTAATTGCATCTGACCCCACCTATTTTCATTAAGCACTCAGATTCTTCAGAGTTTGTCAGCATAATTTGTTTTGTTTTGAGGTAGGTGTTTTCTTAGAAGCTTGATACTAATTCTCATTAACACAAAAAGATGGGTAGTACTCATAATAAAGCTGGAAAAAAGGGAAGAAGTCAGACTACTAATAACATATTTAAAATGTCAAAAAATATTCATGAAATATATAATGATTATAATAACAACCATTATTAGTAGTCTGTCTTCTTCCCTTTTTCCCAGCTTTATTATGAGTACTACCACCTTTTTGTGGGTACTATTTCTCAGCAGCAACAGCTGGCGAAGTTGTGAACCACACACCAGTTGAGTAGCGACCAAAGAGGGACCCTGTGCTCTTAGTGCTATGAGTTGCAAGGAGGTATGAAAGCATGGGGTGGCTTCTGGGTCATGGACACAGGTTGACATGTCTACATGATGCTGCCCTAGCTGCCCTATGCATCCAGTGCCTCTGTGTTTTTACAACCAACTGAGCAGTTGACTACTTTCTAGGAATGTGAGTGCCAAAAGTTTGCATTTTGGGGCCCAATTATTTTTTACGGTTATCACTGATGCTTATTTCAGGCTGATAGAGGTCCTTCTCCAATAGCTGCAGTAACCATTCAGAAGATCCCAATTCATTTTGTGTCACAATTCATTTCCAGGTGTGTGTTTTTTTAATACAACACTTACTTTTAATTTATTTTTGCCACCCCATGTGCTGCAGCAAGAGGAGCTCTAATGTGCATCCAACTCCTACAAGCACCATCTTAAACACAAAAAAGTTGCTCCTGCTGGATGCAGCATCACCCTCCAATAGTGCAGGTTCTAAAAAAGGTGGTCACTGTTGCAGTGGCTGGCAGCCACTTTTTCATGGTGATGGCCATGTTTTAACCCAGCATGCCCCCAAATGACATTGCATCTTGGGACAGCAGTGGTGATTCAAGATGGCATCTTCCAAGAGGTGGCTGCACATAGGCTGCTTCTGCCTCCGGTGGCAGCAAAACACAAGTTTGTTCTTTTGTAAGTAACAAAAAACATTAACAATCTAACAAAAAGGTTTGGTAAATGGATGCCATGTGTGTGCTGGCACTGCATGCGAGTTCTTGGGAAGAGTGCCGCCTCAGCAGGAAGCTGCATGGGGCGGTGAAGAACAGCTAAGGACTTGCTCTCCTCTTTCTTTAAGCTCCTGCTCCCCACTCCCCTCCCTGAGGTGCTGATCGAGTGCTCGAATCTTGATTGGTGCACATCCTTTTGGGGTGGTATGTAGGTTGGGGCATGCCCTAAGACCCAACACACTTTGGGACCCCCAGGCCTTACCCATGTGGGACAATTGGGTGAGTTGAGTTTTTAGAGGGGAATGAACAACAATGGGGGGAAGTACAAGAGAAGGGAAGGCAAATAAGGGCAGGGGGTTGCTGTGGCCTCTTTCTAACCCAGCCCTCATCTCTTATAGTCCTGCCACCTAATCTCTCCCTTCCCCAAACAATCAGACCGAGGTGGGTGGGTCGGTCTCACCTATCTGGTGTCTTTGGCTGGGGGTTTCCAGCGGCATCTTTGGCTGGAGCCTGCCAGGTGTCACTCTCAGAGGCAGTCTTGAGCCGAGCAGGAACTGGTACTCAACAGCTGGGGGAAGGGTAGGTGGGCACCCACCCACCCAAACAATCAAAACAAAAAAATCCCTCCAAAAGCCAAGATACTCAGAGGGAGTCTGGCAGACTGGCTTTGTGCGCAGGTTCTTGGGAAGAGCACTACCCCAGCAGGAAGCAGCATGGGACTGTGGAGAACAGGTAAGGACTTGCTCTCCTCTTTCTTAAATCTCCCCACTCCCCTCCCCATGGCGCCAAACTGGTTTGGCCCTCATCTGAAACGGTTTGGTGCCAAACCAGTGGTCGAACCTTGGCTTGTGCACATCCTTACCACCCCACCACCCCAAAACAGGGTAACCAGGTGATTTTAAAATAAATTTTGAATTTTATCTGGGTCAGTAGGTCAGTGACCTACTAACCCAGATAAATTTCAAGCATTCATTAAAAAGCGCCTGATTGCCTGATTGTTTTGTGGTAGGTGGTAGGTAGGTTGTGTCAAGGACTAACACCCAACCTACTTTGGTGCCCTTATGAGCTCCCCTTTGGGGTGATTCAAGGAGGTGTTCCCTATGGGCTAATTCATTGTTCCCTATGGCCAATTGTTCCCTATTGGCCAATTCATAATTTTTCACAAATTTCCTGTTCGATTTGGCTTTTTGCTATTTGACTTGAGGTTGAATCAAATAACAACAAATGATTCGTGCACACCCCTAATCAGCATGTATGTTTCAGAATGAATAGAACCTGAACAAAATGGGCCTCATGTAGTTTGAGTGCCATTTGATCCAAAAACAAATACACACCTCTACTTTTTTCCCTTTGGTCTAGATATACTGGCTTCTTCTACCATAATAGTGACATACAGAGCAACACCTTTGCTGGAAAAAAAGCTATCATGGCTCCAGTCATTCCCCTCCTTACTACAACTCATGTCCTTTTTTTGGTTATTTTTTCTTGTTACTTCTTTTTGGGCTGGTTCAAGCACACATAAAGAAAGAACACCATCAGGACATCCTCCAATGACATCCCAACACACTCCTGGTGCACCTATTGATTGCATGTGGGGTCATCCATCCAAATGGCCCCTAAACATACTCTACATATACATGTTTAAACAGGTATTTCTAGTGTGTGTTTAGGGGCTGTTCGGATGAACAACTCCGACATACGATCAAGAGATATGTCGGGAGAGTATCAGGATGTTTGTGAAGGATGTCCCGATGAGTGCTTTCTTGGTGTGGCCTTTCTTTCTTCATATGTGCTGAGCTGGTATCATTTGAACTGGTGCGTAACACTTTTTTTGTGTTCTGAACACTTTTTTGTGTTCTGCCTTGGGACATTTGAGCAGTGAAGGGATAGCATCCTGGTCAGAAGGCAGCAGTGTATGTCAATTAGCAGTTCCCAAAGTGAGCAGTGCTGATTGGCTAGCAACCTATATTGCATGCATGGGAGGCTAGCAAACATGCCATTGCACAATTATGCATGAATAATGTGTCCCGCCTCTAACCATCAACTCCCAGTTGTTTCTGGTACAGGTGTCCTTTCCTTTCCACCCTTTATCATTACACAATAGTAATGGAAGATTCCCACCAGAGAATCACCTCATTGGCCATTGCTAGTGATAGACTTTCATTGTGTTCATTCATTCAATTTTCACATGTGTTTGCAGTGTGAAAGCTAGTATTTTGGCTTAATTAGTACTTAGCCCACCGACGACGCGGCTATAATATCTACCATGCTTGTCGGCATGAGGAGGGCACTGAGAACACTCATGCAGTTCTGCGCTGAGGAGTCTCTGACTATTAATACCCAGAAATCGAAGGTGATGGTATTTAGTAAGAGACCAAAAAGCATAAATGGGTCATTAATGGTAATAGCGTCCAACAGGTCAAAACATATAAATATCTAGGCATTGTGTTTCATGAACGTAATTCATGGAGACCCCATTGTGAGTACGTGGCCACAAGTGCTCAGAACATGGTTACAGCGGTGTTAATTTTTTTTAATACCAAGGGTGCTTATTATATTCCTGCCGCATTTAAGGTTTTCCAAGCCAAAATCTTAGCCCCGATGCTGTATGGAATTCAGGTCTTTATGACAGGCAATTTACAACTGCTTGAGGCGGTACAGGCGAGATTTCTACGAGCCACCTCCTTGCGGCCCTGTTTTGAATGTGGCCCTACATTTGGAAGCAGGACTAATTAGGTTTGTAGCCTTGGCCTCGCTACATATGATTAATTATTGGCTCAAAATCCACTCTCATGGTTTAGATCTCGTCTCATGGGTTTTAAAAGATGAATATCAGTCATCTTGGACAAAGAATGTCCAGGTCATCCTGAGCAATTGTGGTTTCTCAGATCAGTTTTTATGTTCCCTGGGTTCTGATGTAGCCAAAAAGACCTTGAAACAGAGGGTTCTGGACAAAGAGAAACAAAGGAACCTAAGTGCGGCCTCCCTTGGAATTAACCGTGATAATTTTCTAAATTACCCCGTGCTGGCAACTTACCTTATGCACTTGTCAATCCTAAGCCAGAGGAGAGCTTTCTTGCAAGCTCGATTTAATGTTTTGCCCTCTGCGGTCTTGGAGGGAAGATATAAGAGGGTTCCCTTGAGGAATCGCCTATGCCCCAGAAGGTTACAAGTTCGATCCTGACCAGGGGCTCAAGGTTGACTCAGCCCTCCATCCTTCCGAGGTTGGTAAAATGAGTACCCAGAATGTTGGGGGCAATATGCTAAATCATTGTAAACCGCTTAGAGAGCTTCCAGCTATAGAGCGGTATATAAATGTAAGTGCTATTGCTATTGCTATTGCTATGCCCTTGTGGCACAGGAGTCGTTGAGACAGTTGCTCATGTCTTCCTCTGTTGCCCCTTCTACAAATCTATCCGTTCCAACTGGATTAAGCCCTATCTGAGAAAATATCCAGGTTACTCTGATTAGTATTATGTTGCCTATTTTTTTGTCAGACCGGCACAAGGGAATCAGTGGGTTTATGGCAAGATTCTGTTCAGTGACTATAAAGATAAGGAATGAACAAACTAGTTTTTAATTTTTTTATATGTATAATCACTCCCCCCCATCTTTATTTTAATTATTACCCTTTTCTCCTTTATATTATAATGTTTTATTAATGTTACCTTGTATCTAACAATTTTATTAGAATTTTAACTTGTTCTGTGCTGTAATTTGGTCATGGACCATAAATAAACTTACTACTACTAGTACTTAGTCCAAGACACTTCCAGTTAAACTAAAATACTAGCATCCCCCATGCATGTAGGGCTGAAACTCACTCAAAATGGCTCTGCCACAATAGAGTTTACATTTGCTAACAGGAATATAATTTTTGATCAGATAGGTATTTAGAAGTCAATAACCTTGAGGTGGGGTTGGTCTCTCAGCAATGTCATTCAGGTTTCCTGAGTGTGCAGCAGCCCCGCCTGGAGGGTCAGGGAGGGGGCGTTGCAGTCATCTATCAAGAGCCCCTCCCCATTTCCAGGTGCCCAGTCAGGCAATCTCAGAATTTTGAGTTTTGGCCTTGAGGGTGGGCCTCCGAGTTAGGCTGGGGATTCTGCTGGTGTACCGACAACCCCGCTGCACTTCAGTCTCCCTACCTGAGCTGGCGGAGGTGGTCTCAGAGGTGGCCTTGGGTTCCCCCAAGCTTATTGTTTTGGGGGATTACAATGTCTACGCTGAGGCCCCCCAGTGGGTTTGGCTCAGGACTTCATGGACTCCATGGCAACCATGGGCCTGTCTCAGCTGGTATCGGGCCCTACCCACGTGGCAGGACACACTCTGGATCTGGTTTTTGCCGACCAGGGAATAAATGATCTGGAGGTGGGGGAGTTTGAGATAACTCCCTTGTCATGGACAGATCATTATCTGGTGGGGTTTAATTTGACTGCTCCGTCTGCCCTCTGCAGGGGTGGTGGACCGATTAGGATCGTCCGACCCCGGAGGCTTATGGATCCGCTTGGATTCCAGATGGCCCTTGGGGAGTTTCCAGTGTCCATTGCTGGTGACCCTCTTGAGGCCCTGGTTGATCTCTGGAATTGAGAGACGGCCCGGGCTGTTGACACGGTTGCTCCTAAATGCCCTCTCTGGCTTGGTGGAGCCCATTCGGCTCCTTGGTTTTCCTCAATGCTTAGGGCGATGAAACAACTCGGACAATGGCTAGAACGACATTGGAGGAAGGGTTGTGCCAAATCCGATAGAACACGAGCTATAGCCCATTGACTACTCCGTGACGGTGGGGGCGGTGAAGAAATGTTTTTTCTCCGCCTCCATTGCATCTGCTCAGTGCAGACAAACAGAGCGTTTTCGTGTGGTAAAAACATTGCTCCACACATCCCCCCAGACAATGGGAGAGGAATCATCTGCAGCTCATTGTGATCAGTTTCCTTGCCACTTTGCAGATAAAGTCACTCGCATCCGTGCTGACCTGGACTCCAGAGTTTTGGCAGTTCTGGCAGACGTGCCTTTGGTACCATCTGGTCCCATTGTGTTGGATTCTTTTCGGTTGGTGCGGCCTGAGGATGTGGACAAGATCCTGTGCAGTGTGCGGGCAACATCGTGCGCTCTTGACCCTTGCCCTTCATGGCTAATAAAAGCTGCCAGGGAGGGGACAGGCAGATGGTTGGAGGTGATCATTAATGCTTCATTAAAGGGGGGCAGAATGCCATCGTGCCTCAAGGAGGTGGTGGTAAGACCACTATTAAAAAAGTCCTCCCTTGATCCCTCCAACTTGGACAACTATAGACCTGTATCTAACTTTGCCTTTTTGGGCAAGGTGATAGAGGGTGTGGTGGCGTCCCAGCTGCAGAGGGTCTTGGATGATACGGATTATCTGGACCCTTTTCAATCTGGCTTCCACCCCGGGTATGGGACTGAGACTGCCTTGGTCACTCTAGTGGATGACCTACGCCGGGAACTAGACAGAGGGAGTGCGTCCCTGTTGGTTCTGCTGGACCTCTCGGCGGCATTCAATACCATCGACCATGGTATCCTTCTGGACCGCCTCTGAGTATGGGAATTGGAGGAACTGTGTTGGAGTGGCTCTGTTCCTTTCCTGGGGGGAGGGTCCAGAAGGTGGTGCTGGGCGACTACTGCTCGGCCCCGTGGCCATTGGCCTGTGGGGTCCCGCAGGGTTTGGTCTTGTCCCCCATGCTGTTTAACATTTACATGAAGCCACTGGGAGAGGTCATCCGGAGACTTGGACTGAGTTGTCAGAAGCATGCAGATGACACTCAGCTCTATCTCTCCTTGTCACCTGATCCTAGGGAGGCGGTGGATGTTCTGAATTGGGGATTGGAGGCCGTGATGGGCTGGATGTGGGCTAATAAACTGAGATTGCATCCAGATAAGATGGAGGTGATGTTGGTCAGTAGGAGAGCCAATCGGGATAAGATTTTACCAGTTCTGGATGGGGTTGCACTCCCCTTGAAGGAGTAAGTACTCAGCTTGGGGGTACTACTGGACCCGGCTCTGCTTTTGGAAGCTCAGGTGGAGGTGGTGGCCAGGGGTGCCTTTGCACGGCTTCGGCTAGTGTGCCAGCTGTGTTCCTTTCTCGAGAAGGCAGATCTGGCCACAGTTACCCACGCCGTAGTCATGTCACGGCTGGATTACTGCAATGCGCTCTACGTGGGGCTGCCTTTGAAGAATATTTGGAAACTGCAGCTTGTACAAAATGCGGCAGCTAGGGTTCTATCTGGAGCTGCCCGGTGTGATCACATCACACCTATTTTGAAAGAGCTGCACTGGTTACCAGGGTGTTTCCGGGTCCAATTCAAGGTGCTAGTGTTGACCTTTAAAGCCCTTAACGGTTTGGGTCTGGGATACTTGAAGGACCGCCTGCTCCCAAGGGTTTCTGCCCGCTTGACAAGATCATCTGAGGGGGCTCTACTCCAGGTGCCAACAATGAGGGAGGCTTGGTTTTCGTGCACTCAGGACAGGGCCTTCTCTGTTGCTGCCCCCAGGCTTTGGAATGCTCTCCCTGTGGCCATCCGCTCCTCAGACTCCATTACTGTTTTTAGAAAGCTGGTTAAATCTTGGCTTCTTATCCAGGCCTTTACATGATTGTTTTATTGCTGCTTCTGTGTGTTTTTATCCATGTATAGTTTTTTTGTATTTTGTATATTATATATTTTAATATCAGATTGTTTTTATATTTTTAGCTAAATACTTTAAATTCATTTTTATTATGTGTTTTAACTTTTGTACACCACCTTGGGGTTGTTTTTAGCTAAATGCCGTATAGAAACTTAACAATCAATCAATCAATCAATCAATCAATCAATAAATAAAATAAACCCCCAGATATTAATACCCATTAAAGCTGAGAACCCCCGGAAAATGTAATTTCCAATGCTGTATGGCCCAATCCATGCAGCCAAAAGACTATGAAAATTTCAGCCCATATGTTCCCTAATGGCAACAAATGCTCCTGTGTTTTCTTAGCAGTGTCCATTGCCTTAAACATGGTGCAGCGATGGAGTGTCCAGAACTTAAGCATGAATTCTTTTCTCGAGCTACCGGCCCTTCCTGCTTGCCTCTTCCATGCTGCTAGCTCTCTCGGTCAACTGTGCCTAGAGATGTGCCCGAACCAGTTTGGTGCCTGCTTAGGGGAGCAGAATACTGGTTGGGGTGCCAGCATTTGAACTGGTTTGGCAGGGTGGAGGTTGGTTCCTTTCAAAAGCAGGTAAGCAGGATCTTACCTGCTCCTCTTCCTCCCCACTGCTTTTCTGGGTGCAGCGCTCACTGGAGCTGCTGCGTGGCTGCAGCAGCTTGTGTGCGGTGGCCATGTGTATGCCGACACAGTGCTCAGGCTGCTGGGAGCAGTGCTGTAGCTGTGCCTGGAAAAGCGGTGGGGCAGTGGCCGAGCATGTAAGGTCCTGCTTACTGGGATTTTAAAGGAACCAACCTTCGTCCTACCCGAGGCTGACCGAGCTATTCATGTACATCCCTAAGTGTTCCCCACTTAGTTTTGGGGAGATGTGAAAATGAATAGGGAGGGAAAACACTTCCAAGCTTATATTATAAGCCAGAAGGGAACTTTCAGGAAGTAACCTAAGCTTTTAGCAAGAGTTCTCCAAGAAAGTGAAAAACAAGTTAAGAGATAGCTTGCCCATCATAAATCTATGCTAGAGACTGTTCCCACTTGACCTCAGATGATATTTTGCATTCCAATGTTGCTCGTAAAAATTGGACTTTACATTAACACAAAAAGCAACACTACTAAAATAGTTATTGTCAAAATAGCATTTATTTCTGTTATGCTTGAATTTATTCCTGGCAGGGGATCTCAGTATCTTCTACACAGGGATAGCTTTCTGAGACTGTTCCCAAGGTACCTCTTTGGACTTGAAAAGTAACAACAGAGTTCAAAGCAAGGCACTTCCCTTCTCCCATCTAAAAGTAAATATATCGCCAAGTTAATAACTGTAGTAGTGTATGATTTCTGGAAAGCCTTTAATTTTTTTTTGCTGACATTCAGTAAAAGTTTTAGTGCTGCTGTACACACAAGGGCAAAGAAAATCTCTTCTTAATTAAAGGGAGTTCATAAAATTGATTTAATAACATTATAACATTACTTAATGATTGCCTGATATTAGGTTCTTAGCAAAGAGACTGACATTTTATCGTAATCGATTCATGTCTTATTAAAATCGATATACTCCACAAACTATTGAATGAAGCATTAATAAAAGTTTAATCCATCACACTATTGAAAATAGCTAATTCTAATACTAGAACTATTTCGTAAAATAAGTGCACTCACATAAACTGTATTGGCTCAAGATGTTTTCTTTGTTGAGTGAATTCATAGAAAATTCCCTCTTTATTATAAGGGAATTCATAGAAAATTCCCCTTTTATTATAAGGGGGAAGTTTCCCTGCTTAGATTCATTCTAGATAGTATATGGGTTCGATTCATTGTGTGTACACCACCTCATCGTTATGGTGGCTGAATATGTGAACAGACTCCACTGAGAACCATTGTATTTTTGTTCACATGAGCTGATATGTGATGGGCTTAGTCTTTAGTGGGTTTGGTCTTCAGTCTTTAGCCTTATCCACTATGCAGTTGCCATTTGATGCTCATTGAGTAATGAATGTTTATGAATAAACAAATTCTTAGCTAATCGAATTTATTTCATGGATTTTTTTGTCCCCCACAAAATGCACTCCCTCCTTTGGCAATGTTTCAACCCTTTTGAAAAAGGATGAGGAACTCTTCTCTAAAGAGTGGTTTTTGGGGAATGGGTCTCCATTGCTTATGCTCTTATCTTTTTTCTTCTAATAGTGCTTTCTTGATTTTTTGTTGTCAATTGTGAAGAGGTATGCACATTTGAATGTACATCCTATTGAAAGTAATGCAATGCAGATGGATGACATCCACATTCATATCTGCATCTCCACTCATGTTCTGCCCCTACTAGTTGTTTATAATTAGAAAAACACAACAAGGCTTCAGTGTGAACATGTCTCATTTGATGAGCCAGGAAGGACAAAGTTTGACCATACAAATAGCTAGTCTCACCCCTCCAATAATCCTTACCTCTATAAGGAATTTTTACCCACTTGCAGAACAGCAAGCATACAGAAAAACTGAAGGGACTTTTGCATGGGTTGCTGTCACTTCCCTGTAGTCCAGGCCTGCTCAATTTTGCCCCCCCCAGCTGTTTAAGGAGTACAGCTCCCATAACCCCCAGGCACAGTGGCCAATAGCCCGGGATTATGGGGATTGTAGGCCAACATCTGCAGGAGGGTTGAAGCTGAGCAGCCTTGAAGTTGACCCCTTGCTGTAGTCCCTCTGTGATTTTTTTAAATTCAGGATTGTGTCAGCCAGTGTTTTGTCCTGATTCTGATCTTCCCTAAGGGGGTAGCCTTGGAAGATGCTGCTGGCAGATTCCTGTTCTATGTCTTGGACTTGGACTTTTGGTGTACTATCCTGTCTCTGTGCTGTAGAAAGTCTGGGAAGATCATCTAGAGACCAGTGTCACCAGTATGCAGATGACACTCAGCTCTCTCTATTCTATTTCAGGGAGGCTAATCCGATGTTTAAAGAGGGAATGGACTAGATGGGGACAACCAAACGGGAGCTTAATCCAAGCAAAGCAGAGGTGTTCCTGATTAGTTGTCTCATGATTTAGGACTAAGAGTTTTACTTGTCTTGGATAGGGTATCCTATCCCTCCCCTTGAAATCTCAGGTTCACAGTTTGGGGTTCTGGACCTTAGGGTTACTCCTGAACCTGGATGCTCAGGTAGCAGTCATGGTCAGGAATGCCTTTGCCCAATTTAGGTAAGTGTGCAAGTTGTACATGTTCCTAGAGAAAGCAGATCTGGCCACAGCTGACACATGCTGTAGCTGACTCATGTTCTGCCCTAACTAATTATTTATAATTAAAAAAACACAGCTAGGCTACAGTGTGAATATGTCACAGTGCATGTATTTATTTCTAGCTCCTTTGATGAGCCAGGAAGGACAAAGGTTGACCATACAAGTGGTTGGTTATGATTAGACTACTGCAGTGCACTGAGCCTCTGTACAGTGTACAAACATTTTTTGCTGGTCCAGAATGCTGCAGCCAGACTGTTAATCAGAGCCAGTTTATTGGGAGCATGTGACTCCCTTATTAATACAGCTTCACTGGTCTCCAGTCTGTTTCTGAGCCCAGTTCAAAGTGCTGGTCATGATCTTTAAAACCCAAACAGCTTGAGACTAAGACACCGTCTTCTTCCATATGATCCTGCTCATTCACTAAGATCTTCTGCATAGGTTCTTTTTGGTGTCTCACCAACACCGCGTTGGGATGTGGGAGAGAGCCTTCCTGTGGCTGTGTGCAGCAGGCTTTGGTAGTCTCTTCTTAGGGAAATTCACCTTGCCCCCTCTTTGATGATCTTTATTATCACTCCACTAAGATCTTTAATATTTTGGCAGGAATTTAGTTCACTGACCTGCTAAGTTTTTCTCTCCCTAGTATTAACTCATTTATTTTTGTGATCAGTTTTGATTTCTTTGGTATTTTGATTATTTTACTATATTGTAAACTGCCTTATGCTTTTTAACAAAAAGGCAGGCTAGTAATACATAATAAATGTATAAAATGCTGTCTTGATTATAGAGAATTTCCAGTTCGGTAAGTATGTGAGCTAATATTAAGCTATTTTAATATGTGCTTTCATTAATGTGATTTTCCTAAAACTTTATGTCTATATATTATGTCTATATATTACATGAATATTCTCTTTAATATATGAATAACCCTTAGAGGGATGACATTTTCAGCAGACCTGAATGGACCTAATACTTGGAATTTAGTAACAACTCTAATACTTGGAATTTAGTAACAACTGTAATAAACCAAGGAACATATGCTTTTGAATTCAGTTATCTGCATACTTATTAAAGCCATGGTTGGAGGCTTAACCTCCAGCTATCCATCCAATCCAATGCAGTTAGTGTATTTTGCAGTGGGTTAACCAACGATATAAATTTTTGGTATTATTATAAATTCCTAATTAGCATTTTAAAAGTATATGTCCTTACTTGGCTTCCCAGCCTTTGAAACTCAGCACATCTGCTACAGAATTTAAAGTCTTTCAAAGTTCCTGCTTTAGTTCTGGAAGACTTTGTAGAGGTCTTTGTTTTCTTCCAAATTATCTAATAATTAAACCACAAAGCTGGGCCCATTAAAGCAGCTTCTTCTAGAATATTTGTGGCTTATTCTGCTTAAACTGTCTTTCCTTTTAAGTTTAAATTAAGCTGGAATGAGCAGGCACTGAGCATTTTGACTGAATAATTGTGTGAAGGAGGAACAATTAGATTTCAGTTTTTTCTTAATTTTTCTCTGATAAAGAAGCATATACTTAATTACAAAGGATGAAATTAACACAAAAAACCTGAGGTTTTAAACCAGATTAATATATTGGAGAGAGCAGCTCTAAATGTCACATCCCAAGATTCAAGATGCTAAAGGCATATATTCCAGAGGAACTCTGTAGAATTGACAAATGCTGTCCAAATCTCAGGGAGCCTTGAAATAATTGTGTTTTCCATAATTCATGTATGTTAATCTGGAGACACAAAAAGCTCCCTCCACTGCTTTATATTGAGAATTGCTATGCTTTGTTAGCTTTATGCTATTTGCCCAATTCCTAATGTATGGGTATTAAGAAATAGGTTTCAATAAACTACATTCCATAACAGCTTCAAAGAGCTGTTTGCATTTCCAGAATTCAATCTTAGATGTTGAGTTACCACCCACATATCCTACATTTTATATTATCTCTGATGATATTTGTTTTCCTTTTTCAAATGTGACTACTGTACTTTTTATTGCTGCCCAACAAACAGTAATTCAACTGGTGTAGTTTTCCTGGCATGAATATGACTTTATGCAGAATCTTTGCTTGTTGAATCTCCACCCTTTAATGGCATGCAACTTTATGCAATCTACTAGCTTCCTAAGAAATGTACCTGTGACAAAATAGACAAACACTTCCATGTTATTCACATGTTGACAGCTTACACATTTTCCTGCATGTATGTGGGGGGAAATAACATGTGTGAAGAGATTATTCTAAACACCCTATAATACAGCCATGTACTAACATGCAGGGCATGAGAGTCAGCCTTGGGCTCACACACTTTGACCATGAGTAGAACACTTCTTGGGAATGGGTTGATTTTATTAAAAAACACATCATTCTACAATACACTGATTAACAGTATAGCAAGATCACAATAGATACATCAGCATCTACTTTAAAATTTCCCTCTCTTCCCATTCCCATCTTTCACATTCCCATCACAGCAATCCAAACTTTACATGCCCAAAAGAACTTATAAGTAATTACAAATAATTATGAAGAAAAAATGCAAGATAGAAGAATGAATTGATTAATGAAGAAGACCCACATGCACAACTCAAAATATTTAGGTGATAGGGGACAGCAACATTCCCCCAGTTGGACCACATTTACCTAGGTGTCCTTTCCTTCACATATTCTGATAATTCTTTAATTTTACAAGACACAAACCATATGAAACCCTTCACGTCCCTCTGTTTATGTATTCATTTAGCATATCCCATTCAATTTTCCATTCCTTTCCTTATCTCTCTAAAATCAAATAGACCTAAGAACAAACAAATTAATAATTCAAACTGTAGACCATTGCACCTTCCAACAACACCCTTTGTCCCCTCTCTTTTTCAGATCCTTCAACATATCAGTCTTGAACTTTCCTGAGCAAACATCCTCCCAGTTCTGGGAGATGAGTTCTGGCTAGTCAAACATCTGAGCCACGCCTTTCCAAAGTGTGAGCCGGTTAGGGTTAGGGTTAGGGTTAGGGTACCCTAACCCTAACCCTAACCCGAACTCTCTACTCTTGGGATATTTGTAATTTGGCCACTGGCACAATTTCTCCCCCTCCTCCTTCCATGGGCCCCCCTCAGTGATGTCACAGACCAAATGAAAAACCCACTACATCAGTTCCTAAAGATATGTTACTCTCAGATCTTGGAATGACATGATAGGTAATGTGAGTGACTTTAGCTGATATGAAATTCCTTCCCTCTTGGCCTCTCTTTGTTCCAACGATTCGAAAAATCCTTTAACCAGAGTGTTCTGGTAAATCACATTCTGCAATTCATGGTCAGGTCAATCCAACTTCTCCTTGTACACAACACAGCCGCGTCTCACATGTAATGCAGCAAGGCCAACTTTAGGGCTGCCAACAAAATGATATCCATCCTTCCATCACTTCTTCCCCCCCTGCATCTTCTTCCAAATGTCTGCAAAACTCAGCCATGCAAAGTCCACCTGGGCATCTGATGTTCCCATCTGTTCGATTTGCACCCACCTTTTAATATTCCTACTAATAAGGATAGCCAGGAGCTTTGGTCCTAATACAGTGAGTTCTAACTCTCCATCCTCTATTTTCCAGTTGGAGATGGTCCGAGATAAAAGAAAGAACCTAGCTCTCCAAATAAATTTAAATACATTCTGGATAACTCCATTCAACACTTCTGCAGTTGGGGGATGTACACATTTGCTTAAAAATGGCACTCAGCAGGCAATAAACATTAAAGAAGAGTACCTTCTTAAACATGTGGAGCTTCTTTATGTGACCACCATCTTGAATTGGGGTGTATGACATCATCACAAATGACACCATTGGGGCTTCCATATGTGTCTTTACGGCTGTAGCAAATTTGGTTCAAATCGGTTAGGTGGTTCATAAGCTAGCCCACTTGTGCCTCAAATGTTTATGTGTCCGCCATCTTGAACTGAGGTGGATTATATCAACACAAACTATGCCATTGAAGTGTCCCTTTGTGTCACTCACTACAAATGCACCTAATTTGGTTTAAACCAGTTAGATGTTCCACAAGTTAGCCCACTTGCTCCTCAAACGTTCACGTCAGCCATCTTGAATCAGGGTGGATTACATCATCGGTAACTATGTGGATTACATAATCACAAACTACTTGGGGCATCCCTATGTGTCTCTACAGCTGTAGCACATTTGGTTCAAATCGGTCAGGTGGTTCACAGGTTAGACCTTTGTGCCTCAAATGTTTATGCATCTGCCATCTTGAACTGGAGTGGATGACATCATCACAAACTACACTGTTGAGGTGTCACTATGTGCCCTACAACTGTACCTGATTTGGTTCATATTAGTCCAGGTATTGCGAAGTTAATGGAGGGGGGATATCCATGGACACACGGACACACAAAAAGCCGGGTGATCTTATAAGCCTACTGGAATGTAGGCTAAAAACAAAAACAAACAAAACGATGGACTTTTCCAAGAAATACCCAAAGCATAAAATGTTACAGTTTTCTATCCTTCATTTTGAGTCCCTTTCTGCCAGTCTCTTCTTTGGCAGTTAACTTCCAACTGACTCTACGGAGCACAGCTATAGAACACCTCCTGCCAATAAAAATACTTGGCAATAGCTGCCATTCTTTAACTCACTAACCCCTACACCAAGCAGCATATCAACACAGGGAGGCTATTCTCATGATCAACCAAAAGCAAGCTAAGGGAGCCTAGCCTGCTTTGAAGCGAGCGTGAGAACCACCAGGCTTGTAGGTGAGCCTGGTTTACTCAAAGCGGGTAACCCGCTGAAGTAGCCCTTACCTAAAACAAGGCTAACGGAGCAAGTGCTCTGATAACCGTGTTTTTTTTAAATTGTGTATTGCATGGTGTGGCTCTGCAGTAGGGCAACACATGAGGAGACCCCCGCTGGGAGGCTGCAAGCAGCCTCCCGGGCTTGAGGGTCTCTCCAGGATGCCCCATGTGCTTGCGCAGGGCATCCTGGAATTTCCAGGGGCCTTGTGGCCCCTAATCCCCGGAGCACCCGCCGGCTCCGTCACGGAGCCGGCAGTTGTGTGTGCGGCCAATCTGGCCACCCAGGGCTGCTGCCTTGATTGTCTGCGGGGAGAGTGGGCTAAGCCCACTCTCCCCGCTAAACCCCTTACGGTGAGTCTCACTAATCATGAGACTCACCTCATAGACAATTCTTAACCAGTCAGTCCTTCACAGTATGCATGGGTTCTGCTTGTGAACAAATATGAATTACATTTTAATCCCACTCTTCCTTTATCGAGTTGAGAGCGACTCTCCATTTCATCCTCACGACCCTGTGAGATGTGTTATGCTGAGAAGGAATGTGCATCATTGGTCATCTAGGGGGTTTCATTGGCTGTGTAGACCTTTGAATCTAGTCCTAAGGCAGCCACCCTGCCACACTGGCTTTTCTGAATATATGTGCTTGATTCACATTGAAGTTTCTTTGCAGCACAGGTGGTTATGTGAGCCTGAGGTTCATTCTCATATTCTGCTACTGCCAGAACACACAGTTCCAGGACTAAGTGCCAAAAGCCCTTGAGACATATTCATTTGTTGAAGAAAAGGCACAAAACCGTGAGTCCAAGTTAAATCCCAATATCAGTGCTGTTCTAAAAGTCATTGCTCTTTCACTCCTGGTCTTTGTGAAGGCATTTTTAAAGAATTACTGAAATAACGATTAGATTTTCCTCATTAGATTTTCCTCATCTTCTAGCTCTGTACAAAGAAGAACGAGAGGCAAATGTTTTGGCTTTACAATTTGCAGTACAAAAGCCTGCTGCTTTCTACCTGACTACTCCATATAAGAACATTGGCAAGAACAGCTCCATTAAAGGCGATATAATTAGAACTACTGCT
The DNA here is from genome assembly GCF_027244095.1 of Hemicordylus capensis. NCBI lineage: Eukaryota > Metazoa > Chordata > Lepidosauria > Squamata > Cordylidae > Hemicordylus > Hemicordylus capensis. The sequence goes on along the minus strand of NC_069657.1, from coordinate 156,410,391 downwards.
GAAAAATTCCCAAAATAAAGCAGAAACTGCAGTTCCACACATTTATTTATTTTATTTAACATTTTTTTATACTGCCCAAAACTTATGTCTCTGGGCGGTTTACAACCAGATAAAAACAAAGATAAAACGTTAGTTAAAAACAAACAAAACAAAACTTAAAACACAGCAATTTAAAAACAATTTTTAAAAACGATATTCTAAAAACAACATTAAAACAACATCAGTTAAAAGCCTGGTTGAACAGATGTGTCTTTAAATACTTTTTAAAAATTGTCAGAGATGGGGAGGCTCTTATTTCACTAGGGAGTGCATTCCAAAGCCTCGGGGCAGCAACGGAGAAGGCCCATCCCTGAGTAGTCGCCAGACAAGCCAGTGGCAAATGCAGACGGACCTCTCCTGATGATCTCAATGGGCAGTGGTGTTCATGACGAAGAAGACATTCTCTTAAATACCCAGGCCTCAAGCTGTTTAGGGCTTTATAGGTTATGACCAGCACCTTGTATTTTGCCCAGAAACATATCGGCAGCCAGTGTAACTCCTTCAATACGGGAGTAATTTGGTCTCTCCTAGATGACCCAGAGATGAGCCTAGCTGCCGCATTCTGGACCAACTGTAGTTTCCAGACTATGTACAAGGGCAGCTCCACATAGAGCGCATTGCAGTAATCCAGTCTGGATAGATGTACCAGTGTTTTGAGGTCGTCTATCTCAGGAAACGGGCACAGCTGGCGTATCAGTCGAAGCTGAAGGCACTTCTGGCCACTGCCTCAACCTGGGATGCCAGAGAGAGACTTGGATCCAGAAGCACCCCTAGACTGTGAACCTGTTCCTTCTGGGGAAGTGTGACCCCCAACTTCTGGTTGGACTGCTAACGAGGCTGCATGCTTCCCGATAGGGGAGACTGAGGAGGAGTTATTTTGGGTGGGTTTGAGTCTTCACAACCCCCCCTCACCACCCTGGATTAAAGGGTTGGATCAAGATTGACCATTGTATCCCCCGGAGTCTGCTCCTTATCTCAAGGCTGTGCTGGAAAGTACAGCTTTGATTTAAGTCGAGCAATGGGGGCTGGGATTCATCAAGCTACACTCCTTCATCGGAAATCCAGTGGACAGAAGCCGGTCTGGTGTCCAATCTCTTTCGGTTTGGATTATAATTAATGATTGAAGTTCAAGAAGCTCACGTCTCAGCGTGATTAGTGATAAATTGCTGGAATTCTACCTGCTTTTGCTGCAAAGATTGGACAGATCACAAGCCGATGCTGTGAAGTTGTCATAAGTCTGCCAACTATAAATTAAGGATGGGTATTCAATCTGTGTACTAAATGCTGGAATTTAAAAATTGAACTGATGGCTAAAAGTTCTAAAACTTAAAAAAGCAAAGCAGTTGGAATTATTATTTTTTCCCCAGTACCTTCTGAGAGTTTAACTCAACAAATAAGAGATTTGCTGTTTGCTGTTGAATATGTCTATCATGAAGTGCACCAATTAGAGCAAGAAGGCGGATTATTATTGAACCGTGGGAAAAATTTAACTGGTGGTGATAAGATAGAAAGGTTGCAGTCTGGAGCTGAGTTTATTTGGGAAATAATTGCAGGCCTCTACTTTCTTGGACAACAAGAAGGCTGAATCTTGCTGTAAGAGCTGTGTTGCTGGAGGAGTTGTAAATAATGCAAAAGGCAAAGCAGCAAAGCCAAACACAGACCCAAACACAAACTAGGAGACTTTCTGTTCCAAACCCAGGCCTGGGTGAAGGGAAAATATCTTCAGAGTTAAATGAGACACTAGTTGCTATGAAACAGTTACTAGAAGCTAATACTGGCACCCTCCAACAAGTAAGTCAGGATATACAAACACTTAATAAGAGAACATTAAATATTTAGGCGACAGTGAAAAAATTGGCAGAGGACAACAAAGAATTTAAAACAAGGGTGGAAAGCCTGGAGCAAGATGTGGGATCACTAAGAGATGACAGGGGAAAATTATTAGATCAGATGGCTTTGTTGGAACTGAGGCAAAAAGAACATTTCCTGAGGTTTAGATGAATCCCAGAAAAAACTGGTCAAGATATCAAAAAAGTGCTGAGGGAGGAACTCGCACTACTTTTGGGAATTTCAAGTGAAGACATGGAAGAACAGATAGATGCAGCTTTCCGTGTGAATTCTGAATATGCCACAAGAAACAAATTATTTAGGGATTGCATGGTTCAATTCAACTCCGAATCAATTACAGAGCAGATACTGCAAGCACATTTTGCCAAAGCCCTTACCATTGAAGCTCAACAGATAAAAGTTCTGAAAGAAATACCATCCAGGATTTTAAGGAAACATAAGGATTACAGATTTTTAACAGATGCTTTAAACGCCAATGGAATACGTTTTAGATGGGAAATACCTCAAGGGGTCTCCTTTTTTTTACAAGGGGAAGAGGAAGATTCACAGAGCTCCTCAAAGCACAAGAATTTTGGTGGAAATACAAAAAAACTTTAACTTCTGAGCACCCAGTGCCTTCAACACATAATTCTAACTAGCCAAAATGGATTATAAAATAGCTTCATGGAACGTGAATGGGTTAAATAGCAAAACCAAAAGGCTAAAAGTTTTTCATTTTCTTAAAAAACAAAGCTTGGACATTGTATGCTTACAAGAGAAACATATTAGAAAACAAGATAGAAAATATTTGGTTAATAAGGCCTTGGGACAAGAATTCGTTTCCTCTGACAAGAAAAAAAAAGAGGGGTAGTGTTTTATGTGAAACAACAATTTGAACCCAAGTTGATTTTTAAAGATGAAGAAGGTAGGGTGCTAGCTTTGGAAATCTTAGTTTCCGGAATCAAAATGGTGATAATTGGAATTTATGCACCCAATGAAAAAAAAGTAGAATTTTATAAATATTTAGAACAGAAGATGGCTGAGGTATCGAATGCTAATTTAGTTTTACTGGGAGATTTTAATGGGGTTGTTTCTACATCCTTGGATAGAAAATCTGATACGTCTGAAAGGAATCTGCAAGGCAGACTACCTAAAGCTTTTTTTGATTTAGTAGAACATATGGATCTCTACGACTTGTGGAGAATCAAAAACTCAAATGCAAAGGAGTATACTTATCTCTCTGAAAGATACAAATCTCATTCAAGGATAGATATGGTCTGGACATCTAAATCTATTACACCATGTATGAAAAGAATGAATATCTTGCCCAGAACCTTTTCAGATCATAATGCAATTTGCTTTACATGGAAGAAGAAGGGAACAGTTTCCTTTCGCTGGAGACTGAATGAATACTTGCTGAAAAAAGCGGAAGTTGTGGAAAAAGCCAAAAGGAAGTTAAAGAACTATTTTGAACTGAATTTAAACCAAGGAATGGACAATAAGATAGTTTGGGATGCAGGAAAAGCAGTTATGAGAGGTTTTTTAATACAACAAAATGCATACTTGAAAAAACAAAGGGGATTGAAAACAGAGGGATTATTGATGGAGATTTCTAAAAAAAGAAAGAGAACTTCTCTGGGGTAAGGGCAAAAAGAAGATTGCTCAAGTCATTATACTGCTTCAGCAGCAGCTCTCTATGTTACTATTAAATGAAGTTGAACGGAACTTAAAATATGCGAAGCAAAAGTCATTTGAATTTGCAAACAAACCAGGCAAGTTGCTGGCTTGGAAAATTAGAAGTGAGAAAAAGAATAAGTACATATCCAAGATATCAACAAAAAATGGGCTTTCCTATGACGAAAGGGAAATAAAAAGGGAATTTTTAAGATATTATTCTGAATTATATAAAGGGAATAAAGTAGAAGATATAAAAATCAACAAATTTCTCAAGACACAAAATATTCCAAAACTTTCTAAGGACAATATAGAAATTATTAATGCACCGATATCAATAATGGAAATAACAGAAGTAATAAATCAAAGCAAAGCTAATAAGGCGCCAGGCCCTGATGGGCTACCAGCTTTGTACTACAAATTTTTAAAAGATCAAATATTATAGCCTTTGCAATGGATGATGAATGACATTTTGCAAAGAGGAATTATGCCAGAGTCTTGGAAGTATGCTAATATTGCAGTAATTCCAAAACCAGATCAAGATTTAACACAAGTCAAGAACTACAGGCCAATCTCATTCTTAAATAATGATTATAAACTTTTTGCTGCCATTTTGGCAAGGAGAATGAAGGTTGTATGAAGACTTTTTATTCACGAAGATCAAGCAGGTTTTTTTTTGCCAAAACGACAATTAAGAGATAATGTGAGAACAGTTCTGAATGTATTGGAGTATTATGAAAAACACAATGATAAACAGATAGCTATGATCTTTCTGGATTCTCATTCTATCATAGCAAATGAGATTTTTTTCAATTAAACAACTCTCATGACCCCACTTTCACTTTTTCACACTCTCTATTACTATGAATAATATGAGGAAGTAATCAGTTTAGCACACTTCACCTTATGAAGACAAACCTCATACAAATAAATTCACCATAATTCACCCCTCTGCCCAATCACTCTTAAATTGGGGATGGGTGGTAGCCTCCACCCATTAGGCACTATCTACCAGCCCACCCCACTCCTTTGGGGCAGATCCACTTTCTGCCCCCAATCTGCCCCAAAGACACCCAAACTTCAAAAATTCTCAAAAAATCAGCCCTCTGCCCAATCCCCCTGAAATTGGGGTGGTAGCCTCCACCCATGAGGCACTACCACCCCACCCCACTATTTTGGGGCAGATCCACTTTCTGCCCCCAAACTGCCCCAAAGTCACTAAAACTTCAAAAATTCTCAAAAAATCAGCCCTTTGTCCAAACCCCCTGAAATTGGGGTGGTAGCCTCCACCCATTAGGCACTACCACCCCACCCCACTATTCTGCCCCAGGCCCCACTTTCTGCCCCAATATGCCCCAAAGACATGAAATTTTCAGAAATTTACCAAAAATCAGCCCTTTGCCCAATCCCCCTGAAATTGGGGTGGTAGCCTGCACCCATTAGGCACTACCACCCCACCCCACTACTTTTGCCCAGATCCCATGCTATGCCCCCGAACTGCCCCAAAGTCACTAAAACTTTAAAAAATCGCCAAAAATCAACCGTGAATCGAATCACCCGAATTTTTCATGCCCGAAATTCGGGTGATTCGGCTCGTGCCCGAAAAATATCGGGGGACATCGGGGGTGATTCGGTTCAGCCCCAAATCACCCAAAATTGTTCATTTCAGGCACAGATCATTCTGTGTCCGAAATTTTTTGCACATCCCTAATAGATATGGCAGCTTGGGAAAAATTATGAAAAATGGATTTAAAGTTCACTGCATGTTATACTTTAAAAGAAAATTATTACAAGATGATGTACAGGTGGTATTTGACACCCAAAAAATTAGCATTAATGTATAAAAATGTTCCAAACAAATATTGGAAATGTGGACATTGTGAAGGAACTTTTTTTCATATGTGGTGGTCTTGTGGGAAGGCAAAGGCCCTTTGGGATATGATATATAATGAGTTGAAGAAAAATTTTAAAATGACATTTCCTAAGAGGCCAGAATCCTTCCTGCTGGATATAATGCAAGGAGAGTTTTCCAGAAGAAACTTAACATTTTTTATGTATGCAACCACGGCGGCCAGAATAGTATATGCACACAAATGGAAGGACATTGAAATGCCCTCAAAAGAAGATTGGTTGATAAAAATTTTGGAATATGCTGAGATGGTAAAACTTACAGTATTGATAAGGGATGAAAACTTGGAATGTTATAAAGAAGATTGGAAACCATTCTTGCTATATTTAAAGAACTATTTTTCTAATATCGACTTTTCAGCAGGGTTTAAAATTTAGTAATAATAGCAGGTTGGGTAGAGTAAAATCGAGTTTGCAATGTGTAGGATATATGTTTTGAATTATTATAGCAATGGTTGACTTGTATAGTTAATGAATCGTGCTGATTGGTTACCTCCGTCTTATCTGGATTCAGTCTCAGTTTGTAATCCCTTGTCCAGCCCATTACCTCCTCCAGACAGGCATCTAGGGAGGTTATGCCCTCTCCCGATGATGCCGACATGGAGAAATAGATTTGGGTGTCATCAGCATACTGATAGCACCCTGCACCAAATCTCCTGAAGATCTCTCCCAGCGGTTTCATGTAGATGTTAAACAACATCAGAGACAATACGGAGCCCTGAGGGACACCATACCAAAGTTCAGGTTTTGAAGAACAACAGTCTCCAAGGGACACCATCTGGAACCTGCCCTAGAGGTAGGAGTGGAACCACTGCAGAGCACTGCCTCCCACCCCCAACCCCCTCAAATGCTCCAGAAGGATACTATGGTCGATAGTATCGAAAGCCACTGAGAGGTCCAAAAGGACAAACAGAGTCACACTTCCTCTGTCAGTTCCCAGTTGGAGATCATCCATCAGGCTGACCAAGACAGTCTCCACCCCACAGCCATTCCGGAAGCCAGTTTGAAATTGATCTAGATAATTCGTTTCCTCCAAGACTGTCTGGAGCTGGGAGGCCACCACCCTCTCAATTACCTTGCCCAGCCACAGAAGGTTGGAGAACATAGGTTGGTTCATAAGGAACATAGGAAGCTGTCATATACAGAGTCAGACCATTGGTCTAGCTAGCTCAGTATTGTCTTCACAGACTGGCAGTGGCTTCTCCAAGGTTGCTGGCAGGAGTCTCTCTCAGCCCTATCTTGGAGATGCCAGGGAGGGAACTTGGAACCTAGATGCTCTTCCCAGAGCGGCTCCATCCCCTAAGGGGAATATCTTACAATGCTCACACTTCAAGTCTTCCATTCATATGCAACCAGGGCGGACCGTGATTAGATAAGGGGACAAGTCATGCTTGCTACCACAAGACCAGCTCTCCTCTCAACAACCATTCTTTCATCATCTGAGATCAGACAGTTTTTATTGTTGGTGTGTGTGTGTGTGTGTGTGTGTGTGTGTGTGTGTGTGTGTGTGTGTATATATATATATATATATATATATATATATATATATATATATATATATATATAAAATTTATAGATATAGATATATATTTATTCATATAACTTCTTCACTACTGTCCAGCTACACGTCCCTGTCTCCTTTACCTATCCTGTCTAGGTTTTTCAGGTCCAGCCTCAGACCGGGGACAGGGAGGGAGTTGAGCATCACACTGTGCCACTTTCCCTCCTCTGGCCCAGGCTGCTTGTTCCTTGTGTCTGCCCCTCTCCAGGGGCCTCTGACACTCTCCACCAGCCTCCTTCTCATCCCTGGCTGGCTCTTTATATGTCTTCTCACAGGCTATGCATCGCCCACCCACAATTACGGGGCCAATGCTCCTCTTTATTACCTGTAATTGATTATCCCTTACAGCTATTGCCAATGCCTCTCCCCCTTCTCCTTCCTCCTGCTGAGACCCCCTCCCTTTGGGAGGCATGCTGCTGATGTTATCCACACATGCCTCCCCTTCAGTCTTAGGAGCTGAGTCCCTGCCCATTGGCAGTCTTTCCTTCATCTCTCCCCAGCTGCCACCCATCCCTGTCACCTTGGGCCCTCTCACCACTTCGTCCTCATCAGCCAGCCTCATCAGACTGCCAGCCTCATCGGACATCTACATTGGCTTACATGATGCACAGCATTATGGAGATGCAACACTCTGCCCTGGAGCTGCTGTAGAGGCCTAAGCAAGCCTCAACATGACTCAGAACAAGAAGTTGTGGGAACAGCACTACCACAGTTTCCCCTATTAAAGCAAATGGAAAAAAGTATTGTAGCATTGCTTACATAACCACTCATTAAGAGCAGAGTTGGGGCTTGCTTAGGGTCTGCAGCAACCCTGGGGCACGGCGTTGCATCTCTGTAACCCATTTTCTCTCACATTTTGATGCTGTTGTGTTAAAACATCTCGAGGTCTTTCACATGACCAAAATCCCTGGTGGCTAGGGATGGCTGAAGGAAAGGCAGGATTATACCTGCCTTCCCCCACATGAGCATAATGCCTCCAGCACTCTGCCACCACTCACACAATCAGCGAATTGGAGCTTACTACTTTTGGGAGCTGGAGGAGGAAGTCCTCCAGTAACCCACAATGCATTGTGCGAGTAGCGAGAGACTGCCCATGGCAATGCTGCAGCTCCTGGCTTCCTGCCCACTCTCTAAGTGGCACTCTGTGATATTTAGGAAGGAAGGCTGCTGGGAGCTGCAATACACAGCCCTGATACAGCATACATGATTGGGGTTGCCATGGTAAGATGGGGCTTTGCCCCTTTAACCTGGGTTAAAGGGTAAATTAAATTCCAGCGTAGCCCTGCTCTGGAGCTGCAGGGCAGTAGCAGGTACCGAGGCTCCACACTAGCCTTGCTACGCAGGTTTTCCTGCTCCTGCCCTATTGCAGCTGATCGTGTGAATGACCTTCCCTTGTAATACACACACAACATCAGAATGCAATGGTGATATATCATGAGCACTACAAACTTTGACTACAAATGCTGTTGCTATGTTATGACAAATGGCATCTATTCCTGGCCCACATGATCCACAGCATTCCAGTGATGGAAGAAGGGCTGTGGGTCTGCAAGGAGCCTCCAGCATCCGGCATCTCATGCAGTGGACTGGGCATGGAGGAGGAGTGGAGGAGCAATGTTCACTTCTCTCCCCCTCCCTCCAAAAGCCCTTTCTGCTTTTATAAATATTTGCCTAAGGCCGCAAGATCTCAGGAACATATTAATGTACATGGAATGGGTTTTTGGAGGGAGAGATGTGAAGATCACTTCCCCCCTCTGTCCTCAGCTCAAGAGGCCTTCAGTGCAGGGACAGTGAAGACGTCTTTTCAACCCATAGCCCTTCTTCCATCACCAGAAGGCTGCCGATCATGTGGTCCCCTATATATAACAGCTGAATACTTTCATCCCCTCAGGGCTGAGGACATTATATACACATGTTAGATAGTCAAAAAACTTGCTGGTTTAAGATCAGAGTTGAGGCTATCTCATTTTGGCTCAGGTTCCACAAAGTCGGGGAAACTGGAGGCGAAGGATAATGCTTTAGCAGATGTGCCAACAGGATGATGTTGTGCAATGTCAGAAAATGTGGCTGCTTACAACTTGCTCTCCATACACTCAAATTTTTCTTGGTCTTTGAGGCCCATTGCAATATGGGGAGGAATGCCTGGCACCAGAAAAGATGCCCCACATTGTCCATAAGTGAGCATAGAAATAGAATAGCTGGTGTTGATGATGATGATGAATATGTATATACCGCTTTTCAGCAAAATGTCTTGTGGTGCTGGGTTTGGATAGGGCCAATTACTCCTCCCTCCCAAATAAATCATCACTTTAAAAGGTGCCTCTTTGCCCAGTTAGCAGGGGTCAGTAGGCAGAAATCTGCAGTTCACTACTTGAAAATTAAAAGGGCAAACTAGAATTTTTCTAGTAGAATGGCACCCTTGTGCTTTGAATAGAGTAGAGATTTGCTGGGGGAAGCTGGAGCAGCCAGAAGTTACCACTATTGGGGCTTTTGCAGGAAATGAGTGGGGAAGTTTATATATATATGTCCCTGTTGGGCAGTGGGGGGGGGCAGTTGTCTATTTGGTCCAAAGCATTCGTGTGCACTTGTTGCTTGGTATGGGATTTGAGATTTGCTCTTCGTCCTAATGGATTGCTCTGCCTGTGATGGACATTGTTGTCATCATCACAGATGAGTGTTTAGCTCAGCACGCTCAGGCCCTAGCATCGTAGCTCTCAATGGTTTGACTTGGCGGGGGCTTGGCCTGCTCTTCAGATCACCCAGGTTCTTCTGTTTGTGCAAGCTCCTCTGCAAGACTGTAAGGAAGGGGTTAAATCAAAAGGAAGGGGAGATCAGCAAAAATCACCCCTCCTTCTTGTGTGCATGGAACATTTTTCAGAACATACAACGTTAGTCCGGATTCCAGCCCAAGACTTGAGACTCAGCCTATAGTCCCTATTTCTGGATCCCACCAGTAAGCATTTCACTAGCCCAGCATTTCCCACATTCTATAGCTAATGTTTCTGATACAGTGTATAGGAGCTTAACAAAACAAACACAGAGTTCATCAGCCCAATAACATTTTGTGTCCACAAGTTGTATAAGCTGCGTAAACACAAGAACTGTGCAAATAATGTCACATAAGATTAAGCCCATTATTTTGCATTCATGCAACTTGCCTACATGCAACGTTATTGGGCTGATGTAACCTTGCATAGTATGTCAGCCACCACCAGCTACTGTTCTGGGCTATTCAGGATATATCCAGGTTAATCCATCCCACCAACTGTCAGGGCTCTGTCAAATGTGCGTTTATGATCTTAGGCTCTAAGTACTGTGTAGGAATGTATTAAGCATGTGTAAATGAAAGACTGTGATGGGATAGTCAGTGGAAAAGTACTGGAATGGTACTATATGTTTGACCGAAAGATGAACTCGAGAGAGAAAGCTGGACCATTAATCATAAATCAGCCTAAACCAGTCTGTATCTAGCTAAAATATGCTGAAAGCCATGTGGGCAATGAAGTGCGCATGCTTTGCCTTTGATGCAGTTTGGACTTATATATTCTAAAGGATTTTGTTTTGGGGGCAGATATTTTGCAGGCCCTGAGAGACTGTAGATTGTCTCCCATGATCATGAAAATAATAAACATAATATCGGCTGATACACTGTCTTCTGCTCTGGTTATTGGCTTGGCCGGCAGATTCAGAGAAAGGGCTTGTGTGCTTTGTGTCCTTGTAAGTCAAGACTCCTTGTGCACCCCTCACCAAGCAATTTGCTGGTTGGGTGAGCGTAAGGAGGGAGAAACTTGGCGATGGAATATAGGGTCACAAGTTTCCCTCAACAGTACAAACAGGCCTGGCAACATATTTGGCTTTTGGAATATTGGATGTAGTATAAATGCTATGGCTATGATCGTGATTAATATTTAATAATGTGAAAAACACTTTCTACAACAAATTAGATGAAAACATTTTTATCTGCATGGTGAAATGCAGTGGGGAACTTTTCAAAGTAAACAAATGCTATACATTTCCCACATCCTCCATTATTTGTTGTCTAGATTCACAGTTCTTACCTATGAAGCTATATCAAGTGTAGGTATCTCTGTCTGGTAGCCAGACCCAATCAAGTAACTTCTTGAGATACCATGGCAGTTTCAGTTCACCTGTCTGCTGTGCTTCAGCACAGCTATGCAGAGGACTAGAAAGTACGAGAGCTTAGAAGTTAGAAGAAGCAAGGTAGAGATGTGTCTCTCTGATGAGAGTTGGGTGAGTAAAAGGGAGATTGAAAGTAGCCTGAATGTATCTGTTGCACAGAGGCAGTTGCAGTGCTTCTCCCAGCGACTGCCATTCCCCATCCCCCATGCTCTGAAATGATGCTAGGTCATCAGGTAGTATTGCAGGCTTCTGGGGATAAAATGGTGGCCACCAATGGCAGCCACAGGGACAAATTATGCCATTTGTCAGATAGCCTCCCTTTTGCTCCTCTTCGAAAATCATTGAAATTGTCCTCTCACAATTTTACCGTCTATGAATGTGATGGCTAAATAAGGGAGGCCATCTTTGGCTCAGTCATATCAGGTGATCCAATGGAGATTCATCCAAAGATTCTGACCTGGCTCTTCATTCAGTGCAATCTGCCGTGATGGAGAAGACTAAGCTGCTGTAAAACCTAGTCGACTAGCCAATCCAACTGCTTATGTATCTACCTAGTGCCTGCCTTGCTTCATCTCACCCACCCTGCCTATCAGGTTGTGCATAGCCTTCAGCTTGCTTAAATCCTCAGTGAAAGTACATCTGGTCTAGACTCTCAGTCTTGACAGTAACTGTTTTATTGTGGAACCTTTGCTTGATCAAATGTCTGGGACATGCTTAGATACTTTAGACAGCAAACATTGCCATGTGTTTTCATTTGATACTTAAATCTGAACAGCTCTAATTTTTCTAAGCATATTGTGAGTACATTTTTTCATACTTGCTACAATGCAATATTCATTAATCCTCAATGAATCTCCCTCTCACAATTGTGGATTAAAGTGTTTCTCCTGCATAATGAATATTCTATTTTCAGCTCCCCCCGCCACCCCACACACAGGCTGTTAAATATATTTAAAAGTCCTAGTTTTCTTCGGGTTTTGAAAATTTAGAAGCAAATGGCAGATGCCTTATTAATTTTGCTGGCTATAGGTATATTTTTATGTATATTTTTCCTGCTGCTAATTTGTTTTGGAACTGATAAATTTGTTTTGGAACTGAATAAATTTTTAAAAACTTCTATAAACTGAAGGTTTTGGAAGGATAAACAAGCAAAGATTTTACTTCTGATGATGCAGGGCCTTTCTTAGCATTATTTTTCATATAAGGCACTAATGGCTTGAATAGGAACATTTTTCTTCCATGAATGGATGGCACATCCTTTGCATGCAAGGGAAGCAATTTTCATGCACAGATTCCTTCTGCAGTTCCGTGTCCCCAGAGAATAAACTCTGGAGGGTAGAGGAGACCTTCTGAACAAGATGGCATGCAGCATCCCCTGCTCCCTCCCCAGGGGTGGGGAGCAGGGGAGGCCCCCCACAATAGTAGAAGTGATTGACATCCAGAGCAAAGAAGCACTGGTGCAGTGAAAGGAGCAAACTAACTGCACTTGCAGACTGACTGCACTGGGGAAGGTTTTTGATGACCTTCCCTTCCCCAGGAAGCCTTCTGTGCTGCCCAAAAATATGCCCCTAAGGGTTGTATAGCCTTGAGGGACATATTTTCACATGGCACAGACAGTGCACCAACCACAGGTGGGGACCTTCCAGATGGCACCTTGAAATTGCTTCACTATATCTAGGCTTGCTGTCTGTTTGTATGATCTAGGTTTTGACACCGTCCTGCATACGGGAACAAGCAGGGTGCCATTCACATAGCCACAGCCTGTTTTGGATCTTATCTTGACATTTCAGACTTAATACGTTGCATGTGCATCAGGAAATAGTAGCTGGTTTTCTGAGTTTTGAGAACAGTTTGCAGGCTTGCATAAATTTGTAGTAAGCATGAATATAATTGGGCTGTACAACTGTATAGAGATGATATTGGTTCAGAGACTTGGGGGAGGGTATTGTAGAACCATTAGTGCCAACAGTACACACATTTGGTTTTTTGTGTCCCAGTTTGGTCAAATGAATCGTGTGGATTTTGGGAACACTTCAAAGTGTTCCTTGGGAAAACCAACCCCCACCCCCCGTAAGTATGCCCAACAGTGCTGCAAATGATCTGTGTAGATCTTATTGCCGCAACCTGTTGTAGAAACCTGTGCTGAAAACAGCCCCCTCCCAGAGTATTTTTGCAACTAACTTTTAAAATGAACATTTTTGTTGGTAAAAGGATGAGTGCATATCCACATATGCACTAATGTGCCACCAAGTCTCTGAGCAGAGAGAGCTGCCATTTGCCACTGCCATTTTAATTCTATGACTTTCCACTAGTTGAATTGTTGGAATTATTTATACTCAAGTTTCCCATTAGCCTTGTCTGGCCAGAGCTTAGCTATGGGGCTCAGGTTCATGTTTAACCATTTGCCCACTGCATAGTAAATGAAGCACACACTCCAAGAATCAAAGCAAAAAACCAAAAACATTTGAGTAACATTTAGAATATGTTAGAAGAGAAAGCTTAAAGATTTTTAAACATATAAAGAGTTCAGTAGGCATCTCACTATTCCAGATGGTTTACAAATCAGTCTCAGCAACACAAAGGATAGAGCCCAGAACAGAAGACCCAATGAGCTTGAAGCTCAAAGCTAAGCAAAGTAAGAAAGGGACAGGGATGTGCAAACAGGTTCGACATCATGCCAGGCCATGGAGAGGTCCATTGCACAGGTGCAGCAGCCTCCGAAAAGGCCACTGCACCAGAGGGAAAGGCTCGAATGGGCTGAAGAATGGCCAAATGGGCTGGTTTTGGACAGAAGGGAGTCACTTGGGGGAGGGAGAACATCAGCGGATCCCCCCCACCTCAGAGAACTCCCCCAGAAAGGGAAAGGATAGATAGATAGATAGATAGATAGATAGATAGATAGATAGATAGATAGATAGATAGATAGATAGATAGATAGATAGAGTTGATGACCCCCACCCCGGTCTGAACCGAACTGGGGTGGAGGGGGGTGGGGTTGAGGGAGTGCCAGACTGAACTGGCCTGGTCTGGGTCCAGTCCGGACTTGAACCAAACTGGACCAGCCAATTCCATGCACACCCCTCGAAAGGGAGGGACAAATTCCAAAGCTCATATCTATGGCTTAAACTTTTATAGTCCTTTTTCTCAGGGGAAGGTCTTAACTTCCCAAGGGGATGATCTTGAGGTACTTGTTAGGTTTTGATAGGTCATTTCAAATTAGAAGATACCATCCATCTTAATCAGAAAAATGTCATTTAATGACTATGACTTAAACATTGATGACTTGTTGCTTTGTTTGCAAAAATATATTAGGATTAGGTGATCTCATTGGTCATTTGATAAGGACCAAAGAGCAGCACTTAGTGGAAAAATCCCCATCTATGTTCTTCTGGTGTTTTCATTCTGATACAGCCTAACTATGGCACCTCATTTGCCTAATTAACCTATAGCCATGCTAAACTTCCCTTTCTTCTCAGCTACAGAGCTTGCAACGTAATATTAAAAAATAACTTATGCTGTCAGCAAGGCCTGTAAGAACAGACTTGAACCAGAGATGCAAGTGGATCATGATTAAAAGCATGAAAGCCCCTTATGTGATAATGTGATTAAAATAATGTGATAAAGTGATCAAATAATGAGATAATGTGATCATATGATATATGATATACAAGAATCACGCAAGCCCCATTCTCCTTCAGTATAACACATTCCTTTATGAGATCGGGCTCCATTCTCAAGGATCTAAATTACTATTAGTATAGTATTAGTACAGAGAAGAGAGCTGGTCTTGTGGTAGCAAGCATGACTTGTCCCCTTAGCTAATCAGGGTCCACCCTGGTTGCATATGCATAGGAGACTAGAAGCATGAGCACTGTAGGATATTCTCCTCAGGGGATGGAACCACTCTGGGAAGAGCAGAAGATTTCAAGTTCCCTCCCTGGCTTCTCCAAGATAGGACTGAGAGAGACTCCTGCCTGCAACCTTGGAGAAGCCACTGCCGTGAAGACAATACTGAGCTAGATAGACCTATGGTCTGACTCAGTATATGGCAGCTTCCTATGTCCCTATGTTCCTAGCCTCATAGATTTCAACAGGATTATAGTGTAACTAGACTATGTCAATGAGCAAAGCCCTTGATTGTTCAGTGCGCTAAACATTAGACATGCAAATTCACTCTTCATAAAATTCATTCTAAAAGAAAGGATTCAAGGGAGAGAAAGAACAAAAAAGAAATTGCCATCCTATTACCTTATGAAGAATAACTCTGAATAATGCAACAAAGACAGATTGTGTGTGTGTATTTCCCCACTTGACAGACATGTATCAACTACAGTTTATATGGCTGCTTGTAAAAAAGATACAGGACTTGGTATCGAAATAGAAAAGATAATTTTCAGTGAGTGGAGCATGCAAATCAATTATCTCTGAAGGCTAGTGACTGCTGTGAATCTTTTTGAACATGCACTGCCAGAGACAGAAACCTGATCTTGCTGGGGAGAGAGATGACATGAGTTACTTTTTTTTCTTTTCCCCAGCAATGTGGAAGAAAATTGTTCTTTAATATTAAATGAGAAAATTTGCAGAGGTGAATGGGCAACACATTGGGATTTGTTAATGTGGGATTCTCTAGCACGACAGTTTTCTTTGGTCAATGTATGTGAGTTTGATATATGTTTAATTTTTGCAGGTATTTATTTTCTTTATCTAGCACTAATGTTATGGAGCCAGTTATGATTATTGCTCATAATCCAATGATATGCCAATATGTTTTCGGGTGAAATACAAAGTGCTGGTTATTACCTATAAAGCCCTTAATGGCTTGGGTCCAGGCTATTTAAGAGAGTGCCTCCTTTGTCATAAACTTTGCCACCTGTTACAATCTTCTGGAGAGGTCTGGTTAAGGTTGCCACCAGTGTGTTTGGTGGTGACCCAGGACCGGGCTTTCTCTGTGGCTGCCCCACGGCTTTGGAATATGTTCCCTGCTGAAATAAGAGCATCTCCTTCTCTTTTTGTTTTCAGGAAGAACCTCAAGACTCTCCTCTTTTCGCAGGCGTTTAATTAGAACTAATTTTAATAATTTTAAAAACTTATTTTAATAACTATTTTATTCAGTTGTTTTGATTGTGTCATGTATTTTAATCTGGGACTTTTAAATATTTTAAATTTTGTACATCTCTTAGAGATGTACATATCAGGCAGTATTAAAATATGATAGATAGATAGATAGATAGATAGATAGATAGATAGATAGATAGATAGATAGATAGATATGCCAACTGTCATCACCATCTTCTTTTAAAATAGAACTGGTTCTTTGGACTGCAGTGAAAGAAAGGGAATTGAATAAGGTTTCTTTTTTGGTTTTGCACAATCCTTCTTTCTCTAGTTACTTCCTGTAAGGAACGGTAAACGCAAGAGGGACCCACAGACTACGGATGTGAATGAACAGTTCGGACAGCCACCGGTGGGGCAGGAAGCGGTTCCCTTAAAAAGCAGGTAAGCTGCTCCTTAATTGCTCACCCACCACCCTGCTGCTTTGGCGGCAGTGGCACCTGCTCTCCCAAAGGCCATGCATGGCTGCAGCACTGTTCCCTGCAGTATCTGTGCAGCGTCAGGAAGCAGAGGCTGTAGGGAACAGCACTGCAACTGCACATGGACTTTTGGAGAGCCACTGCCAGAGGAAAAGTGGCAAGGCAGTGGGCAAGCATGTAAGGCGCTGCTTACCTGCTTTTAAAGGGAACCACTCTCTGCCCACCGAATCCATTCGAACGCTGTCACCTGAGCCGGTTCGGCGCTTCCCAGAGGAGACGCTCATGCACAACCCAACCACAGACAGAAGGTCTATCTACACTACAATTATTACATTGGCTATATCAGCTTGTTATGGATTATCTGAAAGAATTTTGGGGGTTATCGTTTGTTGAGGGTATTGAGAATTCCATTTTTAAAAAATCCCTAACCATACATACTGAACATCAGTTCCTAGTGTTCCTTGGAAAGCAGGAATAACTGTCAACTGGTTTAAATCTGTAGTATAGTGATGCCCTAAAAGTACTTCATGAAAGAGGTGCGTGTTGTTGTGGAGGATTTTGTGCTAAAGCCATGGTTCAGCTTTGTCATGGGATATAGCAAGTTGCTTGCCCAATGAGTAGTAAGATCAGATAAGTACATTTCATTTTCTGAGTGGCATGTACAACATGTCTGTGCAAACATGTGCATGTACAACATGTCTGTGCAAACATGTGCCAAATAGGGATTTTGGAACCCATGTTAAATAAGGTTTTGAGTGTGTGTGTGTTAACAGGTATCCTGAACTAGTTTTCTCCCCATTCAACTGTTCTGTTATTCATTGTGGGGATACACAATGAGAATTTTGTTAGTATTTCTTATTCCATGAAGACGTTCTCAAGAATTCTTTAGCTCTACTTCAAATGTTACAGCACTACAGCCCACAAATGGAGACCATCAATGCTGTTTCAAATCAATTTAGCAGAGTTTTGAATAAGGAGCATGTTTGTAAAACTCTTATTGTATGTGCGTTGATTCAACTGCCTGCAAAGTATCCATGCGAGTGTTGACAATTTCCACTAGTATGGCCATGTGACTGGACCACTACACATGGAAAAAGGCATAAAGGTACTGTGGTCCCTGGGCAGAAGTAGTTTTTGATTACACATGGGCATAGTAGCATTCAAACTGGCCCCTTTCTTTTTGAAAAATGGAGGGCTGAGAACATGGCAAGTGTCTCTGTGTTACTCTTTCTCCAGGTGTAATTGTTGGAATACCTTGCAGCAGAAAAATTAACACCAAGTTGCCTCTAGACACCATGGAATGTTAGCATTAGTGTGTCCTTTACCACTTAAGTGATATAAGCTCTTGGATAAATAGTGTATTATCAACAGAATGAAAAGAAGATGAAACCATTAAGAAAACGGTTGACCACACTTGGCTGATCAGTGTACCCAAACTTAAATACTACAAATCCTTCAGAAAATAAAATTCCTTTCTCATTAAATTTTAAAAGCTTCCTGCCTTGGAGTTACAGCTGGGAGATGTAAATGATGTATGAAATGAGAAAAAAAGAATCATCTCACCAAACACATGCAAAAACAAAGAGGGGGAAAGAGTGCTTTGCAATTACTATTAATATGGACCATTTGCAGTAATATTTAGAGGAGAGGCAACTATTCTCCAACTTCCCAAATGCTGATAAAAATAAATTAAAACTCTTCACCAGAATAGATATTGCAGTAAGGGCAAAATACATTTATTTAGTCATTTTACGTTAAACCCACCCATCTACCCACACAGTCAATTCTTACATTCAGTTTTATTAAAGGATTACTCATTTATCTGTTCTGTGACTATCTTTGTGAAAAGGGAAAAGAGAGTGGCAAGCTGGAACTTTAGTTGTTGACTCTAATTCAGAGAAAATTACATCCCACTTACGTCCCATCAACATTAATGGAACTTAAATTAGTTGTTACTAACTTGCCCCATTGTTTTAAGCAGGAACAAAAGAGGACAAAAAGAGAACAAAAAGAAATGGTTTTAAAAATGGGTGGATTTAGGTTAAAAATGTGGATAGTTATTTTCATTTCCTTTGAAAGCTCTGAGATGTTTCTCCTAAGCAGGAACTTCCAAATTTGCCCTGAAATTTGCTGTATGCAATGTTTGGTGACAATTCTAGTAATGTAATTAGCATCACATGTTATGTTCATCACACATGCAATCTGTGTGCAATTATGCATGTACAGATCTGTATGCACATGCAGTTATTATTCAGGCATTATGTTCAACACATATACAGCAGTACACTTCCTTGCTGTACCCTGCACTTGAAGGTTCACTTGAATTGCCCAAGTTCACTTCTAATATGAACATGTGCATGTACATGTTACACAAAACATGTACATGTGTACAAACATGTATGCAAATGCAATTTATTGTCTGAATAGAGCTTTTTCTACTACATGGAGAATTTCTTCACCAGCCCTGGAGGACTTAAATAGGGCATCTAATGCTGATGAGGAACAGATGGCCCACATTACTCTAAGGCACACTCTCTTGAGGCTCATGAGGCCTGGCCCGTGACTCATGAGAGCTGAGTGTGTTTCCTAGAGCCTGTTGCAAAATCCTCTGCAGGATGTGGATTTCCATGGCAGTCATCTAGGGGTTATTCAGCAGACAAGTTGATGAGGAACATGGTTGCAGATGTTAGAAAATTTGAAATGCACTCACCTTGAACAAGAGAGACAATGACAGATAACTTGTTGGGAAATGTGAGCCTCATTCAGACATTAAGCCATGGAAGTCCCACCCAGTGCATCAGTCACTCCTTTTCCTCTGACACTTCGCTCAAGCTTACAGTCTTCATCCGAAGAAGCGAAGGCTGTAAGTGTGATGGCAGGCGCTTCCATGTGTGAAGAGATATAACATCTGAATAAGGCTTTGGTCTTAGTATAAACCATCTAGTAAAACTCTCAATCTACTTTTTGCAATTCCCACGTGCCTTGCTTGGGCTGGAATTTCCAATTCCAAAGCGCTCTCTCTCTCTCTAATCTCAAGGTTTGGATCTCTTGTGATTTTGCTCACCAACTGAACATCATAACAGTGGAAAACAGACTTGAGGTTCACAGCTGAATCTCTTCTTCACAGCACTATTCTTCTTTTTTTCCATTTCAGCTTTAAAAGCATATGATTAAGACATCCAACTACAGTAGCAGCATTTTAACAGCTTGAAAAAAATTGCCCACAAATATCAAGACTTTAGCTGGTTTCCTCTAAGGGAATCAACTAATTATACAAATCTGTAGCAATATAGTGAAGAAATATAGCAGTACTGTTAAAATCCAGATTACTCACTTTAGAGGTTTCTTTGTGGCCTGGGGATGCTTTTAAAACTAATTTTCATGTACATATAGCTGTCAGGAAATGTAACCACAAAGTTCCAAATTTTCATAAGAAATGCTTCTAACAGTGTGCGTTTATACTCTGCTAGGATCTTAGGATCGTACCTAAGAGATGGTGCAGAAGATGCTACAGCTGGTAAATCTGTGTGATTTTCTTGCCACAGAGGTAAAGCTGGAATCTTCTGTGAGATTGCTCATACAATGTAGTAGGCCACATGCATGAGTGGGTATTCCCTCAGGATAATGCTTTACATACTGCACAAGTGTGTGTGTGTGTGTGTGTGTGTGTGTGTGTAAGGGCTCCATACATGGAGTTGCATGATGTGCTGCCCATTGGAGATAATGGGCAACACTTTGCACAACACCATGCATGCAGCCGTTACCACTCAACTCACACTGTGTGGCTTTGCTCAGTATGCATTCCACTGTCTCCACCATAAGTCTCATATTGCTGGTCACTGTAATATACTTGAATAGCCAGTTGGAAGTACAGGTGAAACTCGGAAAATTAGAATATCGTGCAAAAGTCCATTAATTTCAGTAATGCAAATTAAAAGGTGAAACTGATATATGAGACAGACGCATTACATGCAAAGCGAGATAAGTCAAGCCTTAATTTGTTATAATTGTGATGATCATGGCATACAGCTCATGAAAACCCCAAATCCACAATCCCAGAAAATTAGAATATTACATGGAACCAAGAAGACAAGGATTGAAGAATAGAACAATATTGGACCTCTGAAAAGTATAAGCATGCATATGTATTCAGTACTTGGTTTGGGCCCCTTTTGCAGCAATTACTGCCTCAATGCGGCGTGGCATGGATGCTATCAGCCTGTGGCACTGATGAGGTATTATGGAAGACCAGGATGCTTCATTAGCGGCCTTCAGCAATTCTGCATTGTTTGGTCTCATGTCTCTCATCCTTCTCTTGGCAATGCCCCATAGATTCTCTATGGGGTCAGGTCAGGCGATTTTGCTGGCCAATCAAGCACAGTACACTGTATATTTTTCAGAGGTCCGATATTGTTCTATTCTACAATCCTTGTCTTCTTGGTTCCATGTAACCAATATTGTCTACACAGACTGGCAGTGGCTTCTCCAAGGTTGCAGGCAGGAATCTCTCTCAGCACTATCTTGGAGAAGCCAGGGAGGGAACTTGGAACCTTCTGCTCTTCCCAGAGTGGCTCCATCCCCTAAAGGGAATATCTTAGAGTTTTCACACATCATGTCTCCCATTCATATGCAACCAGGGCAGACCCTGCTTAGCTAAAGGGACAAGTGATGCTTGCTACAACAAGACCAGCTCTCATCCCACAAGGAGAAGATGATGCCCTTCAGAAATTTTACTGGTTTTAAGGAATAACTAAGTAATACAAAAGATATGGAGCTGACACCAAAAAGAGAAATCTTATGTTGATTTGGGGAATCAACACCCCCCCCCAAAGCAATGCTACTTAACCCATAACTTGACTTCCTTACAGTGTGCATTTCCCCATTCCTTGGCAATTCTAGGGAAAGGGACAGTAGTTAATCCTGGAACGTGATCTGAAAGCACAGGATATAGGAAATCAGCTGAAGCTAAGCAGATCTGGGTCTGGTCTGTGCCCTGGATAGAAGACTTTGTGGAAACCAAGTACACTGCCTTGCATTGAGTTCCATGGATTAAAGTTTGTATATTCATTAGGGCTGTACATTGCATTGAGCCAATAATCAGAACTGATGTGATGCAAGCATTATCATTGGATATGATCTGATGGAAAAATTTCCCAGCAAGAAGATTTAACTTGATAAGGTATCATATTGTATTTTATCAGTGGAAAGCGGAGGACTTATCTGAAACCAAGAAACTGATTACCTTCCATCTTCTACATGGGAACTAGCTGCTTTCTGGGCAATCACAAGGGCCTGAGCTGACCAGTTTAGCTGAATGGTTGGAAATTTTGGCCAGAAATGGATAGTCTTGTCAGCATCTGAGACATGAATGCCAGTTCTAGAAAAAACCAGCATGGAGCAAATTGAATCAAGAGCTCCAGATCAGCAGAGGGTGGTGGAGAAGCAGGGGCAGGGGAGGGTTGCATCAATGCAAGGGGGAACTGGCAAGGAATTTCTTTGGAACTAGCAGAGAGAAAGAGAACCCAAAGTGTTGTCATTTTCCTACAAATGCCAGTATTTATAGTCTGTAGTCTTCTAAATACTAATCTTTATGCATTGCCACAACTCTAGTCTGAAAGGCCCTATAATTCATGGAAACAATATGATTTTTCACATGTAGCATGGATACATTAAGGTTTCAGAGACTGGAGTGTGGCAAAATAAGTGCCCTGTGTATCTTTCCTATACTTTTCAAAGTAAAAGATAATGCAGAGCTAATGCGTAAATAGCTCCAATACCAATAGATTCTTATGCAAAAGGCGCCTAATATATAAAACATATGGCATTTTGAAATATTGATCTCTTCTGTGCCAGCAAGTAAGAGATATTAGTGTAGCATGGGATTCCATTTGTAACACTGGGATTAAATGCAGGGAAGTGGAAAATTGGAATAGACCAGAATTCATGTGAAGTGGAAAGTGCAGCTGGCAGTGTTACTAAAGCCAGAGAATAGAAAAATAAGGGGAAGCATTTCTTTGTATTAACAAAACCCCTTCATGACAGCTAAAAAGCTAGCTGGTCTGGCTGTGGACAAATGGGTGTTCTAGATCTGATTACTTTCAACTTCGTGGATACTTATTACAAATGCAATGAAGCACCAAATTAAGGCTAAGTTATGAGTGGAATGAGAGGAAGAAAAGCTTTGACCCTGTTACTAATACAGGAAAGAGCAATGTGGGTTATCAAAATAAGAAGTGAATTGATCCATACACTTTAAAACAATGAAATAATGTTAATTAACTCTGGCAAATGTTATAGAGAGCCAGCGTGGTGTAGTGGTTAGAGTGCTGGACTAGGACCAGGGAGACCTGAGTTCAAATCCTCATTCAGTCATGAAACTAGCTGGGTGACTCTGGGCCAGTCACTTCTCTCTAACCTACTTCAGCCTAACCTACTTCACAGGGTTGTTGTGAAAGAGAAACTCAAGTATGTAGTACATCGCTCTGGGCTCCTTGGAGGAAGAGCGGGATATAAATGTAATAATAATAATAATAATAGAGAACATTCTCAGCTAGTAATAATATATGCTAACTACCCTAATGACATATAGTTGATTTGAACAAATAGCAGATGCAGATCTCTCTCTAGCTCTATTCCGGCATCGTCAGAACTGGATACACTGTACTCAGGTAAGCTGATGTAGCCCTTTCATGAGGCCTAGTGAGGCAGTCACTTCAGACAGCAGATTACTAGGGTGTTGGCAGGGTAGCAAGATGTCCCCCTACCCCACTGCCATTAGAATAGCAAACTTTGCAACAAGAACATCTCCTCACACTCCTTGCAAAGCTTGGCTTTGAAAGAGAACTGACCCCCCTCAGGGTCATGGGACATGGCAGCATTTGGTAGCTCACCTCAGGCACCACAATACCTTGAGCTACCCTTGCAGAGAAGGGCAAAAAGGAATGCACCAAATCATCATGCCCCTGCACCAGCATGTTGCTTAGTCACACACCTTACCTTTCAAGGTACAATGTACCTGTACCTGAGCACACTGCACCCCATTTTGAAAATATTCATAAGCCTGAATAGGGCTTCTCCATCCATCCATTCATCTATCCATCCCTCCCTCCCTCCCTCCCTCCATGACTGCAACATCAAGAAGAGATGCTGAGAACTCTTGTCATCAGCTCCTGAAAAGAATGGAGAGCAGCCACTCCCCCTCACCCCCGCCACCTCTTGCCTTTTACAATAGCCAGGCTGGACAAAAGGTAAGCACAAGGTTGCTGGGTGAATGAGTGCTCTCCTTAGGGAATAATCAGGATGCAATCTTTCCTACGGGGAGCTGTGGGTCACTCAGGCAGCTGCCTTGTGCTCTGCCTTTGGCCACAGCTTGACTTTTTAAAAAGGTCAGCACAGGGTGGCTGACTGCATGAGTGCTTCCCTTACAGAGCAAAGAGGATGTGATGCAGCCTGTCCTCCCCTGACCCCACCCAGGTCCAAGGTGAGGAGGGGGTGGAGGAGAGGATAGGGCAGATTCCTACAGGCATGTTGGAACTCCAATGGAATTCTGTAACAACAGGAGGGGATTTATTTTATTTTATTTATTTAGTCAGAGTTCCAAATGTCAAAGTCCCTCATGTAATTGTGGAGGTCCTTCCAATAATGCTTGACTGAGGGCATACAGTGTCCGACAACATCCTTGTTGGACCTAGCACAATGCACAGCCCTAGAATTAGCAAACTGTGGGGAATGCAAATTTTCTGATGCTTCTCCTTGGAAAAAGATGTCCTCCTCTGGTTTGAATTATCTGCAGTTCCTCCTCCAGTTTGAATTATCTACAAAGTTTGGTATTGTGTTGATGTTAACAGATCAAAATGAACCTTACTAGCTGCAGCATTTGAGATGGTAGATTGCACACTGCATGGTGCTTCTCATACATTATGTTAAAGGAACTGCCCCGGGGTGACTTGTGAAAACCCCAAAATTGTGTTCAGCCTTTGTGTGGGGAATTAGTGAGCTGGAGTGAAGCAGTTCCACGTCAGAATAATTTTTGTGCAATGCTTTGGTTACAGGAAAACGAACTGACAGAGAGGTTGAAGTTCAAAAACAAACATGTTTTTATTGTAGGGTAGGGATTACAGTGGAATAAGAAAGTTGATTAAAGCAATATTACTAAAAATACATTGTAAGACCAACCAGATAACTGCAAAGAGGAAATTTAGCTTAGTGTCTAAATTAAAATAACTTCCAGGCTGGCTAGAGAAAGGAGGCTTGAGAAAAACAGGTTTTCAGATTTAAGAAGAGAGCTGGGATAGGGAGCCCATGGGGGGCATGGCAATTATAATACAACCTCATCCTTCCTTTAGGAGGGATTAGACCCTCGTGGCTCTGGCACAACCTAAGGACCTCTTTCCTCAGGGATGGAACCAGGCAATAAAGAACCAAAGTTAGCTTGCTTAGGTAGCAGAAGTAAATCCAAAAGACACCTGTATTTGTGTAGCCAGCTTCTAGCAGCAAGGAAAGCTGGATGGATTGGGTCAGGGAAGAAGGCCAATCTGGAGGCTGGGAGTGTGATTGGCATGCAGAGCAAGACATGGCTAGATATTATAGCAGGTGCCAAGTCTAGAGTCCAAAATGTGGGTGACTCCAAGGTGTGGAAACCAAATGAAGCATGCTGGTTCAAGAAACCAGGTGCAATTATAGCTCAAAATGTGTCCTGAGGCAACATTCTAGCTGGTCTTCTTTCCTGAATAGGACAATTCCAGGGAATCTCAAAAGGTTCCATTGTCTGTGTTTTTTGTGTTGGAGTTACAACACTATGGGGCTATTCAAACGAGTTGCAAAGGGAGCTCAGCTCAGTTAAGGGAGCTCAGCTCAGTTTTGCACACTCGCGTGAACCAATGGGACTGTGCCTGATCCCAGTGGCTATGTGGCAGCAAACCCTCCTGTGAAACTTTCTGCTTAAATTAGGTTAAGGGAGCGAGAGCTCCCTTGACCTCATTTTTTTAGTTGTAAGCAGCCGTGGCAGGCACATTCGAGGCACGGGGGGGAGGCCAGTAATGCATTGCGCACTTGCTGCTGGGTGAGCTGCTGGGCGAGCTGCTGGGGAAGCCGCCACTCATCTGGGCAGGTGATCCACTCACCCAGGGAAGCATGAGTGATCATCTGTGGGGAGGGTCGGGCAAACCCGCTCTCCCCGCAGACCTCGAAGGAGCTCTTCTCACTGATCCTACGATTGGAATGGGTCAAGAACATCCTGTATTTATATGGAGTGAATGCACATGCAAACATGGTATTTCTTAGGTAAGAAAAACCTAGTAAACCAATCAGGATTTTAATGAGTACACCTCTGAGTTTCTATTGCCCACTTAACTCTCTTATCTGACTTTCCTGCTGAGGTGATTTAGTTTGTTTGAGGCAATTGCAGAGAAGGAGAAATAAAGGGGTCATTCTTTGGACAGACAGACTTTGAGAGGAGACTAACCCAAAAGTTAACTCTGGAGTCTACTCAGACATCCCCAAACTATACGGAAAGGCGCGAGGCTGATAACCTTGCAATTCGCTTGGCAGCTGTTGAACCTGGGGGTGACCATCTCACTGCCTGCTAAGAGACTGATCCCCAATATGCCAACAAATGGGGAGCACAAGATCCTGCGGGACTCCTGTGCATGTTAAGAGTGAGAACCACAAGCGTGCTATCTCAGACAAGTATTGGACATTTCTGCAATATTTCCCAAGTATTGGACAGCGGGCATTTCTACTATTGCTGATGCCATCGCTGCAACCCAATGTGGCATTTCTTTTTGTATGTGTGATTTTGCTAGGTAAGTGTTCCCTTTAAGCCACCTAATGGCACAGTAGGGAAGCAACCTGCCTAGAGAGCAGGAGGTTGTTCGTTCAAATCCCAGCTGGTGCATTTCCAAGAATATGGGAAACTCCTATACCAGGCAGCAGCAATATAGGAAGGTGCTGAAAGGCTTCATCTCATACTATGTGGGAGAAGGCAGTGGTAAACCACTCCTGTATTCTACCAAAGAAAACCACATGGATCTGTGGTCACCACAGGAGCTGACACTGACTCGATGGTACAACCTTTCCTTTTCCTTTTCCTTTTCCTTTTCCTTTTCCTTTTCCTTTCCTTTCCTTTCCTTTCCTTTCCTAGTGTTCCCTTAGCTTCAAGACTAGCTGTCTTTCAGCCTTTGATAAGTTATTATGCACTGTAGGGTGTCCACTTGTTTTGCTGCTTGTATCACTCCCACCTGCTTTGTAGCTTCTTCCTCTACCCGGCAAATATCTATTGCATACTTCAGAATTACACCAGTGTTTTCCAGCAATCTGGTTCACTGTCCCATCATTAATAAGTGACTCACAAAGTTCCCCAAATCCCCAAGTTAGGGATAACAGCTTCAGGTCAGTTATGCAGGTCTATGTCTTCACCTCTCTTTTAAGTCTAGTGAAGAATGTGTTCCTTTCAGAACATTTTGTTTGGCTATACAGCATGTCTCCAATTTATTAACCAAAATTTAAATTGTTTCCTTATCTGCATTGCTATCAGTCTGAAAACTACTGCATATCTCTTCTGTGTCTGAGTCTGTCACATGAAGAAATAGTGCTGACTGAAGTCTCTTATCTTGCTTATCTGCTCTACTTGTAGCCCAACTAAAATTCTTGTTTCTATCGTTCTCAGTTCTCTGCAGCATTCCCTCTAAACATTGTGTATTATTTAACTGGCACAATTAGGGAACTGTCTCCTGCATGATTAAGAGATGGCATGCTGTGGGGGCAGGAAGATATATGAGTATTCATGCCCTTTATGTGCTTTGCGCTGGTCAGTTTGTAGTATCATCTGAACTGGACCAGTCCCTTTGTCCCTGGTGCAGTACTGCTCATGATTAGGCTTCACTGCCACAAGTGCAATACAATACAACATGGAGGCAAATCCATGCACCAGGCATCAAATCTAGCAAGATACAGTAATCTACAGACACCCAACATACATTCTTTAGCACCTAAAGGGCTGCTTCACTTGATGACTGAGGCACTGTGGTAACTAAATGAGCAATCATAACACATGGATTCAGCTGACACACTCAATTCAGTGACTCAAGGGATCAGTCACAAAGAGATGATAAATCAAGGGGCTGTTTATGGGGACCAGTGCAATATGCCTCGCTTCCATGCCACTCTCATAAAGTCAGAGAATCTAGGCCATCTGAATGGAACCTGTATTGAATCTCCTTTCCACATGTCATACCTCCTGACAACTGGAACAACCTGCAGCAGAGCCACCATTATGCAAATGGGTTCAAATAAGCTGGGCTGGCATTCTCAGGGGCTGTGACTCACACCCCAACTATGCCCCCTGCATCTGACATCAGATGCAGGGGGCATGGTTTCTCTTGCAAATGGAACCATGCTCCCCATTTGCGAGCAAAACCACACACCCTGCTTGTTGCACCAGATGCAGGGGGCATGGCTGGAGCTCCCGCTGGCAGCCGGCTGAACTGGGCCACTGCCGGCCTCCCTACGCCGCTGGGGACAATGGTATGAGAATGAACTGCAGCATGGACTTCTTCTCAAAGTCTTTCTCAATACTGGAATACCTTCCAGTGTTGCAAGACTGGAGAAGGGTGGCCTTTAGGAAGCTTGAAAGGCACACCTCTTTAACCAGGCTTTCAGGTGATGTTTTAATATTTAATTTTCAATCATTTTTCATTGTTTTGAGCTGTTTTAATTGATTTTAGTGGTTTTAATTGGATTTAGCAATAGCAATAGCAAGCTTGTAACCTTCTGGTTACAGGGCAGCAGTTTTACCACTGCGCCACCAAAATTTAGTTATTTGTTTATCTTTTATTGTACACTGCCATAAGATATTGTAATTTGATGCATAGAAATGTAATAAATAAAATAAAATAAAGGGACGGATGAGTATTCATTCAACTTGCTATATGTTTTATATTATAAACCACCAACCAACCCACACACCCTTCTGCCATTTTGTAAGTGAGCTGGCATCGGATCTTGACCTGTGCTGAATCTGGAAAGCTCTTACTGGAAAGAATAGTATAAGAAATGTTTCTAAATTGGATTTCTTCTAGATTACTAAACCATTGGAAGATTACTAAACCATTGGATTACTAAACCATTGGAAGTGCTTCTGTATACAGTGAAGCATTTTAAGATAATGGCTAGCAGAGTCCTGAAGACTGATACAAACTCAAGAAGTTTTCAAAGCTGTTTGTCATGTGAAAAGTAACACAGTGGTGAAACACTAAGAATGCATTGATCTGGCTTCACTCCAAAGGCCTCTGTTCTCCCAGGAACAGCATCTGGGAATTCATTATCACGACCTAGAAACAAGTGAGAGATACTCATGTAACCATGTACAATAAATTTACCCTGATTGTATAAGCTAATGAGATTTTTTGCACTGTTATCTATAATGAGGGAAGATTTTTTTCCATATTTGTTTTAATCTTGAAGAGAACTAGAAAGGTGGTTGAAAAACATCTGTAAGATCCTCACGGTGAAAAGGGGAGTGGGAGGAGGGGGGGGGAGTCAGCACCTCCACATAGTGAAGATACTTACATTTGAACAGTTCATCACATGGAAGCAAGTCTGAGACCAATACTAATTAGTGTATAATTGACTTTACTGGAACATTCAGCTGTTCTCAACTCCTCTAATTATGGAACATCCATTGTGAAGCTATATTCTCTTTCAAGCTGACCATCCCCTGAAGTATAATTGCTGCTCTGATGGTTCAAGGCCTTGTGTGAAAGAGGTGTGTACTGTGTTTGGAGTAGTTTTAAAAACAACAGACATCTGCCTGTCACAGAATAATTAATAAACAAGAAGTCCTTCAGTTCTGGACAGGAACACTAATAAAATGGATAAACATGTAATGATGAGTACTGCATTGTAAGAGGTAAATGGCACATTAAAACATAAATCTCTCTTCTAAACTTTGCCTTTATCCAGCTCTTACTAAACGATGCTACTCAGAAAATGGCATGGAAAATTTGAACATTTCGTTCTTTTGTTGCACCCTAAGATTTGGACAAAATGCTGAAAATAAACATGTATATTTTAACTGAGTCATAATTAGAGATGCACCAATTATTTTTGAAGGGATATAATTTTTTCCTCAAATCACATTTTCTGAAAAATTCATATTTGGCTTGAACTCACTGGTGGTATGTTTACCACAGCAAATATCAATTTGCTATACCTTTTCAGCCCTTTTGGGTTAGGCAAAAATGTATTGTATGAAAATCTGAGATTACATGAGCCTATAAGTCAGTCAGATATGATGTATGCGATCAGGTGATGTTACACAATGGTGCAATATCACTGAGCTTGGGGAAATAGCCACGTGAGTCTACAGACAATTAGACACTAAGGCTGTTCACACAAGCAGCCCTACCCAGGCTTGAGCAGCCCTACTGGGGTGGGGCAGCTTGTGTGACACGCCGGTATCGATACTGATTCTGGCACTGCCTCTCCAGGTAGCCTGGGGTTTCCCCCTGCACTTTTACCCAGGTAGAAGGGTGTTAGCGCTCCCTTCTTCTGGGTCCCCAGGCAAGTGTCTGCTTGGGCTGAAGCAGGCAGGCCAAGCAGACACAGAGCTGGGCGTCTAGAGCACCCAGCTTGCAGGAGAATCCCCCAATGCACCGCATTCTTTGAGCAGTGCATTGAGGGATAGCTGGAGGCTGGGCTGTGTCCCCCCAGCCTCCAGAATGCCACACTGCCAGGAGCAGCGCAGCTCATGTGGGCATGTGATCCATGTGTCCCACCTAAGATCATCTGGCGGGAAGGTAGGACTGATCCTGCTTTCCTCCCTGCGCCCTCCCCATGTTGCTGTTACAAACATATTTTTATAATGTATTGTTAGAAAAAGGCTGACATCTGTAAAAAAGCTGAAATGGGAACATCCTGAGGAAAGTAAAAACAAACTTTGAAAAGGCTTGAGTCATATTGACTCCCTCCTATGCATAATATAGTGGAAAGAATGAACTCATATTGAATATGCAATCATTTTTGAAAAAAGAAATAATTTGAATAAATATATTGAATTATGAAACCATTTGTGCTGTAGCAAAATTACTCCCCTGTCCTGAGTATATTTAGTTGTAAGTACAAGAAAATGAATAGTACTTGCATGTAAATAATTATATTCAAAATAATAGATGAGGCCAACCAATCAAAACAGCAAGGCTAACTTCCCCACCTGTCATGAACTTGGTATGTAAACTTCCTAAACCTTGCTTTTGGATTTTAATTTGCAATGTATATTTATTTATTTAACGCATTTTTATACCGCCCCATACCTAAGTCCCTGGGAGGTTCTTCATGAAATTTGTAACAGTAGGAGAGTTTTGTAATAGTAGGGAGTAACAGTAGGAGAGAAAGCATGCCCTCAGCTCTTGCCTGTGGGCTTCCCAAAGACATCTGGTGGGCCACTGTGTGAAACAGG
Organism: Hemicordylus capensis; assembly: GCF_027244095.1. Lineage (NCBI taxonomy): Eukaryota > Metazoa > Chordata > Lepidosauria > Squamata > Cordylidae > Hemicordylus > Hemicordylus capensis. The sequence continues at coordinate 156,379,256 of NC_069657.1, read as the reverse complement.
ATACTGGACTAGATGAGGTCTTTGGCCTGATCCAGCAGCAGGGCTTTTCTTATGTTCCCATGTCAATACATATTCTGGAGAAGAGACAGCTCTCACAGCCAGTGAACAATATTCAGACTAACGACGTACATGTGCAATGATTGTGCAGCATATGCTCTGAGGGTGGGATGATTTTTTATCAATCCCCCCTTCCCACTAAATCTGACTGCGACTCCCAAAAAGATTCTCTTGAGGGTCACAGAGCTCTTGTGGACATATTTTCAGGAGTTATTGATACAGAGGATAGGGAAGAGCAACAAAAATCAACATTCCCTGGAACATATGCTGCACATCCACAGCACGTGTGCATCATTAGTCTAATATGTTCACTGGATGTACCAAATATATCGTTTCCAGAATTCTCTCTATGTGTAAAGGCTTTGATGTGCAAGAACTTGTCTATTCTACATACATCTAGTTATTGGTAAATATTCTACAGTTTCAAATATTTTTCCAATGGATGGGGGTGGGGGAACCCTTGTGTTAACTTTTAGGAACAAGTATCCCTTTCCTTCTCATACTGACCTGTGCTGAAGCTACAGTGTTACATTAGCCTCATTGGAAATAGCTGTAATTAAAGGTTTCTGGTTACTGGGCTGTCAAACCCTTTTGTGTATCTGTTTTTGGCAAAGGCCTCAAATCTGAGAGCAACATTAAACAGACCATCTGTTAGCCTTCATTAGGCCTTCTCTGATCAACAGCACTATTAAATAGAACTGAGCACACCAAAAAGAACTGTTGACATCTGGGCTTTCAGTGGAAACATTGATCAATATTAATAACACAACTACTTCACCTGAATTTATTATTAATGGAACTTTAAATGCAACATAAATATGGATGCTTTGTCTTGCAACATACTTTTAACACAACTACTCTAAATGATGGAGTGATACCTTTCTTTGCAGGGACTAAGACTCATCCTAATGAAAACACCAATACTACCATGCAGCACTTTGTCATGTCATGGCTTCATTATTTCAGACATTGCCTGAAATCCCACATCATCTTTCTTTTATTTAAATGGCTATACGTTATGAAGAATATTAGGCTTCTAGACTATCCTATGTCTATTCCTAGACAGACAGTTAGGACACTAGAACAGTACCTAGCTTGAGTACAGATTCGGGCTCTATGAACACATTCCTCCTTTAGGCATTAATGCATGTCCTCTCTGCTGATCCTGTGCATTGACCTCCATACTGAGATGAAGGACTGAAAGGGAAATCATACAGATCAGCATTTCTGATCTCATGGAAAGCCTACCTGTGTGCAGCAGTATGTACACACGCTCCACTTTCAGATCTTAATCCCAATGCATCCCTCGGGCCCTCTCTAATCTCCCTCCCTCCCCTCCCCCTCCAGCCCAGCAGCTGGCAGCTCCACTTGCTGCTTGCTATCATTGGCGTACGCCTGCCTGTCTCACCCTCTGCTGCGGCCTCCTCTTTTCTTCTGGCCCTTTGGCTGCTCTGGCCACCTGCCCACTCTTCCTGCTTCCGGCTCCTAGTCAGAGGCAAGAAGAGTAGGCATGTGGCCAGAGCAGCCAGTGAGCCAGCCAGGCAGACTCATCCTGACACCTCACTGCCGCACCTTCTCTTTTCCTCTGGCCTGACCACTTGCCTGCTGGCTGCTCGGGTGATAGCAGAAATGAAGAAGCAGTGAAATGAGGGACAGGAAGAGGAGGAGTGGCAGTGGTGGAGGTGGTGGTGGAGGTGGCATCAGTGGTGGTAGGGAGGAGGCAGAGGTGGTGGCAAAGGGAAGGCAAAGGTTTTGTGGTGGTGGCTCCTGCCACCACCCAAACATAAAATGTAAAAAGCTTCTGTGGTGTCTAATGGCACTGCAAACAGCGGGGGGCGGGGGGAGAGAGGACACATGTTCATTTATTGAACACAGGCCTCCTCCAATCTTGTTATGCCACTGTGTTTGGTAAATGTGTGGGTGAAGCTCTGAACAGGCTTTAATGTTTCTGACAATTCTTTGACTGAAGAGCAACATTTTTCATGGTCTCTATACCTGTCTCCTAAATAAGTTAACTGGAATTCTAAGTGCTTTTTGCAGTGTTCTATTAATGTATCCTTCTTGTTACAGGGTACTGATATATTCATTATGAGAAGGTTTGGCCACATCCATATGTAACATAAAAATCAGAGTTAAATGGGGCAGAGGTTGGAACTCTCTTACATCTGAATGCATGCAACCACGGTCTCATGGCAAAAGCGACCTTGCCAAACCCTAATTTGAATCTTTGGTTTGCAGTAAGGTTTGCCACAGGAACCTGAGATTTCGCTGCCAAAACATTACGTCCAAATGTGAATGGCACCATTACAGCAGTTCCATACAGTTTTGGGAACCGCATCCATAGAGAGGGCAGCGCAGACCCACCCGAGATCATGCCTGCTCCATGCCTGCTGTGCTTCTCGCTGGCTGCTCCTCTGAGCCTTCACCCCACCCCTCCTGTCTCCAATCCAACAAAGTAGTTGCCCAGCAACAGGGACACTGCCACGTCACAGCCCTAGCGTGTCAGTCTGTCAAATGGCAAAGTCACACATGGGAAATTCCGTATTCTCACTCTGTCCCTTGCTCACCCCTCCTGGCAAGCAGGAGGGAAAGGGGGTGACTTGACAGGATGGGCATGACGTGCTTTGCTCTTTGAGAATGACGTGACAATGATGTACGTTCACAAGCCCAAATACTCTAAGTGGCAGCATCAGAGCACTGGGACAGAAACATATTGCAGGTTGGGGATTCCCGGGGTCAGGTTTAAAAGGTAGCCCTGACCAAGGAATAGGCAATGGTAGCCCCACCCAAGGATTCTTTTGCAAAATGATGTTGGGGAAGTGGGACCCAGCCCCTCTTGGGGGTACCTGTGTAGTCCCTAGGCTTAATCATGAGAAAGGCCGGGTGGCAGGATCAGCATTGCCCCAGTGAAAGGAACGATTCAACCTCTGTGATAATGATGGGCGCTGATCCTGAGCAGACTACTTACTCATGAGAGTGTAAGACCATGGGGACACCCTCTCACAACTCATGAGAAGAACCATCTGTGGGGACAGGGGTGTCGAGCTAAATAACTAATAATGTGTGGTGACATTTCCTTCTCCCACGGACTTCTCTCTCGTGAGATTGTCTGGCCATGGGTGCCAGATGGCAGATACCGGCCAGCCAGGTTGCTCTATATAGGAAACCCACAGGGTCGGGATCTCCACAAACTGCTCGCCCTGATTTGGCAACTGCCACCAAGAAGCTGTCAAAGAGTGCCTTCTGCCATTTGGACATGTGCACCCTTGCTTGTGCCTCAAAACAGTGCCCCTGTTTTCCTGGAGTCTCTGGAAATTGGGGCACAATTCCTGGTGGTGGCAGATCAGCACTCCACGGTCCAAACCAAACCAGGGAATTTTGAATGAAACAACCCTGAACCCGTTGTTTCCCCTGTCTGCACATGCAGCTAGGCTCTGACACACTGGGCATCAAAATCTCCTTTGGGACCATACAAGGCTTCCCAGGTGAGGAGGGAGGAGGAATGCAAATGTTATATCATTAAACAGAGATAGTAGGGGACCCCCACAAACATGGCCCCTTTGTTGGGTCAGCTCAACTCATGAATGTGCAGTGCGACAGACTACCAAGGGTGTTTTGCCCTAAGGTCCTCCCCAGTAGACTGGCCCTCCCAAAAGAGTGCTAGCCCACCTGCAGTAAGCTGCCAGGGGAGCAGGAGCGTGGTTTGGTTTGTATGGATTGCTTTGCTGGGGTGAGTCCTTGCAAGAGCATCCTAGGTCATAGCAGGACAGACACGCCCCCCCCCCGATCATTTCCCCTTCTACATATACATATCCACTTCTAGGAAGTCATCATGTTCCTTTCCCTTTCCTGAGTAACAGCAAAAAAGTGTCCACCCAATCCCCACCCCCAGAAATCATGCTTTTGTGGGACAGTTTTGTTTTGGGCTCTCAGGAGGGCAGTGGTGCAATCTTTGTAAGAAGAACGGCATGGCTTGGCACTTTAAATGCCCTTTGCATGCTGACGGTGAGCAGCCCATTCTGAAAAGTAACAATCACGCTTGGCACACACCCTTGAAGATCATGGCCAATGGCAGCCACCTTGGAGATGTGCCAATGCCTTGCCCACAGTCTGGTGATGCCAGCACTACAGAGCTTGCTGGGATGCAGCCTTGGGGAATCTGGAAGAGGGGTGGGCTCCCCTGTCCTGAAACTGGAGGTTGCTGGACTGTGGTTGGATGAATGTCTGTAATGAGGTTCACGGTTAGAAAAAATAGCCACAGGTCCACTGACCTCCAGTTTTGCGTTATGTGTGAATGTGGCCTTTGAATTTCATAAGAACTCAGCAGCAGAACCAAGAGCTCAATGTAATCAACTGAAGTCAGAATTATCACAGCCAATTCTTGTGGAGGTTTTAAAGTATGTAGCCTGTGCTTCACTTCTTCTTTTTCTTCTTCTTCTATCATTTATCTGATGGAGGTAAGTTGTCAAAACCACTATTTTGCTGCAAATCTAGATCTTCTGTGTTTTAAGCTACTACTGACTCTCCATGCAGTTTGGGGCATACCATCAAAGCTTCTCTGAATCTAAAATTTTCTATATGCAAAAGATCTACAACAGTGTCTGCATTAAAGTAATGTTGCAGATATAAATCAATGCATATAAACACTTTAATCTTCTTCTGTAATAATAATTTCCAAATTTATTATGTTGTGTACACACTCAGTTACTATCCTCATCATCTTGTGTGAGGTGGAAATTTGATGCATTGTTCTGCTTGCTTCCCATAGAGCAGAACTTACTTATAAATACCTTTATAAGTAAGTTGTGGTTAGGAGTTCAGCTAACATGTTATAGCAAACGAACAATACACTCAGAAATCAAACAGTGGAATCTCAGTAATCTGAAACAGACTTTCCCCAAACTCTTAATTATCTGAATTCAATGTGGTCTTCATTATCTAAATTCAATGTTGCATAACCCTCAGGGACATATTTACAGGAGGCACAGAGGGCTTGAAAAGGAAGAGGGATCAGTGGAAAAATATTCTCTTATTGCCTACATGAAATCAGTCTGTTCTATATGCTTTACTTGTTACTGTTGTTAAACCTCAATAAATATAATGGCTGAAGCTCACTAACCATGTGGCTGAATGCCAAGAAAAAGCATAACTGCTTCAGAGAACTTCCTGAGCTCCACAACACTTATCATGCAAGGAGGAGATGGAGGTGGTGACGATGGTGGCGGTGGTGGTGGTGGAGGAGGAGGAGGCAGCATCAGTGGTGGTGGGGAGGAGGCAGAGATGGTGTCAAAGGCAAAGCAAAGGTTTTGTGGTAGTGACTGCTGCCCCCACCCAAAAATAAAATACAAGAAACTTTTATGGTGCACTGCAAAAATAAAAACAAGTTGTTCTAGTAAGAACTAATCTGCCTGCTTTCCTTTCACTACCCCTACAACTGGATTAAATTTGGTTTAGATTGGTTAGCTCACTTGTGCCTCAGATGTCCATGCATCTGTCATCTTGAATTGTGGTGGATGACATCATCACAAACTATGTGTTTGAGGTGTCCCTATGTGTCCCTACAATTGTACCAAATTTGGTCCAAATCGGTTCCCTCTTGCAACTCAAATGTTCATGTGTCTGCCATCTTGAATCAGGGTGGATGACAACATTACAAAAAAAATGCCCTTGAGCCATCCCTATGTGTCTCTACAGCTGTAGCAAATTTGGTTCAAATCAGTTAGGTGGTTCACAAGTTAGCTCAATTTCACCTCAAATGTTCATGCATCTGCCATCTTGAATTGGGGTGGATGACATCATCACACTGTTGAGGTGTCCCTATGTGTCCCTACAACTGTACCCAGTTTGGTTCATATTGGTCTAGGTATTGTGGAGTTGATGGGGAGGATACACACACAAACACACAGACGGACACACACACACGGAATGCTGGATGATCTCATAACCCTACTGGCAAGCAGGCTGATAAAAATGAGAGGACTCCTATTTATTTGTTGAACACAGGCCTCCTCCAACTTTGTTATGCTACTGTGTTCAGTAAATGAGTGGATGAAGCTCATCACCCCTTACTCAATTTCATCCCAGAAATATGGTGCAGCCTGATTGATGGTACCAAACACCACTGAGAAGTCCAGCAGAATCAGCAACTTCCTACACTCTCTTCCAGTCTCCGGATATAGATTATGAGTCAGGGTGATCAATAAAGCCTGACAGATGCACAGTAGCCCACCACCCTGCAGAGTAGTAAAGATGTGCACAAAAATGGAAATGAAGTGCAAAATGTTCGAATCCTTCTGTCAAAACAGTGGCTGAGGTGGCTGTTTCGATGGAACAAATTTGAAACATTTTGAGTGTTTCGAGCATAGGGAACAATGGGGAATTTGAAATACCCCATTGTTCCCCATGGGTAGCTCCTAAGGACACTAAAGTGGGTTGTGTGGTAGGGCATGATGGGTGCTATCTAACACCCAATCCACAAAAGAAATGGGCAAGCGGGCAATTTTTAATTTAAAAAAAATCTTTCCCCCAAACCCCCATAGGATCCTATGCGGGTTTGTACGAAAGATTAAGAACTTGTTGAAAATTTCCCACTTGCCCATTCCTTTTGTGGGTTGATGGTAGGTATTACCCATCATGCCCTACCACACAACACTGCAGAAGCATACAGTAAAAGGGAATCTGTCCCTCGCAACACAGAACACATTTCAACCACAGTCCAAAAATGCCCCCAAAAGAATCACTGGTCCAGAATTCACTGCCAGTCACAGTGCCTGTGCTGTAGTAACATCATTGGCACAAGTTGCTCTCTCACACACAATTATGACTCCTTACATTACTTCCTACCATTGCAGTAGGGTTTTGTTGGTGAAGATTCGTTGGTGAATCGATTCAGTTCAAATTGGGTTATTCAACCAATTCAACCTAGAATTGAATCACCATTAGACCCAATGGTGATTCTAGGGGTCAAATCAAATCAAATTGATTCAATGATTCAAGTAGCCATTTTGCTTGCCCTTTGTAATGTGTGTGGGGACTGAACAACATTGGGCTTGAGGCCATGAGGACTGGATGGCTCTTCTCCCGTGGAGGAGTTCAACAGCCATGCCGGTGATCCCTGATCCTGTGGGCTGCCCTGCCTGACCCAATGATGCCTGGCCCTACAGGGAACTCGCAGGTGAAACGCAGCTGGATGGCATCCTCTAGTGAGATTTTGGAGGGGACCCATGAGATCTCTGGGGCCTTCCAGGTCAGATCTCGGAGTCTTCTGAGATCTCACGAGAACTGTGCCTCCTGTCAGGAGCTATTTAAGGGCCAGATTCAGGGGTGTAACTATAATAGGGCAAGGGGAGACAGTTGTCTGGGGGCTCAATGCCTTGCCCCCCCCGAGGCAAGTCACATGACTGACTCCCCCAGCTGCGCACCTGCCTGGGCTTCATTCAGTGGTATTCATCCTCTGAAACTGATGTGTTAAGACCTGGAGCTACCAGAATAGCATATCTTTCTCTAATACCATTAAATGACTTGCATCGTTCACAATTTACAAAACCTTTAAAAAAATAATTTAGAATGATGTTCTATTGTGAGGGGTGGGGGCCCATTTTAAAATTCTGTCTCTGGACCCACTCCAACTTTGCTATGCCCCTGGCCAGATTGCTGATGATGAGGGGCCAGAAGCCGAAGAGAGCTTGACCTGGCAACAGCTCTGTGACTCAGCCGGAGGCTTGAGGTGGCACCGTTGATCCTGGGCCCTTTGTGAGGTAACAAAGGCCAAAGAAAGGACTCAGGGCCTGGCTTCTAATCATTAATCTGAGGTGACTGGGCTGAAGCTATGCTCTGAGCAGTGGGAGACTGCAGTACCCAGAGGAGATGCAACAAAATGCTTCTGATTGGTTTTCTGGCACTAAATAGAGATTGGCTGGCGCTCTCCTTGCTTCTTGGTTGGCTTGTTATCATTCAGCTCTATGGTTGACATGAGCAACTGTGTCCCCATTGGCTGGAGGGAGGGAGGGGGGGAGGCAGAAGGAGGGCATTTCAAAATGTATATAAGGGGACTCTCTGAGGCAGCCTGGCATTGTCATCTCTGCCTTGGACCGGACTGCTGATTGCTCCCTGCTGGAGTGGATTCTTCTCAGAGTGCTGCTGCTGGCTGTTGCTACTGCTCCCTGCCTGCCTGGCCTGTTCTACTCAGAGAGGTCCCCCCACCCCTGAAATCACTGACTAGCTGCTGAATGACTGACTCTCTCAGTAGCTGGTGGCTGGGCCAGCGGCTATGCTGCCGGGAACAGAGACAGGTGCGCGGGCAGCCTTGCCCTTTATTTAAAGCCTTGAAACACTTGAGATGGCCTGTTTCAAGATAAAACATTTCGCAGGTGAAGCGCACTGCACATCCCTACAGAGTAGCAAACTGTACTCAGACGGTCTTTTTAAAAGGTATTTTAAAAAATAGCCTGACATTCAGTGAAATAGAAAACCAGTCAACCGGTGCTTTGAACAGAGAACAATGATATCAATAGTCCAACAACAGCAAGCCAGTAAATGAAAATATACGTTACAAGGAGAAGTATGTGTGAATATGTACCTTTGTAAAAACTGTTACAAGTACAATTAAGCCAGGACTCTGGGCCTTTATATGGCTAACCAAGCATGACAACGGAAGAGTTCAAACTAACATGCATAATAACAATTCGGTGAACATGTGCTGTTACATTTTATCAAGGTGAATATAAGTTTGGAAATAATAAGATATTCCCCGCCCCCACATTGTTAATTGTTAGCCATCTCAACTAGCCCATTATGGAGAAATACATACATTCCCTCACAGTTTCATCCTCTCAGATTCCTAGCTGGGTCCCAGCCCCCTCTGATAAGCTTAAGTGGACAAAGGAAACAGAGTAGAGAATTCTGTAGGGGGCATTAGATCATCTTCTAAAAACTGGCAGAAAATCAAGCTCTGAGGAAGGGCTAGAGAATTTGCAACAGAGCTACAACTGAGCAAATATGTTTAATGAATATGGGCTGACAATAGGGGACGCTGTGCTTTTAAATAGGTTTAGAAACATTTCTTAAAAATTCATTAAAAATCAACTAGTGAACCAATATCCCTGAAGGTTCACATACTTAATGCTATCATCATGTGATAGCATTAAGTGTTTAATTTAACTTAATATCATGTGAAATTTCAGAGCTTTCTGCACAGCCATTTTGAAGCTATTAACCTGTTTGACTTTTCCATTGATCCCTATGGGGAAACTATCCCATGGGTCCCATGTCCAATTCTTACACACAGGCCTCTTCAGAGGCTGCTTTGCCACTGAGAGCATTAACTCTCTGAACAGAAAAGAAAATCCAGGTTAAAGAACACGTTTCTAAAACCAAAATAGCCGGGAAACAGGCATATGCCAGTTTACTACTACTACAATATTTATATACCGCTTGTCAACCAAAGTTCTCAAAGCGGTTTATATACAAAAATAAATAATACAAAGTTTAGCCAGTGTGATCTGCTTCATCCTGTTATGAACCTATTTGATTCACATATACGTTTAGATTCTTCACAACTTGAACAAAGATTCATAGTATTTAGCTGTACTTAGCAGTTAACAGTTCCATGGAAGGAAAGGACAGCTTTCTTCTTGAGAAGGAATTTCTGGTGTTTTAGAGGGAATAAAACACAGTTCCAAAACCTACAGTTCTAAAACATAGTTCCAAAACCTTGTCAAAATCTACAAAGGTGTCCTTGCCATTGTGGTTTCTGAGGTCCTTTACAAGAAATTTCATTTGAGATTTGATTTATCTTCTAGCTCAAAACCATCTGAACTCAAAGGCAAACTAAACAAGCATGATCATTATATTAGCAATTGTCTCTATGACATTTTGCAGTTTTCAGGGATACAAAACATGAAACAGCAGGTGTTGTGGAATCTATTTGCAATTTAGTGACCTTCACAGCTAACCAGGCATGGCTTGATATGTGCAATCGAGACTGGGACACAGTCAGATCCTCTGAGGTTTCTTTGTGCACCAAGTAAATAAATACGTGGAAGTGTAGAAAATGACAGAGGAAAGCTGTCTGAACTGGAAGTAAATATTTAAAAGCATGAATACAATGCAAAATGGGGAAATCAAAGTAAATATAAGTGTTTGAAGTACTTCTTTAGTACGTGTTGGCCGACATGACACACAACATCTTGGTGATGCTGTGACCTGCATCGGTGCTGATTCAGAGATGTAAGACAACCCCAATGCTGCATCAAATGGGAGTAACTACAACAGCACTGCTTATGCACCCGCTCATTCTCTACAAGGGTGATTCCCAACCCGTGGCTCGTGCATGACTGGTGGTCCATGAAGGTACTGCAAGTGGTCCGTGATGGAGGAAAAGATAATGTGACAATGATCAACATCAGCCTTCTCATTAGGTAAGTGGTAGGCTTACTGCAGGTATATATACTGTGATGAGTGCAATATGTTTGTGTGTGAGCACAATGTATTATTAGAAATAGCTGTGTTTTTAATAACCCTTCATATATAACTTTGACTCCCATCAGTGATAGGTTATTTTTAAAATGTTTAAAATGGCTTGTTTATGTGGTGGTCTGCAAAAGCTTTTGATGACAATGTAGTAGTCCATATAAAGTAACTGGCCCTATCCACCCCCAGCACAGTACCTCCACTGACTGTTGCTGGTGTCTATCTTATGTTTCTTATTATTTCTCTATGTAAATTGCTTTGGAAACTTTTGTTGAAAAGTGGTATATAAATATTTGTTGTTGTTGTTGTTTACAACCTTTTCCTTTGTAAAGGAAAAGGTTGGGAACTGCTCTTCTACAGCATTGGGGTTACCTTAAGTGTCTGCAGCAGCTCTGACACAGTTTGCAGCGTTGCCAAGATGCCACACATCACATCAGCCACTACAATTCTCTCTTTTTGCCTCATGTTACGTTATGAGATTTCTTGCAAATGTGGCTTTGTGTTGCATATGGAAGACGAGGGGCACCATTTAGAAGAAATACTGTTCTTCTAATTCTCACAATCACAGGGCTCCTGGTTAATTGGGATCAGTGGATTAATTGGGATCAGTGAGTTCTGAGGAGCTGATTGTGAGAAGGTAGAATTTCAGGGCAATCCTGGACAAACTGCTCCAGTTAACCGGCATTTAACCAGAATAGCCAACTAAGACTGAATCCTAATTATCTATCCCAATTCAATGCTGGTTAACTGGAGCAGTTGGACCAGGATTGCCTTTAAATTCTATGTTCTCACAATCAGGTCCACTGGGCTCACTAACCCTTATTGACGTTTTAACCAGGATCCTTGTGATTGTGAGAATGCAGCTAATTATATTTCTGTTTCACCTTCCTTCCATTATAGAACTCTAGACTTTGTACATGGGATTCCCAAGCAGTCAGTCATCCAAACACTAACCAGACCTAGGTTTGCCTTGCTTCAGCAAGGTGGCTACTGTGTGCCCTCAGACCATGGCTTGAGGCTGTCCCCCACATTTGTGATTTCAAAGCACATGCAGTTATTCCTCAGGAGCAGCAAAAGGTCTTTTTAAAACAAAACAAAAAAACAAAAAAAACCCAAACAAATCCCTTTTTGCAGATTAGTCTTGAATAAAAGGGCAGGAACACACTTTTAGACCGTACTGTGAATTCCCCCAGCCTCTTTCCCCCCTTTAAAATGATGCTCTTGACACCTGAGGTATAGACTCATGCAGTAAAGGGATCGGAAGGTCAAACTCCTCTTCTGCTTCTATTAGTGTATTATTAAATACTGACACTGTGGCAATTTTAGTTATACTTTCAACAGGGGAAAGGTTAATTTTCTATCATGTATATCAGTAACACACTATCAATGTAAGAACATCCATGGTTGCTCCCCACCCCCATCTTAATATACCCAAGCTGGCTGACTTTTTGGGGTATGCAAAAATGGGATAAGAAACTTCAATTGTGGGGAAGGAAAAAGACTGTTTCAAGCTGTTTCTTGTAGAAAGCCAGACTGGCATTAATCAAAAAGCACAAAAGTAATCAAAACAAATTATTCATATTTTATTCTGCATGTCAAAACAGTTTCATGCCTTGGTGAAAAGTTCAACTCATTTCTTAATTCTTCAGAACCTATTAGCCTTTGTAATTCAGAAGGGTGTTTTTTTTTAACAACAACAACAACAACAATGAAATGGAAATAATTGGAAAAGGTGAAATGCATAGCTTATGTTTTTCTTATTCAGCACAAGTGGTTGAGATTTTGTGGAATCTGTTATATTAATCACAGAATGAATATGAAATATTTCCCCATTGATGCTGAAGTGCATGTATGTGGTTGGGGACAGGGTTGAGAAAAAGCCACCATCAGGTTCGAGCTGCAGGTTTGAATTCGAACCAAACCAGGGGTGGTTCAATTCAAACCAGTTTGAACTGGTTTGAACTGGTTTGAACCTCCAAAAGTGAGTGAGTTGGTAGCTGGCACCCATGGATACCTACCACCCAAACCCCAAAGCAATCGGACACTTGTATGATTTTTTAAAATGAATTTTTGAAATTTATTTTTATTTTTTACTAGGGTATAATGGGACTCAAACCAGCCCATTATTCCCTATTGTGGAGCACCCATGGGTGCGAACAACCACCCAAACCCTGAAGCAATTGGACACTCCTACAATATTTTACGAATATTTGAAATATTTTTAATTATTTTTCTCATAGGGTTTAATGGGACCAGAACCAGCCCATTATCCCATATTGTGGAGCACATAGGGGCACAAAGGTGGTGTGGGTGGTAGGCACCCAGGGGTGCCTACCACCCACAAAACCCCAAGGCAATCGGACACTCCTCTGATTATTGGTGAATTTTAAAAATATTTTTGAATTCCTCATAGGGAATAATGAGGATTGCAGCAAATGTATAGCTTCGTGTCGGGCGGGGGTGGGGGGGAAGGGGTGACCTAGAGTGGAGTGTGGTGGATGGTAGTTCCCAAGGTGGGCAAGGAAGCTATCAGAATTATTTCAAAGGAATTGGGCAAAGGGCTGATTTTAAGTGATTTTTGAAGTTTACGCCTCTTTAAGGTTTTTCTCCATAAAGAAGCATGGAGGTGTCAGCTAATGTATAGCTTCACGTTGGCTGCAAAGGGGTGGCCTAGAGCAGATTGTGGTGGGTGGTAGTGCCCAAGGGGGCAAGGAAGGTATCAGAATTATTTGAAAGGAATTGGGCAAAGGGCTGATTTTTAAGTGATTTTTGAAGTTTATGTGTCTTTAAGGTTAGCAGATGAGAGTGGATTCATGGTTTGTCATTGAAAATCACATATGCTACCAAAGAATCTATACTCAGAACACCTCAGAAACAACAAAACTCAGTACCCCGTGGGTTAGCAACCCATGGGGGTGGTTGGCACCCTCTGGCACTACACTACCACTCACTCTGGGCCACCCCAGCACCCCTAAGTGGCTTTAAGGTTTTTCTCCATAGGGAAGAATGGAGGTTTCAGCAGCCCCTTAACTGCACTTGGGGGGTGCTGGGGTGGCCCAGACAGAGGGTGCCAACCACCCATGCGGTACTGGGTTTTGTTGTTTCTGAGGTGTTCTGAGTGTAGATCCTTTGGTAGCATATCAGATTTTCAATGACAAACCATGAATCCATTCTCATTTGCTAACCTAAAGACACATAAACTTCACAAATCACTTAAAAAACAGCCCTTTACCCAATTCCTTTCAAATAATTCTGATACCTTCCTTGTCCCCCTTGGGCACTACCACCCACCACACTCTGTTCTAGGCCACTCCTTTGACCCCGATGTGAGGCTATACATTAGCTGACACCTCCATGTTTCTTTATGGAGAAAAACCTTAAAAGAGGCGTAAACTTCAAAAATCACTTAAAAATCAGCCCTTTGCCCAATTCCTTTGAAATAATTCTGATAGCTTCCTTGCCCACCTTGGGAACTACCATCCACCACACTCCACTCTAGGTCACCCCTCCCCCCTGCCTGACGCGAAGCTATACATTTGCTGCAATCCTCATTATTCCCTATGAGGAATTCAAATTTTTTTTTTAAATCCACCAACTATCGGAGGAGTGTCTGATTGCCTTGGGGTTTTGTAGGTGGTAGGCACCCCTGGGTGCCTACCACCCACACCACCTTTGTGCCCCTAGGTGCTCCAAAATAGGGGATAATGGGCTGGTTCTGGTCCCATTAAACCCTATGAGAAAAATAATTAAAATATTTCAAATATTCATAAAAATTCATAGGGGTGTCCGATTGCTTCAGGGTTTGAGTGGTTGTTGGAACCCATGGGTGCTCAACAATAGGGAATAATGGGCTGGTTCAAGTCCCATTATACCCTATGAGAAAAAATAAAAATAAATTTCAAAAATTCATTTAAAAAATCGTACAAGTGTCTGATTGCTTTGGGGTTTGGGTGTTAAGTACTCATGGGTGCCAGCTACTACCCCACCCACTTTTGGAGGTTTGAACCAGTTTGAATTCGAACCAAACGGGGGGGGGGATTCAAGCAAAACCAAAAATGAACCACCCACTCCTGGTTCAAACCCTGTTGAATTTGAACCGAACCGGGCAAACCGGTTTTGTGCACATCCCTGGTACTTATAAGGAAATAAGTATGTTTATAATGAAAGGAGGGATGTTTAAGAAATAAATGAAATGATTGTGTGTGTGTATGTGTGTATTGATTGATTGATTGCTTGATTGATTACTGTCAAGTTGGTGTTGACTCTTAGCGACCACATAGATAGATTCTCTGCAGGATGATCTGTCTTCTGCTTGGCCTTTTAGGCCTCTCAGTGGTGCATTCACTGCTGCTGTAATCAAGTCCATCCACCTTGCTGCTGGTTTCTCTTGCCTTCAACTATTCACCAGCATTATGGACTTCTCAAGGGAGATGGGTTTTCGCATATTGTGTCCAAAGCATGATGGTTTGAGACTGGTCATTTGTGCCTTCAGTGAAAAATTTGGATTGATTTGTCCTATGATCCATTTGTTTGTTTTCCTGGCTGTCCATGGTATCCTCAAAAGTCTTCTCCAGCACCAAAATTCAAAAGCAGCAATATTTTTTCTATCTTGCTTCTTCAAAATCCAGATTTTGCATCCATAGAGTGTCACAGGGAAAAACACTGTTCGAATGATTCTAATCTTTGTAGGTATAGACACGTCACGACAGAGAGAGAGTAGAGGGGTTGAGGGAATGGAATCACAGTCCTTTTGTACAGTTCTGGATAGTTATGTCTCTGTGTGTGCACATACACATGCCAGAAATATGACTCCTAAAGTTATCCCCAACTTTTAAAATCCCATTCTACTTTCAGGCTATCCTAGTCCTTCATAAACCATGCCTTATCAGTCACACCACCCTTTTTGTGGCTAATATACTGGACGTCTTCTTTTCCCAGTTATGCACATTTCTTATCTGAAGTTGCCTGCCATCCTTGCTGTCTTCCAAAATCAAGAGGCTTATGCATTCTTCCCTTGCTTTCTTACAAATGCACTTCCAGTAATGAGATTTCAGTAAACACATTAGTGAGAGAGGATAACTATCAGTAACCACAACAAAACTCAGATTAAATACAAGGTGCAATCTAACTGGGAAACATGTATAGGCTTAGATGAGTTCTTGGCATCAATAAGGAATTTCTTGTTCCACTATAATTATGTTATAATGGTGAAAGGTTGTTTAGTATGAAATGGACATTGAAATAAATAGCACAAGATACAGCATTTTCAAAGGAATACATACATATCACTTTCATCTGAGGCTGTGGAAGACATGCAAAATTACTGTTTTGTGTTCCTTAATGTACTTCATCTGCACTGATCTTTGCTCAGTGTCACCTCAGCCAGAGTTTAAGGGGGAAATTGCTGAACTGAGTTGCAATTCTGAATGGAACTGATTCTAGTTTGCTTTGTCTGGTTGTGCTATTTTCTTTCCTGAAAAAAGAAACATGTTGGTTGTTCTTCTGTTAGAGTGTGCATGTAACCCATCATCCTCCATTATGCCCATATCTCTGTGGTAGATGTAGTCCCCTACTTAGAACTAATTATACACAATGGGCAGGATCTCGATTAAGTCCTATTGAAATTCATGGTAGTAAATTTATGAAGTTAGCTATGTCTCATTCATTTCAATGATGCTTATTTATAAGTCACTTAGTTTGGAACCTGCCCAATGTGTTACACATGCAAAAACTAGTTGTAATGGTCCCATATAAAGGATGTGTGTACACTCACATTTACAACACAATTCAGGATGGAACGTGCAACCCAATCCTATCCTGCAGTGCTAATAGTTTCTTTTTAGAATGTGAGCCCTTTGGGGACAGGGTTCCATCTTATTTGTTTGTTATTTCTCTGTGTAAATTGCCCTGAGCCATTTTTGGAAGGGCGGTATAGAAATCAAATTAATAATAATAATAATAATAATAATAATAATAATAATAATAATACCCCCAGTGAGGCACTACCTTGGCGTGGTTGTGGGGCTTGCATGCTCTGAGGAAGGTGAGAGCTATGCCAGAGGTCCAACCATACTGGACAGGTCTCACCAGAGGAGCCAGACGAAGAGTGTCTCTTCCATCAACAATATGGTGAGAAGTAACTTTAATAAATCTATACCGGATCGGTCATCGCCCAGGTCAACAAGGACCGCACCAGGTGCTGGAGTCCCTGGACATCTGGTGGCAAGTGGGCAACAGGACTCAGGATCTTCAGTTGAGCAACCAGGGCTGAAGACAGCAAAGTTACTGGAAGAAACGTCGCTTAACCGAAAAAAATATACGAAAAATGCCAACAAGGAAATAATGATCTGCTATTACAAGTCTAGTCCAACTAGAAGAGGTTATTTAAAAAGAATGTACCAAATTTGGAAAGAGAAGCATCCAGATACAGAAATAACAGAACAAAGGCTAGCAGACCAGAGAAGATTCATAATAAGAAATAAAGTATTCACAGGAGTTGAGCTGGAAGAACTGCAAAGAGCAACACAGGCTTGAGATATGGAAGAAGAATTACCACCAACTGAAGCAGTTGCTCAGGCGCAGGTGGAGGAGGTGTTGGAAATAGAGGATGCCATTGTTGCTGAACTGTTTCAAAATCAAAACCAGGCAACCTCCCCTTTGCCTTCACCTCAAAAACCCAAATGCCGTTTAACAGAAAATCAACAAGAACTCAAGCAAAAAATAACTGAGCACATGAACCAAACAACCACCAGGGTTCGACTTCCCATTCTAAAAACAGTTGCCAAAAAACAACATGCTCAGGTATTAAAAGATGTAAACGCTGCACTTGCAGAAATAACAACCAATAATTTGCAAGAAACAAACCAACTAATGTACAGTGCAGCAACAATAACAACACAAGAGCTCGGATATAAGATCAATGGACCTGTAAAAAAAGAAAGTAGTACATCACCTAAATGGAAGATTAGATTAGAAGATAAAATTTCCAGCCTTAGATCAGATGCTAGTGAATTGAAAGATATGAAAGACAAGAAGCTAAACACTGAAAACACCAAACAGTATCTGATCCAAAAATACCACCTAGATTCAAGGAAAATTAGAGAAGTCCTGGAAATAATAAAGCAGCAAATAACAGCAGTGTCAAAGAAGATTAGCAGATATGAAGCCAGAACTACACAACACAGGCAGAATCTCCAATTCCAGTCAAATCAGAGACATTTCTACCAAAGCATAGAAGGAGAAACTGCAAGAAACCTAGAAACACCAAATAAAGAAGAAACAGTGCAATTCTGGGGAAAATTATGGGACAATGCAATAGATTATAATAAAAAAGCAGGCTGGATGAAAGAGGTCAAAAAATGTAACCAACAAATACAAGATCTAATAATAACACCAGAATTAATAAGTGAAAGAGCAAAGAAAATTAAAAATTGGACTGCTCCAGGCGACAATGAACTGCATGGCTTTTGGCTTAAACACCTAACAAGCCTTCATAAACAACTATCAAAACAGCTCAATCACATTTTGCAAGGAGGTGATATTGAACAATGGCTAACAAATGGGAAAACTCATCTCATCATGAAAGACCCAGCAAAAGGTGCAGTTCCAAGTACTTATAGACCGATCACCTGTCTGCCAACCATGTTCAAATTATTAACTGGAATAATAGCAGATGAAGTGATGCAACACTTATTAACTAACAAACAGCTTCCAGTTGAACAGAAAGGAAATTGCCTGAACACCAGAGGCACAAAAGACCAGCTGCTGATTGACAAAATGATTTTAGAAAATGGCAAGAGAAGAAAAAACAATCTAAGTGTTGCATGGATTGACTACAAGAAAACCTTCGATACATTGCCTCACACATGGATACCAAAATGTTTAGAAACAACTGGTGTCAGCAAAAACATTCAGATATTTATAAAAAAAAGCAATGAGCATGTGGAGTACACAGTTAACAATCAATGGCGAGACACTTGGACAGGTTAGCATTAGAAGAGGCATTTTCCAAGGGGACTCACTATCCCCTCTGTTGTTTGTAATCGCCATGACCCCGCTTTCACAAATACTAAACAAAACAGGCCTCAGATACCAAACATCTAAAACATCAAGTAAAATCAACCATCTGAAGTTGTATGGAAAGTTCCAGTCAGAAATCGAATCACTGCTAAACACTGTCCGTAGATTCAGTAGCGATATAGCAATGGAGTCTGGACTAGACAAGTGTGCTGCATTAATAATGAACAGAGGGAAAATAACAAAAACAGAAGGAATAGAACTGCCCAATGGAAGCAAGATCAAGAACCTGGAAGTGAAAGAACATTACAAATACTTGGGCATTCTCCAGGCTGATAACATTGCACACACCGAAGTTAAAAGAAAAATGGGAAGTGAATACATCAGGAGAGTTAGAAAAATCCTCAAGTCCAAACTCAATGGCGGGGACACCATACAAGCCATAAACACCTGGGCTATACCTGTTATCAGATACACTGCAGGAATAATAGACTGGACCCAGGCAGAGCTAGAGATGCTAGATCGTAAGACCAGGAAAATCATGACCATCAATCATGCTCTGCACCCCCACAGTGATGTCGATAGGCTATACCTCCCTCGCAACTCAGGTGGAAGAGGAATGCTGCAAATCCATCAAACAGTAGAGGAGGAGAAAAGAGGCCTTGAAGAATATATCAAGGACAGTGAAGAAGATGCACTTCAAATGGTCAATAATGCGAAACTATTCAACACCAATGAAACAAAGCAGGCCTACAAGAAAGAACAAGTCAAGAACTGAGCAGAAAAATGGAAAAATAAGCCCCTGCATGGTCAATATTTGCACAATATAAGTGGAAAATCAGACATCACCAAGACCTGGCAATGGCTTAAGAATGGCAACTTGAAGAAAGGAACAGAGGGTTTAATACTGGCTGCACAAGAACAGGCACTAAGAACAAATGCAATAAGAGCAAAAATTGTAAAATCAACCACAAACAGCAAGTGCCGTCTTTGTAAAGAAGCAGATGAAACAGTGGACCACCTAATCAGCTGTTGTAAAAAGATCACACAGAATGACTACAAACAAAGACATGACAAAGTAGCAGGGATGATACACTGGAACATCTGCAAAAAATACAAGCTACCTGTAACCAAAAATTGGTGGGACCATAAAATTGAAAAAGTTGAAGAAAATGAAGATGTAAAAATATTATGGGACTTCTGACTACAAACAGACAAACATCTGCCACACAATACACCAGATATAACTGTAGAAAGAAAAACAATCGACATAGCAATACCAGGGGATAGCAGAATAGAAGAAAAAGAAATAGAAAAAAATCACAAAATACAAAGATCCACAAATTGAAATTGAAAGGCTTTGGCAGAAAAAGACCAAAATAATCCCAGTGGTAACTGGCACCCTAGGTGCAATTCCAAAGCAACTTGAAGTGCACCTCAACACCATAGGGGCCACAGAAATCACCATCAGCCAATTACAAAAAGCAGCTTTACTGGAAACAGCCTATATTCTGTGACGATATCTATAACAACAGCAACAACATTGATAATAAAATTCAGCCATCCCAGGTCCTTGGGAAGGACTCGATGTCTGGATAAAACAAACCAGTCAATAACACCTGTCTGACTGTGTAAACAATAAATAATAATAATAGAGATTGTATGATTGTATGTGGACCCAAAGATATATCTTCAGTCAGTTTACACTGGTTGTTTACTATATGCAGAATTGCCAATCCAGATGCAATCTTGCTTGCTAGATGAAGAAATCCATCAAGTGGATTCACAAATACACTCACATATCCTAATCCAAGAAGAAAATCAGCACATGAAAACCTGCTTTTGGCGTGCTGATCTTTCTCTGGATTAGGGGAAACATCTTTGGCTTGATCCTTGTACGTTCTCTGCCTTTTGATCAGGAAAGAGTATTTCATTAGGGGTGTGCACAGAACAATTCTTGCGGTTCGGTTCAAATTTGGGCCAAATTGGAACTGCTGGTCCACAAACCAGTTCAGTCAAACCGACTGGACGGTCCAGCCTGTTCAGTCGAACTGGCTTGAACAAGTTTAATGGTTCAAGTGGCTATGCTTGTAAAGGGGAATCTGTGAGGATACCCCCATTAAAATCAATGGGGAATCCTGGCTTGAAAATGCTGCTATAGGCCGGCCACTGTGGGTGGGGAAGAGGCACCTTTAAAAGTTGATGTAAAGTGTTTACTGGGCCTTGAAACCCCAGTGCTCACCCCAGAAGCCCACCTGTGTGGCAGCAGCACGGTTCCAGAACTGACCTGGCTTATGCACATGCGTGGAAGCAATTTGTGTGACTACACACATTTGGAGAGATGCTACACTGGGCTGAACTGGGAAAGTTGCTCTCCTCCTGCTAAATGTAAGAGAGCCACCAGTTCAAAGGTATCTTTGCCCAAGTATCAGGAACTGCAGCCAAAGTGACACTATACTGACAAATTCTATGGGCTCAAACTCTACTTTTTTAGTTGTGACCTTAAAAAAGTTCAGCTATACTTCTGAAAATGAGTCCAGTATTGGCAGCTGATAACTGTACCAATTTTCTGTGCAAGGTTGATAGATCTACACCCCCCCACACACATACCCAATTCTGGACATCCTTGCATATGGAATATACACAGACAAGATCCTATAAGTGCATTCTCAACTGTAATATTACAGGAATATTCATCAGTTTCAGAGCTAGGTTGTGGAGACATGGCTCACCAGCCTGACACAGTCCTCAGGATTGGCCTCAGAGTTAGGGGAGGGGTTTGGCTTCACCCTTTTTCTCCTCCTTGCATTAGGCTCCTCTTTGTGATTGGCCCCTCCCTGGAGTCCTCAGTCCAGGTTCCACCTACCCTCATCACCGGCCTGACCCTCTTTAAATATGGAGTCACAGGCCTGACATCTTGCTGCTGCTATTCCTCCCCTCTGTCCCCCTGAGCCTTTATGACATGCCTCCTGCTCATGTTCATCCTCATTCCCCTTGCCTGCCCCACCTCCCTTTGCCTTCTGTCCCATGGGGTCCACCAACTTCCTCGTCAGTATGGGCCAACCAATGTCATTGGTTGGCACCACGGCCCATTCACCTCCACTGCACCTCATCTCAGTGCTGTGGGCAGGTGGCAGCCCTTAGCCTGCCTTGGCCAAGTCTGAGGGTGCCACTCTGCCTGAGGCCCCTTCAGTAAGGCTGGAGCCTCTTCTCAGACCCCTTCGGCTGGCACAGTGAGTGTTGGGGGCCTGGCAACCTGACACAGGTATTTTATCTTTGATATTTCTTGTTGTTTCCAATGGGTTAAAGTAAATTATTACATTTAAAGTTCCATTTTGAGGTACTATCAGGGTGTTGAGAAACTGTGCTAGACATATTAACAAATCTGCCTGAATATTCACAGTATTTCCTAGAATTCTCACAGAAATTAAATATTTGCTAATTGTAATTATTTCCCTTTTTCTTCATTTTGTTCTCCAGCCTTAATTAGAAACTGTTGCAAACCATCAACTTCTTAAATTTTGGTTTGTTTGTTTTTCTCCTTATGAGGGCTGTAACACCATAATAAGAAGAAAATTGAGTGATACACTATGGCTTTGTGAAATGTGTGAACGTTCATTATGCCCCTCTTTTTTGAACTGGGTTGGGAATTGTTAATGAATGAGAATTACTATATTATATAAAGAATACTATATGGACATTTCCAGTCCTGGTTAAGTTAACTCCTTGCTAGAGACAGACATCCTTGCAAGTTGGAAGAAAAAAAAAAACACCCCTCTAAATAGTAGGTAATAACTAGCTAAACTCAAACTCTACACATCCAAGAAATGTTAGTATCTAAGGAAGAAAATCCAAATTATGCCCTCAATGGTGGGGGAAAAATTGTCACAATACTATGCTATTACAATAAACTGGATGATTAACAATTTGCTGTCCTTTAATGGTACCACACATGTGGTTCCTTAGATGAGCCACCTTATCTTGCCCAATGACAGGGTTGGTCTTTTTGTTCACATCTTTATGAACAAAGAACATCTTTCTTTGCACAATGTGCAGTAATCTTGGGTCACATCTGATTTCAAATGACCGGAGTGTCCCAACAGGAGAATCATTGGGGGAAGGTGAAGCCAGAGGAGAAATAAAAAGGTGAAATACCATTGCTCTTATTCTTGGGTCAGTTTTGGAAGTTCTTAGCAGTGGGACCCAGCTCCCAAAGAGATATCTGATTGTTTGAGATAAAGCACATCTGCTCACTCAACAGGGCCTAGTTGCCCAATCAGAACCCGCTTTTCTCAGAAGCATAACCTCAAGAGCCACCTCCCCACCACAAAGGAGCTGAGAATTATGCTGTCTTTATCATACTTTCCTTGCATGATCTGCAGTAATTCTAGCCTTGGGCCACATCTAATTTCAAAGGAGCTGCGAATTCTCTTTCCATCTGCCTGCTTACAGTTGTGTCCAAGCCCAAACTTCCTGGTAAATAATTTATTTATCTGTGTTTACATTTTTATCTCTTTTCCAAAAGTGCAATGTGGTGTATCTCCCCCCACAAAAATCCTTAAAATCACATTACATACAAAATTGCATACTTGGAGGGTGGGGGAGCTACAACTATCAGCAATCCAGTATTCACAAACATAAGCAGCTGCTCAGTACGCTCACTCTATCCCAATGAAAATGTCAGAGTTAAGTACAATGCAAAACATTCACTAACCTGGATCAAACACCACTTTCTATGACATCTTGTGATTCTGTGATTTGTGCCTTCCTGCTGGACATCCATGTATTATCATAACATTTGAAAAGGGTGTGCAGAGAGAGAGAGAGAGAGAGAGAGCGCCTAATGCACGTAGGCTGCAACTGGGTTTCTTAATTTGATCATCAAACAATTTGAATGAATACTCTTTCGACTTTTCACACTGTTAGGAACTGCCTGGGTTGGAGCCGGAGAGACCTAAATATTGTGAATGGTTGCCCCCTGTGGTGAGCTGCAAGACCTGCAAACTGGAATTCTCACAGGAGTAAAAAGACTTTCAGGCTCTGAACCGGTCCCATACACCCAGGCTGGCAACTGAACCCCTCTGAACAGGAAGGTCTATAAAGGGCTCCCTGTTTGGGCAGGGGTTTTGCCTGAGCGACAAGAGAGTGCACCAGAGTCTTTGGCTCTTGTGCTTTACAGTTTGTGATATCTCACTTGACTCTTTGGTTCTGATCTCTGGCTTCCATTCTGACTCCTGGGTTACTTCTTGGTTCTGAATTCTGACTTGATTCCTTGGCCCTGACCCCTGGCTTCAGTCCTGACTCTTTCATCCTGGCTGGCCTCTTTGTCCTGCCAGACATGTAGCCAATGGGGGCCCATGGTGGGTTTTTCTCTGTCCCCCCATTTTGTTTTTTATTTAATCATTCATTTATCATATTTTTATACCACCTGATATGTACATCTCTAGGTGGTGTACAGAATTTAAAATATTTAAAAGTCACAGATAAAAAGACGTGACACAATAAAAATAGAATAAAATAGTTATTAAAAGAAGTTTTTAAGATTATTAAAATTAATTCTGATTAAAAGTCTGCGAAAACAGGAGAGTCTTGAGGTTCTTCCTGAAAACAAAAAGAGAAGGAGATGCTCTTATTTCAGCAGGGAGCATATTCCAAAGCTCTGGGGCAGCCACAGAGAAAGCCCAGTCCTGGGTTGCCACCAAACAAGCTGGT
The DNA here is from genome assembly GCF_027244095.1 of Hemicordylus capensis. Taxonomy (NCBI): domain Eukaryota; kingdom Metazoa; phylum Chordata; class Lepidosauria; order Squamata; family Cordylidae; genus Hemicordylus; species Hemicordylus capensis. Next base: position 156,355,001 of record NC_069657.1, on the reverse strand, counting down.
GGCGACCGTAACTGGACCTCTCCAGAAGATCATAACAGGTGGCAAGGTTTATGACAAAGGTGGCACTCTCTAAAATAGCCTGGATCCAAGCCATTAAGGACTTTATAGGTAATAATCAGCATTTTGTATTTCACCCAGAAACAGATTGGCAGCCAGTGCAGTTCTTTTTAAACCGGTGTTATGTGGTCCCTTTGTGTTGTCCCAGAGACCAATCTGGCTGCTGCATTCTGTACCAATTGTAGTTTCCGGACTACATACAAAGGCAGCCCCATGTAGAGCACATTACAGTAGACAAACCTGGAGGTTACAAGCATACCAGCAAACCTGGAGGTTACCAGCAATTAAAATTTTTTATGGTTTTTAAATTATTGTATTGTTTTAACTTTTATATGTGTTATATGTTGAACTGTTTTAACTTTTATATGTGTTTTAATTGTTGTTAGCTGCCCAGAGATGTAAGTTTGGGTGGGGTATAAATCAAATAAATCAAATAAATAAATAAATAAATAAAATATGTACCACTGTTTTAAGGTCATTCACCTATAGAAATGGATGTAGCTGCCAGAGGTAGTGGAGGATCGTCTGGGTGCACGATCCACGCACCCAGTGCCCTCCGCGGATCGTCTGAAGGGAAGGGAAGCTGACGAAACCTTCCTCCCCTCCTGCCTACCGTTCTCACAGATCATGAGAAAGGGCTCCATTAGTCCATCTAGCTCAGTATTGTTGGCACTGACTGACGATGGCTCTCTAGGGTTTCAGGCAGGAGTCTCTCCCAACCCTCCTTGGAGATGCCAGGACTTGAACCTGGGACCTTCTGCGTGCAAAGCAGATGCTCTACCACTGACCTACAGCCCCATACCCATGGAAGATGGGCTGCTGCCCGTGACCCACGCCTCATACACACACACACACACACACTTCAAATGCAGTGCCCATACATGGTATCTGATAATTGGCAAGTGGTGGTGGCAAAATAATTGGCAAGTGGTGGTGGCAAAACACAGCTTCTGTGATCTTTGGGGTCTCTTTTCTGGTATAAGTCTTCCATGACCAAGACTTTTGATTAGGTCAACAGCCAGGGGTGTAGCTATAATTGAGTGGATGGGTTCAAAGAAACCAGGCCCTGCAGCTCCTGAGGGGCACCCAGCTCCACCCCTCCCTATTTTCTATATTATTTCCCTCACTCTTAGGGGCTGCCGGGGAGAGGGGTGAACACAGACCCCCCCTCCCCTAGCTATGCCCTTGTCAACAGCCAACATATTCCCTTATTTGTTACTTTTGTTGTCACTCCAATAAGCTGGCTAATCCTGTAACTCACAGGATGTAACTGAAGTTCTCACACTTCAGAATCTGATAAATGTATATCTCCTCTTATGATTCATTCATTCTTGTGGTGGAATGAATAAGTGTGGCCTCTATATAATGAAGGGATAGCAAGAGTACTCCTATTGTAATTATACATTAAATTCATATAACTCTCCTATCTCTCCTTGTCACCTGATCTTAGGGAGGCGGTGGATGTCCTGAATCGGGGACTAGAGGCCGTGATAGGTTGGATGTGGGCTAATAAACTGAGACAGAATCCGGACAAGACAGAGGCAATGTTGGTCAGTAGGAGAGCCAATCGGGATGAGGAGATTGTACCAGTTCTGGATGAGGTTGCACTCCCCTTGAAGTAGCAAGTACGCAGCTTGGGGGTATTACTGGACCCGGCTCTGCTTTTGGAATCTCAGGTGGAGGCGGTGGCCAGGGATGCCTTTGCACGGCTTCGTCTAGTGCGCCAGCTGCATCCCTTTCTCGAGAAGGCAGATCTGGCCACGGTTACCCATGCCTTAGTCACGTCACAGTTGGATTACTGTAACACGCTGTACGTGGGGCTGCCCTTGAAGAATATCAGGAAACTGCAGCTTGTACAAAATGTGGTAGCTAGGGTTCTATCTGGAGCTGCCCAGTGTGATCATATCACACCTATTTTGAAAGAGCTGCACTGGTTACCAGGGTGTTTCTGGGTCCAATTCAAGGTGCTGTTTTTGACCTTTAAAGCCCTTAATGGTTTGGGCCTGAGATACCTGAGGGACCACTACTCCTAAGGGTTGCTGCCCACTTGATAAGATCATCTGAGGGGGCTCTGCTCTGTGTGCTGACAATGAGGGAGGCTCGGCTGTCGTGTACTCGGGACAGGGCCTTCTCTGTTGCTGCCCCCAGACTTTGGAATGCTCTCCCAGTGGCCATTCGCTCCTCAGACTCCATCACATTTTTTAGAAAGTTTGTTAAATCTTGGCTTTTTATCCAGCCTTTACATGATTGTTTTATTGCTACTTCTCTGTTTTTATCCATGTACAGTTTTTGTGTTTGTATATTATATATTTTAAATCAAAATTGTTTTTATATTTTTAGCTTAATACTTTTAACTGCCCTTTTTATTATATGTTTTTTAACTTTTGTAAGCCACCTTGGTATTGTTTTTAATGAAAGGTGGTATATAAATTTAACAATAAAATCATTCAATCAATCAATCAATCAATAACTCATCAGTAAAGTGGCTGTGCATTTTTTATATATCATGGAGAGTTTCCATGTTTTATTGGCCACACATTTTTTCAAGGGACAGAGTGGTCTCAAACATGGCTGAATGGGGTTCAATGGTTATTTGAGCCACTCATATCATGTTTCCTTTTCCTACACTATTACAAGGCTTGTGGCTTGTAGTGTATTGAGTTTTGATAGCAGAGATCTAGGTTCAAATGTTACCTCAGCCATGATCATTTGATTTGGGATAAAAACTGCACAGCACTTTGTGTAATGTAAAGTACTATAGAAATTATTAAGAAGGCTATGTGAGCAAGGCATGACTGAAAGGCACACAGCCATTTAACTAGATAGAAAATGGTCTTCTTCTTGCATACCTCTATTGCATTTGTGTCATTTTTTGCTCTAATAAACATTGGAATCTATCACAAGTATGTTCCCAGGACATCCATCACGATCTAGTTGCAGTTTGAGCGAAGCTTTCTTGCTGAAATAATCAATGAGCCACTGATTAAACTTGCCAAATGTCATTTGATCTGGCAGTGTAGGATGAGTTCACTTTATATGAGAACGATCATGACATGGGGCATGTAACCTCCCAGCTTGGTTTGCAGGACAATACTGGGTGCATTTCCCCACTGATCACCTATAAAATAGTCTTCTTTCCCACTTGATAGCTACTGCCTGCCAAAATTGAAAAGAGGTTCAACAATAAATCCACCAGTTCACATGATCATAACCTGGGTAGGACAAATATCCTAACCAGCTTCGGGAGCTGGGTGTGCTCCCCATTTTCAGTTGTGTGTTAGCAGAAACCTAGGTGGGAGTTTAAACCTAGGTGAGAGCATCAGGCACGGAGGGAGGCCAGCAGCAGCCCAGGCTCAGCCCGGCACAGCCCCCTTAGCCCCGCCCCCTGCATCAGCATCTGACATCAGATGCAGGGAGTGGCTAGCCATGCTCCCTGTGGCTGACGTCAGGTGTGGGGGCATGGTTTAGCTCCCAAATGGGAAGCCCATTCACACAATGGTGGCTCCACCCCTGGGGAGCGTGATCGTCTGTGCTGGGTAGGGCAGTGCCATTCTACCCAGCACTTGTACCCAGAATTTTATTGAGGGCGGACAGAAAGCTGTCCTACCCAGCTCCTGGCTTGTACTCTCCCCCTCCCAACCCTTCTAGCTAGGTGTTAAATGTTCTAGCTGACACTGAAAAATCATATGTGCACACAGCTCCTAAAACTGGTTAGGATGCTTGTCCTACCCAGTTTCTGATTGTATGAACTGTCTGACAGTGGAGAATACCTTGAAAGACTAGGCTATCCTCATATCATTAACTGCTCAAGTAAAGCACACCAGTGTGTATCTCCCTTCCATGACATGCTAATGTAGTAATGAAAATTGCTAATTTCCTAGAACTGAAATCAATAGGGTCCCTACTGCTGCACTGATGGAAATTGGCTTTTAAAGTCTAATCTAAAGGCTCACCTATGTTCCAGGTGACCTGCTATTTGAGAGGAACAGACTGAGACCATTCTTCCACTACAATCCATCTCATGGCAGAGCCAGAAGGGTGGTTCAGCATGGCTTCTGATTTTGCAGCTCTTGACACCTGTGTCTTCTGAGGCATCTAGCAATAGATGCCCTATAAAATAAGTATAGAAATAGCAATTAACACAGATAGCTGAATAGAACCTTTATGTTCAGAGGCAGTGCATCTCTGAGTACGAGATTCTCGGATGAAGAATAGGGGATATCTGTTTCTACCATGCCCTGTTTGGAAAACTCCAGAGGCATCTGACTGGTCACTGCTGGAAACAGAAGACTAGTTGAGATGGCTCTTGGATTGGTGTATGCTGGTAATTGTTATTATCTCAGCACACACAAGATGCAATGATCTGTGATGACTGATCCTATAGCAACTGGTAGCAGCAGGTCATCCAGTGATAACTTCAATCAACATGTGAATAACTAATGTGTGAACTTGCTCATTGTCTCTGGCCTGTCGACTTTTATGGGCAGGGGAGATGGAAGAGAATGGGCCCAGATGTCTGAACTTTGCAAGCTAATTTCTTATGCAGGCAGGCAACATTGTGTTGTGATGTTGCCATTTGCCTTTTGAAATGCACTGACCTTTCAGTCATTTGCATGTAATATTGCTAATTTAGTTTTTGCATCTAATCTTGCTGCTTTTATGTCATTCACTTCTCATGTGGAACTGATTGTTCTACTGCTTTTTAAAATAGAAGACCTGTACTTCTACCAAGATGTGGCCAACAGGATGGCAATCCCACCCATTTTAATGTTCCTTGGAGTGATGTGATGGGTAAAGGCAAGGTCCCAGACAGTGGAAGGAGAGGGCTAGCCCTCCCCTTCCCATGCTCTGTGGTCCCAAACAGAATAGTGCTTCCCACAACAGCTCTGTGTGTGTGTGTGTGTGTGTGTGTGTGTGAGAGAGAGAGAGAGAGAGAGAGAGAGAGAGAGAGAGAGATTAGTTTGGCTAAGTCACATGCATAATCATGCAATAAACATCATGTGCATTTTGATCCTGAACATGTATAGCTGGCAACTAATTAACAAAGATGATCTGTTCTCTAGAATAAATTATCACTCCGGTTGTTGAAGCTATACACACAAACGTGCAAAACCAGGTTAAGGGAGCCCAGCCTGGTTTTGCACATGTGTTTGAACTTCTAGGATCACACTCAATCCTGGTGGCACCACAGCAGCAAACCCACCCACGGAGCCTCTCTTCTAAATGAAAAGAGAGGTTAGAAAAGCCCCGTTTGAGCGATCATGTGTCAGCAGCTGCAGCCGGCAGACTCAGAGTGGGGAGGAAGATCCCCATAATGCACTGTGCACTCATGCTGTGCATTATTGGAGCTCCAGCGGGTGGGGCTCATTTGGGATCCACGTGCCCAGGAATGGCAGCTTGCCCCTGTGCGGGGAGGTAAGCGCTTTCGGGCTTCCTCCCTGCAAAACAGGTAGCCCCTTCTCACTGCACATGAGAAAGAGCTCGTTGTTTGCTGCTGTTGTAACAATAACATTGTCTGCCAATATGTGTGTGTAATTTTTGAATCAGTGCCTTTTAAGGGTTGGAAATGAGATGTATTTGGCCTTCTGTGCAGTGCACCTTCTTTTTGACACAGAATTTGCTTTTGTTCTCAGCTGTCTGGTTTTAAACTACTCTGTAGCTGTTTTAACTGATTATTTTTGCTGCTGAATCTTTGATATTTCAGTTATGGATTGAAAATGTTTACATGCCTGGAATGTATTCTTATGAAATTGTGTTTGATATAATCATATGATGTAATTGTTTAAATACTCTCACAAGCTCATAACCAGCCTACCCCAGCCTGGGGCAACCCAGCCGGGGTTAGGCTGGTAGTGAGAAGCGGCGGAATCCTCACAGGTCCCTCCACTCCCTGCCTGCCTAACCCTCTTAAAGGAGCCCGGCTGTTAGCTGAGGCTAAGGATGCACTTGCACTGTTACCTCGGCTGCTGGGTATAGAGTATCTCCTCAGGCTGAGTTCAGCCTGAGGAGACACAGAGACGGGTGCCTAGAGCACCCATCTAATGGGCGAATCCCTAATGCAACGTGTGTGTTAAGCAATGCATTGTGGGATATGGGGAGGCCAGAACAACAAGTTCCAGCCCTGGATCACTTTCCCTGCTCCATGCCTCATGGAGCTGCACGAAGCAGGGCTGCTTGTGTGGGTATGCAGGAGGCGCACCAACAATAGACGGTTTGGTCATCTGCGGGGAAGGTAGGTTAAGAGCAGCCTCCCCACCCTGTGCCCTCCTAGCCAACTCCTGGCAATTGTGAAAATCGCCTCTATGTTTTCTTTGAATTTATGGTGGTATTGCTGGTTTTGTATGTATTATTAGTAGGGCTGTGAGTGAAGTTATCGACCCCCACCTCTGCGATTTACCAGAATTCAAGCAGTTTGAGGGAGCTTTGTAGGGATTAAATACCCTCTCATTTTTTTCTGGGGGGAGGAACCCATGAAATTTTCTTGAAGTTTGAGATGGGGTGGGGGGGTTACCTTAAACCAATAGAGAGTCACAGTGTATGTGTGGTAAGGGTATGATAATAAGCAGGAGAAATAGGGCCAGCTCTAGTTTTCAGAGGATCCTTGAAAACTGCATTACACGGGCCCCCTGCTACCTGGGTTGGCCCTGTGGGAGTTGCACCCCCATCACCCCATTAAAGCTAGGGGCATAGACGGGGTCACTGGGTTCAGCAGTGGGCCATTCTGAGGGCCCTGGGCAGCAAGGGCCCAGCAGCTGCTTAATTATGCTGACCACTGACACTGAACTTTAAAAGATACATCACACATAAACTGACCTATGCATTTTGTACTTGTGGAATATATGTGATTAGCATATCCAATGGCTAGATAAGAGCCCCTTATCATGTTAGATAAGAGCCTCTTACTTGGGATCTGTGCTTGTCCTGAGCATAACAATAGTTTAGATGACCCACTTTGTATAGACTTATTTGCCCAATGCCCTGAATCTTCTCTGTGGCTCTGGGTAAAAAAAACAAGAATTGAATGCTCTAGATAAAATATTTTATGATAGGGCACCTGTTTACCCCTTAAATATCGAAGCTGGGTAATGGGAGCTATGTTCTTGTGTGCTAGCTGATGGCACTTACACAATGCTGCCAAGAATTCAGAATTCCATGTATGCTGAAGAGCTTACAACACCTCGACTATGTGTCATATGATCAGTGTTTGCAAAGGTTTTAGCTGGGAGATGGAGAACTGGCTACAGAGACACTGATCCTGTTCAATCAATCAATTTATTGATTGATTGATTGACTGATCCTGTGATGACAGTAACATGGAGTCCAGTACAGGACGTCCTTCAAAACCTGAATGGAATGAGGGTTAGAGGTGATGGGCTGAAAGCTCCAGTTGCTCAGGATCTAGTCTGTAAGGAGGTGAAGTCCTCACAAGATGAGGATACACCCATATAAAGAAAGGAGGCGTGATCATGACAGAGAACAGCAGGCAGGAAATAGCCTGTTAGCAGAGGACAGTCTTCTGCATTCTTTTTTAGCATTCAGAACAACACAGGGGCATACCAAAAGTAAAAGCTTGGAAACCAGGAAGCACTAAAAGTATCTGAATAAAAAACAATTAAGTAAATCCTGTGGCTTTGGGCAACTAGGGATCTGCAGCCTGCCTTGTCAAAGTGAGAGGGTTCATTGACATCACTGTTGTCTGAGTCACAAAGACAATGCTGGAGCCAAAGCCTTCGACCTAAGGGCAGGAGAGTGTTTTGTGTCCATGTGTGTTTTTCTCCTAGGGAGCTTACATTGAACAGGGGATGGCTAATAGGGCTGGATGAAGCCTTTTGTTTGTTGCCATACCCAAGCTTCACACATCTAATTAGTCTACTGGTATGATGACTGGTAGAAATCTGTACTCTCTCCAGCACAGCTCCAATTATATGGGCTCCAGGTCCCACACTTTGTTTCCGGCAGCTTCTCAGGTCACTGAAGGGGAAGGTCAGGAGTTCACCTACCCACAATGTCTCCTTGTTAACTGTCAGGCTCTTGGTAATTTAGCTCTAAGCAAAAGTTGAGCTGGAATAGATTTAAAGAAGGAGATGCACACACACAACTAAAAGCACAGCAGCAACAATCCACACTCTTTACTGGTGTAGTAGTAGTCGTTCTATTATGATATGCATTTAAACTGGGGAATATCCTTGTATTTTTGTAGAACTGTGATATAAAATAACCCTTTCCTATAGCCATTTCCAAAGGAGAAGTAAGGATCCCCCACCCGCCGAATAATAGGAGGTTTGTGGACTAGGGATGTGCATGAACCTGTTCAGCAGTCCTTTTATGGACCTCCGAACTGGTCCGGAGTTCTGGCGTTCGGACCGGTTTGGAGGCAGGGGGTTACATTTAAGGAGCAGGGAAGGTGCCCATCCCCCCACCGCACTTCTCCTGCCAGCATTGTCTCAAAAAACACCATCATGCGTGTGCACCGGCCACTTCCGGTACGATGCTGACCAGGGCTGCAAGGAGGTACACAGCGCTAGCAGGGGAAATGCAGTGGTGATGGGGGATGGGCACCCTACCTGCACCTTAAAGGTAGCCCACACCTCCCAGGAGTGCACAAACCCCTTTGTGCACATCCCTATTGTGGATAAGTATGCTTTTTTTTTTTTTGCTTTTAATTTTTTTATTGATTTTTACAATATCTTAACAATCTCGTTACATCCAATTAAACAAATGTTGACTTCCCGCTCACCAATCCACACGAATCAATAACTATACAATTCAACCATTGCTATAGTAATTCAAAACATATATCCTATACCTTACAAATTTGATTTAACTCTACTCAACCTGCTAATATTACTAAATTTCAAACCCTGTTGAAAAATCAATATTAGGAAAATAGTTCTTTAGGTATAATAAGAATGGTTTCCAATCTTCTTTAAAACATTCCAAGTTTTGATCTCTTATCAGTACTGTAAGTTTTGCCATCTCAGCATATTCCAAAATTTTTATCAAGCAATCTTCTTTTGAGGGCAATTCATTATCCTTCAATTTCTGCGCATATACTATTCTGGCCGACGTGGTTGCATACATAAAGAATGTTAAATTTCTTGTGGAAAACTCTCCTTGTGTTATTCCCAGCAGGAAGGATTCTGGTCTCTTAGGAAATGTCATTTTAAAAATTTTCTTTAACTCATTATATATCATGTCCCAAAAGGCCTTTGCGTTCCTACAGGACCACCACATATGGAAAAAAGTTCCTTCACAGTGTCCACATTTCCAACATTTGTCTGAAACATTTTTATACATTAGTGTTAATTTTTTAGGTGTCAAATACCACCTGTACATCATCTTATAATAATTTTCTTTTAAAGTTTAACATGCAGTGAACTTTAAATCCATTTTCCATAATTTTTCCCAAGCTGCCATATCTATTTTATGACCCACATCTTGAGCCCATTTTATCATAGTCGTTTTAACCACTTCATCTCTTGTCTTCTCCAAAAGCAACAGCCTATACATCCTAGAAACTAATTCTTCATCATTTTCACACAGCTCCTTCTCAAATCTCGACATTTGATCCTCAAATCCAGCTTTAAGATCCTTCTTATAAACTTCATTTAACTGATGATACTGAAACCAATTACTAACCAAATTTTGTACTTCAATTAGGTATTTTAATTTACAGCCCTTTTCTTGGAAACATAACAAATCCCTATAGGTACCCCATTCCGGTTGCATATTTATCTCTTTACGTGCTAAAGCTTCAATCGGGTATAGCCATAACGGAATTTTAGGTTCCAACCATTTTTATATTTTACCCACGATATGTATGCTATTTTAGGAAAATTAAACTCCTGCACCTAGGCAATCTACATTTTGGACCAAGAAAAACTGGGTTTGCCAACACAAATTAAATTAAGCACACTGAGTAAACCTGCATACCCTTGCTAATGTTTTGCATAATATATTCTGTTTTGTATTATTTATTCTGGTTTTGTGAACATGGGAGCAACAAGGAGCATCCTAAAGCCCCACCCCCTAATTTCTGGAGATCTTTTTAGCCAATCCTCTGGCTTCTCAGATTTCAACAAGCATTGCCATAGGCATCCAAGGCCAATATCTTAACACTGTGCATGCAGTGAAAGGATGTCCAACTGTCCAACTGCAGTGGAAGCACCTCCACTTCATAAGAACAGGTGCTTGCATAAATGGAGGGCTATTTTTGCTGATGTTCTCTTTCCCCAGAAGCACTCTGACACACAATTATGTCTCTGAGCGCATGAGTCTTGAGGGATATAATTGCCTGTTTCTCAGAGTGATTCCGAGGCAAGGGGAAATTGGTGCAACTCATCCCCCTACCATGAGGAGTACCCATGCTTCTGAAGCAGGGATGCCACTCTTGTGGCTGAGCATCTTGTTGCATGCACACAGCATTAGTCAGGATGTCAGCCCTTATTTGCTCTCATAAGGCCTAGGAGCTTTTTAATATACAAGCTGAGATTCTATAAATACAGAGATCTGCAGCCAAGACTGCATTCTTTGTGTTTTGGGGTTGTTGTTTTTAACCCTCACAGAATTCAGTAGCAGAGGGTGGAGAGAGGCACCTTTAAAAATAAATTAGCAGGTGCTTAACAGCATTACTGCAGCACCTGCAACCTGTCTTAAGCAGTGGCGGTCTGCCCGGTGTCCTACATGGGGCAGCACGGTATTCCATGCAGGGCAGTGGCACTTCACCTGGCACTCCACATGGGATGGCAGTGCAGCCCTGGCTTCAGAGGACAGGGCCGTGCCACCATCCCATGCAGGATGCTGGGCGGAGCGCCACTACTTGAGACAGTTTGCAGGTGCTGCGGTAGCACTAGTAAGCACCTGCTAATTTGTTTTTAAAGGTGCCTCTCACCGGCCTCCCTCCACCAGCCTCACTGGCTGCTACTGACAGAATCACAACCTACATACAGTCTTCCAGCAGCAAGCACTCTGGAGCCAATATGGCACATGAAGCGTAGATATTGCTGTTTCCAGAAATGGAAGCATAACTTCTAAGTCCTGTGGTACAGGTAACATTTTATCCAGAGTGGAACTTAGGGAAAGGTTCTCTCTCTCTCTCTCTCTCTCTCTCTCTCTCTCATATTTCTATACCGCCTGGCATGTGTATTCCTAGGCGTTGTGCATACTTGAGATGCATCTGGTTTTGACAGGTTTTCTACAGATTTACACTGGCATGTGGGAATAGAAATAAACTCATCAAGGGCAGCTGAAAGCACCAAATTAAATAAAAGATCAAAAATGGTTTTGTGGGTTTTCCCTCTTCACATACATTGCCTCAGGGGCAGGCTAGAGAAATCTCAGAAGGATTTGGAGGAACACAATTTCTTTGTTTGCTTTATTACTTCTATAGCACAATGGAAAAAAAGTTCTAATAAACAGAATTATTAAAAAAACAAAACAAAACACCCTGTAGCTAAAATGTGCTCTGTAAACTGTCCTGCTAATGTCTTCTCAGCCCTGGTGCAATGCTTTACAAAAAGGGTGAATATAACCTCGTTCAGTTACTGCTTTTGAGCTGCTCAAGCATTCAGTTTAATCATGGCAATATTTTCCCTTGTGTGAAAAACATAAGACCTTTCTCCTTGGGTGGGTGTTGGAACAGTCAGGCAAATTCTGAAAATCTGAGCACAAGCACGTTATACTTTGGGGTAAAGCCAGGGCATTCTTTCTCCTGAGGATAGCAATGTCTCATAAAGATGACCTTAAAAGGTTTGCTTCATTAGACCAATTTTAAGTCTGTTTCATCTACAAATAAGGAAAGGCAGGCAGCTCCTCAGGAGCAGAATGTGCTCTACTCACTTATTCCCTACCCATAAAGCTATAAGCCATATGGAACAATTTGTAGCTATGAAACATGGCTGTCAAGATGTGTGTGTCTATAATGCTTCCTGGGGTCAAAAGTTGCAGATGCCAAAGAGAATGCAAAGGAAGATTTGTCTAACACTGGATGGTTTTAGAATTATCTGTAGGTGTCACACACCTCTGCAAACCTACCTGTCTGTTCACTTTTCTCCTCCTGAACTGCTTTGCTGGCACATATGGGAGAAATACCATCTGAAAGGCTGAGAGAAAACAGGGGATCATGGTGGACATGAAAGACAACCCTATCTGAAACGGGAGGGGTTGTGGCACCACTGCTGCAGACTTGGAAGCAGCAGCTCCACCGTAGAGACCAGGTAGTGGCCCTCTCCACCCCCAGCACGGTACCTCCAGTGAGTGTTGCTGGTGTCTATCTTATGTTTCTTTTGAGACTGTGACAGAGGCGTAACTAGGGAAAATAGCGTTTAGGGCAAGCTCTGAAATTGCGCCCCTGTCCAAACAGGAATGATGGGACTTGTAGTCAACAATATCTGGAAATCCCTGTTAAAAGGAACACTGTACCATCTAGACATGGTTGTTGATCAAAACCTGAAAACATGAGCCATCTCTGTAAAAGACTTAGAACAATAGTCAGGAGTTATGTGAGGATTCCAAGTGTCATTTTCTCTGTCTCATCTCATTCTTTTTTAAAAAAAACATGACTTTGTCCTAGAGGATCACCTGCCCAAATAGCCACTAGCAAAATAGGGGAAGAAGAATGTGGCGGGGGGAGGGGGGAGAATCTATAAACCAGTGAATGATTCCTGCCAGCCTTTGTCTTGTGATGACTGTTGGCTCATGATGGGGTATATGTGCATTTACCACACTAGTGCTTACTTTGACACCAGGAGGGAGGAGGATACATTAGTTTGCCACACTAGACAGAGGCATTTGCAACAGGAGCAGACAGCCAAATTCTGCCAGGGCCAAAACCAGCCCCTGCCAGACTAAGAAATCATTGTAATTTGCCACTTCCTGTCACAAGCAGTGTGCTGTTCTTTTATTATTGACTCTAACTCTCAAATATCCCAGTCATGGATGGAAAATTCAGGGTCAATTTACAAGAGACACATTTTCTACATGGAAGATTCTTCTGTGCAGTTGTTGTGCAGAAACCCATGTGTAGTGACCGCCAGGGGCATAGCAAGGTTGGAATGGGCCAAGATGAGAATTTAAAATGGGCCCCCAGCCCCTCAAAGTCTGCTCCACACATCCCAGGCCCCCAAGGATTTAAGTCTGATATTTCAAAATAAGTATGCTGCTTGGAAATACATTTCACGGAATACACACATGCACACTTCACAGTATATAGTGATATACTCTGAGTACTATATATCTCTGCTACTTTTAATGCCTAGAACACACTAGCAATGCTAATTATTAAAATGGCCCCCTTGCTGCAGATTAGCAAATGAGACTTTCAACCATGTAGGGTGAGCCTATGTTTGTTTTCTCAGAATTCTGAACAAATTCAGTATAGTTTGATTCCAGGAGGTTTTTCACATGAGGCTTTTAAAGCGCTTTAACACACATCTCCTCTGGAATGGAGGTGCTGTATTCACATGTTGGCGAGATTTACCCTGAAGTCCCTGCAAGTTATTGGAGAGCAGTTCACACACAAGAAAAATAAATTAAAATAAAAGCACAACACATGCTTCACAGTTGTCACTCAGACCTTCTGGGTTACAAAACAACTTGAACATAAGTGCATTTATAAATGAACTAGGCACATTAAGCCCGTTACATTAACGGGCGCTAGGAGAGTTGTGTCAATACCTTAATTACACAGAGCCAACGTTTTGTGCAAGTGTTTCACTTATGGGCGAGAGACAGAATGGATTAGAGAAGGCATCAGTATCGGTGTCAAATGTGCTGTCCCTGCTTACATCATCCGCTGACAACTCCAAGGAGCCCTCATCCTCACCAGGCCACCATCCTCTCCTTCCCTCCCTTCTGCCCCACACACTTGCCTCTATTCCCCTCCCTCCCACCCCACTCTCTTGCCCTCCCTCCCCCTCCCACCCCTCTCTCTCACCCTCCACTCCCTCTCAGCCTCCTGCCCCAGTCCCTCTTGCCCTCCCCCCTCCCCCCTGACCCACTCCCTCTTGCCCTTCCCCCTCCCCCACTCCCTCTTGCCCATCCCCCTCCCCCCGCCCCACTCCCTCTTGCCCTTCCCCCTCCCCCACTCCCTCTTGCCCTTGACCCTGCCCCTGCCCCCTCCCTCTTGCCCTTCCCCCTCCCCCACTCCCTCCTGCCCTTCCCCTCCCCCTGCCCCACTCCCTCCTGCCCTCCTCCCTCCCCCTGCCCCACTCCCACCTGCCCTCCCCGCTGCCCCTCCCTCTTGCCCCTCCCCTCCCCCACTCCCTCCTGCCCTCCCCCCTGACCCACTCCCTCTTGCCCTTCCCCCTCCCCCACTCCCTCTTGCCCATCCCCCTCCCCCCGCCCCACTCCCTCTTGCCCATCCCCCTCCGCCCGCCCCACTCCCTCTTGCCCTTCCCCCTCCCCCACTCCCTCCTGCCCTTCCCCTCCCCCTGCCCCACTCCCTCCTGCCCTCCTCCCTCCCCCCTGCCCCACTCCCTCCTGCCCTCCCCCTGCCCCCTCCCTCTTGCCCCTCCCCCCTCCCCCACTCCCTCCTGCCCTTTCCCCCTCCCCCTCCATTTTGAAAGTTCTACTTACCAGGCCGCCGCCGCTCCTCGTCCCGTGCGGCCATCAGGAAAGTCCCGCTGCCCGGTTGCCTCCCACATAGTCATTAGGCCCGTTGCCTTAACGTGCGCTAGAAGAGTGCCGCCGCCGCGGGCGGGCGGGCCAAGAGTGCCACCGTCACTGTGGGCGGCCGGGCGGAGAGTTCCGCCGCCGCCGCCGCCGCCAATAGTGCCGCCCACCACTGCCTCTGGCCTCCCCGCGGCCGGGCCAGACCCGCTGCCGCCGCCTCTGGCCTCCCCGCGTCTGGGCTGGACCCCACCACCCATATCAAAGCCCTATGGCAAGCAGATCCCTATATATGCTGGTAACCACAAAAAGGAATTCACAGCCTACCTTGCAAAAGCTCTGCTGCAGGGAGGGTCTGCTGCAGGGAGCTCTGCCAGCCTCCTTCCTGGCTTGCTGGGGCCTGCGGAGTTCAGGCTTCAGGGAGGCCTACTCGGAGGCCTCTCTGGAAGCCCCGCCCACCCGCCGATCAGCTGAGAGGCGGGGAGAGAAGAGCTCTGCAGTTTGCAGTCTGCTCCGATCTAGGCCTCGCTGATCCAAGGCCGGAGCTGGAGGCAAGTGGCTGAGGGGCCCTGGGGCTGGGCAGGTGGGCAATGGGGTGGGGGTGGCAGGAACTGGCGTGGTGCCCCCACCTCAGTGGCGCCTAGGGCACGTGCCCTGCCTGCCCCCCCCAGTTCTGCCTATGGAGTGTGAGCCTTTTGGGGACAGGGAGCCATCTTATTTATTTACTAGTATCTTTCAGCCCGTTAAATTAATGGGCGCTAGTAGCCTTCTCCTCCCTCCCCTGCCTTCTCCTCCCGCCCGGTCCCACCGCCTCCCCCGGCCGGGGCCGGTGCCATCCGGGGCCGCTGCCGCCTCGCCCGGCTTCCCCCGCCGCCTCCTCGCTTTACCCCGCCGTCCGGTGTCGGCTCTGCCCCTGGCCTCTAATCTAATAAAGCAGTTGCTCAGCAACAGAGATGCCACCAAGTCTCATCCCAAGCTTCCAAGCCTGTCAAACAGGAAAGTCACATGGAGGCATGCCCTCTTCCTACTCTGTCCCTTGTTCTCGCCTCCTGGCAGTCAGGAGAGAAAGGGGATGGGATAGCAAGATGGGCACTATGTACTTAGCTCTCCAAAAATGAAGCAATAAAGATGTATGTTCATAAGCACATGCAGTCGTGGTGGCAACATAAACAGGGCAACCCCATTAGATCTCTGGGACAGAACATATGGCAGGGAAGCAAAATCCAGGGTCAGGTTTAAAGGGCAGCCCCAACCAGGAATTATTGAATTGCTCAGGTCTATTTTTTACTATAGTGGTGTTGGGAAAACAGGGACCAGCCCCTTTCCCTTAGGTGAACCTGTGTGGTCCCTAGGCTTACTCATGGGAAGAGCTGGAGAGCAGGATCAGCATGGCTTCCAGTGAAGGCAGAGATTCTGCCTGTGTGATGACAATGGATGCTGCTCCTGAGCTCACTCATGAGAGTGTAAGGCCATGGGGGATATGCCTTCACAACTCATGAGAAGAACCATCTTTGGGGACAGGGCTGTCAGGCAGAATCACTAATAATTTGTAATGACACTATGACAGTCCTGCAGACCACTCTCTCACAAAAGTGTTAAGCCATGGAGACACACATGTGGACCAGAGGGCAGATGCCACCCAGCCTGGTTGCTTGACACAAGCAAGCCACAGGGACAGGTCCTTGGCAACACGTCTGGCAACTTCCATGAAGAAACAGTCAAAGCAGGCCCTCTGCCATTAGAACACGTCCATCTTTATTTCCCCCAGAATGACAACCCCACTCTCCCAGGGTTACAGACAACCCGGGCTCCCCTATTCCATGATTCTCCATGGTGGCAGATCTGCATATACTGCAATGCTGGTCCAAATCCGGGAAATTTGAATGATAGTTAAGGTCTGTCCCAGGCTCTGGTGTTCCCTCAGGCTGTCCACCTGGCAATGTCTGGACACATGGAGCACATGGGTGTGTCAAAGGCTTCCCTAGAGAGGAATGGGCCATTGCACCAAAGTTCTATCATTGAACAGAGAGAATTGGGGCACCACACCAGTGGGGACCCCCTTTTTTTGGATGAGCGCACAGTCCGGCAGAAGACTGGAGGTTAGGGGTGTGCACGGAACCGCCAACTGTGGTCCGGCACTGGTTGGGGGGGGTTTCTTTAAGAGCGACGGGAGGGTTTACTTACCCCTCCCACCGCTTTCCCCGCTTGGTGCCCGTAATCTTTAGAATAATTGAGGCGGCAGGACACCAGCTGCCCCCACTGCCCCCCGCGACCAGATTAGGGGCCAAATCGGCCCAAACTACTGCCGCGGCTGCCGCCGACCACCCACCCAACTGCCCAACACAAGGCCTGATTTCGGGCCAAGGAAGACACCCCCCACACGGCCGATGACGGGCCGAATCGGCCCAAACTACAGCCGCTGCGGCCGCCACCACCCACCCGCCCGCCCTCCCAGCCGCCTGAGTCCTCACCACAACAAGGCCCGTGTCGGTCAGGCCGATCAGGGCCCCACAATTCAAAAAGGAGAGGAGCTCGCAAACAGAGCTCCTCTCTCTGCAAAGTCTCGGCCCGAACTGGGGCTTTGGGCGCAATTTGCCCCAGTTCGGGCCGAGACTTTGCAGAGAGAGGAGCTCTGTTTGCAAGCTCCTCTCCTTTTCGAATTGTGGGGCCCTGATCGGCCCGACCGACACGGGCCTTGTTGTGGTGAGGACTCAGGCGGCTGGGAGGGCGGGCGGGCAGTCAGTGGCGGTGGCTGTAGTTTGGGCCGATTTGGCCCCTAATCTGGTTGCGGGGGGGCGGCGGGGGCAGCTGGTGTCCTGCCGCCCCAATTATTCTAAAGATTACGGGCGCCAAGCGGGAAAGTGGCGGGAGGGGTAAGTAAACCCTCCCGCCACTCTTAAAGAAACCCCCCCACCCGAACCGGACCGCCCAGGTCCGGACCGGTCTGGAGGCTTTTTAAATGGCCTCCGGACCGGTCTGGGCCCATCCCTACTGGAGGTTAGCAAGGCTAAGGTCCTCCCCAATAGACTTGCTCTCTCCAGAGAGGGTTACTCCCTTGGCGGCAAGCCACCATGGGGACAGGAGTGTGGTTTGTTCTCCATGGACTACTTTGCCAGGGTGAGCCATAGTAAAAGCATCCTTTGTCACAGCAGGCCAGACCCCAGTAGGGGTGTGCACGGAACCGCGGAGCTGCGGTCCAGCACTGGGGTGGGGTGTTCCAATAAGGAGGGGGGCTTTACTTACCCCTCCCAAGAAAGGCGCCGTATTTCATTGAGGAATCGGGCGGCAGGATATCTCCCTGCTGCCCGCTTCATTCCCCGCTCGGCGCGGTGCAGCTCCCTCCTTTTGAATTCTGAATCGGGCGGCAGGGTATCTCCCAGTCCCTGCCGCCCTCTTCAATGCCCCCGCTTGGCTGTTCTTGTAAGAGATTGTTTGTTGTGGGGTTCTTATGAAAGCAGTAGTGCAATTGCTGTCAGATGAAGGGCTTGCATGGCATTTAAAGGGATTTAAATGCCCTTTCCCTGCCAAGCGCAGACAGACCATCCCATAAGGCATGATCGCACTCGCATGCCCCCTTGAAGTTTGTGGCCAATAGCTGATGCCCTGGAGACGTTCTGACACCTTGTTCATAGTCTGGCAATACGAGCACTACAGAGCTTGTTGGGATGTGGCCTTGGGAGACCAGGAAGGGGGAGGGGCTCCTCTGCCCTCAAAATGGTTGGATGTGATGCAATGTGATTCAGGGTTAGAAAAATTAACCCCGGGTTCGGCAACCTCCTATTTCACATTATGTGTGAATGTGGCCTACGGCTAAATTAACCAATTATATTAGGTTTAAAAGAACAAAACCACAACAGATGTATCTAGAATAGGAAACCATGTATTGATTTTTGGCTGAAAGAAGCACATTCTTCCTTAGATGTCTCATTCATTTAACATACTGTCAAAATTGATGTTGTAGTGAAACATATGTTATTTTCCATAGTGTTATGTTTGTATTATTTGTGTGTGTGTGTGTGTGTGTGTGTGTGTGTGTGTGTGTGTGTGTAAAAACCTTAATTTAAAAAGAAATTTGAGAGGTTGGGGAAGGTATTAGACTATGCTTTGGGGACTCATAATCCTTTATCTGGAATAGTCCCTCCCCACTGCATACTGAACAACATCCATACTAGTGTCATATTGGTAGAAGAGTGTTCTCCATCATGCAAGGAGTGAGACATGATTTCCACCAATCCCTTCCCTCTCTTTGCAGTCCTCCATGACTCCCAAGAATACATCTGTGAGGGTTGTGGGTGCTGTCTAAAAATACAAAAACAACTAGCATAAATCAAACACCAAAAGCTTGCCTGAATAGGATTCTCTTTAGCAGAAAGTTTGAAATGAATTTCTAGGTGCATACAGCTGAAGGCACGTAGGGACTCCACCTGATTAGGATTACTGACTGTGTAGGGCTCCCATTTGTTTGAGGAGCCTGTGCTCAGACAGCTGTAGCCTTCTCTTTCAGACACTGTGCTAGAGGTGGGAGTGAGGCTAGCCGTTGCACAGACACAGAAGTGGGTCCAGTATGCATAGTTCCCCTTCCCCTTCCACACAACAGTATACATGAAGAGGACAAACAAGCAGAATGCACAGAATACTGCTTTTCTGACATCATCAGTTATTGCTCCAAGCCCCACCTTCATCTCAAACCTATTTGTATGTCAAGCAAACCACACAGCTCATATTAATGAAACCAGGAAAGAGCAATGCCATGTTAAGCCTGCTGGTCCCCAATTATGGATTCGAAAGAGAAGGGGAAACTATGTTTTCAACAGGCTGATGGGGGGGGGGGAACAGCTGGGGTTTTCCCCATGCGTTTAATGGCATGCAGAAATCAGCAAGTGAAGCTTCTCTGGATTTATAGAGATAAATCTTTTTATCACCTGCTGGATTCCGTCTATAGATCAAGCCATCAGAAACTGGTAGCCTAAGCTGTAGCCCTAGGGGCAAGTGAAATGAGGGTAGAGAGAGACCTGTGGGGACACAGAGAAAGGATGGGGAGTTAGAATAAGTTAAAAAGCGGAAAAAAGATTAATAACCCAGCAAAAATACTTTTCCATGTGAGAGTGGCAGTCCTTTTGCTAAAATAATGATATAAAAGTAGCCTGCAGAATGATTTGCAAATTGTGCCTAAATTATTAGACTTATAGAAAAATAGAAAAGACCTGGGGAATGTTAGTCACAGCTGCAGAACAAGAGACATGCAACACCATGTCTACCATGTTGTATGTAAAAAGCCTATTGAGTTTCAAACACACAAGAGCATATACTGTATGTATGCATGTGTGTGTTTCTTTGTTTGTTTTATACCCTTGCTTTCAACCTTCAAAGCAGCAAGAAACAAAATTCAGCAAGGGGTAAAGGTAAAGTGTGCTGTCGAGTCGATGTCAGCTCCTGGTGATCACAGAGCCCTGTGGTTTTTCTTTGGTAGAATACAGGAGGCGTTTACAATTTCTCCTGTGCAATATGAGATGTTGCCTTTCAGCATCTTCCTATATCGCTGCTGCCCAATATAGGGGTTTCCCATCGTCTGGGAAACATATCAGTGGGGATTCAAACTGGCAACCTCTGGCTTGCTATTCAAGTCATTTCCCCACTGCCCAACAAACTAACTCCAATGACTGGTGAAACAAGAATCTTGTAATCAGATGGTGAGGAATCAACAGTGAGGGGGCCATTTAAAAAAAATCAAGCTTTTTTTTCATGAATAATCTCATTGACATCTCTGGATTGATTTTGGAAAAGAACTGAGGTCTAATGTGCTTCAGTATGTGTGTGTCAATCAATCAATCAATCAATCAATCATTTTATTTATGGCCATAAGCCAAACAATTATGTGTGTGTGTTTTATTGGAATAATGGATACGCTTAAAGTAATAAGCAGCCTACTTTCTATTTATGCTAGTGAACTCCTCTAGAGTAAGCGATAGCATTACAGCCAATGTGTGCTTAAATAAAGCCAAATAAAACCTTAAAGGATGTCAAAGCAGATGCCACGGAAATAGTCAAACCATGCTCCAGGCTCCAATGTTAAGTCCAAAGGAAGTTGATGGATTTGTTTTCGTTTCAGATTAATTGGAAGGTCTGATTTTAAAGTCGTTTACCTCTTCCTGACTTTGAAAGCTACCTTTTTCTTCACTAATTCTCCTGTAGTTTCAAATACTTTCCATTTCATTCTGCTCTGGAAACTGGCACTTCTGTATTAAAAAGACATCTGAGAACCATCAGAGGACCAAAATAAACATGTACAAATATATCTGCACCTTCATAATGATTACATATGATTTTAAATTAGCACACACATACACTCTACAATTAGCATACACACTGTGCAACTTTGGATGGATAGATACAAGAATCTAAGCATGCTAGCCCTGCCAACAGCTTCAGTGCACAGGGAGGGGGAAGCAATTTTCACTCCTACCCTTTTCCCGCAAAAGTCCTTTTTGCATCCAGGAAGATGTCCGCTGCTCTTGCTCTGTCCTCTGGAGGCTGCATAGCATGTGAGCCACTAAATTTAACCTTGTCTATCTTATGTTTCTTTTTAAGATGTGAGCCCTTTGGGGGCAGGAAGCCATTTTATTTATTTATTTATATCGATGTAAACCACTTTGGGAGCTTTTGTGGGAAAGCGGTATATAAATATTCTTAATATTTGTAGAATTTTATGATTACGTGGAGCTCCCTCTGCCTCTGCAGTACTGGTGAGAAGGCACGGCTGCACTGTTCCAACTACTTGCCTCAGACCTTTATCAGTGGAAGCTTTTTCTCCTACCTTGGTCAAATTCTGGGCATGGAAGCTGGGTAGGCGCTGTCCTACCCATCTTTTCCTCCTGTTTGGATTTCACAAAATCAGTTCTCCCTCCTCTTACCTAGCTGTTTGCTACCTAGCTGTTTGCTCCCACACACCCGAAAATTGGGAGCGCACACAGATCCCAAACCTGGGTAGGACAATTGTCCTACCCAGTATTCAGTTGTGTGAATGACCTCATAGCCTATTCACATATACGTACACATAGGTTCTCTTCCAATATTCGGATGAACATATGTAGGGTGGGGGCAAAGTTTGCTACCATGCTGCTGCTTCTCCCCCATGTGTGTATCAACAAATTATGAAGAGAAAGGTGTTAGGGTGCACAGTGCTATAGCATAGCATAGCATAGCGTAGGCCTGCTCAGCTTAGCCCCCCCAGCTGATTTTTTTGACTACAACTCCCATAATCCCCAGCCACAGTGGCCAATAGCCAGGTATTATGGGAGCTGTATGCCAACATCTGCAGAAGGGCTGAAGTTGAGCCCTGGTATAGTATAACATAGTGCTATATTATAGAGTTCGTCAGCCACAAATAACTAAATCTCTTCTGCTTTTTTTGTTTTGTTTCTCTGTTGCTTCTCTATTGTTTCAACAATAAGTTCTCACCAAGTTTCCTGGCTGTCTAGGTCTACCTACCTATACTCTGCCCCTACTTAATGTTATCTTCTGTATATACAATGGCTGCTGGCTTAACAGGCTGACATACTGTGTAGTGTTAGATGCAAGCTGCAATGCAACGTTTGCACAGTTGCACAACAGTGCTGTTGTTCTAAACCGCAGGACTGCACAAACACAGTTGTGCAATTGATGAGAATCAATTGCACAACTGCGTCCACATAATTCTTGTGTTTAGAGCAACAGCACTCTTTCACAACTGTGCAAACGTTATTTTGCAGCATGCATATGATGTTGCATAAGCCACCTAATGGCACAGCGGAGAAGTAACCTGACTAGAGAGCAGGAGGCTGTTGGTTCGAATCCCCGCTGGTTTGTTTCCCGGAATATGAGAAACTCCTATAGCGATACAGGAAGGTGCTGAAAGGCATCATCTCATACTGTGCGGGAGATGGCAATGGTAAATAAGTTCTGTATTCTACCAAGAAAACCACATGGCTCTGTGATCACCAGGAGTCAACACCGACTCGATGGCACAACAACAATATAACATTGCACAGTATTTCAGTCATGTCTGGGATAAACAGCAAAATAATACTATGGAGATGATGACAACAGGGTGAGAAAGAGAGGAGGTGGGGATTGGGTGCAGATGGATATGTGAGTGGGGTGAAGGGGTAATGGGCGGGCAAATTGGAATAAGCCATTTTATGTAATAAACATAAATGTAATAAACCACAAAAAATGGTATCCATCCTTCTGCAACTATTAGAAGGATAGATATCTCTGTGTGTGTGTGTGTGTGTGTGTGTGTGTGTGTGTGTGTGTGTGTGGTTTATTACATACCCTGAACCTGTGGAATGAGTTGGGTCAAAACCCAAATAAATGATATTTATTGATAATAAACGTATACTGTAGCTACCAAATTCATCAGCATGATCAGAACATCTAGCGTTTTGGGGATCAGATCCTAAATACATACATACAATTAATGAATATTTGTCTGCTGGATTCACTTGAATGTGTTGGCTGGAAAGGGAGAATGTATTGGATGGATAGAGAGACTTCTGGAAAACTTTCATCACGCCTCTTGGAGGAATAATGAATGCACCCACCTCCCCATGTTTTATAAACAACGAAATCAGATTCACAGTTTATAAATACAAGTTGGTTATGTACATAATTTTTCCATTAACGATTCCACAGATGGAGCATTGATGCCCCCAGTGAATCTTCCTGAGGCACATTTGCCTGGCATTGTTGAAAGTGGGAAAGAGGTAGTGAGGATGCTGAATATGTTTATTTAAATTTTTTATGGTTACATTTTCAGTGAAGTGCAGGGGCCTGACATTTCATGATTGTTTTAATGCAATTGGTTCCATTTAGAAAAGATGACATGTGGAAATGTGATGAGCTGAATGCTTCACAGGTAATTGGAATCCAGGAAACAGCAACCTGTAGCATTGTCACAGTTCTTAAGGCAAGGGGGGAAATGCTCCTCTTTTCTTTCAAAGTTACAGAAGGAAGTACATCATATGAGCTACTGATCCTGGCTGTCAAATCAACATTTTCCAAGTGTCGAAAGTTAATTTTGCTTGGGGCAGAAAATTTTTATCCAAAACATGGAGCTTTTGCCAAAACAATGACAGTGGCTTACATACAGCTCAAGGGGATGTGGGCTGCTTGAGCACTGCACACGCCCCGAGTACGTGTAAACAACTGTGAGGAGGTTGTGCTGCAGGGCAGCAGTGCTAATCAGTAATGGCTCTCTGTGCATGGAGTTGTGTGATGCGCTGCCTATTATTTCCAACTGACACCATATCGCACAACTCTGTGCATGGAACCCTTACTGTTGAGAATTGCTGTTCTGTGCCACAGCCTTCTTACAGCTTAATATACATGTGCAAGGGTGTGCTTGGTGCTCAAGCTGCCCATGTCCCCTTGCACAGTCTGTAAGCCACTGTGTTGAGGTTCCTCTCATTAGCAATAGCACTTACATTTATATACCACTCTATAGCTGGAAGCTCTCTAAGTGGTTTACAATGATTTTGCATATTGCCCCCCAACATTCTGGGTACTCATTTTACCGACCTCGGAAGGATGGAAGGCTGAGTCAACCCTGAGCCCCTGGTCAGGATCGAACTTGTAACCTTCTGGTTACAGGGCAGCAGTTTTACCACTACGCCACCAGGGGCTCATTAATTGCCCCATTAATGTTTGCTATTATTATTATTATTATTACTTCTTGTTTGCACAGTCAAACAGGTATTATTGACTGGCTTGTTTTACACAGACATCAAGTCCTTCCCAAGGACCTGGGATGCCAGGGTTTTGTTATCAATATTGTTTATCACCATCATCATCATCATCATCATCATCATTTGCATTTTATACCCCTCTCTTCCTCCAAGGAGCCCAGAGCGGTGTACTACATACTTAGGTTTCTCCTCACAACAACCCTGTCAAGTAGGTTAGGCTAATGAAAATAGATGTAGTTATGTCATGTTATTTCACTCCCCCTCACTCCACACCATTGGCTGCTTCAGAGAGTTAGGTGGGGGAATGCATGATGGAGCAATGTCACACCTGTTTCATTTTTATATTCATTAAAGGAGGTATGGGGGGAGGAAAGAGGCTGCTGATAGTCTCCTCTCTCCGTTCCCATGCTCTTTTCAAAGCAAGTACTGTGGGAAGGTTTGGGCTTTAGTTTGGTGGCTGTAGTTTGGTGGGAGAGGAGAGCTGGTCTTGTGGTAGCAAGCATGACTTGTCCCCTTAGCTAAGCAGGGTCTGCCCTGGTTGCATCTGAATGGCAGACTTGATGTGTGAGCACTGTAAGATATTCCCCTCAGGGGATGGAGCCTCTCTGGGGAGAGCAGAAGGTTCCAAGTTCCCTCCCTGGCGTCTCCAAGATAGGGCTGAGAGAGAGATTCCCGCCTGCAACCTTGGAGAAGCCGCTGCCAGTCTGTGAAGACAATACTGAGCTAGGTAGACCAATGGTCTGACTCAGTATATGGCAGCTTCCTATGTTTCTAACACATGCTTTGCATGCAGAAGGTTCTCATTTCAATCTCGGGTGTCCCAGGTAGGGCTGGGAAAGACTTCTGCCAAAAATAATGGAGAGCTTGTTCCATTTCATATGAACACTGGCCTATATGGAACAATGATTGGACTCAGTATAAAGCAGTTTCATACAGTTTCATATGTACTACAGCAGACAGGGTAGACACAGCCAGCCCACTAACAGCCAGCCCATTCACGAGGCTAGGTGACGTTGCAGCCTCAGATGGCAGATTGGCCATCTCAGTTGGTCTG
Organism: Hemicordylus capensis; assembly: GCF_027244095.1. Classification (NCBI taxonomy): domain Eukaryota; kingdom Metazoa; phylum Chordata; class Lepidosauria; order Squamata; family Cordylidae; genus Hemicordylus; species Hemicordylus capensis. Next base: position 156,329,558 of record NC_069657.1, on the reverse strand, counting down.
GCAGCTGGGTCACCTGGACTGCTGGCTTCCAGAACTTCACCAAGAGATGGCATGCACAGACCAACAGCTGCTGCCACCCTCATGCTCCACACCCCAGTTCCAGCCTGTCTTTTCAAAAGGCAAAGGGCAGGGAAGTTCCAAAGGGCACAAGTTCCTTCTGAAAAGGAAGGGCGGCACCAGGACTGGGACGAAGAGCATGGACACCTGTCCTAACTCTTGCAAGGAAGTGTGGGAATTGGAGAGGAAGCTGCTGGCAGTGTCCCCCTGCCCCAGCCCCAGTCTCCCCTAGTCGTAGCTGGACTGGGAGCTCCCAACTTGACCCTTGCAGGTCCAGTTATTCTTGCAGGGTGAGAATCAACGGTTATCAGAAGCTTCTTTTCCTTGACACCCACCACCTTAAAGCCTGAAGTGCGGGAGCACAGGACAAGGTAGCATTTGGCACCTTACCTCAGGGACTCAAAGGACAGCCCTGAGTGGTGTCCTTTCTAATTTTTTTCCATCTGTGTGCGGAATGAGTTTTGTTCTGTGTGGCAGTAACAAAGCAGTATGTGTGCATGTGCATTCAGAATGGGGCCATCCTGATTCAACCTGAGCAGGATCTAAAATTAACTGAGCAGACATAAAAAAAACTGAGCACACACATGTATGCATGCCTTAGAGGGAACACTGGCCCTGAGGATAGGCCACATACAGCAGCAGGCTTGTGTTTGTAATAACATCTAGTTCCATGCTCAGGCTGCTTAGAAAGTAGTTAGGACTGGGGTGCCAAAGTTTTTTCAGCAGTATCTTATTGATGTGCCCAACAAGGGTAGCCCTTCCATGAAGCAGGGTGGGGCAGGTGTGGCATGAGGAGGGGCACAGTGGCAGCTAGTGGTGCCCCTGCCACCATCACAGGTGTCACTGCATGCTTCTGTCACTGCTTCGGTGGCATTTATGCCTTGGAAATGCTGAGCCTCAGGCAGCAAAATGTCTTGAACTGCCCCTGGTACCCAGGGTTTTCTTTCTTTCTTTTGAATTTGTATTTCAAACTCCACCACTTCAGTGCTTCTAGGGCAGCTCAAAAAATACAGGTCACAACATATGTCATTAACTAGAACAATAAAAACAGAATAGGCAGATTAAAAACTGGGCTAAACTGGGCTAAAACTGCTAACTGGGCAAAGAGGCACCTTTTACTGTGGTGATTCTCTTTATTTAGCAGGGGGAGAGTAACTGGCCCTATTCACCCCCAGCACAGTACCTCCAGTGACTGTTGCTGGTGTGTGTCTTAAGTTTCTTTTTAGAATGTGAGCCCTTTGGGGACAGGGAGCCATCTTATTTGTTTGTTATTTCTCTTTGTAAACCGCCCTGAGCCATTTTTGGAAGGGCGGTATAGAAATCGAATTATTATATAGAAATCGAAGAGTTGTTGTTGTTGTTGTTGTTGTTGTTGTTGTTGTTGTTAAAATGTGGTAGATAAAATAAAACTGATTTAACAGAAATTTAAAAAGCCTGGAAAAATTAAAAAAAGGTCTTCACTTAGTACTGGAATAACATCAAAGTAGCAGCAGGCAAATCCTCCCTGAGGAGGGCATGGCATGTGTCTCTGTGTGTGCGCATGTAACAAATTGGAAGGCCCTCTTCTCCAGTTAGCACCCATTTTTATTTTTATTTATCTATATATATATATATATACACACACACACACACACACACACACACACACACCCCGCTTTGGAAACGTTTTGTTGAAAAGCGGTATATAAATTTTCTTCGTATTTGTATACCTTCATTTCAGTAGGAAGCACAAAGAAGAGAACTTCACCAAAGTCCCCAACAGGTAGGCTAATGTGGAAGTAGGCCATTTTTATGTTCCTGGCCCACGTCTGAGCTACACTGAGACTTAGTAGAACAGTGTGCACAATTCGTGGCCCACCCACCAAGCCAAACACAGTCTATCTGCCCATATGGTGGTCTATCAGAGCTTCAGTATGCCTTCCTTTTTTACTGCCTTCTGGGGATTGCAAAAATGGGTGTGGGAGGAAGCTGCCCAGCACTTCTCACTGTAAGAGGGATGGAACCACTCTGGGAGGAGCAGAAGGTTCCAAGTTCGCTCCCTGGCATCTCCAAGATAGGGCTGAGAGAGACTCCTGCCTGCAAGCTTGGAGAAGCCACTGCCGGTCTGTGAAGACAATACTGAGCTAGATAAAGCAATGGTCTGACTCAGTATATGGCAGCTTTCTATGTTCCTATGTTCTCAGATCACAATAGAGATCACAATAGAGATCGCATAAGGTATGCAGACCTACTTGCAAAGGTGGCCCTTTTTTGTGTGTGCTGTTTTTGTTTTCTAGACTGTAATAATTTCTAAGGTCCACTAAAACAAAACAAAAACAATTTAAAAGAAATACTCTGAGCAGTATGGGACAGTTGAAATATATGGTGGGCATTTTTTTTTAAAGCATTAAAGGCTTTTTAAAATGTTCTGTTCTTCAAATTGCTTTGCTGGTTTAAGCTCCAGTGGGGCTTGAGATAGTGGAGTGCCAGTGGAGCAGTATTTCCTCCCTTCCACTCACAATTAATCAATTGGAGTCAGGCTCTTAATAGAATTCTTATCTATATTTTAGCATAATGACTGCAAATCCAGTTTATAAGCCAATATCTTAATCTCTATCACATTTTAACTTCCTTGCTGGAAGTTTCCAGATGTGTACATGAATGTTCTGAATGGATATAACTTGGGTTTATATGATACTATTTCTCTAATGCCTTCTCTATACTATATTGCCTTTCTAAATGACTCTGGGAATGGGAAGATACTTTCCTGGTAGTATTTCAATCTTGTTTAATGTATAAAATGCATCTTAAATAAATGTGTAACTCTTGTCTTGTAATTCCTATACATCTCTCTCAGCAATAAACCATACATTCACTGGCTGCCTTTTCCTATATCAAGGCTTCTCCTGTGCATCAGGGCTTTGAGAGTTTATTTACTGTATTTATTTACTGATAGAAGATGACTCTGAATTTAAGACAGCCCCAAATAGCCCAACATCAAAGAACTTGGAAACATCAAAGAGTCTTAGATTCAGGTAAATACAGTCTCTGCTCCTCATCAGACATGTGATCCTTGTAGGAGCAGCCACAGACATTTTTCTGCCTAGATGAATGCCTATTATTATTATTATTATTATTATTATTATTATTATTATTATTATTATTAATATCAACATCGTCCCGCGCAGTTTTACTCCCTGTTACCTCCATTGCTGCTGACCACAGCTACTGACCATGAGTAGTGCAAAGGAAGGTAAAATACAACCATCCAAGGTTACAAGTTACATGGCTACTGATAGTAGCAGGGAGGAAAGGGCAGTTTTTAAAGGAAACCACTACTTTCACTGGCTACTACTATTAGTGTTTCTAGGGTTTTCTGTTCATGCTGCCTCCTCCATCTTCATAGTTGCCTCCACAATACACTTGCTTTACAATCATCATATCTATCAACTCACCTTTGCACACTGAATCTCATTGGGCTTGAACTTAGGCCTGAGGTACTGATGCAGTTCTGTGGGGCCAGTGTTGATGGGGCCTCAGCTCAGAGACAGAGCATCTGCCTTGTGTGAAGAAGGTCCCAGGTTCAATCTCTGGCATTTTCCAGGTAGGGCTGGGAAAGATGTCTTCCCAAAACCTTGGGAAGCCACTGCCAGTCAGTGTAGACAATTCTAAGCTAGATGGACCAATTGTCTGACCCAGTAGAAGGCAGCTTCCTAGGTTCCCATGTTTCTAAATACACTACTGACTGCCTTCATCACACAAGGGTGGAACATCTTCACATTCTCACTTTATTCAAGAAGAGGAAAATCTCCTCAGTTTCCCATCACGCCTCTCTTTCTGCCAATATTAGTGGGGCTGCCCACTAGGGATGTGCCCGAGCCATCAAAGTGTGGTTCAAGCACTTTTAAGGAAATTAGGAAGGGAACTTTAAGGGTGCAGTAAGCACCCACTCTCCTTTTCCTTAAAATTCCCTTCCTAATTTCCTTAAAAGTGCTTGAACCACACTTCGAACCATGGTTCAGGCACATCCCTACCAGCCACTGCACGGAGTAAGAACCTGAGGTTTGTGAGAGTTTGTGTGCCCTGCAACTTGCATGGAGAGGATCAACTGTCCTAATCTGCAGAAGTGGTGGAGACACTGTGCAAGGCCTCAGTCCAGACATTTAAGTGAAGCTGAAAGAAAACTGATGTAGTAAACCCAGATTAGTTACTGACTAGACAAAGCCAGTTCAGCTTCACCTGGGACTGAAATACCTCAGAACTACCAGAAGACTGGTGACTAGAAGTGAATCAGGAGGTTCCTAGTTTGCCATTTGTCAGTTATTCAGTAGGTTGCCTTCTCTGTTTTCCATCAGGCCTCTCTTTCTGCCAATATTTGTGAAGCTGCCACTGCATAGAGTGAAAATTAAAAGCTACAGCATCAGAAACAAAATAGAAGTAGCACTTTGCTTAAAATATGTTGGTAGAGAGAGAGCATGCGCATCAGCAATACCATTCTGCAACCCTGGAACATGCCTGGTGACAAAGGAAGTATTATTCCACAAGCAGTGCAAAACAAATGCCTAACCCAGAACCATGACCCTCAGTGATCTAGAAATTTGGGTTTTGATAACATGAACAGTAGCCTGTTTATTTCACCAAAAGTGAACAGTGGAATTTGGAAAGAAAGAAAGAAAGAAAGAAAAAGAAAGAAAGACCATCCAAATGGGCACAGCTACTACAATAGGGAAGAATTCTAAAAATGTGAGGTCCCTAGCAGTGTTCCCTCTAATTTTTTTCATCAGTGAGCAGAATGAGTTTTGTTCTGGGTGATAGTATTAAGGCAGTGTTTGCACATGTGCATTATTATGTGCCACTATAGATACAATACACACACAAACACCATAAATATGGAAGGAAAGAAATGTACAGGTATTTTACAATTTTATTCGATTTATAAAATTGGTCTTCAAATGGCAGTCATTCTACTGCTCTAGCAAGCACCTAAGACAGACAGACAATTAAGTGAGTAAGTAAGTAAACAGACAAGCAAGGAAGGAAGCTGTTTCACATAGCACTATTCTCAGAAGTATGTGTGTGTGTTACTCTTGTTCTCAGAATGCCTGTATTCAGTGAGGCTTACTCTGTAGATATGCTTAAGATTTGTTTCTTATGCTCCCTTCTTCTAAAACACCCTCATAGGAACATAGGAACATAGGAAACTGCCATATACTGAGTCAGACCTTTGGTCTACCTAGCAGTATTGTCTTCACAGACTGGCAGCAGCTTCTCCAAGGTTGCAGGCAGGAACCTCTCTCAGCCCTATCTTGGAGAAGTGGGACAAATTATGGAAATGGACATTGGATGTAACCACACACCCCACCTCCGATTACCTGATGTGCCTTGTAATCCCCCATCTCCGAGTTACAGTATTGCTTGCATATACTTTATAACCCTGTGGGTCTCCAAATCCATGTGTGTAAATCTTTGTAGATATATGATGTACAAACAACTACTTTGTATATAATTGTGCTTTGGCAACATACTGTATGCTTTGGTAGTTTGTTGGTTCAAAAAAAAAAATCTTGTCCTACTTAAAAAAATAATAATCTTGTCCTATCTTGGAGAAGCCAGGGAGGGAACTTGAAATCTTCTGCTCTTCCCAGAACGGCTTCATCCCCTGAGGGGAATATCTTGCAGTGCTCACACATCAGGTCTCCCATTCATATGCAACCAGGGCAGACCCTGCTTAGCTATGGGGACAAGTCATGCTTGCTACCACAAGACCAGCTCCACTCCCCTTTCTTCAAACATGCTTTCCTTTCACATACCAGTTCCTCATACAGCAGCAAAATAATTCATAATTCATTAATAAAATAATTCATCATCTGCACTCTCCTACAGTCCTCTGTCTCCAAGCAAGCAAGTCCAGACCTTGAACAAATTTTGTGACAGAGCAAGAGACACGGGTGCAAATTAGTTCCCACTATCTCCACTTGCAGCTCTGCAAATGGTGGCAATTCTCCTGTGCTGGCAAGAGCCTATTAGAAATGGATACTGGCACAAATGTTGCCCTATGCCATTTTCAAGGCACACACATGCCTCTTGCCTTTTTCAGTGACCATGACCTAGGGTCAACTACCATGTACTAGGGAGCATCAAAATGCAGTAAGGAACTGCCTGAAAAGTAACACTACAACAAGTGGAGGGTGGGGCAGGGACTGCTGCTTCAATAAAAAGAATAGTGGTACCAGTGCCTTACTGGGAGAATCCCCACTGGGTACCAGGCACAGCAGAAAAGGTGGGGGGAACTGTAAGAGGGAGCCCACCACCACCATGGGAAGTAGGGTTGCCAACATTATGTTGGCCAAAATTGGGACATGGGGGAGTCGGGGAGAAGTCTTAAGAACATAAGAACAGCCCTGCTGGATCAGGCCCAAGGCCCATCTAGTCCAGCATCCTGTTTCACATAGTGGCCCACCAGATGCTGCAGGAAGCCACAGACAGGAGTTGAGGGCGTGCCCTCTCACCTGCCATTACTCCCCTGCAACTGGTACTCAGAGGCATCCTGCCTTTGAGGCTGGAGGTGGCCCACAGCTCTCCGACTAGTAGCCATTGATAGACCTCTCCTCCATGAAGTCATCCAAACCCCTCTTAAAGCCATCCAGGTTGTTGGCTGTCACCACATCCTGTGGCAGAGAGTTCCACAAGTGGATCACACGTTGTGTGAAAAAGTACTTCCGTTTGTTGGTCCTAGACCTCCTGGCAATCAATTTCATGGAGTGACCCCTGGTTCTAGTGTTGTGTGAGAGGGAAAAGAATTTCTCTCCCCCCACTTTCTTGGGGGGTGGGGCCACCTAGGGGTGGAATTTGGCCCCAGGGGGCAAGAGCTCATCCAGATCCTCTGCAGCCAGCTGCTGAGTGGGCACACTAACCAGTGGTGGCTGCCTCTGTGCGGCGGAGTGGGGGTGGTGGCAAGAGCTCCGCCCACCTCCCAAACAATGACAGTTGAGGTCGGGGTTGGCACAATGCAGGCAGGTGGAAGAGATGGCGAACGAGCTCCTCACCCGACCTGCATACTTCCCAAATGAGGCAGATAGGGCTGTTTTCAGGCCTCTGTGTGTGCCTGTGTAGAAATCAGGCCTGAAATTGGCCCGATCTGCCTCATTTGGGAGGTAGGCGGGCCGGGTGAGGAGCACTTTCTCGATCTTTCCTGCCTGCCTACAGCATGCCCGCCCCACCCTGACCTAACTGTCATTGTTTGGGAGGTGGATGGAGCTCTCGCCGCCATCCCCACTCCGCCACTGCCGCAGCGTGGCAGCTTTGATAGATTTTTTAAAAATAAAAATAAAATAAAATAAAAGTCAAAAGGTGGGAGAAATTGAGCCCCGAATGGGACAGGCATTTCTCCCCAGAAAATAGGGCATCCCGTGCAATGCGGGACACTTGGCATCCCTAATGGGAAGAACCCCACTACTGCCCCATCCCCTGCAAACTCTCCCCTCTCCTGGTACCAGAAGCAAATGAAAAGCAAGTGCCAAATGCCCACTCAGCCAGCCAATGGGGGAGTCTTCAAAAAATGTCCATGGCTGAATCTTGTCAATTTAAAATGTTAACAGTGCTTTTAACCAGTTGCACACCACCTACTCTGCTTCTGCCATATGTGTTTTCCCAGTCAAACATGGCCAGAAGAGCAGCTTAAGATTTTAACCAGGGAATCAATTTTTTTAAAATGGCATATTGCAACAAGCAATCACAAAGTGAACTCTAGAGCTGACCAGCATGTTATCCCACTAGGGATGTGCATAAAACCGGTTCTCCCGGTTCGGTTCGGATCCGAACCGGGTCCGAACCGGACCAGGGTGGTTCGGTTTTGGTTTTGCCGAACCACACCCCGGTTCGGTTCGGATCTGAACCGAACTGGTTCGGATCTCAAAAAATAGCTGGTTTGAAAGGGGACCTTGTGTTCTACCTGCCACCCAAATTTCAAGTCGATTGGACCTTCCTCTGATTTTTGGCGATTTTTTTAAGTTTTAGTGACTTTGGGGCAGTTCGGGGGCATAGCATGGGATCTGAGCAAAAGGAGTGGGGTGGGGTGGTAGTGCCTAATGGGTGCAGGCTACCACCCCAATTTCAGGGGGATTGGGCAAAGGGCTGATTTTTGGTAAATTTCTGAAAATTTCATGTCTTTGAGGCAGATTGGGGCATATTGGGGCAGAAAGTGGGGGCTGGGGCAGAATAGTGGGGTGGGGTGGTAGTGCCTCATGGGTGGAGGCTACCACCCCAATTTCAGGGGGTTTGGACAAAGGGGTGATTTTTTGAGAATTTTTGAAGTTTTAGTGACTTTGGGGCAGTTTGGGGGCAGAAAGTGGATCTGCCCCAAAATAGTGGAGTGGGGTGGTAGTGCCTAATGGGTGGAGGCTACCACCCCAATTTCAGGGGGATTGGGCAGAGGGCTGATTTTTTGAGAATTTTTGAAGTTTGGGTGTCTTTGGGGCAGATTGGGGGCAGAAAGTGGATCTGCCCCAAAGGAGTGGGGTGGGCTGGTAGATAGTGCCTAATGGGTGGAGGCTACCACCCATCCCCAATTTAAGAGTGATTGGGCAGAGGGGGGAATTATGGTGAATAGAAAAGGTGTGAATTCTCATTCTATCATAGCAAATGAGATATTTTTCAATTAAACAACTCTCATGACCCCACTTTCACTTTTTCACACTTTCCTTTACTATGAATAATATGAGGAAGTAATCAATTTAGCACACTTCACCTTATGAAGACAAACCTCATACAAATAAATTCACCATAATTCACCCCTCTGCCCAATCACTCTTAAATTGGGGATGGGTGGTAGCCTCCACCCATTAGGCACTATCTACCAGCCCACCCCACTCCTTTGGGGCAGATCCACTTTCTGCCCCCAATCTGCCCCAAAGACACCCAAACTTCAAAATTTCTCAAAAAATCAGCCCTCTGCCCAATCCCCCTGAAATTGGGGTGGTAGCCTCCACCCATTAGGCACTACCACCCCACCCCACTATTTTGGGGCAGATCCACTTTCTGCCCCCAAACTGCCCCAAAGTCACTAAAACTTCAAAAATTCTCAAAAAATCACCCCTTTGTCCAAACCCCCTGAAATTGGGGTGGTAGCCTCCAACCATTAGGCACTACCATCACACCCCACTATTCTGCCCCAGGCCCCACTTTCTGCCCCAATATGCCCCAATATGCCCCAAAGATATGAAATTTTCAGAAATTTACCAAAAATCAGCCCTTTGCCCAATCTCCTGGAAATTGGGGTGGTAGCCTGCACCCATTAGGCACTACCACCCCACCCCACTCCTTTTGCCCAGATCCCATGCTATGCCCCTGAACTGCCCCAAAGTCACTAAAACTTTAAAAATTCACCAAAAATCAGCCCTTTGCCCAATCCCCCTGAAATTGGGGTGGTAGACTCTACCCATTGGGCACTACCACCCCACCCCAAAATTTTGCCCCTGGGCCCCTTTTTAACCCCCTGAATCGATTCGGATTCGGATTCGGATTAAATCCAAATCCGAACCAAATCAAGGGTGATTCGGGTGACCCAGATTCGGGCACAAAACAGAACAGGGGTGATTCGGTTCGGGTCCGAGCCAAATCACCCAAAATCCCAAATTGCACACCCCTACTAAGCACACACACAGAGAAGAAGCAGGAGGCGGAGTGTGGATTCTATGATAGCATATTAGAGTGGATTGATGGTGTCTCATTGAAAATCTCATTTGCTATCATAGAATCCACACTCAATACCTCAGAAACAAGAGAACCCTGTACCCATGGGGGTGCCCCTACCAGAGATCCCTGTACCCCATGGGTTAGAAACCCATGGGGGTGGTTGGCACCCTATGTGCACTACACCACCACTTGCTCTGGGCCACCCCAGCACCCCCATGTGCACTTATAGGGCTGCTGAAAGCTCCATTATAACTTATTATGAGGAAAAACCTTAAAGACGCGTAAACTTCAAAATTCACTTAAAAATCACCTCTTTGCCCAATTCCTTTCAAATAATTCTGATAGCTTCCTTGCCCACCCTAGGAACTACCACCCACCACACTGCACTCTACGACACCCCTTTCCCCCCGACGTGAAGCTATACATTTGCTGCAATCCTAATTATTCTCTATGAGGAATTCAAAAACACTTAACAATTCACCAATAATCAGAGGAGTGTCCAATTGCCTTGAGATTTTTTGGGTGGTAGGCACCCATGCCTGTCTACCACCCACCCTGATTTTGTGCTCCTAGGTCCTCCACAACAGGGGATATGGACTGGTTCGGGTCCCATTATACTCAATGAGAAAAATAATTAAAAATATTTCAAATATTCATAAAAAATCATAGGGGTGTCTGATTGCTTCAGGGTTTGCATGGTTGTTGGCACCCATGAGTGCTGCACAATAAGAAATAATGGCCTGGTTCGGGTCCCATTATATCCTATGAGAGAAAAATAAAAATATTTTTCAAAAATTCATAAAAAATCGTACGAGTGTCCGATTGCTTTGGGGTTTGGGTGACACGTACCCCTCGGTGCCAGCTACCATCTGACCAATTTTCAGCTTTCCGAACCGATCCGAACCGGTCCGAACCGGTTCGAAACGAACCACCCCCAGTTCGGTTCGGATTCGAACCGAACCAGGGGTGGTTCGGTTCGATCCGAACCTCCGAACCGGAACCGGTTCGGATCCGAACCGGTTCGCACATCCCTATATCCCACAGTGCCGATGACGCAAAACAGAGAACAGATGCAGTGCAATACATATGGGCCAAGATGCCAAGATGGTAATAGTGTAAATTTGTTCTAGAAAGGCAACCATCAACAATCTCATGTCATCCTTGGTGACTTCATGAAAATCACTTCTGAGAGCCCTCATATTCAATCTATTCAAGGCCCATTTTATGGTGTCTGAAAGTATGTTACATGACTAGGTGTTCTTTAAACTCTGCACACCAAAAATATTTTTCTGACTTTACTTCCATTATTTTAAATGATAAGAAAGAAAATCTTTTCTTTTCCAAAGATAGCTCCTCTGTCTACAGCGGGTTGCTGCAAATATGTGATAAGGGTATCTGCAATACAAATGTAACTCAGCAATCTTGAGTTAGCATCTTACACTGAACTGTGTATGAGAATTTTTCATCACCAGGGGGGAAAAGGTGGGGGGAGGTAAAAAAATCTTGCTTTCTGAAAAGCTTCATTGTCATTTTAGCTAGTTTTTGTGAGACAAAGCGGTACTTCGCAAGATGAAAAACTGCTATTTTCTTCAAGTACTTAAAAAGGATAGTTTTATATTGCTCTAATTATGTGATTGCTAAGTTCTTCTTTGTTCATTCTCAGAATGTTCTTAAGAGATTGTTCACCAAGCCATTCTTAGCAGAATGCTGGAGATATTTGCAATAGAGATTACCCCTTGCCTTTGTTTAGACAAGGTCACTGGACCCTAATGCTAACTGGAGATAGTGAAACATTATAGCTAAGCAACTGAACGGCTCATCAGGAAGCCCCTGGTTTGAGCCTTCCCTCCACCAAGACATTTTGCACACAGGTCTTTTAAAGTTCTTTTGCTGGCATCTCCTCTGGAATGGAGGGTGTGTGTTCACATGTTGTTGGAGACACCCGTACCCCAACATTAGACCCAGAGGTACCAACCCAGAAGTATATGGAATTCAGGCCTGTGTCTGATTCCATTTTATTAAGAGTTCAATTAAATGCCTGAACTCAAGGTGAACTGACACCCAGGTCTCATGACTGCCTCAGCTAACTGTTCTGTGAAGGAAGAGGCAATCCAGCATTGTATTGTGAAATGGGTACTCAAAGAAACACAAAGGCCAGGCCTGAGAGATCAAAATGTTAAAATCTAACCCACTCTCAGACAATGCCCGGAAGATGTGAGAAGCTGAGCTCTCACTTCCTCCTGCAAGGTCTATGTTAATCCTTGTCAGTGATTGCCCTTCTATTCCCAAAGGGGATACTCAGTTGCTGTCTATAGACATTCCAGTCTAGGTAAATGCTCACAAAGAAGACACCTATAGATTTTAATTCTTACTTTACTAACACCTTTTTAACACCTTCTGGGACCAAGTACCAGAAATCTGGGGACAAGAGAAGATGCCCATTTGCAGCTCAGAGATGCAGATTTGCTTTGGGCAAAATAGAACGTCCCCTCCCCAAGACAGCAGCTAACAGAAGATGGGATTAAGATCTCCCTGGATTGAGCTAATATCCTGAATAATTAAAAGTCAATATCCAGCAAAGTGTCACCTTTTTGGGGACCCAGGAAGGGTGAGTCTATTTTGAATAGACTCTATGGAGATCAAAGGAAGATACAACTATAAAGAATGAGGCTTACTGGACAGAGTCAGCAATTTTGCCTAACAAGCATACTTGCTCAAGAGCCATTCCAGAGTTTGTTCCTAAGCTGCGGGGCAACAAGCAGGAACTCTGTTCATGGATAGGAATGGTCTGTGACTTCTGCTGCACAGTGAGAAGTCAAGACTTCCCCAGCCATGGTGCTCTCACTCTCTGCTTTGCTCTGAGCAAACGGCCTGCTTGACCAGCCTGCTTCGGGGTAAATCTGCCTGACGTTGTGAACTACACCTGGTTTCACACTCTGTACATGCTCAGAGGGAAAGAGGCAAAGTCACATCATACACAAACTGAATTGGTTCTTGGAGATGGTGACCATGTAGGATCTGGGCATGCAAACAGAGATAGAGAGACACACTCAGAAAGTTCAATGGGCTTTATTATAGAAAGTTGCTCATCAGGATAAAATAATCCACATTAAAAACATGTTTCCGATTCAAAGTGTAGTGTAATGTGCCTAACTAACATATGTGTGTGCAATCAGTAATTACAGCTATCTAATAATCTAACTAATCCTAATAAAACATTTAGAGAGAAGCAGAGAAAGAAGGAAGAAAGCAGGGCTTAGGAGAGGGAAGGCAGTGATTAGTAGGGATGAGGGAGGAGGGATCCCAGGGCTTGTAGAGGCAGCAAATTACTAGAGTGAGAGGCTTTGAGAGCAGTGAGAATTCAGCTGAAGGAGAGATGCTGTAGCTGGGAACAGTAGCTTGGGAGCAATGGTCAGGCTTCTTTCCCTCTGAGCATGTACAGAGTGCGAAACCAGGTGTAGTTCACAACAATGTCAGGCAGATTTACCCTGAAGTCCCTGCAAGCTATTGGGGAGCACTTCATGCACAATTCGTGTTTTTCACTGTGCATTAGAGTGCAGCCTGATTTATATCCGGGTTTTTTAAAAATCCACTTTTTACATCGGGTTTTTGGGATATCTTTGCAGTAAAGCCTCGCAGAAAACTTGTGGTAAAGCCTGCTGTGTGGAGAACTCCACACAGCTGGCCTTAGGCAAGCTATACTCAATCAGCTTTAGACCCCATCTGCAATATGGGGATAGTAATGCTCTCTTAATTTACAGGGTTGTTGTGTGGATTACAGGATAATACACATGGAGTGCTCTGATTATTCTAAAGCACTGTAGAAATGCTAAGTAATATTACTATTTGGTGCTCCAAGATTTCTGGCTTGCCTAGGAAGCCAGCAAATCTCCAAAAAAAAGAAACAGAACATGGATGACGTTAGGCAACTCCTGTCCTGTACTTGTAAATATATTGCACCCACACCTGAAGGAGACACAAGATTTTATGGTGAAAGGGCCACAATTTTTTGAATATAATGAAACTGTAACTGTAACAGAAACTGGGATTGGCACTCCACCCTCACAGTGTGGTTCCTAAAGGCATGCCACCTCTGTGGGATCCTTGCCTAATTCACACGGGCAAAAGCACCTTGGTTCCAGGCAACCCCATGGCTCTAGAGCAGAGGCTGCCCATCTTAGGCAACCTAAGATCAGGCCTCTGTCCTTGGTGGCACCCCCTGAAGCCGCCAAGCCTTTTAGGGGGATGTCGTCTGACAGAGTAGAGCAGATTAGGTCAGACTTCCCTGAGCCATCAAGTCTCTAGAGATCTGACCGACCACCCTATAGCCAAATGCTTACCTAAAGGTGCTCACCAAGGCTTAGATGTTACTTCCCACCGCACTGCACCTTCCACGATGGGGGTTAGCTTAGCTTAACACCCTGCACCATCCACCCACCATGCAAAATCCCAGCCGGAGATCTTCAAAGAAAATCTTGGTGCCCACAGGCGAAAGATGTACCCCATCACCCCTATATAAATCAGGTGCCAAGAATATAATATCAGGATGCACCAAACTACCACCACCTAGGGTATCTACAAAATGGACCAATTCTGCATTGATCTTCCTTCTGGCCCTATCAATCCTCACAGGTTTACAGGCCCCCCTCCATACCCTGGGCTTCAGCCAATCATACCAGATGATAAAGTCTGGGAGCCAGTTCTGCACTACCCCAAGATCGGTGTGGACCTTATGGATAAGGAAGAGTCCTGACTGCCTGAGAAAATCATTCTTCCCCAGATGGACCATGAAAATATCCAGAGGTGGACAATCGAGTGCCCAAGGATGAGGACCCTAGCCTGCTCGGCTGGCAATGCTGGTCCTGCAAGAAGAAGAATGAAATGAGTGACTGCAGTCAGACACTCTAATGCATGTATCTCTGGTATACACAAGTGTGCCAACGGCCAAGCCACTGAATGGCCGTTCCAGGGTAATCCAAATGGGAGCCTATCAAAGCTGCACCTATCTGAAAAGTGTACAGTGACAAGTGAGCTGTGGACATACCAGAGGCTCCTCACACACCACTTCCCAGAACTGAAACTGTGAGAGTGGCCATCCATCCAGGTGAACAAACAGCTGGCAAAAATGGTGCACCTGAAAATGAGACAGGACATCCGCAATGCAATTTTGGATGCCAGGGATGTGGTGGCGTGCCACAAATAGGATGTTGTGTCTTAAGCAGGCAAGTACAAAAGCCCTGACCAATCCCATGACTCTAGGGGACCTGGAAGTTTGGTGATTTATGACCTGGACTGGTTATCACACCAGAACCTGACTGTGGAATCTCGAAACAGGACAGAACAAATATGGACTGCGACTATTATGGGGGGAAATTCAAAGAAAGTCAGGCCCTTGGTGGTACCCTTCTCAGTCCAGCCAGCAGGCTAGCATTCAGCACACCAGCAGCCTCTAACATAGACTCCAAAGCCCAGGCTGCCCGCAACATCCAAATGAACCTGCAACTCTGCCTCCACTAACTGGAGACTGCGCCAAATGGAAACCCCGTTAGAAGGATCAATGAAAGAGGACTAGAGTCTATTGTCAGCTCTCATAGGGGCAGTGACCCAAATGTGAGCGTGAGGCTCACACACCCTGTTTGTGGCATCATACAAGTGCCTCAAGAAGGCTCGGCCCTGGGCCACCACCCTGCAGGTGGAATTTAATCTACTTCTGCAACTGCCTGAGGGTTAACTTCCTAGCCCCAGCACACACTCAGCCAGCAGACCCTTTAAAATTGCAAGCGTCTCGCCCGGGAGATGGGAACACTCCTCCCTAGTATCTAAGTCTTACAATTCCAGGAATGTAAGTCTCAATGCAGGACACCCTGTCTTTTCCCTGGCAAGGGGGACCCCTAACTCAGAACCCAAACCCTTAAAGGATTCCAGCAGGTGGACACAATGGTCAGTGCCAGCTCTGCCCGAGAAAATAGAGTCATGCATGGAATATGCAGAGGATCACAGCCCCACCCCACCATTCCAACATGGAGCTGAAGGATTTGAACACAGTGCAGGACACCGAGCAGTCCATAGGCAAAGACTGTTTGATATAGAAATTCCCCTGAAAAGCAAACCCCAGCAGATCAAAGTTCTTACGGTGCACAGGTAGAAGGTGAAAGGCAGATTCGATATTGTACTTGACCATCAGGGCCCTGCACCCACAAGAACAGACCATCTGAACTGCCTCATCAAAAGAGGTATACCAGACAGCGCAAAGTTCTGCAGGTATTGCATCATTAACCGAGCCTCCCCTAGGAAACGACAAATGATGAATAAGGTGATATTCCCCAAGGGCCTTCTTTGGGACCACCCCCAAAAGGGAGAACCCAAGCATGGGCAGTGGGAGAATCCCAAAAGGGTTAAGTACGTGATCAAGTAGAACCTTCTTTTGGATCGTCTGGGCAACTACCGTTTCCATACCTTGCACCGAATTCAAATTCGGGGCCATGTTATGCTCCCTAGGGAACGTGCAAGGAATCCTGAAACCAAACGGAAACCCCACCAACAGTTATGCCCGCTGTCAGAATGCTCTCCCTGCATGTGCCTGGAAGGGGAGGTAATTTGCAGCCACAGCTCCTGATGTTGCTTATTCCATGGGATTGTGGGGTCTAGAGCTGTGAGCATGTGGAACAAGCAGTTGTAGCGCTCCTAAGTTCTGCCCACAAAGTCCATGTAACCCCTGTGGATGATGTCAAAGTACTTTACTAATGCTGGCCCCTATGCGGACTGAACCTCCAAGACTATTCCCATGTACAGTATACAGTGAAAGCCGGGAACCAATTCATCCAGTTCATTCAGTGGACTTCCTCTTTGTCTTTTCCTTGTCCCTGTCCTGTTCACCCTCTTTAACTACAGGCTCCAGCTCCTGGAAAAGGAGCTGAAACATGTCTACAAATTCGCCCCTCCAGATACGCTCTTTTACAGAGGGAAGCAGGTTATCTCCTAAAGGAAGAGAAGTGTCCCCTCGAAGATAGTGTTCCTGAGAAGGAGCCGGAATTGCAGGCATTGCATTTGACACTGCAGGCCATCCAGCCTGACCTGGTGTATTCAAGCCTTGCCAAACCTGGTTACAAGAATGGTAAGGTGTGGGCTGGCCAAATGTATCCGGGTACCAGCAGTAAGGGCTCGGTAAAGGCCAGGAACCCTGAGGTCGCTCACCCATGCTGGTGTCACCAGCATCCTGACCATCACTGCCAGACTTCAAAGATTTCAGCATGGCACTCCACCCTTGTCCTGAGTCAGGTCAACCAGCACCAGTGGAGGACTGGGCTTCTCCACTTCCAAGGCTGCTAGTCTATCTGATCGAGCCTGCATCAGTTTCACCTTTTTAGCACCCCTGGTGAGCTTTTTAGGCTGTGGTGGAACATCCTAAGCCCCCTCCCCATTCTTCCCATCCTGGGTGCCTTCTGCTCATTCTCAAAGCCTCAAGGTGAGCAATAAGTGCCCTAATAGTCCCCATGTCCCCATTGTTGTCTAAGGACCAAGAATCAGGAGGAGCAGGCCTCCTTTCTTTCCTGTGGCCTTTTTGGGGCCCATGCCAAACAGCTAGCTAGAAACTATAGTGGCCATGAAAAAAACCCAAGAGCTGCCCAACGACTAGCCAAGGAATTTAAATGGGTATTACAGTTACAACCCCCCCAAGCCTCAGATAGCAAGCAGGCCCAGTGACACTACCCCCAAGGCAACCCAACTGAGTGAATGTGTGCTATACAGGCCCCTGCCCCAAACTCACACTGCCTTGGCAGCAATCACCAGGCCCCAAACTGCCAAAGAAGCCATCCAATTAGGCACCAAGCAATCCCAGAGCCAGGTTACAGCTGTGGCAAACAACCCCCCAACAGACTCCGAACCAGGGCTGGGGGGCAAACCCAGATGCTGAAGTCAAATGCCACCTCCAGAGCACCAGCCAATGGGCTGCCAAAAACTACGCACATGCCACTCTGCCCCATGGTGGCCCTGCTGCTGCCTAAGGCCTAATGCCCCACTTGGAAGAGCTCTCTCCCCACACATCCATCCTTGCTGCCTGTGAAGTACAGACTGATGGAGAGAATGCTGAAGGCCATTGCTGGCCAGAAGTCCCGCCCCCTCCCAGCAAAACGAGCCAATGGGCTCCAGCCCTAGCCTCGTGCTCCTTGTGGAGGGGGCTGGGCCAAAGAAGCCATGACACCCATTTGAGCAGTGAGCTTCCAGTCCAGGTCCAGCTATTATTTGGGCAGATCTGAGAACCCCAAGACCTCATCCTTGGGTCTCTGTTGTTTGTTTAAAAATTGTCTTTCTTTCCTTTCAATCCCATTGGTCTTATAAGATGGACAACAACTCCATTTAGAAACACAATCAAATGTCACAGTAAACAAACTAAAAACAATACAGCCTAAACACCTACACATCCAGCCCAGCAGGAATAAGCAAATGTTTAATTGAAAGCAGATTGATTAAATTTATACTCAAAAGCCTGGGAGAACATAGTAGGCCTGTGCAACTTGAAAATTCAGGAACTCCAATGTCAGAATTCCCAACCCCCACCTCAAAGAGGCATCAGAGCACAGGCCAAGTGCCCTGGGTAGCACGCTGCTGGTGGGAGCCCTTTAACTGGCCACTTAGCACTGGTGTGGGGGCAGCTGGGCAATGTTTGGGAGCTTGGGGGTGGGTAGGCAGGGAGTGAAACTGCACATGCTGGAGAACCCACGTGGCTATTGGGAGGACATGTGGGCTTCTGGGGATTGTAGTCCCTGCTCTGAACTCCTTCCATTTGAGAGATGGTGGTGGAGACTGGGAAATATGATGTCGGAATTTCTGAATTTCTGACTTGTGCAGGCCTAAAACATAGCACCCAATGAATAGCAGTGTTGATGCCCAGCAGATGTATCCACAGTTCCAGAGAGGCAGCAAACACAGGAGGTGTTGAATTCCTGTGGAGGCTGCCTACAGGTTTCAAGGGCCTTTGGCAAGTCGTCCTCCATTGGCTTCTTACTACCTGCCCCCATCCCAAGTTCATGATGGGGCTTGCCATGGCACATGGGATGGGAGAGAGGAGGTGACAATAGAATGACTCTCTTCGTCAAAGGAGTCACTCTACCATCACCACACAAAGACAATGCACACAGAAGTAATTTAAGGCAGTGTTTTTCATGGCAAGGCCTGGGGGCTAGTGGTGGCCTCCATCAACCCAAAGTGCACCCCAACCCCAATATTATTGGACCTGTGTGAAGCCGAAGCTGCATAGCCCCACAGCACCATGTGGAGGTGACCATTCCCAACAAGCAGTGCTGTGCTTTGCCCAGTGGGGGCTCTTTAAAGGAAAGTGGATGATCTTGGGCCACTGAATCCTCTTGGAAGGTTGCCCTTCCCAGCACTTTCCCCATAGAGTTCCTAAGAGAGGACCCAATCTCTCTTAAAGACAGAGACCACTTTCATCCCAGCACGGAGAAAAGCACAGTACTGTGCAAAGGTAAGCAGCATGGGAAATGGCTCTTACAGTGAAGATTTTTGGATTGTGTTTTGTTTTTGTTTTTGCCAAAGTGTCCCCTGCTTTAAAAATAGTTAAGATCACTGGTCCTGGAGATCAGCAGTGGGCCCTCAGCAGTCGTCTAACAACCCTGACCCATTACCACAATTCTACCATCATAAATGTCTAGAGAGCTGCCAGGTCTGTTGGCCTGAACTAGAATCAACATGAAAATTGATTAAAGCAGCCCAGGTGACCTTAGTACCCCCTGTACATAATCTAAATTGACTAGGTTGTGATATGTGTCTTCACAAATTGTCATAATCAAAGATCATATTATGTGAGTCTGTAGCTATCTTTTCATCTTACTGCACCGTCTTATTGCAGATGCCACCCTACAATCAAAATTTTCCACTACTCTGTCTCTGCTGCTTCAGATAATAAAGCCACCCACTTCCAGTTGCTACTATTGCTCATTCTCAATTGCCTTCCCAAAGGCTGATCTGACAAAAGTCATCTTTGCTGCCTGCTGTTGTGATCTCGGCATGCCAGGTCTAGCATGGTTCTTGCTTGAAATTAATAATCTTCCTTCTACATTAGCAGGAAGATTATTAAGTGTGACTCCTCAGCTTAGTGTGACTCCTCAACTTTGAATAAGCATTGTTGTGAGAGAAAACTTGAGAAGCAACTCCTCATAGAAGAAATATACTTTTGTGGAAGGAGAGATGGGTTTTTAGGCTTGACAGCAGAAAGGACAATAAAATGGAAGGGTCTCCTCAAATGCTTTGTTGGGATCTGCACCCCTGGCAAGCAATATTCTAGCAGTTGACACAAGCAAGAGGAAGCCATTGAACTTCAACCATGCTGAGCAATATTTGGTTGTTAGAACACTTCATGGCCTTATGGGAATCCAGAATGACCTTTCCAAGCAACTTGACTATTAAGCAAAGCAAAGGTCAGCATGTGCATTCATCTGGGGATGAATGATAAAGCATATCTATTAAGACTCATTTTTGTTCTGTTTGGCAAGTACAAGAGCTGACTGCAATGTCCATGAACCAATGGCCAAACAAGTTATTTTCCATGACCTGTAAATTGGTGCTATCTGTCTGGAGGTTTAATCCTTAACTTCCTGCATACTTCTTCTGAAGTGGTTGGAAAACTGTGAAATTATGGGATGCAGAAGTGGAAATGGTTATTTTATTTATTTATTTGATTTGATTTGTATACAGCCCTTCCAAAATGGCTCAGGGGTTACCCTTTCCAATAGGGACCAAAACGATTAAACAGCAGTTAAGGAAAATTGTTTGTTTGTTATATGTACTGTATATGTACTGCTCAACAGGCCAGTGTCCTCAAAGTGGTTTACAAAAAGAACATCAAAAACAAAATCTAAAACACAAGAATAATAAGTACAAAACCCTAAAACTATTAAAACAGCTGGTAAACTGATACCGAGCCAGAAGCAGGCAACCAAGAGGATGCTCCCCATCTCTGTCACCCACACGGCCACCCACTTGCTCTCATTTCCACCTCCACTTGCTGCTCCTGCTTCTGGGCCAGCTGCTTCTGGGCAATTGTCCTACTGCGGTGCATTACAATCATGCTGTCATGTCATAAGGCGACATCATTATAAACTTATGTGGCAGGCTGGTTGCCCAGATACAGCCAGCAGTGGCAGGAGCAGCAGGTGGAGGCAGTAAGGAGAGCGAGGGGGTGGACAGCTGGGCAACGGGGACCTCCTGCTTGATGGGAGGCTCCTGCCCATGTGGCAATGGGGGAGGGTTGCCACCAATCCTTGGGTCAGCACTGAGAGGAAGGCTTTCACCTGGCACCTAAACTAATTCAAAGTGCATCCTTCATTCCCTGAAGTGCTACCTTTCCACACCCAGGGCCAGCAAGACAGGCAGAGCTGAGGGGTCTCAATGTGTGGATGAGACAGTGGCGCTGGGAGGAGGGGTTTAGATTTGTTAGATACTGGGATACATTTTGGGGCAAGCAAAGCCTGTACAAAAGGGATGGGCTCCACTTAAACCAAGGTGGAACCAGACTGCTGGCCCTTAAATTCAAAAAGGTTGCAGAGCAGCTTTTAAAATGATGCCTGGGGGATTGATCACTGGAACTGGGTGGTATCTCGTTCAGCAAGCAAAATGCCCTAAGCTGTGAGGCTGCAAAAGCTTCAGATACCACACATTAAGGTCATCAGAGGAGGTCTGTCTCCAGTTACCACTGGTTCATTTGGTGGCGACTCAGAGGTAGGTGTTCTCTGTAGCTGCTCCCAGGCTGTGGAATGCACTCCCAGCAGAAATTCGTAATCTTAAATCCTTAGTGACCTTCAAGAGAGCCCTTAAAACGCATCTGTTTGGCCTGGCCTTTCAGGGTTTTTAATTTGTTTTAATTGTTTTAATGTTTGCCCTGGTTCTCCAGGGTTTTTAGCTGTTTGAATGTTTAATTGGTTTTATTCTGTTTTTATAGTTTTGATTTTAATTGTTAACTGGTTTTACTTGATTTTATTCTGTTGTAAACCGCCCTGAGCCATTTTGGAAGGGCGGTATATAAATCAATCAATCAAACAAACAAACAAATAAAAAACCAGAAGGGGATGGAATAGAACCAGGAGCAGAGCACACAAACACATGACAGCACAGCTGGTCAAAAAGGTCAAGCGAAAGTAAGGGAGAAAGAACATGTCAATGCCAGATAAGAGACTCAGCATATAGGTGTTTATATACCAGTGCCAGAAGCCTCCAATCCAAGATGGGTAAGCTGGAGTACTTGATTGCTGATGAAAAAACATAGATATCGTGGGCATAATAGAAACCTCATGGAATGAGGGGCACTGTTATTCCTGGATACAAGCTCTACAGAAAGGACAGGGAGGGGAGGATTGGTGGTGGAGTAGCACCACTGAATATTAAAGAAGGGATAGAATCCAACAAGCTAGGGGGGAAAGGAGGATTGGAATCCTTCACAGAATCATTATGGGTGACAATACAGGACTGGAATGAAATGTGTTACTAGAGATGTGCTATTGCACTCTAGATCAAAGCACTTGGGTTGGAGAAGAAAATCAGAGAGGCATCAAAGAGAGACAGAGCTGTAATAATGGGTGACTTCCATTACCCTCATATAGACTGTGTGGGTATTGACAGAGAGGCCAAATTTCTAGACATGCTAAATGACCATGTCTGAGAACAGATGGTCATGGAACCAACCAGAGAGAAGGCAATCCTAGACTTAATCCTGAGTGGTGCCCAGGACCTGGTGTGAGATGTAAGAGTTGCAGAACCAGTGGAGAATAGTGACTATAGTGTAATCCAATTCAGCTTATATGTGAGTGGAGCATTGACAAGGAAGTCCAACACTGATGTGTTGGACTTCAGAAGAGGAAACTTCTCAAAAAATATGGAGACTGGTAAAAAGGAAGCTGAAAGGAAAAGTCAGAAGGGTCAAATCACTCCAGAAAGCATGGAACTTATTAAAAGCCACAATAATAGAAGGTCATTTGGAATGTATACCAAGAAGGGGGTAAGGAACCACCAAGTTCAGGAGAATGCCAGCATGACTTACAAGTGGAGTCAGAGAAGTTATAAAAGGGAAGAAGACTTCTTTCAGAAAACGGAAGTCCTGCCCAAATGAAGAGAACAGAAAGGAAAAATAAACTCTGGTAAAGGAAATGCAAGGAGACCACCATAAGGGATACAAAAAGAGAATTTGAGGAGCATCCATCTAGAAGTGTTAAGGGGTATAACAAAAACGTATTTAAGTATATCAGAAGCAGAAAACCTGTCAGGGAGGCGGTTGGACACTTAGATAATGAGGGCATTATAGGGATTATTAAAGAGGATAAGAAGATTGTAGGGAAGCTGAATTAGTTCTTTGCATCTGTCTTCATGGTGGAGGATACTGACCATACACCTGCTCTGGAGCTTCTCAGGCTTGGAGGCTGAAGAAGTGGGCCAATTTGAGGCGACTAGAGAGGATGTTCTAAACTAACGTGAAAAACAAAAAAATTAACAGATCAACCACCCAAGAATTCTGAAGGAACACAAATGTGAAATTGCTGATCTCCTAGAAAAAATATGTAAATTGTCCCCTTCAATCAGGCTTTGCACCAGAGGACTGGAAAGTAGCTACTGTAACTCTGATTTTCAAAAAGGGATCGGGGCAATGAGTGGGGGGAGATCTGGGAAATTACAAGCCAGTTAGCTTAACTTCTGTGATGGGCAAATGGATGGAAAACATACTTAAAGGGAAAATTGTTAAACCTATAGAAGAACAGGCCTTGCTGATGGAGAACCAGCATGGCTTCTATAAGGGCAAGTCTTGCCTCACCAAATTTTGGAGTTCTTTGAGAGTGTCAGCAGGCATGTGGATAAAAGTGATCCAGTTGACATAGTATACTTGGACTTTAAAAGGCTTTTGACAAAGTGCCCCAACACAGGTTCTTGAGTAAACAGCAGTCATGAGATAAGGGGACAGGTTCATGTGTGGATCGCTAACTGGATCCAAAATAGAGGGTATGTTTGGAATTAGAGGGTGTGTTTGGAAACCTAATGGACAGTTTTCACAATGGAGTAAGAAGTGGGGTCCCCCAGGGATTTGTACTGGGACCAGTGCTCTTTAACATGTTTATACATGCTCTAGAAGTTGGGGTAAGCAGCGAAGTGGTCAAATTTGCAAATGACACTAAAATATTTAGGGTAGTGAAATCTGCAACAGATTGTGAGGAGCTCCAAAAGGATCTCTCCAAACTGGGTGAGAGGGTGACAAAATGGCATATGTGGTTCAATGTAAGCAAGTGTAAAGTGATGCATACTGGGGTAATAAACAACAAAAGAACACCCAACTTCACAAATATGCTGATGGGGTCTGAGCTCTCAGTGACTGACCAGGAGAGAGATCTTGGGGTTGAGGTGGACAGTTCACTGAAAATATTGACTCGGTGTGTGGCAGCAGTGAAAAAGGCAAATTCCATGCTAGGGATCATTAGGGATCATTAGGAAGTAATGGTGTGCAAACAGGTTCAATGTCGAATGTGTTCGACGTCAAACTGGTTTGGTTCGGCCGGTCAGGGTCAAACCGAACCACCCTCTGTTCAGTCCGACTTTGGATCGGACCCCACTGGGTGTTCGCGATTTATTTTAAATTTTTTAATAATATATTATAATATTAGTGTTTTTATTTTCAATCCCCTTCCTAATAGGGGTGTGCATGGAACTGGCTGGCCCTGCTCGGTTCGAGTCTGAACTGAACCCAAACTGAAACAGGCCAGTTTGGTCCATCCCCTCTTTGACACCCCCGGTTTGGTTGGTCCCCCCCCACATTTTAAATCACTTACTCCCTCTGGGGGACTTCCTCTAGTTGGTGGTGTGGGGGTCTGCAGGGGTTCCCCCTCCCCCGTCAGCCTCCTTGCCACCCTAACTGGCCATTCAGCTGGCTCTTCAGCCTGTTCAGGCCTTCCCCCTCCAGCATGGTGCCCATTTTAGAGACCGCCGCACCTGCGCTATGACCCAGGTTATGCAGAGGCCCATTAAGAAGGATCTTGCAGAACTGGAAAACATGCAGAAGAGGGCAACCAAGACAATCAGGGGCCTGGAGCACCTTCTTGATGAGGCAAGGCTACAGCATCTGGGGCTTTTTAGATTGGAAAAGTGGTGACTATGGGGAGACGTTATAGAGATGTATTAAATTATGCATCGAGTAGAGAGAGTGGACAGAGAGAACAACACAACACTAGAACCAAGGGTCATCCCATGAAATGGATTCTATGAAACTGATGAAATTTAGGACCGATAAAAGGAAGTACTTTTTCATACAGCGCATAATTGATCTATGGAATTCTCTGCCATGGGATGTGGTGATGGCCACTAGCTTGGAAGGCTTTAAAAGGGGCTTAGACAAATTCATGGAGGACAGGTCTATCAATGGCTACTAGTCTGGTGGCTATAAGCCACCTCCAGCCTCAGAGGCAAGATGCCTCTAAATAGCAATTGCAGGGGAGTAACAGCAGGAGAGAGGGCATGCCCTCAACTCTTGCCTTTGGGCTTCTCAGAGGCATCTGATGGACAACTGTGAGAAACAGGATGCTGGACTCGATAGGCCTTGGGCCTGATCCAGCAGGGCTGTTCTTATGCACTATAAAGCAAGAGTAGAGAGCAGAAGGGGAAATTGCATTGCTCCATCCTGTGGCGCTCAATTATACCTGATAGATATTATAAAGATGCCCCATGTTTGTGAAGAATGCCAGCAGATGTTACAAAGTAATAATGAAATTAGAAACATAGTTACATTAATAGCAGAAAAAAATCTATAGAGACGTCTGTACATATAATGCTGAATTGTCATATTTTTCAGTGGAATGACTATGCTTTTATAATACATCGTTTCTTTCTTCAATGTAAGTTCATATTAGAGATAAATTATGAATTCAAATTGCAAACAGTACGGCTCTCCACACGAGTAGTGTGGAGAGCCTAAAGGGGGTTTGTGGGGAGAGCGGGCTTGACCCACTCTCCCCGCAGACCATTGGCTAGCTGCTGGATTGGCCGCCCAGACTGTTACTGGCTCCGTCACGGAGCCGGTTGGGGCAGCAGAGTTCAGGGGCCTCCTGGCCCTCAGAAGTCCCAGAATGATCCACGCGAGTGCACGGGGCATTCTGGGGAGCCTCCTGATGCCGGAAGGGGGGCTACTCATGAGTCGCTGCAGCGCGGAGCCACGCTGTGGCAACACACCATCCCTTGACCCAATTTTCGGGCTTGCGCCTGAAACCTGGGTTGAGCTGTGGGCCATTTAAGAGGGCTTGCTGCTGTGCTGCCACCGGGAGCCACACAGTTCCCAGCGGGTCTCACAAACAGCGGAAACCGGGCTGGGCTCCCTTAGCCTGATTTCGGCTGGTCGTGAGGGTTGCCTCAGTGAGTGATAAATATATATTGAATGGCTACAATATTATTAAAAATAAAATACTTTCTCACCACATTTTCTTAGTACAATCCCTTGTTATACAAGATCCATTGGACTTTCTTTGATAAATCCTCTGACTGGACTTGAATAAAATCTAGCCTGGAGTTTATGCACATGAAAATGAAAATGAAAACTATATTCAAACTGCATTTTTAAAAAACCCCTCTGTGCAGTCCTCACAGAAATCCCCTGTAGGGACTGGGCATAGTTTAGGAGCTGGAAAACTTTACTGTGGAGTTTTTCTCAATTTCATGTGGGCTTTGGGGGAGTGAAATTAGGAAGTTTCTTTTTTTACATCGAAGCATGACACATTCTGTAGCACTGGGAGGAGTGAGTGCACAGCTTTCAAAGCATTAATTAAAAAATGTAAAAATAAAAGATCTTGAAATGGTAGAGATATTGCCTTGGGAAGAGAAAGCAGTTTTCTGTGTGTGAGAGAGAGCAGGATGTTGCCTGTTGTGCTTGAATGATACAGCTGAGGAAAAATAAGCCTCTAAAGATTTTCTTTTTAAAAACTAAAGCTGAAAATTTGTTTTGTACACTTTCAGGAGGCCTGGAGACCTGTGAAGCATGGTAGGGCACTTTATTTAGCCCCCCCCCCCAGGGTTTTGCCCATTTTTGCCCATTTTTGCCCTTTTCCCCAGCCTCCGGGAACCTAACACCCCCATTACCCTTGCCACAATGCCCCACTGTCTGTGGTTCCAATATCTGCAGTTCCCCCGCAGAATGGAACCCCCACAGATAACAGGGTTCACTTGTATCCCTTTTTCTTTTCTTTTTGAATTTCAAACATAATCCAAGTTAGTTTTTGAAATATAAATTTTAGGGGTTCTTTTGAAAGAACGACAATGTAAATTTTGGTTATTAACTTGAGAAAACAATGTAGTAAATAACATTTACTAAGCATGCACTGCCATACCAGGAAGGAGGGTCCCTGCTGCAGAGAGCTCCCTGAGCACTTGTGGTGCAAGGGGTAGTGATCTCTGCTAATCTCTCCTTCCCCCAGAAGTACCTTCCAACACTCAAAAACGTGTCCCCATGGGCTGTACTATGCTCAGGGACATCTTTTCATGTGAAGTACAGTTCTGGGGAAAAGAGGGATTAGCAAAAATTGCATCCCTCTTGTGCTTTAAGTACTGCATAGTGCAGAAAGCCCTCCACAGCAGGAATGCTTCTTTCTCCTCTTTCTGCTGCATAGGTGAATGCTTAATCAAGGTGTCAGCCAATGCAAAATATTGTCTTCAATATTTTTATATATTTTTTAAAAAACTAAGGGTAAAAAATGTGGATAACATAAATGAGAATTTTTAAGCCCGTATAAATCATGAAAATTTGCTTTATTTACCAAATCCATTCCAGCTTTATTGAAATGTACACCAGAAGGTTTCAGTATGAGATGATATAGTTTCTATCTCATCATAGTATTCAGTATGTTCTCATGACACTTGCACATCCACAGTCACACATTTGCACTGAGAGAAAATTATTTTCTAGGGAGACAATACTGCCACTTGGATATTAGAAAAGGATCTTGAGATATGAAATCTCACTCTCCCTCATCCTCCAACAACTGAGTAACAATGGCACATTTTTGGTGATAAAATCATTGGGCATGATCCAGACAAACTGGATCTTTTTATCCCCACAGAGTTCGAGAGGACTTAACTGTTGACCACATTGCACAATCCTAGGCACAACTGCTTGAAAATAAGCCCCACTGAACATAGCAGGACTTACTTCTAAGTAAGCAGGTAAATGATTACACGGCATATATCTCATATTGAACTCAATGCATAATGCACATTGTAATGAAGCTGGGATACCATACTGGGGCTGCAAAACAGGCAGAAAGCAGCCATGGCTGCTCTCTGGTAAGAACCACACAATCAGCATTACTTCTGTTTCTCCCATCCATTGTCATGAATTGGAGAAACATCAGTAATATTCATGCATTACTGCCAGTTCTCTCGAGTGCCAGGGCAACCTTCCGACTCTGCTGCAACCTGAAGCTGGTGTGTTTGGGCTCCATTACAATGTGAATCATGTCAATCACCAGGACTTAAGAGTGCTAAGTTTTGAATGGATCGTGCTTATTGGCTGGAAAGCACTTTAGGGATAGTTGAAGTAATATTTCCTAAGATATTTGATAAAGTGAGGGGCAAAAAGTTGAATGGAAGAGGGAGAAAGGACTATGGCCTCTAAAGTTAACACATCTTGGATATATCAGTAGCCTAGATCCAGAAATTCAGACAAAGAGAAAGCTTGAAGAGCAATTCCACAATTCAATTTTTGGGTGGGGGAGAGCAAAGATGGGGTTTTTTTTTGCAGGGAGAAAATATGTTTTGGGGGCATGCAGTAAATGAGGGGGAGAATTTCTCAAATGCTTAGGGCAGGGGGACCTGCTCCCCTGCCTACATCAGACTGTGCTTGATGTGCTCCTAAAACCCTGTTCTTATCCTCACCACACAAATGGCGTAACCTAGATGTTAAATCCTAATCAAGCCTGGGTATGTCCACTTCATACTTCATCCAGAAAGTGATTTCTCAGAAAAGCAAGGTAGTATGGACCGTGCATTACTATTGAATCAGCAAACTAGAAGGTGAATATGCATCATATGGACATTTGTCATGCACTTATACAATTTAGATGCAAAATTAGTTTTGACTCTGTTCTTAGAAGAGGCTTACAGGCTTCTAACATCAAAGCTTCTGAGCTAATTCAGAAATAAGTTGTTTATATACATAATTAAATGTTCTAATTAAAATCCCCCCCACATATGATTGCCGATGCTGAGTTAGTTGAAACCTTCAGCAGCACCAGTGCTTCTCACTTAGCACCCATACTTTGTTTGTCTGGATGGCAGACAGCAGTTCTTACTTCTCAGTAAACATGCATAGGAGTGGGCTGTTGCTGTGATTAATATACTCACATACTAGAGGCTTGCGACAGGAAGCCTTATTTGTTAAAATGGAAGTCATCATTAAGCTTCTATTTTGTAAACCCCGAAGGACCTTTTGCTACTGTTTGCTGCATGGACCAGGACCAGGCAGTGAGGAGGCTGAGGCAGCTGAAGGTGTGAGTGGCGTAGCGGAGGCTGCAGCAGCAAGGCCTGGAGACCTGCAGAGCAGCAGCAGTGCTTTGAGGCCCTTAGATTTGAGCTCCCCTTCTCTGCCATATAGCCTTTCCCTTACCTGGCCTAGGAGCCGGTGATCTCCTTCTTGGAGCTTTACAAAAAAGCTCCTTTGGGGCTGAGACGCCCACGGGGGTCTTTTGTGGCCTCTCCCTTTGGGCGAGGCACCAGGCCCACCCTGTACCAGGTTTTGAGCTCCCATCCCCCACCGCATAGCCCCTGGCCTAGGAGCCCATGATCTCCTTCTTGAGCCTCTCATTTGGGGCTGAGGTGCACACAAAGTAGGGATGTGCATAAAACCGGTTCTCCCGGTTCGGTTCGGGTCCGAATCGGGTCCGGACCGGACCGGGGAGGTTCGGTTTTGGTTTTGCCGGACCACCCCCCTGGTCTGGTTCGGTTTCGAACCAGTTCAGATCCGAACCGAACTGGTTCGGATCACAAAAAGTGGCTGGTTTTGAAGGGGACATTGTGTTCTACCTGCCACCCAAATTTCAAGTCGATTGGACCTTCCTCTGATTTTTTACAAATTTTTTTAAAAAAATTAATTCTTGCCCATAACTCACAATGTGGAGCCCTTAGGGGCAAAAAAGCTGGGGTGGGTGGTAGCCACCCATGGGTGTCCTCCACCCCAAAAATCCCAAGGCAATTGGTTGCTCCTAGTATTATTGGTGAATTTTTGAAGAAAATTTTTTTCCATTGGCTAGAATGGGGGTTTGGGGCTGCCCCAGACCCGCCTCTGTGGGGTGGCAGCACCCCCAAAATGGGTCCGGAGCCATGGCAAAAATGCCCTCAGTCCCTCCCTGAAATCCCCGTAGAGATAGGAGTGATGGTTCTGTTGTTTTTATGAGGTGTTCTGAGTGTAGATTCTATGATAGCTAATGAGATTTCCAATGAGACACCATGAATCCACTCTCATTTGCTATCACAGAATCCACACTCACTCAGAACACCTCAGAAAAACAACAGAACCATCACTCCTATCTCTACGGGGATTGCTGGGAGGGACTGAGGGCATTTTTGCCATGGCCCCGGACCCACTTTGGCGGTGCTGCCACCCCACAGAGGCGGGTCTGGGGCAGCCCCAAACCCCCATTCTAGCCAATGGAAAAAAAATTTTCTTCAAAAATTCACCAATAATACTAGGAGCAACCCAACAATTGCCACCCCATCTTTTTGGCCCCTCTCTCTGGGCGCCCTAACACGTAACACCTAGTCAGTCCATCTTAATGCCTACCTACTACCACCACTCCTATCCAAGCAAGTAAGAGGAGGACACTCAGAGAGACAACACCCACTCTCTGATCTAACAAAAAGGCCACTGCTGTGCTGCCTGCCAGCACAGCAGCAGCAGCGGAGCAGCACACTAAGCACAAGAGCAGCACACACAGAGAAGAAGCAGGAGGCGGAGCAGCAGAGCAGCAGACCTGCCGCTCTGCATGATGGGTGATGTGACGCCCAAAGAAACCACCGCCTCACTCAGTGCCTGCCACTGACTAGGCCCGACAGACAGAAGCCAGCCAACCTGCTCTGCTCTGCTCTGCTGCTCCCCATGGATGATGCACACACACCCTACATCTGCATCCAAATTAGCAGACCAGACCAAGTGCGCAGAGTCAGCACAGGCCAGCAGCCACCAGCCCAGCAACAACAACAGCTACTACTGCTACCACCACAACCAGTGTTGCCGCTACAATAACATTCCCAGTCCAGTCACGCGTGCCACAGCCTGAGCCTAGCACACAGCCAACAGCTGCTGCCAGCCAGTGCCTGGCAAGCCCAGCCAACATGAGGAGGAGAGAGCTAACAAGTAGACGGCGCACGCACATCACCAACCCATCACGACGGCGCAACTGCAAGGGGAGAGGGCACAATTACAGGCAGGAGGAGGAGGAGGAGGAGGAGGCGGGCGAGGCAATCCTAGCACAGATTTGAAAGTTTAAAATCCACCAGGACATCTTCTAGAATCTAGACTTCTGTTTTTTCTACCACCAGCTGTAGTGTCTAGTTAGTCAGTGTGCTGTGCAGCTGAGCTGAGCTGAGCTGCGTGTGAGGAAGGGTGATTGTAGCTAGTTCTTTAGTTTCAGCAGACTGAGCATTGAGCATGGGCAGTGGCCTTGGGAAGCAACACAATTACACGACACTCACCTGCTGCTGCTGGTTCTAGAAGTTGCCTCTTCTCGTCTTTTCACCTCTTCGTGTGTGTGTGTGTGTGTGTGTGTGTGTGTGCAGTGAGTGCATGCCTTTTGCCTTGCTGGAAAGAAATGCTTCTCTGGTGCACCACCACATATCTGCTCAAGGACACAGAGGCCCAAGGCAGAGGTGGTGGCACCAGTGTGAGTGCATGTGTGCTGGTGGTGTTTGCCACCACAGGTGTTTTGTGTGTGTATGTGTGCGCTGCTAGCTAGGAGGGGGGAGGGAGGCAGGGAGGGAGGCAGGGAGGCAGGGAGGCAGGGGGGAGGAAAGGGGAGGGGGAGAGGGATGTAGAGGGGATTGAAGGGGGGAGGGTCCGGCTCAGAGTTGGTCAGCCACATATTTGTGCACACACGTGCTCACGTGTGTGCTTCGGTGGGAGAGACCAGACTCTCATCATCTGCCAGACCGGGGTTGGGGGCAGGTGAGGCGGTGGTGGGCTGGAAGGGAGGGAGGATGGAAGGTGGTGAAGAGGAAGGGGAGAGGATGAGAGGGGAAGGATGGAGGGAGGCATGGGGGGGGAGGGAAAAAACATGTAGACAGACACACACCACACTACACACAGAAAGCATCCACACACAGAGACAGTGCTAGGCATCCATTCACACAGACAGACAGACAGACAGACAGACACACAACAGGAAGAGACAGACTGCGCCTGCACCACACACACACACACACAGACCCAATTCCCCCCCTGCACAGTTATCAATCAATATGTTGTGTTGGCAGCCAGTTCATTGCTATTCTGATGGTTTTGGGTTTTTTGCCATCAGCCAACATCAACAGTGACCACAATCAAGATGAACATAAGATGATAATAATTCATTCGTTTCATTTGAAAAAATCACCCAATCATTTTCTCCATGTAAACCAAGCCCCCCACACATGATTTCTGGTAACATTTTCAATAAAATCAATTCATTTGGCATTCATCATTTTGTTCTCCCTCTGTCACCTTTTTTTCTTTCTT
This sequence comes from Hemicordylus capensis, assembly GCF_027244095.1. NCBI lineage: Eukaryota > Metazoa > Chordata > Lepidosauria > Squamata > Cordylidae > Hemicordylus > Hemicordylus capensis. The sequence goes on along the minus strand of NC_069657.1, from coordinate 156,297,091 downwards.
TTGCATAATTTTGAGGCTTGATTTTGACATGGGGTTTTTAAAGAAAAAATTATTTACATGTTTATTTACATACAGTATTTACATATCTACACTGCATTTTAGAATGTATACCCGCCGCTGCCGCTAAGTCTAGTACTCCGTGGGCTGTGCTACTTTGGGGGGGTGTGCCGTGCCCACGCCAGGTCCCCAAATGCTGACAGGTGGATAGATAAAGGGCCTGTGCTGGTCAGCATTGGGTTTCTTTTTAGGTGGGCGTGGGCATTGTAAACATCTGGCCAGTCGCAGCACTACAACTACTACTACAACTGCATCTCTGTGTGGGCACACTACACGCTGCGACTGGCTGGCACGGCTCAGCATCTGTCACGTCAGCTCAGCTAGAGGTGGAAGGGGGGAGGGTAGGGATGAGCACAGAGGTCGAGCCAGGCAGGTGACCAACCATGGGGCAACCCACGGTAATCACTCGCCCGGCTCAAACTCCAGCTTGGGGTAGCCCAACAGGGGGAGGTTCACCTTAAGGAAGACCAGCTGCTCCACCAGACCAGGGTCCAAGCGGGAGCGAGAGGGTGTCACCACGTCCCCGGCACGTGAAAACACCCGCTCGCTCTGGACACTGGTTGGGGGGCAGGAGAGGAGGCACACAGCCACCACCGCCAGGTCCGGCCAGACTTGGCGGCGGCTCGCCCAGAACTGTGCGCAGTCCACGCTGTCTCCCTCCACAGGCTCCTCCAAGTACTGCGCAACGCATTGCTCAGCACTGGAGGGGGGCCTGGCAGGTCAAGCCTCCCGCATACCAGGCATGGCGCCATAGCAGAACCGCTGAAACCACTGGGCGGATCTCGAGTTGGTACCAAATGGCTGCTGCGATGGCGCCGCCTGGGATGCCGCGCTGCTGGACTGGGAAGAGGGAGGGGAAGGGGAAGCTGACGCCGGCTGGCCGCCCATGCTGCTGCTGGGTGCGGGTTGGGCCGTGAGGGCTGCCCCCGCACCACTACCAACACCCTGGTCTCTGCGGGCCCTAGCGGCCTCCTCCTCCCTAACCTTCTCGACCAGGATGCCCTTCCACCTGGGCAAGTCGTCGGCACTCACGGCATTGCCCTTGAGGGCTGGGTGACAGAGACAAGCGAGGACATACTCCTCCCTGTCTCCCAGCACATCAACGAGCCACTTGTCAACCCCAGACCTCAGCCTCCCAGCCAGAGCACGACCCTCTGGCGTGGTCAGAGAGATATGGAGTCCACCCATCAGCTTCTCGAGACCAACAGCTGTGGGCAGCGCCTGGCTCAAGGGAGTGGTGTCGCCACACAAGCCCTTCGTGGCAAGCTGGAAGGGCTCGAGTGCCGACACCGCCTCGGACATCTGCTTCCACTCTGCGTTCGAGAAGTCGCAGACATCCAAGGACTCATCCCTCGCCAGGGCGACAAGGGCTCTCGCCTGCTCCAACAGGCGCTGGAACAGGAGGAAGGTGGAGTTCCACCGCGTCTCCACATCCGTAGGGATGAGATGGCGAGGAAGGCCAAGGTCATCCTGCTTCTGGCGAAGCAGTCTCCTGGACTTCTCGCTGCAGTGGAAGTGGGCGGCCAGCTTGCGGGACTTATACACAAGCGTGGCCGTGGCAGCAACAGCAGCTGGGATGGGGCGGGCCCCCTTCTCCTGAGACGCCTTCAGCTCCTTAAGGCCAAGGGCGTCCCTGACGGTCAGATGGAGCGTGTGTGCCATACACCGTATGTTCACACAGTCCATGACTGTCTCGACAGCGGCGGTAACGTTGGCTCTATTGTCGGTGACAATGAAGCCGCGGGAGAGGTGTGGACACCCGCCAATCCACTCCTCTATCTGGCGGTCGAGTACGGCCGCCACCTCCTCCGCGGTGTGCCTCGTGTCCATCGTCTCCACGTGCAGGACGGCCCACCTGTGCCGTAGTGCATCGGGAGCCGCGCCGGACCCGGAAGCATCGCCCGCGGAGGTCCCCTCACTCTCCGGGCCCCACCAGTGGGCAGTGAGGGCCAGGAAAGAAGCGTGCATCCCACTGACACTGGTCCAGAGGTCAGTCGTGAAATGCACGCTTGTCCCGGCCGGAGCTGCACGCAGCTCGGCCGACACGAGCTCCCTGCACCGGCGGTACAGGGAGGGGACCACGTTCCGGCTGAACGTGGTCCTTGAGGGGATGACGTATTCGGGAGCCAGGTATTGGAGAATCCGGCGGAAGCCGTTGTTCTCGACCACCTGAAACTGCTGGTCATCGGTGGAAATCATCTCCCCTATGAGGCGGGTGAGGTGATGATGGTCCACGCGAACAATACGCTGGCTGCCCGAGGACTGCGTCCACCGCTGGACGGGCAGTGTAGCCTGCCTGCTGGCTGGCACACTGCCGCTGCCCGCCCTAGTGGCAGATGCACAAGGCGCACTAGCGCTGCCAGCCTGTCCCCTGAGACCTGGGTGGTGACGCTCTAGGTGTCTCCACATAGGTGTCGTACCCAGGTGCGCAGGGTCCCTTCCACGGCTGACAAGCATCCTGCAGTGGACACAGCGGGCGTGGAATGGGTCATCTTGAGGGACCTCAAAATGCACCCATGCACCACTGCCCTTGGCCTCCTGCGCCCTGGGCGCCATCCTAGGCCGTTTCTCGCAGGGTGGCTGCAGTCCTGGGGGGGGGCGGCCGCCGCTGCCTGCCCACTGCTGCCACCCAACCCGCCCCTTCCGCCCTCCACAGCGGAGGAAGGGCCCGGCTCAACTGGCATCGGAGAGGCAGGCCTCTCCTCCACCACCTCGCCAGACCGCTCCCCACCAGAGTGTCGGGCTTCACGGGGGGGGGGGGCCACTGAGCGGCGAAAGGATAGGGGGAAGGGGCCCCAGAGGGAGGGAGAACCTGGCTGCATCGCTGCCAGCCGCACGGTCCTCACCGCCCTCTACCTGCTCTTCCAACTCCACAGTCTCCTCCACCTCAACAACTGGCGGTAGCTCAGCAGCACCTGGTGCCGCCGGCGAGGAGGGACCCGCCACAGCCCTAACGGTGCCTCTGCCTCTGCCGCGATTGGCGGCAGCAGGCGTGGGGAACTGAATCCTGCGCACCAAAGATGGGGCTGGAGCAAAGAATTATCCAATGGGGAGAACTGGGGTGTCCTCAGGCTCCCCGCGTCCTCTCCCTCCCCGTGCCGCAGGCGCACCCCGCACCTGGCCTCTCCCACCTCTGCCTGCCAGCCTTGAGCGAGCCCTGCCCGCCACACGGCGCTCAGACATGCTGCTAGGTCAGAAGGAGGGAGACTTTAGGAGGAAGGCCAGACAGGGTCAAAAAAATAATTTGGAGGGGCTTAGGGGCCAAAAAAAAGGCAGCTGATTTGGAGGCGGCGGGGGGAAAGTTTGTTTTCAAAAAAGGAAGCCAATTGGGGGGAAAGGAAGACTTTTTGATATTGGGGGGGAAGCCAATCGAAGTGAGGGGGAGGGTGTCCTTTTTGAATTTGGGAGTCAACCACCAAGCCAATTGGGGAGATGGGTCTGGGAGGGTTTTTTTTAGAAAAATAGGGGGTTAAAGGGTGGAACCCCGGTGTGGGAGGGTGGCACGGGCAGTTGGGTGGAGTAGTTGTGGTGTGGGTGGCAAGTTTTTAACTTTTTTTGGGGGGGAGAGTGGATGGGGGGAGGGCACAGCACCTACCGGGGGTGGGGGAGGGATGCAGTCAACGCTTGGGAACCTGCAGATCAAAGGAGGAAAGCCTTATTTAGTGAACTGGAACACAAAGTGTGGGTTCTGGGGGGTGGTTCTCAAGTAATGCTCCTGTGGGGGGAGCATCAAACTCAATGCAGCCTATTTAGTGACTCTAAATTGCACACAACCAAAACCAGAACCCAGTCACACCAACACAGAGGTTGAACCCACCCACTCTGTGACTCTGCCTGCCCAATGCCATGGCAAGCAAGCAGCAGCAAACACTTGATGGCAGCCTCATGGATTGAACATCATGATCATCATCATACGTGTGTATTGGCCCAGCATGTAGTGGCAGCATCAGAGCCCAGCCAGGACCCCACTCAGACTGCCCCAGAGGCAAGGAAGCACTCTGGCATGGCATGGGCCCAGCATGTAGTGGCAGCATCAGAGCCCAGCCAGGACCCCACTCAGACTGCCCCAGAGGCAAGGAAGCACTCTGGCATGGCATGGGCCCAGCATGTAGTGGCAGCATCGCATCAGAACCCTGGACCCCACTCAGACTGCCCCAGAGGCAAGGAAGCACTCTGGAAGGCACCTGTTCAAAAACCACCTGCAAGACGCATGCAATGCAACGCAACACACAGCAGCAATTTCTTTATTGGGCATGGGCATGAAGACACAAGTTTTACAACAGTACATCTCCTCTCCAAGGTTCCCTCCCTCCTCCCCACACCCAAATGCATTTCAGAATAGGGGTGTCCCTATTTAAAACCGCCAGCTAGGGAGAGAAAGGGGCAACAAAAGGTGCACAATCGCACACGCACTAACCCCTCTTCTTCCGGTCCTTCTCCTGCCGCTCACTGCTGGTCACGGATTCGCCGCCGCCAGCCAGCCACCCTGGGCTGAGACACAGCAGGGCAGCCGCACGAGGCACACAGGCAAGAGGGGTAGTTCAACAACGATGGAGGGGCAGAAGTGAGGAGACAACACTATTTGTGTCGCTCAACTCACCCCCAAGCAGAGACAAAATCAACCAAAAACTATAAAAAGAAATAAAAAACCGATGGCAGCCGCCAGGTGGGTAGGCTACTGTGTGCGGCTGCAGCTGTGGGAGAGGAGGTGGAAAGTGAAGGGGAGCAGAGAGAGAAAAGACTAAGAGAGAGAGAAAAGAGAGGGGGGGCAGGGACAAAGAGAAAGAGAGGAGAGAGAGAGAAAAGAAAGAGAGAGAGAGGAGAAATAGAGAGGATAGAGAGAAAGAGGAGAGAGGAGAAGTGCAGCGCAGCAGGGAGGGGGGATTCAGGTGTGGGGGGAGGACACAGCAGTAGCAGCGGTCCAAAGAGGTGGGGGGAGCAGAGAGGGTGTGTGTGGTTGGGGGCTAGTGTGTGGCAGGGGGCCTGGGGTAAGTGGAGAGAGTCAGGGGCAAGGAGAAAAAGAGGTGGGGTGGGGGGAGCAGAGAGGGTGTGTGTGGTTGGGGGCTAGTGTGTGGCAGGGGGCCTGGGGTAAGTGGAGAGAGTCAGGGGCAAGGAGAAAAAGAGGTGGGGTGGGGGGAGCAGAGAGGGTGTGTGTGGTTGGGGGCTAGTGTGTGGCAGGGGGTCTGGGGTAAGTGGAGAGAGTCAGGGGCAAGGAGGAAAAGAGGTGGGGTGGGGGGAGCAGAGAGGGTGTGTGTGGTTGGGGGCTAGTGTGTGGCAGGGGGCCTGGGGTAAGTGGAGAGAGTCAGGGGCAAGGAGAAAAAGAGGTGGGGTGAGCAGAGAGGGTGTGTGTGGTTGGGGGCTAGTGTGTGGCAGGGGGCCTGGGGTAAGTGGAGAGAGTCGGGGGCAAGGAGAAAAAGAGGTGGGGTGGGGGGAGCAGAGAGGGTGTGTGTGGTTGGGGGCTAGTGTGTGGCAGGGGGCTTGGGGTAAGTGGAGAGAGTCAGGGGCAAGGAGAAAAAGAGGTGGGGTGGGGGGAGCAGAGAGGGTGTGTGTGGCTGGGGGCTAGTGTGTGGCAGGGGGCCTGGGGTAAGTGGAGAGAGTCAGGGGCAAGGAGAAAAAGAGGTGGGATGGGGGGAGCAGAGAGGGTGTGTGTGGTTGGGGGCTAGTGTGTGGCAGGGGGCCTGGGGTAAGTGGAGAGAGTCAGGGGCAAGGAGAAAAAGAGGTGGGGTGGGGGGAGCAGAGAGGGTGTGTGTGGTTGGGGGCTAGTGTGTGGCAGGGGGCCTGGGGTAAGTGGAGAGAGTCAGGGGCAAGGAGAAAAAGAGGTGGGGTGGGGGGAGCAGAGAGGGTGTGTGTGGTTGGGGGCTAGTGTGTGGCAGAGGGGTGTTGGGGGGAAGGGGAGGGGGCAACAACAAACAGCAAAGGAGAAACTGGAACAACTCGGGCAGCAGCAGCGATTAGGCTGGATGGGGTGGTTGGGGGAGGAGCTGGGCCTGGGCTAGGGTCTGGGAGGAGGGAGGGTGGGGGGGCAGGCAGGGGGTGGGAGGAGTAGGAGGGTAGCAAAATATATAAAGCAATATATATCAAGAGAACACAAGCCAGAAGTTAAAAAAAAAATGAAAAGAAAGACTATAACCAGCAGAAAAAACTTGGGGTTGGGGGTGTGGGGAGGGGGAACCAAACACAGACTCTGAGGGGGGCCACTAAGTGAACAGAGACAATGAAACCACAATTGCTGCAAATTAATAATAGCAAATGAATAAGTGGAACTGCAAGCAAAGAAAACTGGACTCTGTTTGGCAGCAGCAAACTTGGGAGAAGGCTGGATGGGGTGGGGTTGGGGTGGGGTGTGGTTGGACTTGGAGGGGCAAGTTGGGAGCAGGGAACCAAAACTGATTATATGGGACAACAAGAAACAACAACAGAATCCTCTGGGGGTGGGGGGGAGGGATTCAGGGAACCAACTCGCAGGGCAGCAGCAGTCAGCAGAAACAAACAAAATGGTACAATTTAAGCAAAACCAGCAAGCAATATATAAATGAAACCAATGGAATGCAATGTGAAAATCAAAAAGTTGGACAAAAACAAGGCAGGACAAAGAGCAATAATTAATGGAAGAAGTTTTAAAGCAATGAGGATGCAGTGGGTGGGAGTGGGGGAGGGGGAGGGTAGGCCCAAAGGATGAGAAGGGAAAGGGGGGGAGGGGGGGAGAAAAGCAGACAGACAAGGAACAGGGAAAATTGGGGGAAATTAAGAAGAAAGTAAAGTGAAGTAACACACAGTATACAGACAAGAGACAGACAGAGAGAGGAGACACACAGAGAGTCACAAAGGGCAGGTGGACAAAGGATTAGACAGAGCACACACAGAGAGACACAGGACACAGTCAGGACTCACAGAGACACCAGAGCAGCCAGCAAAGGGCAAGCAGGTCTCAGAGATGATCCCACAACTGCAGCCAAGAGAAGTTTCCAGAGAAGAGGCTTGGGTTTATATAGGTTTGAAATTCCCTCCTTTGGGAGCCCCCACCTTTGCACTCCCCCCACGGCCAACAGGGTGCCAGCTCTCAACAGTGCAACAGCCAAGCAGCCTACCAGACCAAAGGACTCATTCTGGCCAATCAAGGATCAATAGCGCAGCCAATACAATGCCTGGAAATAGCATCACAAAATGGATGCAAGGAGGAGCAAAAGTTTCGGGAAGGAGACACAAAATGGAGGACACACTTGGAACTTTAAAGAGACACTCCAGAGACTCAATTTCATTCCTGAACCGGTTCGGGAAACCCGAGCCGGTTCGGTACCGAACCGGCTCGAATTCGGTCCGGCTCGGTCCCGGAAGGGCCCGATTCGGTCCGGGATCGAGCCGCCGGATCCGGACCGGTTCGGGACGAACCGGGCCGGATCCGGACCGAACCGCACATCCCTAACACAAAGCCCATTTGCAGCCTCTTCCTTTGGGCAAGGCACCAGCCCCGTTCCAGTAGCCAGGCAGCCTACTGTCACTGCAGGGCGGCTAATGCACCCTCAAGCCTTGGCTCCTCCCCCTGCACCGATTTCAGTCCAGTGGGGGGGGGGTCCAGAGATTATCTGGGGTGAGCCTTCATCAGTTGTCCAGGAGCAGGCATTCATTAAGCAGGGGCATTCATTACTTCATTGTTGGGGACATTCTTAACTCATTGATTTTGGGCATTAATTACTGCATTGATGGAGGGGCATTTCTTAATTCATTGATTGGGTGGCATTCTTAATAAATTGATTGGGGGCATTCTTAATTCATTAATTTGGGGCATTCACTCCTTAATTGCATTGGGCGCACTCATTAAATGGGGTTTATTTAATAGGTTTAATTGATTGGGGGCATTTGATTGGTGGCTCCAGTGGGGGCCAATGGCATCGAGGAAAGGGCCCAGCAAGGCTAAGGGCAAGGGGAAGGCTCCAGCCTCTAAGCATATGGTGCCTCGGCCCGCAGAGCCTGAAGCTTTCTCCTCTTCTGAGGATGAGGGGCAGTTTGTCATGGCGCAGATATTGTTCCACCTGAAGGAGTTAGAGCCAAGTAAGCAGCCCCATTTGGCAAGAGGTCCAGAATGGGTACAAAAGAGGGCTCAAAGAAAGCTGGGATTCAGGCTAACAAGCAGCTGCAACTCTTACGTTGATTGAGTTGAGGCTCGGTGCACTGGAAAAAGGGGCCAGGACAGAGGCTAGGATAGCAGAACCTGACCGGCCAGTGGAGGCTCCCTCCCAAACACTCTGGATATAGATGTGGTATCCTTTGGTGAGTCTGACTGGGGCTGGGGTTATCCTCCATGGGCTGGGCATCTGGCTAACATCTGGGGGGGACTGCCAGCATGGCCAGTGGATCCGGGGTTCATGGCCCCTGCCTGGGGAGCTGCCCCAGTGGCACATGGAGGGGGCATCTGGGAGCCTGAAAAGAAGGCAGTGCTGGTCACGCAGCAGCAGATGACATCATGGGAGCTGAACTGGGGTGGTGAAAAGGCACTGGGTGCAGGCCCCAGGTCGGAGGGCAATGGAGGGGTGGCAGCAACTGACAAGAAGGTAAAGCACAACCCCCACAGGGATGTGTCTTTGCCCCTTGGGTCCACTTGTTGTTGTCCACGAAATAAAAGATGTGAAGGAATGTTGTTCTGTGAAACTGAGCCAGGAAAGCCCAGGAAATGGGACAAACAGGACCTAGGGACAAGTTCAGGCACAAACTGGTGGACTGCAACTGGTCCAAGTGATTGATGGGTTACATGGTGTACGTGGGGATTCTGTTGCAGAAGCAGCTGGGGAGGGGAGCATGGTTAAGTACCTCGACATTATCTGCCATGTGTTCTCAGTATTTAGTGGGCCCGTTTCGGCCTGTTACGATTGGGTGGGTTGGGGTGGGTCATGTTTCCCTCCGCTCAGCATCAGGGGCACACCTAGGTCCAAAAGCAGCCCGGACCTGAAGGGCTTTGGAGGCTGCCCCTGCCGTGAGGCCCACCTTAATTTTTTTTTAAATTCCTGCTGCCACCCTGCCACTGCTCCTGTCTCCATGGAGGGGCCCTCCAAATGATGGAGGGGGTCCCCAACATGAAACGTTTCAAGGGTTGCTGCCCGCTTGACGAGGACATCGGCGGGCGGGGGCCTGCTCCGGGTGCCGACAATGAGGGAGGCCCAGCTGTCGTGCACTCAGGACAGGGCCTTCTCTGTTGCTGCTCCTAGACTCTGGAATGCTCTCCCGGTGGCCATTCGTTCCTCGGACTCCATCACAGCTTTTAGAAAGCTTTTAAAGACTTGGCTTTTTACCCAGGCTTTTACATAATCGTTTTTTACTGCTGTTCTTGTGTGTTTTTTATCTGCTGTCTTGTTTTTATGTATGTTTTTAGCTTGATGTTTTTACTGCTTTTATTGTATGTTTTAATTTTTGTAAACCGCCTTGGGGTTTTCTTTTAAAGAAAGGTGGTATAAAAATGTAAAAATAAAAATAAAATAAAAATAAATTATTCACACTGCACAGGTGCACCCTCTGGACAGGCGACTCCTGTAGTGGGGGGAGGCCTGCTCCATTTGCCGCTTACCCCCCACCCTGGCACTGAAGATCACAAATATCAGTGTGGAGCAGCGGCGGGCATGGATGGGGCTCTGGGAGGCCCCCCCTGATCATTTTGAGGCCCCCCAGGAGGTAGGAGGCCATGGACCTTGTCCCTGAAGTTTGTGGCTAAATCTGCCTCTGCTCAGTGGGGGAAAGGAGAGGTATCTGCACTCTGGCTAGTTAGATACCTCGTTGAAAGTCTTATTTCTGCTGTACATTGAACAAGTGGCCCTATTTTACTCCATTTAAGTGTGTTCTATCTTCATTGGGGCCTGGGGGTGCAATGAACAGACCCAGAGGAAATTGATCTCCAGTGATTTCCAACTGGCAAGTCTAGACAACACTAAAGGTGTTTTAAATAATTAATTTAAATCATTAAATATGATTTATACTACTTGATGGATTCAAAAACCTCTATTCAAGGAATCCAAGGATATTATTTTTAAAAGGTAAGATATTGATCACCTGAACCTGGAGGATCCCATTGTGAGGATATCCATCTTAAAAATGACACATCTTCAGGCTTCTGTGCTATAACAAATTATGGTGATTTGGTGTATTTTGTTTTATGTACTCTGATAATCTACTAGCATGATCAAACTTACGGTATTCAGTTGACATTTTTCATGGAAGCAATGCCCTAGAGACTTGTCTGGCTACTCAGACTAATGGATTATTATTGAGGATACGACACACTGGAAGAATAATTATGTCTTCATTCAGAGAAATACCAAACTGGTCTGAAGAAACATTGATACTCCCAGCCATGAATAAAAAAGAAGTGATATTTGGCTGAGTTAAACCCATTATCCAGAACATCACAGCAACCAAATAGTATTAATTTCACAGTTACTTTGCTTGTACTTTATATTTATAACACAGCAATCTCCCAATAAGAGAGCTTCACAAAGGGATGCTTATTAATGTTCTTTTGGTACTTGGGTACATGTCACCGAGTACAAATAACAGAGGCACCCCATGCATGTAGAATTAGGCAAGTGTCTTTTAAAAACTCAGAAGAAGCTACTGTGCAAGAATTGAGCCATCACATCCAAGTTTTTAAAGTTACCCATAATAGTAGAAATGACCCTTTCCCCTTTATTAAGCATGCATAGATACTGCATTTGGTATTGTCTACCTGAATAGAAAAAGTACAGTGATGTACATCACTTTTTCAGTGATGTACTGGGGTCCAATGTCCTCTCCACAGTTTCACTGTTTTCTGAGCTATTAGGATAAACCCTCACCTTTTTGTCCTCAACCATGAGGGAAAGCCAACATCCAGACAAATGAAGCACCAGTGCTCCATGAGAAATGCTGGTGCTTCTGTACTGTAGACTAACATAGCTCGTGTGTGTGTGTGTGTTGTGTGTGTGTGATTCTCCACGATTCCACAGCTATTAGACATTATCTATTATTATTCCACATTATCTATTATTATTCCACAGCTATTATTCATTATCTGAATCATTTATTTTATTATGGACATTTATTTATTGTGAAGTGCTTAATCCATGTCAAGCACTCGAGAAATAACAAATGATGATAGTAATTATTAAGCCAAAAACATTGTAAGGAACTAAACATGATGCATAATAGCAAAATAAGGGCATGGCAAATCTTTTGTTTAAAATATTAACGTTCACTCGCGTTCTACAACAGAAGCCAGATTATACATGGAATCAGAGTTTCCCTGTACATAATTATCCCTTTGGCACTAATTTCGTATTAGGCTGTCAGGAACAGAGATACTTCTCTAATTAATCATGATTATTCTTATCAGCAAATTCGTTTTGAAAAATTCATGGCATTCACTCTTTTTCAATGCTGGTTTATGATATTGGGAATGATGCCCTAATAAACAGAGCCTTTGCATCATTATGCAGTTATGATGCTGAATTAATCACAATGGTAGGTTGGCGAATACATTTATTTTCAGAGTCTCCTGTTTAATTCATCATTACAACTTTTCTTGCATAACTCACATTTTACTCAACAGTGTTAGTGGATCTGAAAGCTTTTGCTGCCATGCAGTTCTTCCAGAAGATAATAAATACTTGGGTCTCTCACGCACTTGAATCAAATATAACATTATTTCCTACTGGTGTTATTAGAAGTTTGATAGAATTTGTTAATAGAAAACTGAATGGGTGGGATAACTTTCCATGTCCTTCATTGTAAGGGTCATCCTACATTTGGGAATATTTTTAATAGTTATTACTGGAAATCTAAGAAACTTCCTGGAAACACAATACTGTATATTCAGTAATCCAAAAACCTTCGGTTTAAGATAAGAGTTAAGTTGTTTTACATTTTCACTCGTGCTCTAAAAAGAATGACATTTGCAAGTTAAGGTGCCACCATATAAGCTGTAAAGACTTTGTACAGTTTAGTATATGACAATATATTTAGAAATGAGACTCCATGTACCTGCTCTTTTCCTTGATCAGAGATGCATCAGGCAGAAATTCACCAGGGGCATCTCTAGGAAGTGATTAGGGAAGCTGCACCTGTTAAATGTCTGCCTGGATGTATCCCTCTCCAATCCAATGTCCAGTTGAAAGGCCAAGGCAAAGTGCTGGTACATGGAGCCTCATTTCTAAAGCCGTAATTCTATGCCAGACTATACAAAAGTCATTACAGTTTATATGACACAGAAGTTAAGATGGGCACCTTAACCTGCAGTTTCCATTCTTTTTAGAGCATGAGTGAAAATGTAAAGCATCCTTACTCTCATCTTAAACGAAACATTTTTGGATTATTGAATTTAGTTTAATCAATACTGATTACAAATCAGCTGGCCACACAGAGGCCAAGAATAAGGAGACATGAATCTGTAGATGTGATGCTGGCACCATGGGTGCTTGTAGGAGGTCAAATCCAAATTGCCCTTTCTGAATTCCACATCTGTAGTGTCTTTAATACATGAAAATTAGGGAGCGCTATTCCATTCGTCAGCGGGAGACCTTTAAAAAAAGATCTGAGAGGATTTCTTGTAGCAGATTCTAGCTGCCAGACTTGGACACCCCGTTTTGCAAGGCTGATTTCACACATGTTGCTCACATACAACAATTGTTCCTGAACACTCAATTCCTTCTGCTACCACCAATGTATGTCAATGAGGGTCTTCCGGCCCGCAGGGACATTTGGAGGGGGTAAGCAGAGGAAAGAGGAGAATAGGAAAATAGTTGCATGTGGGCAATGTTCTAACACAAGGGCAGGGTCGGTCTGGATGGTGCTCAATCCCCCTCCCTCCATTTAAATCAATATTTAATTGTGTTCTTTTTTACAAAAAAGCCACTAAATGCATCTCTCTCTCTCTCTCTCTCTCTCTCTCTCTCTCTCTCTCTCTCTCTCAAACAAAGGTTTACCCAAGGAATGAATTAAGTGAAACCTCAAACATATGAAAACTGCATGTCTCGCTTACTGTACTGTTGTTAGTTTAAAAATGTTTGTTACTGGTCTGAAATATATAATTCTGTAGCTCTACTCACAAATTGTACACACACTAAACATAATCTGTGTACAGTACACACACACACACAGAGTTACACACATTGTGTGAGTGTGTGTTTGTGTGTAGCGGGGTACCTATGAATGGAAGGAACTGAAAGTTGTGGCAAACTGCACATATTTCAGTTCTTGAAGTAACTTCAGAAATTCTTGTAGTTAAATCAGATCTCGGGAAGACTAGGAATACAGGACAGAGCAAACCAGAGGAGCCATACGCTGATGGAACAGGAAGATCATAGCATGCTCCCTTGTGCTGAGTCAGACCATTGGTCTATCTTTCTCAGTATGGTCTACACTGACTGACAGCAGCTCCCCAAGATTTCAAAAGGGGCCTTTCCTGGCCCTATCTGGAGATGCCAGTGATTGAACTTGAGGCCTTCTGCATGCAAAACATGTGCTCTACTATGGTGCTATAATCCCAATCTCGACATGGTTATGTTGTTCAAATAAAACAAGGCAAGTAAAAAATCTTATTGGACAATCATGAATCCTTGGATATACCTTAAGTATGTTTTTTGATCCAAGCCTAAGTACTGCTGTTGATATTCTGCATCAAGGTAAAAATCTGTCTACAAAAGGGGCGGGAAATATTAGGGAACAACATGCATACATTTTTCAGTTTCTTTGAACCATCTCACAAATTTTTTTACCAAAGCAAACAATAAAGAAAAAAAGCAAGGTTAAATGGCATCCTAGTTTCCAGAAATCAGACTGCCATTCTAGATGTATCAGCTTTCTGAGTGTCTGTCCGGTTTTTGTCAGCCAGAAGGAGTGAAATGTGTTAGCAGAACCACCAATAAATAATTGAACACTTCCACCCTTTCCAGTGAAAAGGCTGCCATTTGGAAACATTTTTAACTTAGGCAAAATAGTGTCAGGAAATCATATTCAAATGTGAAGCCAGTCTTGCTCCCACACAAAGACAAGGAGAACAGAACGGGCCTAAAAGGTGCTTTCTGAGCACTGATGCAGCTCTGAAAGTAAGAGCATCATTCTGTGTGCCACTGCCTCACTGACCATTCTGAATCCAGTTTGTACAATGGTGACCTCCGGAAATGTAGGATGGTATCTAGAGAATGTTCAAGGAGCAGGCAGGCAGTAGTAAGCAGCTTTTGCCTGACACAACAAAGCATGCCTTGAAGCCATGGGATGAAGCAGAGAAGTTATAAACCCATTCCCTGAGGTTTGCGGATCAATTTGTGACACGTGAGCTTTGTAAACCTCCACCATCCAGTTAACTTATGTTATTTACTTGGATTTCAAGCCATTCTTTTCTGCAGGGCTTAGAGTAAGTTACGACATTTTTTTTTTAAAAAGCATTTACTTTAAAACAGGACTGCACAATTTGTGACCCATCAACCAGAATGCAGCCTGTCAGCCATGATAAACGTTGTGTTTTTGTGGCCTGCAAAAATGCAGGGAGGGTCTCAGCCACCTGCCAGGCAGCAATGCATAGTAGGTAAGCTTCATTTAACTTATATGGTCAAATGAAGTGAGGCAGGCCTACTCTAAAAACACACTGAATAAAAATAGATAGTAACCAATAAATATGAATAAAGATTTTAGCTTCATAACTCATTACCAGTTTACTCTGGCTGCTAAAAGCCAGTTGAAGAAGTAGGAAAAAGGAGAATTTAAAATACATCTTTAAAATATCTATAATAGCTATGTTTGTTATTTCTCTGTGTAAACCACCCAAGCCATTTTTGGAAGGGTGGTATAGAAATCAAATCAAATCAAATCAATCAATCAATCAGTCAATAATGCTCAGGCTCACTTTCTGGCAAATATCTACAGGTATAATGTTTTCTGCACTTTTCACCCTGGTGATCTGTTCTATAGAGCATGAGGAGAAAAGGACTTTAAGGGTCTCCTTAAAGATACCCTGTGGAGTATGTGATGGGGTGTGTGGTGTTTCCTTCCTTCTTCACCTGTCATCATCACTGGTGATCTAAGGCTGTCAACACTTTTTTTTTTTAAACCAGTCTCTGATCAAGCTTTAGGAGCAAAGCTAGCAGAGGAACACAGTTCTTTTGGACAGGTCCAGAGGAGCTGCCATGACTGAAGGTTGGGATAGGGTGTGGGAAGTTGCCAGGGAAAGGGAGAATTTAGGTGCAAATGGTGAAACATGTCGATCTCTATCACTATCTATCAAGGCCTCTGCTTCATAACTGTAAATTCATCTCCTGGGGCTTTCACAGGGCTTAATTAAGATGGGTAAAGTAGTGCATGTTATGAGGTAATGTATTAGCTGCACATAAATGCAATAAAAATAATTTGAAGCAACCTAGGGGCTGTTCACATAGGCCTGCTTTAATAGGGTTCCTGTCAGTTCCTTCCAAATTTTTTCAGTGCACCTTTCATACCATGTAGGTGGTACCTACATGGTGTACCACTCCCAGGAGGGGTGTGTGAACAGGTTCAACTTTGAGCTGGTTTGGTTTGACAGTTTGAGGTTGAGCTGAACCACCGCCGGTTCAGTTTGAACCTGAACCAAACCTCCCCGGGCCATTCAGGGGGTTTGTGGACCAAATATATATATATATATATATATATATATATATATATATATATATATATATATATATAAACTTACCTTCTCTGAGGGGTTCTCCTTGGCAGAAGTGGGGGTCTGTGGAGGTTCCCCCTCCTGAACTGTCCTCCATTACACACCCATCGCCTGGTTCAGGAGGTCTCCGGCCCTTTCAGGACCTTTCCCCTAGCGTGTTGGACATTTTGGAGGCTGCTGCGCATGCACAAATGGCCCTTGCATGGCTGGGTCATGATGTAGTAAGGTCATACTTTTATGTCGCCTGATATGTACATCTCTAGGTGTGTACAAAATTTAAAATATGAAAAGTCAAAGATTAAAATCCACAAAACACAATAAAAACAGTAGCATGAAACAGTTATTAAAACAAATTATTAAAATTAATTCTAATTAAAAGCCTGTGAGAACAAGTGAGTCTTGAGGATCTTCCTGAAAACAAACAGAGGAGATGCTCTTATTTCAGCAGGGAGGATATTCCAAAGTCTTGGGGCAGCCAAAGAGAAAGCTCTGTCCTGGGTTCCCACCAGACAAGCCGGTGGCAACCATAATTGGACCTCTCCAGAAGAACATAACAGGGGGCAAGTTTCATTACAGAGAAGATACTCACTAAAATACCCTGGGCCAGACCATTAAGGGCTTCATAGGTAATAACCAACACTTTGTATTTTGCCTGGAAACACATCGGCATCCAGTGCAGTTCTTTTAAAATCAGTGTTATGTGTAGGGATGTGTGAGCAGGTTCTGAACCAAACTGGTTCAGAATTGAGCCAGTTCAGTTCAAAGGCTTGGGGTCGAGCCGAAACACCCCCAGTTTGGCTCAACCCCAGACTGAACCCCACCCAGCCTGTTCAGGGGGTTCGCAGACCTTTCATAAATTTTTAAAAACTTACCCCCTCTGAGGGGCTTCTACAAGATGGTGGGGGGTTCCCTGCTGAGGTTATCTCACCCCCACCAGACTTCCTTCCAATTTGGCTGTTATTCAGCCCGTTTGGACCTTTCCCCCAGCACGGTGGCCCTTTTGTAGGCTACCACACCAGCACAATGGGCCTCTGCATGGCCTGGGTCATGCCATGGGAAAGGCCTGAATGGGCTGATGAACGGCCCAACTGGGCCATTTTTGAAGTAAGGAAGGCTGGCAGGGGAGGGACAGCCTCCAGGGACTCCCACCCGCCTTGCCTTTGCGAAGCTTCCAGGAGGAGGTAAGTTTAATTTTAAAAAAAATTAAATTGCTTTTGTAAAAGGTCCACGAACCTGCCTGGAGGGGGGCTCAAGGGGGTGCCGGACCCAACTGGCCTTGTCCAGTTTGGGTCCGGTTTGGGCTTAAAACCGCACTGGACCAGACCAGCTGGTTCCATGCACACCCTTAGTTATGTGGTCTCATCATGTTGTTCCAGAGACCAATCTGGCAGCCACATTCTGTACCAATTGTAGTTTCTGCACCACATACAAATGCAGCCCCATGTAGAGTGTATTACAGTAGTCAAGTCTGGAGGTTATCAGCATATGCACCACTGTTTTAAGGTCATTTATCTCCAGAAATGGACATAACTGATATATCAGCTGAAGCTGATAAAAAGCATTCCTGGCCATTGCCTCAACCTGAGATACCAGGGAGACCTGTGGATCCAGGAGTACTCCCAAGCTACACATCTGATCTTTCAGGAGGAGTGTAATCCCATCTAAACCAGATCTAAACCATCTCTCTGGTTCCGACACCCCCAAAGTCAGTACTACCATCTTATTTGGATTCAACCTCAGTTTGTTTCCCTCATCCAGTCCATTACCACCTCCAGGCAGGCATTTAGGAAAGAGATGCCATTTCCTGATGAGGCCGACATGGAGTAATAGATCGGGGTGTCATTGGCATATTGATAATACCCTGCACCAAACCTCATGATGATCTCCCGCAGCAGTTTCATGTAGATATTAAAAAGCATTAGAGACAGTATGGAGCCTTGTGGAACTCCACACTTGAGTTCTCGCTTTGCAGAACAACAGTCTCCAAGTGACATCATCTGGAATCTACCAGAGCGGTTGTAACAGAACCACTGTAAAACAGTGTGACCCAATTCCATCTCCCTCAGGTGGTCCAGAAGGATACCATGGCCGATGGTATCGAAAACTGCAGAGAGGTCTAAGAGGATCATCAGAGTCACATTCCCTCTGCTGATAGCCAGTTGGAGATCATCCATCAGGCCGACCATGGCAGTCTCAACACCATAGCCCTCACAGAAGCCAGTTTGAAAAGGATCTAGAAAATCTGCATAATCCAAAACTGCCTGGAGGCGAGAGGCCACCACCCACTCAATCACCTTGCCCAACCATGGAAGATTAGAAACAGGTCTGTAATTAGCTAACTCAGAGGGATCCAATGCGGGTTTCCAGACCTTCTCTGATAATATAATTACCTGATGAGATAAGCCAAGTTGGCCGAGGGTCAAGAGAACAGGTTGTAGGATGCACAGTCCAAAGCAGTTTGTCCACTTCCCCAGGAGTCACAAACTGAAAATGATCCAATCTAATCCCATAAGAGGAATTGCTGGACACCTCCACAGTGGACCCTGTGTAGTAGATATGTAATCCAGCTCAGCACAGATATGAGAGACTTTGAGGCGAGTCTAATGATCAGTGAGACTCACCGTAAGGGGGTTAGTGGGGAAAGTGGGATCCCGTTGCAGCAAATGATTGCCAAAAAGCGGGCTAGGCTCGCACAAAGGCTTGGTTTTAAAAAGTCTAGTCTTGGCTTTATCTGCACAAAAGTCATTTAAAATGTCATAGCGAGTGACTGGTTATTCTAAGTTTAAATTCAAGGTGGAGGGGGGAACATACTAGCTCCCTCACGACTCTAGACAGCTCAGCTGGACATGAATTTGCGGAAGCAATGCAGGCAGAAAAGAACTCTTTCTTTGCTGCCCGCAGTGCCAGAGCATAGATTTTCAAATGTGCTCTGTGTTGTGCCCGATCAGACTCCCGCCGAGTCCTCCTCCACTTGCACTCTCATCATCTACCTCACCGCTTCAGTTCACGTAGTTCAGCCCAATACCACTTATCCGAATACCAAATAAACATAAGCATAAAAGTGCCAGAATGTTTCTAGAATCTTCTTATCAAACAGCTACATTCAGAAACAGGAAGTCACTCTCCAGGAGACCTGCCCCTCCCCACTCTGGCCTCAGTGGGCATAGCTGGCAATACATTCCCTTAGTTAATTTTAAGACTTTATTATGGGGACTCCAGAGGCTAATAACTCAGGAAATACAGGATCATTATTTCTTCTTCTTCTTCTTCTTCTTCTTCTTCTTCTTCTTCTTCTTCTTCTTCTTCTTCTTCTTCTTCTTCTTCTTCTTCACCACCACAACATAGGATTAGGCTTCAGCATATTCTCACAGCCACACTGGAAAGGAGAAAAGAGGTGACTGAAGGTGGGTGGCCATCCTGTGGAAGCCAACCCAGTGCTGAGGCCAGAGCAGCAGGACAAGAGCATTTTTCTCACCTATCTAGCCAACCCCTATCTCTCCTCTTCTCTCTCCTTCTCTGACTTCAGTGCATCTGGGCCTCTGCCCCCCCCACTCCCCCCCCCCCATCCCCACAGATGAGCTCTGGTCTGCAGTCAGCTGCTGAGTCATAAGGAGAATCGACTGCCTGCAGATCTCTTTTATCATCCTTGACTGGAACAGATTTATTCATTTTTTGTTAATTATTCCTTTGAAGGCTCAGCTTTCACTGGTGAGGGTTCTACCTCCAGCTTCAGCTCCCTGAAAGCTTCCAGAGCTTATGCCTAGTGCTCTGCTGCTCTTAAAATTAATGGGATTACCCATCCAGTGAAGACAACGAACAGAGGTAGACTACAACGATGACTGTGGAGTGGAAGATCAACCTCAGAGCTTTGAACAGAGAACAGAGAAGAGGAAAATGTCTGCCTTTTCTTTCCCTACTTCTTAGAGAAGCTTAAGGGGGGAAACAGCTTATTTATTTCTTGTTGCTTGAGGAGATATGCCAGCAAATTGTTGTTCTGCTAAGCTTTATGTTTTCCAGTAGCACATGCTACAGTGGCATTCCCACAAGGAAAAAAGGGTATTAACTTTACAGGGGATAGAAAATTGAGAGGATAAACAAATATCTGCACATTTATCCAGCTGCCCCAAAGCTTAACAGGATTAACTATAATGATGATAGCTCTGGATGGTAGGGTAGGGTTCATTTGTCTGAGTTTTTCTTTCTGGTGTGTGCACATGCCATGATATGTTTTCTTTGCCCAGCTGTTGAACAAGATGGGAAATGGCTTGCTGTCATTGTGGATGGATTTCACACTCGCCTCCAAATGCTGTCTAAGGCAATATTTTAAAGCAATTTAGGAGGTTGCTGGTCAGATGAAAGACCCACAGAATTTTGAGAGAAGGCAGAGTCTGAATAAGGCTTTGGAGTTACTTGGAGTGGAGGGAGGGCTGGAGGGAGTGGAGGAGGTAAGTAACATATTACTAAGTTTCTACAAAGTGTCACTGAAGGCAGCTTCACATGATCCCCCTGAAGTAAGGAAGCTGAGGAATGTTTGGCAAACGTAGGGAAGCAGCAGCGTGTGCTCCCAGCGAGAGTGATGTCTGAACCCATGTCTGGTTCACATGCTGGATTCCTGAGACATTCTCCTCAGATTATCCACCCAACTTCAAGCATAGGTGACATGGGTAGATAATCAAGGGATTACCTTGCCCAGCCATGGAAGGTTGGAGACAGGCCTATAGTTGCTCAACTCTGAGGAATCCAAGGCAGGCTTCTTCAGAACTGGTCTAATAATTGCCTCCTCCTTATGGCAAGGAGGCATCCTGTCCTCCCTCAGAGAAGCATTTATGATCTCTACTAGGCCTTCTACAACAACCTCCCTGCCAGATAGTAATAGCCATGTCGGGCAAGGGTCAAGAGAACATGTGGTAGGCCGCATTGCTCCAAGCAGCTTGTCTACATCCTCACAAGTCACACACTGAAACTGATCCAGCCTAACCACATAAGAGGAGTCACTGGACACCTCCAGTTCAGTCACTGCAGTAATTGTGGGGTCTAAATCCAAGTTTGCCCGAATACGAGAGATTTTATCCACACAAAAATCATTAGACACGTAACAGCAGGTAATAGATGGTTCCAAATTCTGATTCAAGGGTGGAGGGGCACTCACTAGCCCTCTCACAACCCTGAACAACTCCGCCAGACATGAACGACTTTGTTGTTCAGTTGTGTCTGTTTTTGATGTTCCGTTGTTTACAAATGAATGCCTGTAGGGGTTAATCAGCGTTACTCCTGCTGGGCTCACCACGATGCACAGAGCCTATGCACATATACTTGAACATATGTATGTAGGTTCCTGTACACAAACTTGAGGAGCAACTCCTTGCTTAAATGTTGTTGGAGGAAAGGAGTGACACTTTTGTGATATGGGTTATTACGTTTGGCGGAGGTGATGTGCCAGTCCCTGACCAAAGCATAGCCATATTGAATAGAGGAGCAAAGAACTTTAACAGTAATATAGCCCTCTTGATTGAGTAAGAGACTGTCAGGGTATGTAAGATAGGAAAAAATCCCTTCCCTAGGAGTGACTGAAAACAGCCAGCAAAAGGTGATAACTCACAGGGCTATCAGCTATCAGTACTACCACCATTAGCATTCCAAAGGGTTTGACAATGCCTCACTAAAAACCAGATGTTTCCTGCCAGAGGGGCTAAGATTGACTGTTTGTGTATTCAACTCTGAATGGCTGGATGTGTATTCGGTCCAAGTATCTCAAGGATGAGAGGGGTGGAGAGTAGAGTAGAGTAGAGTAGAGTGATTAACTGCATGTCTATGCAACTGTCTGTTAGTAAGTCTTGCTGATAATTTTGCTGTATAAATATGTGTGCACACTTTGTTTAAGTGTGCTTGATTTGGGAATTTTGCTCCCCGGCACCAAGCTTTTCTGCACAGATTAAAGCCTTAACAAGATCTTTACCTCTGGTGTGTTTATTGGCTTTCTGCACATCAGGCAGTGAACCCCAATTTCTGGGACAACAGAGGGAACTTCAGTAAAATGAGGGGGGCAACTCTTCAAATGATTAGACATGTGTTGTGCAGCCCTGTCTAATATTTAGGAATATGGAAGGTCCCAGCTTGTGCACATGGGAACTTACACGTTTGGCTGTACATGTGCAGGCCCCATACAAATGATACCTTTGAACTTATAAACTTTATGGTGTGGCTAGGAAGTGTGACCTGATCACCTCTCTCCCATTTCTGAAACTGTACATACATGAACTTCAGAAAAGGACTAGTACATCTTCCAGATCTCAGAAAGGACTTTAGATTTTGGGTTACAACTTTTAAGAAAGGATGTTTGGCCTACACTGAGAATAATGGTATATAGGCTGGTAGCCTCCAGGCTTGACTACTGTAATGCACTCTACATGGGGCTGCCTTTGTATGTAGTGCAGAAACTACAATTGGAACAGAATGTGGCAGACTGGTCTCTGGGACAACCCAAAGGGACCATATAACAGCAATTTTACAAGAACTGCACTGACTGCCATTATGTTTCCAGGCGAAATACAAAGTGCCGGTTATTACATATAAAGCCCTCTAATGGCTTCTGCTCCGGGTATTTAAGAGAGCACCTTCTTTGTCATGCAGCCGGCTCATTTAGTGGTGACTCTTAATTGGGCTTTTTCTGTGGCTGCCCTGGGGCTTTGGAATATACTCCCTATTTTTAAAAAGAGCACCTCCTTCTCTGTTTGTTTTCAGGAAGACTGTCAAGAAGCACCTATTTTTGCAGGCTTTTAACTGGAATTAATTTTAATAACCTGTTTTATGAGATTGTTTGTGTGTGTGTTTTGTGGAATTTTAATCTGTTTTTACTTTTTTATATTGTGTTTTAAATTTTGTACAGCATCTAGACATGTACATATCAGGTGGTATAAAATATGATAAACAAACAAACAAATAAAACAATCCAGACCAGTATTATGTTGGGCTAAATGAAAAGAGCAATTGCCAGCAAGTTATTCGTTAGGTTTGCCATTAAGGAAGCTCTTCTCATCTTGCTCAGCAATCTGTTGTTCACTCTTTCAATGACAGATTTCTTGGTGAGAGAAAACATTGGTTAAATCCAGCTGTAAGGAGAGCAATAAACAAACATATATATCTGTGCATAAAAAGAAATTTGGCTGTCAGAGCCAAAGAGTGTTAACAGAGTGGTCTAATTAGGCTTATAAAAATCCAATTTTTTGCTAATAAAAATAATTAATTCGATTTTTCATGTTAAATAACTGTAACAGCAGCATGGGATACAGAGGCAGCAAGTTTCCAAACGAAGGAGAGGGGTAGCAGGATTCTGAGTCTGATGCATGAAGGCTAAGTAAATGCAAAAGGGCAGGACGTGGGTAGATAAGGAAAGTCTTAGAATATTTAAAGACTAATGGACATTAGAGAAAGCTCAGCATAGATAGATGATGAGTAATGAGCATTTGGCTGAATGTTGTTAACATGCTGAGGCACTCCATGCAGTTTTCAGAAGAAGAAATTAAAAGGAGAATGATCCTCAGTAAGAAATAATGCATAAAGCCTTGCTGAAGTTCCAAGATTTTGCCAACCTTTTACACAGACTGACTATAGAGGGAAGATGTATATAGAAATGATGGATGTTGTAGATCATGAGATACAAATCACCATTCCATCACAAAGCGACTAGTGAAACAATAGAAGTAGAAGAGAGGAAATACTAACTTTATTTTACTTGATTTCATTTGCTTTCTTTGATATCTCCCCCACCCCCAGATTTGATTTGTTTTTTTAAAAGATTTTTTTCAAAGGAATTAAAGAAAGTTACTATTATTTTAGGCCTCATTGTTGCTTACAGAGGATTGGTTATGATCTCCATTGAAAGGGCAGAGCAGGCAGATATACAAAAATAGAGTTTTCCACCAAAGATTGAAACATAAGAGAAAGGGGCTCCACATTTCAGTACATAGAGCACTGGCTACAGGAAATGAATTGCATATTTACACCTATTACACATATCCTGTATAATAAAATGCTTGGGTATCTGCGTCCGTGTCTCTGGCGGACGTTCTGCGCATGCGTGGCGCGCGCAGCCTCTCATTGGCTGAGCGGGAGCGGAGGAGGTGAGGAGCCAATGGCCATTGCCGGGGAAGGGGGTGAGCGTGGCTGCTGGAGGCGGAGGAGGGAGGGAGCGGCTGGCGCAGGCAGCACTCGAGGCAGGGCGCAGGCAAGAGAGGAGCAGCGTGGCTGCCGGCGGTGGCGGGGGGACTGGCCCCGCTGGTGGCGCCGGCTGTGGTGGGAGGACTGGCCCCACTGGTGGCACCGGCCGCGGCGGCGGCAGGGAGACAGGCCCCGCTGGCGGTGGCGGTGGCGGGGGGACTGGGCATGAAGGGGCTGCGGCCGGGCTCGAGCCATGGCCAGGCGCGGCAGAGGCACAGGATTGCCGCCACCGGAGGCGACGGGGGAGAAGAAGAGGGTCTAGCAGCAGCCCGGAGGGAGGAGGAGCGGAGAGGAGAAGGCAGCGGTGGTGGTGGCGGCGGCGGGGCGAGCCGGGCGGGGGGAGCTCACCCACGTGGATGCCGCCGCCGCTCCCTGCCCGGTGGGACGCGGCGGCGGAGGTGAGTTTCTTGCCCTGCGGGGCATGAAGGGGCCGCGGCTGGGCTCGAGCCATGGCCAGGCGCGGCGGAGGCACAGAGGCGGCGGCGGCGGCGCCGACGTGAGCGGGGTGCCTACGAGGAGTCCGAGGAGCGGCGGGAAGGAGGAGCGCGCGCAACAGGCAGAAGGAAGTCCACGTCCCTTGCCCTTCTAGCGCCCGTTAATGTAACGGGCTTAACCCCA
This sequence comes from Hemicordylus capensis, assembly GCF_027244095.1. Taxonomy (NCBI): domain Eukaryota; kingdom Metazoa; phylum Chordata; class Lepidosauria; order Squamata; family Cordylidae; genus Hemicordylus; species Hemicordylus capensis. The sequence continues at coordinate 156,272,547 of NC_069657.1, read as the reverse complement.
CTAGTCTTAAATAAGCCCCCACCCACCCTTTGGAGAACCTGAAGAGCAGAAGTTATTCCTAGACTGTTACTGGGAGTTATTGTTTTCAGTTCCAAAGATAGTATACAAAACAGATTCACCTCATTGTGACAGGCTCCTGAAGCAGCCCTATATCTATGACTGATGTCCAGAGTCCATGGAATGTGACTGATGCAAAGACTCCCAGGCCTTGACCTGGATACCAGACACACCCCCTAGCAAAGGCACTGCCAACAGTGCTCATACATCAAGGGCTACATGTGTGGACACCTCTAGCTGGTGAGCATACCAGATAATAAGGATGTGTGAGCAGGTGGATCAGGTCCAGTTTGACCGGAACCAAAACCAAACTGGGTCAGGTCAGTTCAAATCCAAACTAGATTTGAACCATACTGGCAAAACTGGTTTTGTGCACATCTCTACCAGATAATTGCGTGTGAGGAGGGCCACAGCCCAGTGGAAGAGCACAAGCTTTTGCAGGCAGAAGGTGCCAGGTTCAATCCCTGTCATATCCAGGTAGCACTAGGAAAGCCCCTTGGCTGAATCCCTGAAGAGCTGCTGCCAGTCATTGTAGACTAGGGTTGCCCAGCATGCTTTCTGGTTTTTTTGTGTTTTCTAAAATTGGACAGTCATGGAATGAGGCTTTTCTAGTTCATTAAGCTCCCCCTAATTTTCCCTTCATATTTTGAGATCCATAATTGCCTAAAAATAAATTTTTAAATTGCGTTGTACTTATATTGTATTTTTGGGGTGTGTGTGTGTGTGTGTGTGTGTTGGGAGTTTACGTGTTTTATGTGCTTTTATTGGATGTTTTAATGTTGCGGCTAAGAAATAAAGATGATGATGATGATGATGATTTAATATGCCCCTCCTCTATTGCCTTGTTCTTCAATCCAGCATGGTCTGTCACAGCCTATTATACCTCTGCTTTAGAGATCAGTTAAATGAAAGTGGATGGAGGATCTGAAAACAAGCATGGTGGTGAATATGATTTATGATAATGCCACAGCTGTGAGTTCAGCAGAGTGACTCTAGAATTCCTTTTCATTCTTCATATAGGTCTGCTGTGAGCTGTGATTTTGCTAATGCACAAGTTACATTTAGCCATGAATAATGACTCAAGTGCTGACACTGCCACGTTGCTTATATTTCAGTCTCAATTAGTGGGAAAGGAAGGGGCATGTTGATGGAGTTTTAGTTTGACTTTCAATGCAGTTGTGAAGATCATGAATTTTTCATTGTTTCTAATTCAGATGCATTACTGCATGGCTGAACTGCATGTGTGGTCAATTGTATGTTGTCCATGGGATAAATAGTGGAAAGGCAAATGCAACTCCTTTGATGTACAGTATCCTGAACTACTGAGGCAAAAGAGTCTTATTTTCTGGATTCAAAAGGCCCTGTGAGTAGTTGCACTTGAGATAAAATACAAGCATCTACCATGTTGGCAGAGGCATTAATTACCATTAATTGTGGCTGGAAGGCAGTTGCTGGCTGTGTATGTGTAGCCACACCATGCTTATTTTGGCAATTGTTTTTCTTCACTAATGGAGGAAGTGTTTAATCATTCTGTTTAATTTAAGTTACAGCTGCTCTGGGGATTTACATGCCAAGATATATCCATGTAAATATTGTCGTCCTCTTTTCAAATCTGTTTTAAATTAACATCCTAAAACTGAGAGCAAAGCAACACTTGTCATAAAGAGGAACGGAAGGAGGATTAAAATTTACTAATGGCTAGAGCTGAGCTCCTGCTATTCTGTTATTCTACAGACTTCATTCCCCACAGAGTCTGAGCCTTGTCTGACAGCACATTAAAAGCAACATAACTAACATCTGTCAGGTGTATTTCATTTTCTCCCAACTTCTCATAGCAAAATTTAAAAAGTGATCACCTTCAGTTGGATAATTGAGCTGCACTTTCAGAACTGAAAACATGCCGCTAAATTTGGAGATGGAGGTATGAAGGTGTGATAGAGTTTGAAGTTAGTTATGATTGGAGGTGAAATTAATGGAATCTCCCCACCATGAACTGTTAAGTCATCAGGGGAAATTGTTATACAGTTCACAGAAATGACCATTAAAGAATCCAAAACAGTAATGACTAAGACCTAACATATAGTAAAAAATACCACCCCAGGTATATAGGGATCTGCTTGCCATAGGGCTTTGATGGGGGGGGGGGAGACTGAGAAGTCTCTGAATATTTAATTTAAAACAGATTGAAAGATTTCTGGCTTTAAATTTCTGGCTTCTTACTATCTAAAAAGGCCTATAAGTGGCTTGTTTCATCGCAGAAAATTACAAAAACTTCTGGAACAAACAATATTATATTCATTCATTTATAAATGCACTTATGTTCAAGTTGTTTTGCAGCCCAGAAGGTCTGAGTGAGAACTGTGAAGCATGTGTTGTGCTTTTATTTTATTTTATTTTTCTTGTGTGTGAACTGCTCTCCAATAACTCACAGGGACTTGAGGGTAAATCTGGCCAACATGTGATGCAGCACCTCCATTCCAGAGGAGGGGTGTGTTAAAGGACTTTAAAAGCCTTGTGTAACCTCCTGCAATCAAACTTTGTTCAGAATTCTGAGAAAACAAACATAGGCTCACTCTGCATGGTTGAAAGTCTCCTTTGCTAATCTGCAGCGAGGGGGCCATTTTAATAATTAGCGCTGCTAGTGTGTTCTAGGCATTAAAAGTAGCACAAAATACTCAATGTATATCACTGTATATTGTGAAGTGTGCGTGTGTGTATTCAGTGAAATGTATTTCCAGGCAGCATACTTATTTTGAAATATCAGGCTTAAATCCTTGGGGCCTGGGGTGTGTGGAGGCCCTGGACTTTGAGGGGCTGGGGGCCCATTTTAAAATCTCATCTCTGGGCCCATTCCAACCTTGCTATGCCCCTGGCAGTCACTACACATGGGTTTCTGCACAACACCTGCACAGAAGAAACTTCCATGTAGAAAATGTGTCTCTTGTAAATTGACCCTGAATTTTACATCCATGACTGGTATATCTGAGAGTTAGAGTCAATAATAAAAGAACAGCACACTGCTTGTGACAGGAAAGGGCAAATTACAATGATTTCTTAGTCTGGCAGGGGCTGGTTTTGGCCCTGGCAGAACTTGGCTGTCTGCTCCTGTTGCAAATGCCTCTGTCTAGTGTGGCAAACTAATGTATCCTCCTCCCTCCTGGTGCCAAAGTAAGCACTAGTGTGGTGAATGCACATATACCCCATCATGAGCCAACAGTTATCACAAGACAAAGGCTGGCAGGAATCATTCACTGGTTTATAGGCTCCCCCCGCCCCGTCACCTTCTTCTTCCCCTATTTTGCTAGTGGCTATTTGGGCAGGTGATCCTCTAGGACAAAGTCATGTTTTTTAAAAAGCATGAGATGAGACAGAGAAAATGACACTTGGAATCCTCACATAACTCCTGACTGTTGTTCTAAGTCTTTAACAGAGATGGCTCATGTTTTCAAGTTTTGATCAACAACCATGTCTAGATGGTACAGTGCTCCTTTTAAGAGGGATTTCCAGATATTGTTGACTACAAGTCCCATCATTCCTGTTTTGACAGGGGCGCAATTTCAGTGCTTGCGCTAGGCGCTGTTTTCCCTAGATACATCTCTGGCAGTGGCTTCTCCAAGGTTACAAGCAGGATTTTCATCCAGCCCTATCCAGAGATGCCAGGGAGAAAACTTGAAACCATCTGCATGCAAACATGCAGGTGCTCTTCCCAGAGCTTTCCCACCCTCTAAGGGGAATATTTTACAGCACTCACATGTAGTCTCCCATTCAAATATAAACCAGGGTGGACCCTACTTAGCAAAGGGTACCATTCATGTTCACCACCACAAGACCAGCTCTTTGTGAGGAAAGGGAGCAAATGGGATCCAGGGACTGTCAGTAAGACCTCTCCACTCCCCTCACCCTCCTCCCATGGGCAAGGGAGGCAATTGCAATGGGACTTACTCCCAAGTAAGTGGATATAGAATTGCAGCCTTTGCCTCACCCACTTGGAAAAGGTCCTGCAAGCACCCATATTTTCAAGTGTCCAAACTGTGGTGAAAGGTTTGCAATTGATCTTGCAGCTTCCACGCCCCCCAAATCTCAACGAGATCCTTGACTTCCTGAAACTTCCAACACTGCAATCACCACTTCCCCTTCACCACTGCTCTTCCCTCCATTGGCTTCCATTGCAGCGGGACCTGGGTGGGTGCTGAAGCGCTTCAAAAAGAAAGACCAAGCAACTCTTATGTTGAGTGAACATTTGCGGCAGTGCTGTGGTTGGGTGCTGAGGCGCTCTCTAGAGCAAGGGGGAGGGAGCTAGGGACATGTTTCTTGATCTAGGCCTGGAAGAGTAATGACCTAAGAGGGAAGTGTGTGTGCAAAGGTGAAATTAACTCCTCCCCTCTCCCTTTCTCCTCTCTCCTCCCTTGTCACTGCCGACCAGAGCACATGCTCCCCATGGAAACTCATTGACATAATCTACACGCTACAATTTAAGGAACGCAAAATGCCCTTTGACTTTCAATACTACAATGGTCAACAAAAAGCCCCAGAATTTTCATGGATTTGGGGGCTATTTGTGGTAGAAAAGTGCAGAATGACACATACGTCATTTATATAGGCAGTAACATTCACCGTGAAAGTCAACATTGATGCTGGTACAATTTACCCTCTAAAAAGCCTCAAATCATTTATTTTGTATCATTTATTTTAACTAATGTTTTAATTTTTCTGTTTGTTTGCTTTGCTGTAAACCGCCCACAGATGTGAGTTTTGGGTGGTATAAAAATATGATAAATAAATAAAATAAAAAAATGTATTTATTTATCACTGCAATGCAGAAATCAGATTAGTCCTTAAATCCTAACAGAATTAGAATTCCTCCATAGATTTGTCTAAGCCCCCTATAAAGCCATCCAGGCTGGTGGCTGTCACCACATCTTTGTGGCAGAGAATTCCATAGAATAATTATGCGCTGTGTAAAAAAGTACTTCCTCTTGTCAGTCCTAAATTTCCCGACCTTCAGTTTCATGGGATGACCCCTGGTTCTAGTGTTGTGAGAGAGGGAGAAAATTTAGTTAGCTGCTTTTTCTGTGAAGACTATCTTCACAGTCTGCTTTTCTTGAACAACCTGTCATTTCTCCACCTCTTCAGTCTTCTCATCCATTGACTTCCATGGATCCCTTCTTTCCTGATTGTTCAAACCTCTTCTGTTGTCTTCAGTAGGTTTTACTCTTTATTATCCTGCATAGGGCTTCTGCAAGTCCAAGCATGACTTGGCTCAAAAATAATTAATTTGTCTTTAGGCAAACTGAGCTTTAATTCTGAATTTAAAACATTGCTATCATTCTCACCATCCCTCTTTAATTCACCTCAGTCTAATTGTCATTGAAAGTATAGATATAGACAGATGACTAGATTTTCAATGAATACAAATAAAGGTAGCTTCATTTGTAGCCAGTTTACATCAAGGAACTAAAAAGCTTATCATCTTCCTGACCTTACTCAGAAATTACAGTCACTTCTTTAAGTCCCAGTCTACTGAGAATTGCAATCCAACTGCATTTACAGCTAGTGATTAAAGCAGACTCCAGGGGATTATGGTGTATTTTATGTGATGACAGTAGTAAAATAATCATCTGGTTAGCCATAAGGCAATTTTGCTATAGTATACTACAAATATATAGAATCTCAATCCCATGGGACTCTCTACTGGTGTAGAGACATTTGGGCTGTGCCAATATGTATTAACTGGCAGAGGTGCAGACCCTCCTCCCCCTGAACAAGCATTTAAGGAGTTCTTTCTCAGATTGTACTCAACTTCCCCCGCCAAACCTAATAACCCATATGTTCAGTCCCCCAAACATATTTTCTCCCCCCAAAAAGTGTCTTTCCTCTCTGCTCCCCTAAAAAAAAATTAAGTGAAGAATTGCTCGTCAGGCTTTGTTGCACCCCTGTGGTCCAGAAATAAAATGTTCATATTTAGAATATTTCTCAACTCTTTAGTATACTTTTTATTGCTGTTTAAATTTTTAATTGTGATAATCTTAGAATACTTTGAATTTAATTGTTTAATAATTGGTTTTGTTCTGTTTTTATTGTGTTTTTTGCAGACTGCCTAGAGCCTTTGGAATCGGGTAGTATATAAATTAAATAAATAAATAAAAACTCATCAGGTGAGAGTGACTTACCCACACCCACCCCTCAGCTAAGCTAGTTACTTTTTAAAAGTCACTTGTCTTGAAGAAGCCCATAAATATGATCCGCATTTTTAGTAATACCTTTAATAGTAGGGACCAACCAAAAATGATACAAAACTAGCAAGCATAATTTTAATTTTAAGCTTAAGCAAGTTTCAAAATTTATTTGAGCTCTTCCTCAGGCTGGGTATGAAGCACTTTCAAAAACGGAGGGAAGAAGAGGTTGAACATGGTCTAATAGCCCTACAATGCTGTTGTTTTAATAGTCATAAGATGAAGTTGAAAAGGAGTTATGAACACTACTGTTGATTAGCAGAGGGATTTTAAAAATGGAGACAATGAGCCGGGTCTCACAATCAGTGAGAACCGGTTTGTAAGAGTGAGCGGGGAGAGCGGGCTAAGCCCGCTCTCCCCGCTCATGATCAGAGTGGGAGCCCTGGGCAGCTGGATTGGCTGCCCACATGATTGCCGGCTCTGTGATGGAGCCGGTGGTGGCTGGGGAGCTTGGGGGCTGCGTGGCCCCTGGAAGCTACAGTATGCCCTGCGCGAGCGGAGGCCAGCCCGATTCCGCCCCATCATGTGAATAGTCTCAATGATTTACTACCACCTGAAGATGGGACTTTACTTTTGAGGGTTAAATGCTCTCCTTGCTTAAGATTTTGTTTCATATTGGTTAGTCCTAATAAAGATATTACTACTACTAATAATAATAATAATTTGATTTCTATACCACCCTTCCAAAAATGGCTCAGGGCGGTTTGTACAGAGAAATAACAAACAAATAAGATGTCTCCCTGTCCCCAAAGGGCTCACATTCTAAAAAGAAACATAAGATAGACCCCAGCTACAGTCACTGGAAGTACTGTGCTGGGGGTGGATAGGGCCAGTTACTCTCCCCCTGCTAAATAAAGAGAATCACCACAGTAAAAGGTGCCTCTTTGCCCAGTTAGGGGTACTAGAATTATAGCTTTTGGATTTTTTCCTAATGAACCACCATAGCTATCTATGGTTGTGTTATATTCCTAAGCATGATGTGATTTATTTATTTATTCATCACAGAGGAACTGAAACTAAAATATTTTGCCAAACCTGAAGATTTGCTAAGCCTAATGCACAGGCAGAATAAAACTTCCAGAAGACCAACTGACTCCCTCCTGAGGCCTATCTTGTATCTTTCATCTAACTCAAGGCAGCGATAGCTAACTTTGGTATTCTCGTTAGATTCTTTAAGCACTAGTCTGGAGGCCAGAACAATCCAATTTCCTTCACAAATGCTCAGGGTCTATATTTGGCATCAGCTACTAGTAAAGGTAGTAACGCATATCTATTAGAAATGTGCAAAACAATTCAAACTCAAAACAATTCAAGCTTGAAATGGCCATTCCAAGTGTTTTGAGCTCAAAATGAAACACCTATATATTTAACTCTCCTAAACGTACCCGTCGCTAATTCCATGTGTGGCAGCTCTCGTAAGAGTTCACAAGCAGCTGCCCGGATAGTGATGGGGAAGGAAACAATAATGGCGGCCAGGTGGGTGGTGGGCAGTCTGGCCACCGGGAGGAAGCGTGGCAGTGGGCTGGAGGAGGAGGTGGGCTGCCAGCTGGCCACCGGGAGGAAATGTGGTGGTGGGCTGGAGGAGGCAGTGGGTGGGCTGGCCATCGGGAGGAACTGTGGTGGCGAGCTGGAGGAAGCAGCGTGCCAGCTGGCCAGCTGGCGAGAGGTGCCGGGCTGGACGGTGGGTAGGAGGAGGGAGGCCGAAGTGAGAGGGCAGGTGGCTGGCTGGCTGACTGGCCAGCAGAAAATAAGCGCCAGCTGTGGATGGGGATGGGGTGGGGAGAGAGAATGTCCGAGGCAAACTAGAGATGCAGATACTCTGTGCCTGGCCCAACTAGTCCTAAAATAAAGAGCTTGTTTTGAGCTTGAAACAAAACAACCCTGTTCTAAGCTTGAATATCTTTGAGTATTTTGAGCACATTCAGAGGGCTGATTTTCTGGGGAGACTAGTGTACTGATTGGGGTCTTGGGTAGACCAGTCCTATGGGAGCCAACATGGAGTGGAGGCCTGGCCTACCTGCCTCATGCAGCAGGTAGACTAGGCCTCCACTCCAGACTAAATGCATTGGCCCACCTCAGAGGACTGGTCTACCCACCACATGAGGCAGGTAGATCAGTCTTTTGCCCCGGACTTAGCACTTCAGCCCATCTGGGGCAATGTATTGACTGGAACAAAGGCCTGGTCTACCTGCCTCATGTGGCAGGTAGACCAGTCCTCTGAGGCCAGCCGATGCACTAAGCCTGGGTCAGAGGCCTGGTCTACCTGCTTTACATGGTGGGTAAACCAGACCTCTGAGGCAGGCCATCACACTGTTTGGAATAGAGGCCAGGTCTACTTGCTTGAGGCAGGTAGACTAGGCCTCCACTCCAAATTTAGCGCATTGGTCTGCTTTGGAGGACAGTCTACCTGCTGACCCTAATCGATAGATCAGCTTTCCCTGGAAAAACAGCCCTCCAAAATGGCACTTGAAACACTTAAAACATTTTGAGCATTTTGAGCATTTTGAGTTTCATTTCAAGGTTGAAATGAAACGCTAAATACGTTTCCTGCAGACCCCTAATATATATTCAGCTGATATGCACATTCAACATTTTTACTGTTGGAATCTTCTCATCAGCCTTCACCCTCTCTGCTCGAGTCCTTCCAGACTGTTCTTGCTTCCCACCCCACAAACTATTATTTTTATAACCCATCCTTGGGTAATTTTATAAAAATTACATTGCTTGCAGTTCCACTTTAGAGTTGCCATGCCCCTTGAAATTCCGGGTTTCACCTGGCTTTTAAGCATCTCACCCAGATTGCTTAGCCCACCTAGATTCGCCCGGATTTCAGCTTTCATTTTTTAAAAAAGCTAAGCTCTAGCCCTTGTAGAAGCAGAGTTATGGAGCAAAATGTGCAGTCACTATTCTGTTCAAAAATTATTTTCAAGCCAATTTTCCTAATATGCAAATTAGGCACCCAGTTTTGGAAAGTCAGAATAGGCAACCATATTCCACCTATATGCCATTGACAAGTTATATTGCAGGACTTTTTGTCCTCTGTCCAGCCAGATATTTACACCTGTCCATTTGATATTTCCATTTGAAATATCTCATCACTATATAAGCAAGTTCAACATGTCCACGGTTAAACTACTTATCTTATCCCTCAAGCCTTCATTTCCTCTCTTTCCATGTCTGCCGATAACATCACCATTTATCAGTCATGCAGCCTTGGATTTATCTTCAGTTTCTCCCTTTCATTGGTTCTCCACATTCAATTGCCAAGTTGCTTTTCCTTGTGAACACTGGGGGAAAAAACATTCCTCTGTGTTCCTTTTGGGAGAAGGAATAGAGTTCTTGGTTCTTGTTCTGGTCATCTTCCTTGACTGCCACAAATACAAATAATATCCTGACTACTGCAAATACAAATATGGCCTTGAGGACTGCAAATATTAAAAAAGCACCCCCCTCACAAAACTATAAGCAATAAAAACCAGCAAGATGTCTCAAAATAGTAAATAAAACCCTGAAAAATGCAGATCGCCAAATGAAGTAGTGGTCAGTCCAAGTTAAAAAAAGAAATCTGTTTAACCAAGGTCTTCCAGAGAGAAGCTTTAGCCTTGTGCCTAAAGATGTAGGCTGGGGACCATGTGCCTAAGGATGGGGGGGGCATTTAAAGAGTTGACACTACAGAAAAGCCCTTAATGGCTTCAAATCTCCTTCTCCATCCAGCAAAAACTCCTTATCCTTAGTTTTAAATCTTTCCATGATTGTACTTCATTCCTTTTAACTTTCTCATTATGTTGCTACCTGTGACCTCCACTGTTGTATCTCACCACCCTCAGCCACCTGAAGTTGTTTGCTCTCTGTCAAAACTCTACCCATATTCCTTTGCTGCCCCCTATCCATGCAACTCCTCCTCCCTAACATTTCTGGGGTGCCACTTCTCTCCCTTCTTTCCAACCCCTCTTTAAAATCTACCTTTTTTTTTTTTTTGGAGACATTAGATTTTACAACCAGGTTTCGCAACTGTGATTTGTAATTCCTCCTAGTTTTGTCTTTTCTTCCCTGACCTCTGTTCTTCCCCCCATTATCAATCTGATATCAAAAATGCCATAAACCAAAGGTTACTAGGTGATATCCATAAAGAGCTAACAGTGCTTGGCAGATTAGACATTAGAGATGTGCATGAATGGCTCATGCACAGGCTCCCTTAGGAACTGTTAAGGAGCTCCTTACCTGCTCCTCCCGGCCCCGCAACTTTTCCAGAGACGATGCCTGGTTCCCTATTGGTTGTGCAGGGATGCGGTGCTGTTCCCTGAAACCTCTGTATGCTGGCCATTTGCGCGATCATTGTGCACATGTGCCGGCTTTTTGCATGATTAGCAACACCATGCTGTCCAGACAAATGGCAAACACAAGCCATGTGTGTGCCAATGCCATGTGGAGGCTGCAGGGAACAGTGCTACAGCCCCATGTGGCCTGTTGGGGACTGGGCACCACATCCGGAGAAGTGGTGGGGTGGGAAGGAGCAGGTAAGGAGCTCCTTACTAGTTCCTTAAGGGAACCACTTCCCACCCCATTGAGTTGGCTCAAATGCTGGCACCCGAGCTGGTTCGGCATTTCCCAGAGGAGGCACCAAACTGGCTTGTGCACAAACCTATTAGACATAACACACATGTATCTCTGAAAGCCTGAACAGCTCCAAAATTTGCCAAGCACCAGAGGGGTATCTAGGGAAAATAGCGCCTAGGGCAAGCACTGAAATTGCGCCCCCTGTCCAAGCATCTGACACCCATCTTTCAGATAACTGTACCATAATATCAGCTGAAAAATACAGGTCAGGCTCATTAATCTTTTAATATTTCAAAAACTATTTAGCAGTGGACTTAGCCAGACCAAAAAATGCTAGAAAAATACAAATTTCAGCTGGGGCTCATGAAATACCCAAATACTATGTGGAGGTGTACTTGGAAAACTAAACAGAAGTGTCTGTCTAATTCTCTGCTATGCATTGTAGCATCACCATTACATAAGTTTTAAAAATCAATGGAGAATTTGACTTTTCCCAGATACTCTGTAAATAATTAAAGGATATGCAGAGTAAACTGTGTCACTGCTTGGAATATATTCTAGTATTTCAGAAAGACAGTTACAATGAGAGAAAGAGAACAAGAAACTCCCACTGGGCCTTAATATTAAGGATTTCACACTGATTCAAAGACAAACTCACCATTAATAGCCATATTAGCAAGACATCACATTTAACTCACTTATCACAAGAAGCAAAGTAAGAGCAAATGAATACAATCCTAAGCGTCAGCTCAGTATTCACAAGCCCTGATTCTCTGTACATAGTGCCAATCTGAATATGTGTACAGTGTCTTATATTTACTTTTTATTTTATTTTTACCTGTAGTCCCTTTGGGGGGGGCTTCCTAAAGGCTGTGGGGGGTGGTTGCAAAGGTTCCCCCTCCCACCACTGGCCTCTAGGGCCTTGCAGGTACCATTTGAGCATGTGCGGTGGCCATTTTAAAAAATAATCTCTCTCTTTTTAAAAAAATGGCCACTGAAAATAAAATGGCCACCGCGCATGCTCAAATGACATCTGCAATGCCTGGCATGACCTAGGGCCTCACAGAGGCCATTTGAGCATGCACAGTGGCCATTTTGTTTTTGGCAGCCATTTTTATTTTATTTTTTAATTTTACAAAATGGCACCCCCCTTAAAGTGGCGCCCGGGGCATGTGCCCTGCCTGCCCTACCCTAGATATGCCCCTGCCGAGCACTACTGGTGTGTGTGTGTGTGTGTGTGAGTGTGTGTGTGTGTGTGTGAGAGAGAGAGAGAGAGAGAGAGAGAGAGAGAGAGAGAGTGCAAGTGTGTCAAGGTTGGAGAACATCAAGCAAGTTAGATAACTGAACTGACAAGTTGTTAGCCTGAGAGGCAGATAAGTTGGTAAGCCAATAAATGGGGTTCTGACAGGCAGATAGACAGGGAAGTCTCAGGAGTGGGGTGGGGCAATTACAGACAACATGCTGAATTAGAAGTTTTTCCCCCTGGCACAATTGTAAGTACAAAACCATTCACATCATGCATCTTGATCATAGTTTTCCTACAGTCATTTCTTTCATTCTTGAAAGTTCGTTCTTCATGCAAAAGACAAAATGCTCAAACTGAGAAGCAAAAGATAGAGGCAGACATCTGACAGAGGCAGACATCCTCAGTAAATTACTCAAAAGTCTTGCAATTAAGTAGTCCTTTAGAATAACTCCTCAGTAGTCAGTGAGTAAGTTAGTCTGGATGTCAATCAAAGGTTTTACCAGGCTGTGGGACCCCAATAGCCATCAATGACACCAACTCCTTGCTGATCACAGAGCTATAGACCACCCTCTGAAGTGGTTGACACCAAAGCATGGCAGAAGTCAGGTCAGCAGCTCCCTCTTCTATTGGAGAGATCAAGGTGCCTAGGTAGACACCAATCCCTGCTATGAGACCCTGGAGTCTAATGGAGTCTTTAATTCATGATCTTGCAACTTATGGGTTGTGTATGCTCTTGGTGGTGTTTGGGTATATAAGTGAATGCTTGTCACATGGGAAGGTGTGGGCATATGTGTGTTTCTGTGGTGCATGCTCAGAACTCTGGGGTGTGCTTTCTAAGCCCTGCTTTTGGCTTGCTTTGCTGCAATGCAGATTTGTTCCTAGTAACTTGCGGGATGGCAATTTCTCCTTTTGCTAAAAATCTCCTCTTAAATGTGTCTAAGCAGGAAGCACCTTGTCTGATGTTACTGACATGTTAATGGGATAGCATCTCAGATGCCTGGGATTAGAGTGAATGCTCTATGTGCTTCAAATTAATCAGCAGGAGACAAGGGAAACGGCACTGATAACAAACTGTCCCTCTGTTCCCAAGGCTATGTCATTAAAGCAGTGGAAGGAGCTGCCAGGGATAAGAAACTGAAACCTGGATCCTGGAAAATGTAAGCTCCACTGCTTGCAGGCTTTTTGCAGCTCATGGTGATCTGTGGGATTAGTTTAGTCTAAGTCAGTCATCAGTCTCGCTGAAATGGAACAAAATTTGGCTCAATCACTATAAAGAAGCTGCCAGAGATCCTTAGTGGATAACAGTCTGACCCACTTGACCTGCTGTGTATAGAGTCTGGGTGTAGCTGGGACAGGATAAAAACAGAAGAGCAGCTGGTCACAATCTCACTCTGTTACTTTTGTTTAACAAACTGTTATCACACATGGAAAGTCAGGAGTGAAAGTGAAGATGGAGCTAAAAAAAGTACAAAATACATCTCCTAAGGGGCAAACTATATGTGAAATTCAAGTTTCATGGTTGAAAATGCCCACTTATTTCCTTTTTGGAAAAATAGCCATGTCAGCAATTTGGATTGTGATTGTGATTTGGGTTTTTTTTTTAAAAAAATCCTTTCCCCTGTGCCATGGCTCTGATCCAAACTGCCCTCCTTGCCAACTGCTATTGGCTGCAGATAGGGAAGCACAAGAAACAAGTTTTCCCTCCCTGAGTTAGGAAATCAGTGAAACAACAAAGGATTAAAAATAACCTTCCTCACCCATTTCCCTCCACTTGCTCTTTGAAAAAGTCATCAGGAGGTCCAGTTACATAAGTCCCATGTCAGATCTAGTTGGCCTTAAGCTGTTTGCTTGTGCTAGGTTCTTGTCACCCACCCCAAATGGTTTCTTCAAAGAGATAAAGATTATTCGTTTCCTCTCTAGAAAATACTGCTCAGTTGTGATGTGTGAACTTTGCCCCCCACACACCAGTTTGCCTCAAAGCTCCTCTGAGTTTTGCAAGCACTTCTGTTAAAAAATCCTGCAAAAATCCAGATAGTTTTAGTGGAACCCTCCCCCACCCTACCTGTCAGGAAGAAGAAGAAGAAGAAGAAGAAGAAGAAGAAGAAGAAGAAGAAGAAGAAGAAGAAGAAGAAGAAGAAGGCATATTGGCATTTCAAAGTGGGGGGGGGAACAGTAGTGGGCAAGACTCATAAATTAAGGCAGCCAAAACAAAACTATATATCCCATGATACCAACAGGAACTGATGCTTCTCAGAAGCATCATTGTTTACAGATATAGGACTGGCCACCCATAACTGTTACCAGTTTTATGACTACACACACCTTCTCCACCAATACATCTAATATCAGGTTTGCTCTGAAGTGTGGCAGGTACCACCCTTCATGACTATGCTTTGGCTTAATATGGGGAATGTAACTCAATTTTGTGCAAACCTGAAAGCAAGGTTAGGTTTTATTGGAAAACAGATGTAAAAGTGACAAGCAGTAGTAAGCATCTCAGCAGATTTTTTTTCTCTATGAACTTCCCTTAGGCGGTTAATGTTCTGATAATGGCATAGAGTTGTCCCTAATATACATTTACAGGGTAGTGTTGAGGGAGGGGATAGATTCGTAGACACTAGGAAATGGGAGGGAGTGAGAGAGAGAGAATATGGGGGTGGGGGAGATATGTCTATAGCTACCTGTCTAGCAGCTTTGCCTTGCTCTGGAGCAGAGGAGCACCTAGATCATTTTGGAGCCTGGACCTAAAGTCCTCTGAAGGCCACCCCCCTGCAAATTAAGCACCATCATGCTCCACCGGGTGACCACACCACCTCGGACAAAGTAAAGAGGATTTGGGGGGCCCCAGAGTCTGTGGAGGCCCTGGACTTCAGCCCCAAAGTCCAGGGGTAAGAGCACCTCTGCTCTGGAGCGATCAGATAGGAGATTCACTTGGCAGGGGAAACTTGGCAACTAGGATTGTGGCTTGCAAGGAACTGAGCAGCTCAAAAATAGCGATTTTTAAAAAATAGCGATTTTCAGAGATGCCAGGTTTGAGACTCTCTAGGACTCAACCACATAATGCACACTTTGTCTGGGCTTTCAGTGGGGTGGGTAGTCAGCTTAGTGAAAGGTGGACAACCTCGATCATTTGGAACAGCATGACATGGATCTGGGTGAAGCTTGGATCCATAAACTGTTCTGGTGAGTGGAAATGTTCCGGTTTATGCCCTACAACAGGGTTTCTCAACCACCAGTCCATGGACCGGTGCCGGTCCATGAGGTATTGGGTACCGGTCCATGAGGCATCACTAATAAAAATCACCCCCCAAAATAATGTTGGGTTGGTGGGGGCCACCGGGAGCTTTCCGGAGCTCATTTCCAGGCAGCCCTTGCTTCTGCATAACGTTCATTTCACTTCCTCGAAATGAACGTCATCCAGCAGCAAGGGCTGCCTGGAAATGAGCTCCGGAGAACTGTTCAAAATTGTTTATTGGGAGATGCCTGGGGTGTGGTTGGGGGTGAGGGGGGTGACCCCCTTATTAACTGCTGGTCCAGGAAATGGCGCATGAATAATGTGCCATGACTCCAAATTGTTGAGAAACATTGCTCTACAAAGTACTAACTCCAACAGGGTTTTAAAAAAACTCTAAAAACTTCAAAGTAGCCTGTGGGCATGATGATACTGGGTTTGTCCCTTCCTCTATGGACAAGGAAATGCTTAGACAAAAGGTGTTGATGATGGCCAGGCTTTGTGCTCTCTTAGACATTTCGCTTAAAACAAAAGTCTGAACAAGTTTCCTCTGAGGGGAGGCCATAGTAGGGAAGAAGGTGGACACTGATTTTCAGCATGACTCACTTGATTGACTCTAAAAGTCTTCTCTGTGGTGTTCACTCACTGAGAGAGAGAAACTGCATTCCAGTCTCAGTACTTTGATGCCTGGTCTATTCTGGCATCTTCTATGCATGCTCAGGGCAGTGGCTATTAGAGTGGCATTTTGTAGTTCCCTGTGATTGCACTAATGACCTGAGGCACTGTGGAAAAACTTCCTAGAATGACCTATTGCCTTTCATTGAATCAGAAATGCACTTGGGTGGAGGCTTCCACATCAGTAGAAACAGTGATACAGCCAAGATTCAATCTGAGGTGCAATAGACTGCAATGGGAACAGGTGGACATGGCAGCATCATTTCAAGCTCAGGAGTCCAGCAAGCTGGCCTGTCTGTCTGTAAGCCCTCCACATCACCACTTCATGAAACACAAGCCCTATTCACATATTATTTTCAATGTATGTACAATTTGTTGTGTACAGTACATGCATGTGCAGATCTGACCATTATGCTGAACACACATATAGCAGTCCACTTCCTATCTGTACCTTCATTTGAGGGGGTCTGCATCCAGGTTCACTTTTAAAATGAAGAAATGTACAGTCATTCAGACAAAAATATGTACCTATGAACATAACATAATATTCTAATAAAACTACAGATTTACCTCCTCAGCGGGACCTAGCCCCATGTTTCTGTTCAAATGGGAGATCTAGATCTACAGAAAGGAGTGACGGGTGAACCAGAAACTAGAAGTCTAACCTCTGGCAGCTCAAGTGCCTCTGTTTTTCCAGAGTAAAGAAGCCAGAACTGAGGGTGAAGTCTGTAAACTGAAGTACAACACAACACGAAAAGCACTTTGTCCCACAACCCTAACATGAACCCCTACTGTTGTTGGCTCTTTTGCATGTGAAGTCACAGCAATGATTTCTTTGGGGCATAGAAGAAAGGGCACCAAGCAATAGCGACTACTGCACACTGCACCTTCGTGAATATGCAATTTCAGGCTTAGGCCTCTGGGATTTAGGATTTGAGGGATGCTCACAAGAAGTCCTAAAATAAAGTATCTGCTTTCATAGTACTTAGTACTTTAATGCTATGCAAAGCTTCCTTGATATATTCTGCTCTCACCAGCATACTAATGCTAGTCAGCCCACTGTATTCAAGAAATCTACATTCAGTAGAAAAAACATGGAGGATTCAGGAGAAACCTACTTGCCTCCTTCTCAAAGCTGAGCATTACAGGAAAATTGAGCATTATAGATGACTGGGATCTTGCTATGAACATCCATGCTTTTCTAATCTCTGTGATTGTTGCAATGTGCTCTCAGTGGGGGTGCCTAAAATGATCCTCCTAGCTTGGTAAAGAGGCATCTTTTTAAGTGGTGGATCCCTTAACATATTTAGTAGGCAGAAAGCAACAGTCCCTTCTCACCCATCAGAGAGTCTCTCCTATTGCCGTTGGTCATGTCTCTCATGTGTTTCTTTCCAGACTGGGACGGATAATCACATTCTCATTCCTTTTGCTGTGTAAAGCATTTTGTGAACTTTTTGTTGAATAAATAAACAAATATCTGATCTCAGTCATCAATGCATTGGTCACATACATATTGGATTACTGTAACATGCTCTACACCAGTCTGTCTGCCTTTGAAGACTATTATTATTATTTCTTGTTTGCACAGTCAAACAGGTGTTATTGACTGGTTTGTTTTATCCAGACATCCAGTCCTTCCCAAGGACCTGGGACGCCAGAATTTTGTTATCAATATTGTTGTTAGGGGTATCGCTGCAAAATGTAGGCTGTTCCCAGTAAAGTTGTTTTTTTGTAATTGGCTGATGGTGATTTCTGTGGCCCCTATGGTGTTGAGGTGCTGTTCAAGTTGTTTTGGAATTGCACCTAGGGCACCAAATACCACTGGGATTATTTTGGTCTTCTTCTGCCACAGCCTTTCAATTTTGATTTGTAAATCTTTGTATTTTGTTATTTTTTCTGTTTCTTTTTCTTCTATTCTGCTGTCACATGTCAATTATTTTGACTTCTTTTTCTTTCTTCAAGACTACAGTTATATCTGGTGTATTGTGTGGCAGATGTTTGTCTGTTTGTAGTCGAAGGTCCCATAATATTTTTACATCTTCATTTTCTACAACTTTTTCAATGTTGTGGTCCCACCAATTTTTGGCTGCAGGTAGCTTGTATTTTTTGCAGATGTTCCAGTGTATCATTGCTGCTACCTTGTCATGCCTTTGTTTGTAGTCAGTCTGTGCGATCTTTTTACAACAGCTGATTAGGTGGTCCACGGTTTCATCTGCTTCTTTACAGAGGTGGCACTTGCTATTTGTTGTTGATTTTTCAACTTCTGCTCTTATTGCATTTGTTCTTAGTGCCTGTTCTTGTGCAGCCAGTATCAAACCCTCTGTTTCTTTCTTCAAGTTGCTATTCTTAAGCCACTGACAGGTCTTGGCGATGTTTGATTTTCCGGTTATATTGTGCAAATATTGACCATGTAGTGGCTTGTTTTCCCCTTTTTCTGCTGGGTTCTTGACTTGCTCTTTCTTGTAGGCCTGCTTTGTTTCATTGGTGTTTAATAATTTCTCATTGTTAACCATTTAGAACATAGGAACATAGGAAACTGCCATATACTGAGTCAGACCATTGGTCTATCTAGCTCAGTATTGTCTTCACAGACTGGCAGCCGCTTCTCCAAGGTTGCAGGCAGGAATCTCTCTCAGCCCTATCTTGGAGAAGCCAAGGAGGGAACTTGGAACCTTCTGCTCTTCCCAGAGCAGTTTCATCCCCTGAGGGAAATATCTTGCAGTGCTCACACATCAAGTCTCCCATTCATATGCAACCAGGGCAGACCCTGCTTAGCTATGGGGACAAGTCATGCTTGCTACCACAAGACCAGCTCTCCTCTCGAGAGATGCACATTTGAAGTGCATCTTCTTCACTGTCCTTGATATATTCTTCAAGGCCTCTTTTCTCCTCCTCTACTGTTTGATGGACTTGCAGCATTCCTCTTCCACCTGAGCTGCAAGGGAGGTAGAGCCTATCTACATAGCTGTGGGGGTGCAGAGCATGATTGATGGTCATTATTCTTGGTCTTACAATCTAGCATCTCTATCTCTGCCTGGGTCTAGTCTATTATTCCTGCAGTTTATCTAAATAGGTGTTGCATTACTTCATCTGCTGTTATTCCAGTTAATAATTTGAACATGGTTGGCAGGCAGGTTATCGGTCTATAATTACATGGAACTGCACCTTTTGCTGGGTCTTTCATTATGAGGTGAGTTTTCCCATTTGTTAGCCATTGTTCAATATTACCTCCTTGCAAAATGTGATTGAACTGTTTTGATAGTTGTTTATGAAGGCCTGTTAGATATTTAAGCCAGAAGCCATGCCGTTGGTCATCGCCTGGTACAGTCCAATTTTTAATCTTCTTTGCTCTTTCACTTATCAATTCTGGTGTTATTATTTTATTTTATTGTTAAATTTATAAACCGCCTTTCATTAAAACAATCCCAAGGCAGTTTACAGCAAATTTTAAAAACAAGATTATAAAAATTATGCAGTTAAAGTATTAAGCTAAAAATATAAGAAAAATCTGATTAAACAATTTAAAACACAATTATAAAAACAATACAAAAGACAAAGTACAAAGAGCAGCAGCAGAGACAATTATATGAAAACTTGGGTAAAAAGTCACAATTTGACATGCTTTCTAAAAGCTGTGATGGAGACTGAGGAGCGAATAACCACTGAGAGAGCATTCCAGAATCTGGGGGCAGCAACAGAGAAGGCCCTGTCCCGCATGCACGACAACCAAGCCTCCCTCATAGTTGGCACCTGGAGCAGAGCCCCCACAGATGACCTAGTCAAGCGGGCAGCAACCCTTGGGAGCAGGTGGTCCCTCAGGTTTCCAAGGCCCAAACTGTTGAGGTCTTTAAAGGTCAAAACCGGCACCTTGAATTGGACCCAGAAACAAATTGGCTGCCAGTGCAGCTCTTTCAAAATGGGTGTGATGTGATCCAAGTGGGCAGCTACAGATAAAATACTAGCTTCCGCATTTTGCACTAGCCGTACTTGCCAAATATTCTTCAAGGGCAGCCCCACAAATAGTGTGTTACCGTAATCCAGCCGTGACGTGACTAAGGCAAGGGTAATTGTGGCCATTTCTGCCTTCTTGAGAAAGGGACGCAGCTGGCCCACTAGCTCAAGCCATGCAAAGCCACCCCTGCCACCACTTCCACCTGAGCTTCCAAAAGCAGAGCTGGGTTCAGCAATACCCCCAAGCTGTGTACTTGCTCTTTCAAGTGGGGTGCAACTCAATCCAGAACCGGTAGAATCTCCTAAACCCAACTGGCTTGCCTACTGGCCAGCATTACCTTCTTTTTGTCCGGATTCAACCTCAGATTAGATGATGATGTGCCCTGCCTGTAAAATATATTTCGATGTGTGTGTTTTCCCCCTGGGTATTTTTATGATATTTCTCTTGCTTTCCAAATCCCATTGGGCATTGCCTTTATAGTCAGAAGAGGAGAGTAATGTTTTCCTTACTAGCATCTTGTCATGATGCCAACTGATTTCACCTTTTTCTCTGTGTAAAATATTTGTCAATGAAACAGATGAACAGAAAAAGAAATCAGGCACCAATATTATAAATGGATACGTCTTCACCACCCAGAAACCTGAAAAGATGCAGTCTCTTACAAACATGTCCTCATAACAAATATGTGTTGTCTGGATGCAGTTTGGATGCTACCATTGTTAGCTAGGGAAGATACTCCTTTTCTGATTCCGAAGGAAATGGTCCCAAAATGGCATATGACAGAACCTTGATAGTTTAATACAATGAGGTATTTTTCACATGACATTGGCTGGAAGGGAGGGAGGGCTGGGGTGGGGGGAGGCAGAAGCTCTCTTGCCTTTCCCCACAGGTGATCATCTGTGCCCTGCCGCACTGCATGACTACATGAGTGGTGGCACAGCAAAGGTTGTAGCCAGGAGCTGGAGGATTTCCCCCTCCCATGTCCCAGACTGTGCTGTGCCATGAGCGTGGCTGTTGCTAACATTATAGAGCCCCTGGTGGCGCAGTGGTAAAACTGCCACCCTGTAACCAGAAGGTTACAAGTTCGATCCTGACCAGGGGCTCAAGGTTGACTCAGCCTTCCATCCTTCCGAGGTTGGTAAAATGAGTACCCAGAATGTTGGGGGCAATATGCTAAATCATTGTAAACCGCTTAGAGAGCTCCGGCTATAGAGTGGTATATAAATGTAAGTGCTATTGCTATATTGCTATAGCAGCAGCTGCGCTCGGCACAGCTTGCTGTTGGAAACGGTGCCAGGCCTGGGGGAAGCCTCTTAACCCGGTGGTGATCACCCGGAAAATCCCTTGATGAAGTTAAGCAAACTTCAGGTTTGCTTATCCTTGGCAGGTTCACTTATCATCAGCTAAAACCAGTGCTAGGCCCAGAGGCAGTGCCAGGATTGAGCTCAATCCCAGTGCTTCACATGTGCTGCCTAGCCCAGGCTGGGTTGCCTTAGCCTGCGTGTGTGCAGCCTCAATGAGTCCTACGTTTCAGACTAACCTGCTGAATTTCCATGGGCACTTTCCATCATGGATTCCAATGAATATGTAAGGAATAATTCCAGGGGATGCCGATTGAGATTAGTTGTGATAAGGGTTGTCATATTAAGATGTGGATGCCATTGTGTTTAGTTTATTTGCATATTTCCGCTTGTCTGCAAGGTTCACTCTTCTCAGAAGACTTCAACAAACAAGAACCAAAAGAACATTTAACAGGCATGTGGCTTTTACACAGTGAGGCTATTCACATGAGCATGTAAAACCAGGCTAAGGGAGCCTAGCCAGGTTTTGCACTCTCGTGTGAACCACCAGAATGGCGCCTATTCCAGGTGGCTACACAGTGGCAAACCCATCTAACTAATGCAGGAGGTTAAGGGAGCGAGCACTCCCCTAACCCTGTTGTGTTTTTTTTTACCATGTGTCAGCTGTGGCTGCTTGCAGCCACAGCTGGCACACTCGGGGGGAGGAGAATCCCAGTAATGCACCATGCACTCACACAGTACATTGCTGGGACCCCTGGGGGCAGGACAATGCACAGTGGCACATCCCAGCACCCTGACCCTTGGAGCTGCTGGGCGAGCCAAAGCCGAGCCACCACTCATCTGGGCAGGTGATCTACCTACCCAGGAATGGACAGGAGATCGTCTGTAGGGAGGGTAAGCAAAACCCACTCTCCCCACAGACCTCCACAGAGCTCTTCTCATTGGTCATGAGAAGAGCTCCAGTGTATGGTTGAAACACGGTGAGCCGGGTCTCACGATGAGTGAGACCCAGTTCGTGCAGCATAGCGGGCAGAGTGGGCTAAGCCTGCTCTCCCTGCAGACAATCAGGGAGGGAGCTCTGGGCAGCTGGATCGGCCACCCACACAGAGCCAGCGGGGGCTGGGGGGAGTGAGGGCCAATTGGTTCCCGGAAGCTTCAGCATACCCTGCGCGAGTGCACAGGGCATGCTGGTGAGACGCCTGGAGACGGGAGGCGGCTTTTCGCCTCCCTTCCGGGGGTCTCCTCATGAGTAGCCACACCGTGGAGCCGCACCACGGAGCCATGCCACAGCTACTCACGATATTGAAAACCGGGTTTGCGGAGCACTCGCTCCACAAACCCGGTTTTAGGGGAGGGGTACTTAGGTGGGTTAACTGCCTGGGAGCCACCGGGCTTGCCTGCAAGCTCGGTGGGTCCCATAGTCAGGCAAAATCAGGCTAGGCTCCCCTAGCCTGATTTTGCCTGATCATGGGAATAGCTCCCCTATCTGCCATTTTGCCTCAAAGTATGGTTCCAGAACCAGTTATCTAAATGTATAAGCTGAATTACCAGTTGTGATTGTGTTCATAGACACATTCTCTATGCTCATTCTCTATATTGACAGTATCTGAAGCAAAACTGTCCTCCATGCTCCTAAAGATTGAGGAACATTTGAAAATGTAAGCACCATGACATCTGCTGGGCACACCTAAAAACATATTTACCCATCTGATTTTGCTAGAGACAAGTCTCTGAAGAAATTTGGAGGGAAAATGTTTTCGGTTAAGGTAGATGTCTGCTCCACCGGAGCTGGCGGGGTGGTGGGGGCAGAGTCAGCATATACCCAATCCATCGTACTAATGCATTCAAACCTTAGATTTCTGTGAATTACCAAGTTTGCATTATAGGCTTCAGCAACACTTTTGGTGTAATTTCACATACATAGGCACATACAAAAGAATAAGTGAAGGCACAAACCAAAATCTGTCCATTAGATGTTGTTATGTGGAAGTTGAAGCAATGTTACTTTAAATCTCTCTCTCTCTCTCTCTCTCTCTCTCTCTCTCAGATACAATTCCTTGGCTCTCCAGGGAGGGCTGGAAAAGACTTCTGCCTGAAATATTGGAGAGCCACTGCCAACAATGCAGACAATGCTGAGCTAGATGGATTTGGTATATGGCAGCTTTCTATTTTCCTATGGGCACCAGTGGGTGTTGTTATTAGAGCTCTGCACTTTATAGACATTTCGATATTCTATGGATATGCAAAAACTGCTTAGAAGCAATCATAAGAAAGAGCCAAGGATAATCTAATCCAGCATCCTGCTTCCCACAGTGACCAATCACAAGCAGGGCATGATATGCAACAGCCCTTGCTCATGGCTGCTCCCCAAGCCACTAACTTGGGGAGATATATCTCTAAACACAGAGGCTCCATCCAGCCATTGTGACTATTATCAATGGATAGACCTATCCTCTGTGTATTTGACTAACAATGAAGTTTCCAAAATCATTCCTGCAGAACTCATTACAGCAATAACTTTGTCATCACCGTTTTCTGGGTTGTACTCATTTGAGATGGCTGAGATCTGTTCCAGCATGATAATCATGACAGCCTAATTCATACTGACAGTATCAACAATCAGTGGGCACAGTCTACCATCTATTCTGATGTTGGTACGGTGAAACTGAAGTACATAAAATTATATATCTTGACATAAATCACGTAGGTCAGTCAGTAGCTAACCTAGAGAAATGATGGTATCCAATCAAATTATTGTTGCAATAGCAATCAAAGTTACGTGCGTTGGAATATTTCATTTGAAAAGGCAGTTGTAAAACAATGATTGAGGTGTTATTCTGTAAAAAATTGAGTTCAGATTACGTTTAATGTCGGCAGAGCTATTTTGCTATAAGAAGTTCTAAAACTCGTCAACAATTTTCTCAATTCTAATCAACAATGAAAGATAGTACAAACATTTTGAAGTTAAAAAATGGTGCAGGACAATATTGCTACCAGGAAAATATTGTGCAGATCGATTTTTTTTTTAAAATGAAGCAATATTGTTATTGGGAAATGTACTGTGCATGTACACAAAAAGCACTGGAAGATAAT
Source organism: Hemicordylus capensis (assembly GCF_027244095.1). Classification (NCBI taxonomy): domain Eukaryota; kingdom Metazoa; phylum Chordata; class Lepidosauria; order Squamata; family Cordylidae; genus Hemicordylus; species Hemicordylus capensis. Next base: position 156,248,201 of record NC_069657.1, on the reverse strand, counting down.
GGAAGTGAGAAAGAAAATCTGTTCAAGTCTGTCAAAAAGACTGTTGGATTGCCTGTATTCCCTGTGTTGTGACAACATAATTTCCATTGTTTTATATGGGCGGGGGTGGAAGTCAAGGCAGGATATTTTGTTTGTTTCCTTGAAAACTGTGCAACATGTCACTGGCAGACATCCAGACTAATGAAACTTGTTTGCAGTTAATACTGTGTCAGAAGCCAGGGATTCTCTCTGTCGTTCATTTTCTTGGTTAGGTAATTTTCACCAGGCACCAGTATCAAGGTTTCAAACAAAACTTTATTCATCCATTTCTAGCAATAAGCTCCTTCTGGGTGTGGCCAGCCCCTTTCTGGCAAATTCCTTCATCTTATATACTGAGCCATAAACACATTCCACACCTGTGCATTGCATACAAGCCAAAGCACTATTTTAACACTAAAGGTTCCGATTTTGCTCCCAAGTGTGATGTTTCTCACCCACACTTCTGAAAAGATCTGGCCCCCTACCCACAGAGACATTCTTTCAAGTAGTGTCAGATATCCTCAAGGCGAGGGGGAAGGGATGTACCAGACACGGGAATTGCCATCTATCCTAGCTAGCTAAGTGCTATTCAAACTAATCATGCTTTTTCCCTTTTTGCTGCTCAAGCAAATTGCAAATACATTCCAACACCTGCATGTACCTTGGGGGAGAGGCAATTTGTCAATTTCCCTTTTTCTCTGAATCTGTCTGACTCCCAAAAATGTGTCCCTGAGGGTTCTGCAAATCTGCGATCTTCTCTGTTGTGCATGTGCAGCATTGCTCTATACAGCCCTATACAGTTTGGGCCCTGATTCTTGAAGGAGTGCTCACTGCCAGGTGATTTTGCCTTTCCATTGGGTTCTTCTGGAGAGGCTCTACTCCATCTGATATCATTGACCGAGGCTAGACTGGTGTGCACACGAGACAGGGCCTTTTCAGTGGCAGCCCCCCAGTTGGCTTTTACTTGTTTTCTGTGTAAGAAGGTGGGTTCATAGGGACATTCCTAAGTCTGGAAATCCCTACCACAGGGAGGTTGTGATACCCCCTTCCTGCAGGCATTACACAAGCCTTAAAAACCTAGCTGTTTTTCCAGAGCCTTGATAGATTACTGAAAGGGGCCTCTGTAAATGTTGTTTTAATGCTTTATTTGGTATTTTATTGCTCATTGTTTCTGGTTTGTTGTGATTTGAATTGTTCTGATTATGGCTTTACACTTTTTATGTAAGCTGCCTTGCAGCTCTTGCAAAAAGTGAGTCATAAATAATGTTGTTGTTTTTAAAAAAATGATAAGGTTTTAAAACAACACTACTGTTCCCAGTAAAAAAACAATTAGGAATAGCCCTATGAACCCACCTTCTCAGACAGCAAACAAGAAGAAGCAAATTGTATTTGCAATGGATCTGTGGCCTCCCTTTTCTCAAATACCAGATAAGGAAACACAATCTAGAGAAGAAGCTGAAAATGTGATCTTGGATGCATTTTGATCAACTGCTTTTATGTATACTTTGCTTTCTTGTCCAACACAGGGGTTAATTCCCTTTCTAAGAATTAATTTCATATTATACAACACCCCCTTCATGCTGAAATATCTCTACATACTAACTGAGCAAAGAGGTACCTTTTTAAAGTGGTGATTCTCTTTATTTAGAGCGGGGAGAGCAACTGACCCTCTCCAACCCCAGCACAGCATCCCTCCACTGTCTGTTGTTGGTGGCTATATTATTTATTTCTGTCTATCTGTCTATCTAAACTGCTTTGGGAACTTTTGTTGAAAAGTGGTATATAAATATTAACAACAGTGGTACTACTATTACTTGAAGACTTTGCAGAGTAATTGCTAAAGGCTCAAAGTAGGAGGTCCTAGAAAAAGAAAATGATATGGCAGCAATGATTAACAGAGCTGCAGCAAAAATTAGAGATGGGTTTGAATCAGAAATGGGTTGATTTAAGAGTGCTTGTGTAAAGACACATACACAGAAGCCTGTAGGGAAGTTGGAGGCATCCCCTCCAGTGCTGCCTACCTGTTTGGGCTGAATGCCATGCTCAGCCTGAACTCCATGCTGGCCATGCCCTTTACATCAGAAACACACTGGCGAGGGAGTGTGGCCAGCATTGGGGCATGGACATTGCCTCCACACCCCAGCCGCAAGTAAGAAACAAAACACAAGTAGCTGGGGTAAAACAACCACAACTTTATTGATAATCAAATTAGCGAACTGAGAGTCGTGTCTACTCCCCCCTCCCCCCATCAGTGCGGGCCTAACAATGGCCGGTTTCAGACTTGAGAGTCCTTTCCGGAGCCTGGAATGGGTGACACACCCTGACTCAAGGATAGGAGCAGTGTAGCCTGCTTCATCTCCATCATTGTCAACCCCAAAGGGTCAGGGCACTTCTACAGCTTCACCCCCGCCCCACCCAATAAGCTGCACAGCCTTCAAGGTTTGTGAAACCCTGAAGGAGGTATGGTGAATCAAGATCTCTGAGCCATGTGGCCTCTGAGGAATGATTGACCAGTCAACCCCTTACTAACTACCCAAGGGTGCTCATTTAACCCAAACCCTTCTATACCTCCACCAAACCCACACTGTGTCTTCCACAAAGGGAGGTCAGCCTAGCTTGGCCTTCCTATCCCACCACCTTCCAATGCTTCAACAAGACCATGCCATAGATTGGCCAAATAGATGTCACACCCTGCTTCAGATAAGTGAATGCCATCAGCACGATAAAGGCTAGACAATGATGCATGATCCTCGGCTGAGAAATGAACATACCCCCTGTTGCGACCAGGTGCCTGCCCATAGAGGTGTTCACTTTCTTCCTGGCCCTTTCCACCCTTTGTAAATTGTGTACCCTGCTCCACACTCTTCTCTGAAACCAATCCACCCAGCCACCCTGGGATCCAAGAGTGAATTGTAGCAAAATCAGCCATGGCTTGTTGAAGCAAGGAAACCCCATTTAGCTTACCCAAGTCATTTTCACCCAAATGAATATTCAAACTCTCGGGGGCTGAGGGTTTGCTAACAGCTAAATATTCCCATAAAGAACTGGCTCCACAATATACCCTGTCTGCCCAAACAATGGACATTGGCAAGCTTGGTTGTGTGCCCATCTGTGAGGAAGATGCAAGATGGTTGGGTGCCCATCTGTGAGGAGCTGGCTTTTTTGAAGACCTGGAACACAATGGAGAGGTCGCATATTAGCACACATGCAGGAGCCGCTGCTCCGCCAGCACATGCCAGAAGAACAAGAAAAATTGAACACCTGGCAACAGGCCAGGTTCAATATAACAACCTATTGCACATAATACCGAAACACGTCGGACTTCCATTGTCTGCAGTGGAACTGCAAACACCCTACCTGGGAGGCCCAGCCAGTATGGGGAAGGATTTCCGCTGGTCTGAAGGTCCCCAAAAAGGAACCTGTTACTGCTGCCTGAAAGAGAGCTACTTCCCAGGTGGAGCTACATGGGGCTTGCAGCTACAAGAGGATGGCCTCCAAGAGCTCAAGGATTATAGGTCTCCTGAGATCACTGGCCTTTGGTGCCTCCCTGGCCCAGCCCTCCAGCATGTTTCAGACCCTGACATCCCTGGAATTGTCCTGCAGGCCCATGCCTTGGCTCTCAAAGGACAGGGCGGCCAGCTATCCAGCTAAGGTGGAAAATGCCCAACCTGAAGAATGTAGGCATACCAAAAACTGCATTAGATGGTCCAGGGGAATGGACCAGGTGTCAGAAAGGCCAGCCAGCTGTCTAAAGGAACAGAAGGAAGCCACCTTACTTGCATAACTAGCCTTGGTGCTGGGGGCCAAGGATGCATCAATAGCCCACCAAGGGTGATGCCAAGCCTTCATAGGGCCTCCGGCATCATTTCTGGCTGAAGATTGGCCTCTGGGGCTGAACCTCGCTACCTGAAAACAAGACTGGGCATCTGCTATATTATTCTGAAGCCCTGGGACATGACGTGCCACAAAAAGAATATTAAACTGCATACAGTGAAGGACAAATGGGCACAAAAGCCCCATGACCCTGCCAGAAAGGGAGGTTTGTGAATTCACTACTGCCTGATTGTCACACCAGAAGCAGACTGTGGAGCCACAAAACTCCTCAGTGCACAAGTGAACAGCCATGATTCTTTTGAATCATGAGGAGAGGAGAGCTGGTCTTGTTGTAGCAAGCATGACTTGTCCCCATAGCTAAGCAGGGTCTGCCCTGGTTGCATATGAATGGGAGACTTGATGTGTGAGCACTGCAAGATATTCCCCTCAGAGGATGAAGCTGCTCTGGGAAGAGCAGAAGGTTTCAAGTTCCCTCCCTGGCTTCTCCAAGATAGGGCTGAGAGAGATTCAGATTCAGAGACACAAGTTTTGGGTGCTATCAAAATATGATAGATAGATAGATAAATAAATAAATAATTCCAGCCTGCAACCTTGGAGAAGCCGCTACCAGTCTGTGAAGACAATACTGAGCTAGATAGACCAATGGTCTGACTCAGTATATGGCAGTTTCCTATGTTCCTATGATAATAGGGAACAATTCCAGAAAGGTGAGGACCCTCGTGATCCCTTCTTCTGTCCAGCGCAAGGGCCAATGGGCAGCACACCACCTTCCCCTGAAATAGACCTCCTGCTGCATCTGAGTGCACCTGGAGTGCCCAGCTGTTCCTCTTGCCAGAAATAAAGCCCATTAAAGTCTTTCAAAAAGGATGTCCACACTGTCAGGTCAGCATGCATGCCCTCAGTGACCTGCATCCTATGATGAGGAAGTGAGACTCCAGTGACAGCATCACAGAGGCACCTCAGAAAGTCTCTCCCAGGGGCTACTGCTCTGCATGGAAAATGTAGGTGGTTAATAACTACCTGAAGTTCCCTAAGTGTGGTCTTTCTAACAGTGACCAGGGCCTCAATGAGCTCTCTAAGTGTCTGAAGCTTACCCTTGTGAAGGCTGTTATATCCAGCCACAGTGTCTAGCTCTATGCCCAAGCAAAAGGAAACACTCTATGTCACACTTTGAAAGTAGGGCCCTGGGGCACCCCCTAATTATCCCCACTGCCTCATCAAAAGATGTATAGCACACCGAGCAAAGATGCTCAGTGATCCCATCATTCACAGATGACCCCTTGGGGTAGGACAGATGATGAATCAGGTGAAACCCACGTGGAGCCTTCTTGGGCACTACCCCCAGTGGTGACACTCACAAGTGAGGAAGGTGGGTGAGTCAGAGGGGCCCAACACCCTACCAGCTGTCACCTCCTTAGCTATCTTTTTGCGCATGACCTCCTTCATCCCAGCCACAGACTGCAAGTTGGGAGCGGAAAAAGGTTCATGGCGTGAAGATGATGGGATCCAAAAACCATCCCTGAAACTCCACAACAAGTAACTAGCTGCTTGGAGATCAGGATGACTTGCAAGCAGCACAACCAGAATGTCAGCCCTCATTGGGCTGGGACCCTTTTCCTGGAGATGAAGACAGGGGATTGCCCTTCTTTTGTTTGGGCTGGTGACCTCAGAACCCAGAACTCCAGCCTTTGGCCCAATTACATGGAGAGCTGGTTGGTTGCTTGGTGCCGCAGAAGCCACATGCATGGAGGAATCGGCAGGGAGACCTGGAACCGTGCCCCCCATTCTGGAATTCCCAGAACACAAGGTGGGGTTGAAACCACTGCTGGCCAGTGCCAGAAGCACTGGAAGAACCAGGTGCCTTCGATAGAAGGTAGCTGCTGTCAGTGCTGTTGCCATCAACTGGCTGGAACAGGGACATGATGAGCAGCCAAGGCTTGTTTAAGGGGGTGTCCCATGGAAGGGCGGGGTCTAGAGCAGCCCTCATTCTAAAATTCTTAACATAGTGGGCCCAAGAGGTGCCCGCAACATCCATGACTGTGCAATGGATAATGTCCATGTATTTGACTAGTGCGGGGCCCCTCGCTGGCTAGCATGGAGAACCACCCCGAAAGCCAGTTGCTAAACCCCGAAAGCCAGTTGTTCTATGTTCTCTCCACAGGCTTGCGTTTGGAAACTTCCAGCTCCTTACCTTCCTTCGGCTTTGGCTCAGGTTCCCGGAACAACAAACTAAAGATATCTACATATTCCCCTTTCAATATTTTTTCTTTAGTGGCTGGCAACAGATTATCCCGAGTGGGAGACCCAAAGCCCCGTAGGACGAGTGCTGTGGAGATGCCACCATGGCCATAAGATATCCGCCCTCTGTCCCATCAGGTGTTACTGAGCTGCCCTACGGAACTACCCCCTTCCAAACTTGCTCAGCTGCCCCCTTTATGGACAAAGGTGCCCCCTGAAGGCCCTGGAAGGCCCCAGCTGTCCAAGGATGCCCTGAAGCAGGCTATAAGGGCCACAGCCCCAACCCCCAAAGGGTACATGGGCCAAGGGCTCTATCCCTCCTTGGCGAGTTCACTTTCTTTCTCACCTGCTGGAGCCAGCACCACAGGTTCAGCCAGGGAAGGTCTTGGTAGCACCGGTGCAGCGGGTGCAGGATTCAGAGTTTCATCAGGTGACGGTGCCACAGGTGGTTGCTGATCAGGAATCTGCTCAGCCAGAACTGGTGTAGGCTCTTCCTTGTCTTTCTCCAACAATGCTAACCTGTCAGAGAGAGACCTTAATAACTCAGCTTTTGCAGCCCCCCTAGTTGTCTTCCTGCCCTTCGGAGGGACCCCAAATGGGCCTGTGCCCTTCTGCGGTGGAGCCTTCTTCACCGTCTCGAGGGCTTCAATTCTCTGAATCAGCATGTGAATTTGACTCATGTCGTCGTCATCATCATCATCAACAACATCGGAAGATGACTGTGGAGCAGGCCTTCTGGGGTTTTTAATGGGGCGACCCCCTCCTTGCCGGCGGCATTCTTAGGAGGCATAGCCACAGTCCCAAAGCAACACAGAAACATAAATACACCCCCAGAACCCAAGTAAGATGACTCAGGTAAGTGCTAGGCAAGGCCGGGTGAAGCAGCCCTAATCACCTCCCCACACACACACTGTGCTAACTCCCAAAAGGCCCGATGGGCAGAGGGTAAAAAAGGGTTAAAAAAATTGTGGAGACAAAGCCCAGTGAGTGTTAATCAAGTGGCCTAAGGCCCAGCCGCTGCAAGTCTCCTTCGTCCGGAAATAAACCAAAATGCTAGGCTTGCCGTTGCAGGCCACAAGAATAGGCCACACCAGGCCGCCCCCTCAAGCATACCCAGCAAGGTCCACTCCCAATGTGTGGCAACAGCCGCTCTGATCCCTGCCGCCCCCACCCAACAGGCGTTGACGAGGCCCACCCGCACTACATGAAGAGCCAAGTGGCAAGAGCCGTAATGCCATTGGCCAATTCTGGCCCGCAACCGCTGCCACGCTGCACGTCGTTGCTCCACAATTCACACGCTGATTCTGCTCTACCGCCCGTACTCATTCTTCCACCCATGCTTTGGCCTCAACACGAGACTGGGAAGGAGATGCTAAGTGAAGCTCCTTCCCTGAATCAAGGAAGAACAAACTGAGGGGAGGAGGTAAGGCTGTGTGCAAACGGCCAACAAGCCTCACCAGCCTAACAGCCCTGCCCAATCAGGGCATGGCTTGCGGCAGTCTGGTGAGGGGGTGGGATAAAGACCCATCCCCCAGCATGAAGCTGCTGGATGGGGCATACTACCTGTCACCCTCTTCCTAGCTAATAGGGATGTGGACACGCAGAGGCCCCTACCGGGCCGCAGCCAGCCTGGACAATTATTTGGGAGGCAGGTGGAGCAGGAGGAGGAGCCCCCACCGCTGCCTCCCAAGCCTCTGCTGCAGCAGCCGAACCCCGCTGTCCCCGCTGCTGGCAGGGCTTAATTTTAAAGGTAAAGGAAATTTGCCCTCCCCACTGTTTTAAGGTTAAATGGAATCCTAGCCAGATCCCCCTTAACAAGTATACTCCCCAAGCCAGCCTATGAGCCGTTTCCACAAACTGGGAGGAGGTCTGTTTTGACTTCAGGCCGCTGAACCAGGCTGGTTCGATGTCAAGCCTGGCTAGCTGTGAGCTGGCTTACACATCCCTACCAGCTAATGAGCACTTTGCCAGTTGGGTGCTTCCTTTCTTTCTCTTGTTCAAAGGCATGCACAGAGCCCTGGGAACATTTTCCCCACAGACCTCTCTGATTGATGCCACATTAATTTAGACACAATGAAAAGAAAAGTGCTGTCCTAAGATGGAAACAATCCCAACAGGCCCACACAATGTGGAAAATGATGCAGAATCATGCAGGAGTTGAGCACAGAACTGAGCAGTTAGTGTTATTCCAAGGAGTTAGGACACTAAATGCACACTAAATGGTACAGTCATTAAAAGGAGATTTAAAACATTCATTCATTTTAATGAATTTAAAGGTATAGTTTCTCTGTGCACATGCCAAGGGCCTTTCTGCTGAAAGGAACAAAAATGATTTTTTTTAAAGGATACAAATTTTCAGTGCCTCTGAGCAAATTGCTAAGTTCCAAGCAGAGAATGGGGGAAATAATCTCTAGAGCATGCACAGACACCAGTATGGAATAGTGGGTAAATGTGATAGACCAGAACCAGGGTAAGGTAAAATGTGCCGCTGAGTCGATGTTGACTCCTGGTGCCCACAGAGCCCTGTGGTTTTCTTTGACAGAATACAAGAAGGATTTACCATTGCCTCCTCCCACACAGTATGAGATGATGCCTTTCAGCATCTTCCTATATTGCTGCTGCCCAATATAGTACTAGCAGGGATTCGAACCAGCAACCTTCTGCATGTTAGACAAGCATTTCCCTGCTGAACCACTTAGAACCAGGGGAAGCTAGTTTAAATGACCACTCAGCCAACCACTACCTCACAGGCTGGCCTACCTCACATGACTGCTGTGAGGATAATGGAAGGGAGCAGAGAACAATGTCTTGCCACCCTAAGCTCCTTGGAGAAAGGGTTGGAATAAACTGATGATGATGATAAAACAACAACAATAATTACAGAGTGTTCATGTTTTGTCCATCTGTCATTTATGAAGATGTTGCCAATTGAGTGCATTGTTGAGATGCACTATTTGTATATATGCTGCAATTAAGATTCAGTAATCCAAAAATCTTAGGTTTAAAATGAAAGTTAAGCTGCTTTACATTTTCACTCGCGCCCTAAAAAGAATTGAAATTGCAAGATAAGGTACCCATCTTAACCTCTGTGCCATATAAAATCTCTCATATTAGGGCCGACTTAGATTCTGTCTCCACAATTACTTCAGAGTCAGATGTGGAGATGTCCAGTGACTCCTCTTGTGTGGTTAAGTTGGATCAGTTTCAGTTTGTGACTCCTGAGGATGTGGACAAGCTGTTTGGAACAGTATGACCTACCACCTGTTCTCTTGACCCTTGTCTGACATGGCTTCTACTATCTGTCAGCGGTGGGGGGGGGGTGTTGTTGTAGAAGGCCTAGCAGCAGGGGCGTAGCTATAATTGTGCGAAAGGGTTCAAAGAACACGGGCCCCCAGCTCTTGAGGGCCCTCTAGCTCCACTCCTCTCTATTTTCTTTATGATCTCCCTCACTCTGGGGGGGCCGCCAGAGAGAGGGATGAACACGGGCCCCCTCTCTCCTAGCTACGCCCCTGCCTAGCAGAGATTATAAATGCATCTCTGAAGGAAGGCAGGATGCCTCCTCGTCTTAAGGAGGCAATTATTAGACCGCTTCTGAAGAAGCCTACCTTGGATCCCTCAGAGTTGAGCAACAACAGGGCTGTTTCCAACCTTCTGTGGCTGGGCAAGTTAATTGAGAGGGTGGTGGCCTCCCAGCTCAAGACAGTCTTGGAGGAAACTGATTATCTAGATGCATTTAAAACTGGCTTTCGGGAGGGCTATGTGGTGGAGACTGCCTTGGTCAGCCTGATGGATGATCTCCAAATGGGAATTGACAGAGGGTGTGACTCTGTTGGTCCTTTTGGACCACTCGATGGCTTTCGATACTATCAACCATAGTATCCTTCTGGAGCATCTGAGAGGGTTGGGAGTGGGAGGCACTGCTTTGTGGTGGTTATGCTACTACCTCTCGGACAGATTCCTGATGGTGTCCCTTGGAGACTGTTGTTCTTCAAAATCTGAACTTTTGTATGGTGTTCCTCATGACTCCGTATTATCTCTGATGTTGTTTAACATCTACATGGAACTGCTGGGAGAGATCATCAGGAGATTTGGTGCAAGGTGTTATCAGTATGCTGATGACACCCAAATCTACTTCTCCATGTCAACATCATTGGGAGGGGGCATAACCTCCCTAAATGCCTGTCTGGAGGAGGTAATGGGCTGGATGAGGGATAACAAACTGAGACTGAATCCAGAAAAGACGGAGGTACTCACTGTGTGGGGTCGAAACTCTGGAGACGAGATTGATCTGCCTGTTCTGGATGGGGTCACACTTCCCCAGAAGGAACAGGTATGCAGTTTGGGGGTGCTTCTGAATCTGAGCCTCTCCCTGGTCTCTCAGGTTGAGGCAGTGGCCAGATGTGCCTTCTATCAGCTTCGGCTGATACGCCAGCTATGTCTGTTTCTTGAGATAAATGACCTCAGAACAGTGGTACATATGCTGGTAACCTCCAGACTGGATTACTGTAACACACTCTATGTGGGGCTGCCTCTGTGTGTAGTCCGAAAACTACAGCTGGTTCAGAATGCACCAGCCAGGCTGGTCTCTGGGTCATCTAGGAGAGACCATATTACTCCTGTATTGAAAGACCTACACTGGCTGCCGATAAGTTTCCGGGTAAAATACAAGGTGTCGTTTATAACCTATAAAGCCCTAAACAGCTTGGGCCCTGGGTATTTAAGAGAATGTCTTCTTCGTTATGAACCCACCACCCATTGGGATGATCAGGAGAGGTCCGTGTGCAGTTGCCACTGGCTCGTTTGGCTACTTGGTGAACAGGCCTTCTCTACTGCTGCCCCAGAGCTTTGGAACGTGCTCTCTCCTGAAATAAGAGCCTCCCCATCTTTGTCAACTTTTAAAAAGTCTTTAAATATGCACCTATCCACTCAGGCTTTTAATTAAATATTGTTTTAACAGTTTTAGCATTGTTTTAAAATGTTGTTTTAAAAATTTAAATTGTAATATTTTAACGTTTACTATGTCATTTATTTTGTTTTAACTACTCTTTCAAGTTTTTTTGTTGTCATTTATTTTAACTAATGTTTTAGCTTTTTGTTTGTTTGTTGTAAACCACCCAGAGACTGAGTTTTGGGCAGTATAGAAGTGTGTTAAATAAATACATACACACATACAAGCTGTAAATACTGTGTACAGTCTGGTATATGAAGATGGCTTTAGAAATGAGGCTCCATGTACTCACACTTTGTCTTGATCAGAGATGCACCAGGCAGAAATTCATCAGGGGCATCTCTAGCAAGTGATTATGGAAACTGCACCTGTTAAATGCCTGCCTTGATGCATCCCTCCCCATCCCAATATCCAAATGAAAGACCAATTCAAAGTGTGGGTGCATGGAGCCTCATTTCTAAAGCCATCATCATAAACCAGACTGTACAAAGTATTTAAAGCTTAGTTAGGATGGGAATCTTAACTTGCAATTTCCATTCTTTTCAAGGGCATGAATGAACATGTAACGCAGCTTAACTCTAATTTTAAACTAAAGGTTTTTGGATTACTGAATTTTCAGTTTTAAAAAGGTAAATATGGTTAGACACTCTGGGAAAGAGCTTACCCAAACCACAAGGCAAAACGCCCTGATGTTGAACACCAAAAACATTTTTAAACATCAGCTAAGATAAAGTCACGCTTCCCACGAACACCGCCTGAAGAAACACAATTAAATGAAATTAGTGGATTCAGTAATAGTGACAGGGTGATCCCACCACATGATTATTCAGCAGTGAATAAGGAAACAACAAGAAGCAGGTAATTTGTTTTCACTTTAAATCTGTACTTCATTTTTTCTTTTCCCTTAAGAACACACACACACACACACACACACACACACACACACACACACAGAGAGAGAGAGACAAAATGATAATTAAAAATTAACAAATGCTTTAACAACTGTGTCCAAAACTACAGATTCTCTTCCCAGAATTTCCCCATAAACCTCACAGTTCACCTGCTTGATTTAATTTCCTTTAGGGTAGTGCTATCAACAAAATAGTGTAAAATTTGTACACAAGTGACATATAGCCGTTCACATACAGACACACAGACAGGCGCACATATGCACAAAGAGGCACAGACACAGACACACAGGAACAGACACACTCACAGATGCACAGGCACACAGACACAGGCATACAAACACAAACATACATACAGGCTCATGCACAGACAGATGGACACACACACACACACACCATGACACATGCACACACAGACACTGTTATCAGAACTGCCCCAGAGAGCTGGCTAGATGCTCTGAATGTGCTTTTGGCTTAATGTGGGGAATTAGCAGCATGGAGGCTGCAGGAAACAGCACTGCAGGCCAATTGGGGACTGGGCACTGCACCCGGAAAAGCAGTGGGGCAGGGGGGAGCATGTAAGGAGCTCCTTACCGGCTCCTTAACTGAGCTGTTCCCTGCCCTGCCAGCCCATTCACAAGCCGCTCGTGCTCATCTCTAGTTCTAAACCAGAGCCTGGCTTAAGGCTTACTGTAGAAATGGCTTGAAGGCAGGCATAGAGAGAAGAGAAAGGGGGCGAGGAGATTCAAAGAAGCAGAAGGTTAGCTTTACCTATCCTTGGTCCGTTGGTGCATTTGGTGCACTTGTAGATGGGTACATGGGCAAATCTCTTCACGGAAAAAGGCAGAATAGCGGAAAGAAGAAAGGGCAAGAAGCGTAGAGCTACCACTCAGATGCTTGAGAACCAGTATGGTGAAGGTCCAAGTAAACTCCTATGCAGATCCCATGGCTATCTGGCTTGACCAGGAGTACTTATACCCCAAAACATGACTGGAGGCCATTCTTAAGTCATGCTACCTCCATGGAGGGGCTGAAACTTAGGTAAAACAATGAAGTTCATGGTTGCATGAACTGATCAGTCTTGAGTGTAACTTGCCAAACAAAAGGTGAGAATGGCTTGTGGAAGTGTGTGTGTAGCTATGAATAACTGGTGGACTTAAGGTTTATCTGGAAATGGAGATGCTACTCCAGGTGCAAAGATTTTTTAAAAAGATTTTAATGAACTGCCTCTGCTCTGGTCATTTGCCGACTAATTGAGCTGTTAATGGTGGGCTGGGAAATGTGAATGTCACTTCTTATCTGAGTTGAGGCAGAGAATGCTTTCCAGCTCTCTCTCTTGTGAAATGGGAGTATTCTCTTCCCTTAAGGAGTATCTTTTGAATTAGGTCTATTTGTTGGATGTTTGCTTTCTCTTGAGATAATGAGGGAGAGGTTGGGGATGACCTTTTGCAGTCTTAGCAATGATGACCTCGGGTACATCGCTCCATGCTTTACTCATGCCAGGCAACCAGCTGCAAGCTTTTGCCAAATATGGACAGGTGAAAAATGCATGCTCTAATGAATGGAACTATCCAAAATGGAGACTGTATCCACAGTTTCAACTGCATAGGGGTGTGTGCTCTGTGTTCCCCAAAATTAGGCTTTATAGCAGGGATTTTCAATGTGTGGGTCCCCAAATGTAACTGAACTTCAACTCCCATAATTCCCAACCAAAGGCTACTAGAGCTGGGGATTATGGGAGTTGAAGTCCAATAACATCTGGGGACCCACACGTATAGAAACCCTGCTTTATAGCAACAGCAGACACACATGCACACACATACATGCACACCTCACCTGTTCTGGCATGCTTTACATCCCAGTGCTCAAACAGGTGGCACTCCCTGCTGGCTGCTCCACCCCCAAGGCCCAGATGACCTCTGCACATGTGCAGAGTCCACACATGCACGGAGGCCATCAGAGTCCTGAGGCGGGGACCAGGGCAGCTGGCAGGGAATGCCGGTTTGGTGAGGCTGGGGTAAGGCACGTGCCCGGATGCATGAGGGGTGTGTGCTCAAAGAGAATGGCAGGCAGGAGTGTTCCCTGCCAGCTGCCACACCCCTAGGGCTCAGATGGCCTCTGCACATGTGCAGAGTTCGCACATGCAGGGAGGCTATTTAAGCCCAGGGCAGCTGGCAAGGAACACTGGCTTGCTGAGCTAGGCGCCAGGATGTGTGATGGGTGGGAGCAGAATGCAGCTGCAGGCAGGAGCAGGCAGGAGTGATAGCAGCAGGGTCAGGGCAGGGTTGGGGCAGCGAGTCAGCTGCCATGTTTATTGTGGGCAGCACACTGGGTAATGTAACCTTAAAATTGCTACTGCACAGAAGCTGTTAGCATTTTACTGCCTCTTAAACCCTAACTTTTAATCAACTGTAAAATAATCAATTGGGTCCCAGGAGGATAAACAAAAGGCACTTTTCTAGCATGTAGTCTGAAGGCTGAAACTATGTAAATGGACCACAAAATCATTTAAATAGTACTTCCTCAGTCCAAAAAAAGAGGTCACCAAGCCTTTAAACCCCTGTTCAAAAGAGAGAGAAATTAAACTGCTCTATCTAAGCCATTTTCCAATGGATCTTCACCAAATTTACAGGGGAGGTGTCTCTTGTCACCTAGTGAATGTGTAATGAAGGCCCAACAGATCGGACAAAGGGTTTTGAATTTTTAAGCAAGAGAATGTTCAGGGGCTTACAACGATGGGATGCTGAAAACACTCTCTAGTTTAACTATACGGGCACAATTATGCCAGTATAATAATAACTATCTCTCCTTCTCCCTTTCCCTCTATCTCTATATGTGTGTTTACACACACACTCACACACATGCTACAACTAATATGTATATATATAATGTGTGTGTGTGTGTACAAAGAAAGCACTAAAACTAAAATAAATTCTCCTCAGTGAAAGGCCTTCTGCATGTGCACAGAGGCACTGTATCTTTAAATCCCTGTTTGAATAACATCTCTGAGGGTTTTAAATGGAAGACTGTTTCTTAGCCTTTTCCAGCATGCATTTTGGTGGTAGGGATGGTGAGAGCCTTGTGTTCATTAGGGAAGCAGCAAACTCACTAGTAAAACTTTCCAAAGATAGAAATACTGCCCTAGTAATAGATAGCTTGATCCTGTCATTGGTGTGGGGTGACTTTGGGGCTGTCACTTTGTACTTTGTTTTTTTTAAAGAAATTTTTGCTCCAACAGATCCAATTTGGATGGATTTGCCATTGAAACTAAAGGTTGTTAAAGAAGATTGGAAACCATTCTTGTTGTATCTAAAGAACTACTTTCCTACTATGGACTTTACAGCAGGGTTTGAAATTTAGCAAAAAACTGCAGGTTGGGTAGATTAGCTATGTTTGTAAGGGTTTAAATTTATGCTTTGAATTATTATTATAGCAAGGGTAAATTTTATAGCTGATGATTCACGAAGAGATGTGTGCGGGAAGTCCACCCTTTTGTGTGTATTTGTAATGAATGACAATATTACTATTGTTAAAATTAATAAAAATTGAATTTGGAAAAAAAAGAAAGAAACTAAAGGGTGTTGAAGCTTTCTTTGCCTTTAAGCCCCCAGTGGAGTACTTTCAATCTTGGTGCACTAGAAAGGGTTATATGTAGGGCCTTGGTTGCATGAGTGTCTCTGCTGTGGCTCTGCACTCTGCCACCAGGTCTGTAATGGCTGGTGGCCCTTATGACAAACTGCATATTGCCAGATTCACCTATCCACCTCTGACTAAGAAAGAGGAAGAGTTGTCTCTCTGCAATGAACCTGGGTAGCTTTTCCCCTTACCTTACTTCCACACAATCACTTCCACCCAGGTTTTCCTCTGACCTTGCTTCCACACAACCGAAGACTGGGAGCACACACAGCTCCCAAAACAGGGTAGAACACAGTTGTGGATTGCATGGATGACCCCATTATGTATGTTACATCGAAGCATACACTAACCTTTTCTCCCTATACCTCATTGGTGTTAATAATACTTATGGCAATGGTAATTCCTAAAATTCCTAGAAGCACTTCTGTAGATTTTGAGGCTGTTCTCAGGAGTAGGCAAGCCCAGGCTTAGGCAGCCGAGCCTGGACTTAACTGCCCGTGAGAACTGCCAGGATCTGCAGAGTTTTGTTCCCAGTGCCCACCCTCCCACCCTCCCAGTAGGTCATGTGAATGGACACTTCCTTCTGTTTTTCTTCAACACACATACACACACACCATAGAAAATATAATCAAATGAAATCTGCACAACATGGAACATATACACAAATTAACCTGTACTACTTGCACTATAAGTCACCTAATGGCATAGCAGCAAAATGACTTGACTAGCAAGCCAGAATCCCTGTTGATATGTTTCCCAGACTATCAGGCAGCAGCGATTTAGGGAGATGCTGAAAGGCATCATCTCATACTGCGTGGGAGGAGGCAATGGTAAACCCCTTCTGTATTCAACCAGGGACAAGCACAGGGCTCTGTGGTCACCAGGAGTCGGCACCAATTTGAAGGCACACTTTACCTTTACTTGCACAATAAATTGCATCCACACAGTAGTATCCTAGATATTTTAATATTTATAATGCTTATAAATTTAAATCAGTTTATATTCACTAATACAAGTTACATTTACACCATCCTATGCACATTTACTTACAAGAACATAAGAAAAGGCCTGCTGTATCAGGCCCATGGCCCATCTAGTCCAGCATCCTTCTTCACATGGCCCACCAGATGCCTCTGGGAAGCCCACAGACAAGAGCTGAGGGCATGCCCTATAAGTAAGCCCCTCTTGCATTACCTTACTCCTGGTAATGCACAGGATCCAAAGCCCCTCCCTGTTTATTTCTCAGTGGGGGTTAAATACCTGAGAAAAATCAACTAGAGGAGGAGGGAATACATTGGGAGTAAGATTTGTGGTGGAGAATCAGCATGCAAGGTGCTGCACAATTTGTATTTGATTGCATATAAAAAGCCCTGGTATCAAAATATTTAAAATGTGGCTTCCTCCACAGTAAAAATATTATGAATATGACAATTTTAAAACACTTTTTAAAAAATCATACAAAAGCTTCTGCCACACATACCAGAATTTTGCATGATTGAATACTGCCTGGTTGCTACTCCAAACCACTCCCACATTCTAGCACAGCTGGTAGACAAAGGGATGGGGAGCCTATGAGCCTGTTCTCACAACCAGCCATTTCTGGGTAGGAGACGGTAGACCAGGTCACAGATGTTCACCTAGAGCTTTAGGAATCCCTCCTACCTAACTTCTGGTGAAGTGGGTAGCCCAACTTTTAAACCCAGGTCTAAACTGAGGTAGGACAGGAATAGCTGTTGTCCTACCTCAGAATTCAGTCATCTGAGCAATCACACTGGGTTTTTGAACTCCTGGGAGCTGGTGGCCATGTTTACCAAAAGTTTCTGAGGAAAGTGGAGCTGGGCAGAGTGAGGGCCGTCTCTCCACTTCTTGCACAATGCATTTTGTGCTTGTGGAGGCCCCAACTCCTGATTACAGCTATGGAGAATGCCACTGCAGTATTTATGAGGGCGCATGAGCTGCAGGGCCAAAAGGAAGCTCTAGACATCCAGGAACATGAAGGTAGGATCCCACCTTCCCTCCAGCCTACTCCCATTTGGTCTTGAGAACAGACACAGAATTTAATTAAGTGGCTAGGAGCTGCTCTGATTGCATTTAGGGTGCGGCTGGTCTGCTGGGATGTGGCTACTGTCTTGGGGACCCCTCTTTAATCCCTGTGGAGATTTAACCTTATTCAAAATAGAGGTGTGTGTTTTCCCAGGTTCTTTGAACCAGCCTGGGGCTGCACAACCTACTACTCTGATCCAAGATGAAGGTGGACTCTTCAGGGATTAGGCTTTGATCCCTGTAACAGTCTTGCTCTGAGTGTCAGCTAAATTCCAAAATGGTGAGGAGACTGCTTGGCTACAATTGGGCCTGACTTTGATAAATGAACTAATCTGCCTTTTGCCACAAACGTCAAGCATCCTAAATTGTAAAGACTAGTGAGTGAATTCACAGAAGGCCAGAAGGCGAAACCCACTGAACCCAAATTCTGCTCCTGCTTGTGTATGCCCCCTCACGGTAACTAGTGTGCCCCCTTCTGCTAGATTCATAGCCAGCCTCTTATTCTCTCCCCCCCCCGCCTCGCTTCTTAACAATAAATCTCCAACCTCTCATTCTTAATGAATCCATCAACAGAAGGTCTGGTTTTCAGCCAGCATATATAAGCCTTGCTGTACTGACAGCAATGGTCCAGATGGTGACACAGTCTTGATGCAGTTTATAAATCAGAATGCTCTGTGGGCTTTATTCAAGCAGGGCTCAGGGACGCTTCTGGTGTAGCAAGAGCAGAGAAATAATATGAGAGCCTGATGAGTTTTTAAGATATTTGAACACAGGGAGATTTAAGGACAGTGATGCTTTAGAAAAATGCTGTGAAGATCTGAGCTCTATTCAGACCTTATGTTGTGCATGGGTTCCTGTGTCTGAATGCATGTTTTTGTGTGAATGACTGTACATGTGCTACTTTAACATTAATCTGGGCACATGGGTATCTGTACCCTCAAATGCCAGATACAGGTAGGAAGTGTATTTCTGTATGTGCATTGAACATAGTGTGTGAATAAATGTACGTGTAGGCAGATCCACATGTGTGTATATTGTACATATAGTATGCATGTTGAACACAATGTGTAAATAAGGTCCTAGACACTCTGCTTCAAATCTTCTTAGGTCCACAGTGAATTAATACATGGAATAATAATATATTTAAAAGACCCTAAAAAGACCCACACTCCTTTTTAAAGTATCTGTTCTAATCTGAGGATTCTTGTGTATCCCTAAAATGTCTCATCTTTGTATTATACTTTAACTAGATGTAAGTTCTGGAAAACCATGAAATGTTTCCCAGCTGGCCATTCATTTAAGGATGACTTAGTTTGCTGAGAGAAGATCCTACAAACTGCTTGCAATGGTGATTTTAAAACACACCAAACAAAAAACAACAACCCCCAAAACCCACCACAAATTGATGAAGCCACAGAAGTAATACCAGCATCGTGATTATCTAAAATGATCTCTGAATCCACTGTGGTGCGTTACAGTTTATGAAATACTTGAGCACTATTATTGTAAGAAATAAAGTACGAGAAATTCATTTCAAGCCATTCTTGCATAATTTATGTGATGGATTGGATGAAGCCTTACCAGGGTTTTTCCGGCTTTGCACTCTTTCTTTATTCAAGCTTAAAAGGTTTTATTGCAAAGGAAGTGAGGGAAAAGGGACGAAAGGAAACCCACGAAAATAAAGCAAGCTCACAACTTCATGAATCTAAAACGCACATGATTTGTAAGGGCCGCTAATTGGCAAATGTTAGCAGTGCACTGGGATTGTTACACAATCGTGCTCATATTTTACATATCCCACTAATTAGATGCAATGCCAGCTAGCAAATATTGGCCCTGATCCAGAGTCTTATGAGCACCACAGAGGACTCTTGCCAGCTGCTGCACTTGAAATTCTCATTGAGTTCTCAAGTTTGGAGAAAAGAAGCCCCACACAGACTGAGTTACCCCTGAGAATGGTTTCATCCAGGTCAGAGGTTCTCAAACTGTGGACCACAAGTGGCCTGCAAGCTCCATCCAGGTGGCCCCCAGAAAGGTCATAGAAAAGTTATAGAACAGTTGAGAATATATGTGATTTGCCCTGGACTTGATTTTTTAAAAAATTATATATGTTAGGTTCTTTGATTTGTAGAACAAAAAAGATCTATTAAGTGGTCTGCAAGACCGCATGCAATTTTCTAGTCATCTGTAAGGGGGGAAAGTGAGAATCTTTGACCTAATGAATCCAAGTTATCATCAAAGCTCTCAGATGTTACATTAACAGTTGTACAAACTGATGATAGCTCCTCAGTAATGTTCTACTGAGGTCTTGAGAGGTTCCGTAAATCTGCACCCCGCCACAAGTTATTATAATCCATTTTCTGAAGTTGCAAAGATGACCACAACTAATGGTGACTCTCTCTCCAGATATGGGACAAGACAATACTATCTCTAGATAGTATTGTCATGCCCGCCTGTTCCCTACTGCAACCCAGTGCAACCACCCCCACCATCGAATCTTGGCTGTACTTTATACAGTGCTTTATACAGTCTGTACTTCCGAGTGCCCTAGCATGAGTGTATCCTATCCATGGTCAGCTTTCCCGGTACCTCAGTGTCTAATTTGGTTAAATGCAGGTTTGCACTTAATTGAGTTAAATTCCCCACATTAAGCCAGGGCATAGTGATAAAGAGTGTTAACTGCCACATTTCAGAGCAAACCTAATAATAGATTTATTGGTGGAGAACGTGTGTGTAGCCATAAAACTGGAAATGTTTATGAGTGGGCAGTCCCAAATCTGTTGATAGTGGATGGCTGGGGGACCTAGCAGCTGAACCTATTATTTTTCCTGTTTCACAGTTGGAGAAGCAGGAGACACTGCAGTTGTCAGGAAATTGGTTGTGTCTAGGGGAAGTGTATCCTTGTATTGTTCAAATCTTGACGTGATCATTTTTCATTTTAAAAAGTAAGCCTTTTCCTTCCTCATTACACACACATATTTAAAACATGTCTTGCCTCTAAACATCCAGAGGGCTCATTTCTCTTTGCTTGTACATTTCTGTTGAACTCACTCTCATTCCCCTCTGCTCACTCTCTCTGTGCTGCTTTCTGCAGGCATTGTCTGTAATCCCATGCTCAGTTAGGCTTCTTAAATCCAACAGGATTTAAGCAAACTAACCCTGCACAGGATGGCAGCTATTTGTTTTTGTCTTACTCTGTGTGCATTTCCTTTTCTAAACTGAAAGCATCCTTGCATCCTTGCTCTAGGATATTTTCACAATCAACTTCAAAATCAGAGTAATTATCAACGGCAAACTGTTGATGATGTCACTGCTGCTCACATTATCACTTCACCAGAGTCCTTTTCAGATGTCATAGGGACTTTAAAATGTTTGGTGGGGGAGCACAGTGAATGGCAGTACAGCAAGAATCTATGTGCAACCAGTGCAACATGTTGGAGATCCCCTGTACATGCAGCTGTCTGCACAGAGGATTTTATCCACAAGATCCAGGGGTCCCAGACTAGTATGCTGTTAGACTCCCAGAAAATTGTCAATACTGTGGAATGGCAGCTTAATTAATGCACACCTTACAATTCATATATGCAATAGTAGTGAGGAAGAAGTCAAAAATCTGCTATTTAGTTCCATGTCATTTTAGTAACATATGGAAGCTCAGATCACATGGGATCATGTTGTTACAATGGTCAGACCAGGCTCCTGTACAGTTGAAGGGAGAGGAAGCTAAGGCAGTCTGTATAAAAGAGCAGGTATCCCAGTAGAATCATGCCAGCAAGCAAGTCTAACCTGGGCATCTTTATAGGAGTTAGACATTTATGACCTATTCTGGCCTATTGGTGCAAGAAGGCTTCCTGGGCTGGTGTGGCTCATCTGTTACATCCTGAGTTCCCGTTTGGGTGTGCTGAGGCTGAAGCCCTGCCTGACATCACTCAAGTTACTAATTCAAATTTCACTGTGGACTTAAGTCCTAGTAACTGTTCACACCAGTATCAGCGGACAGATGGTGTCTGCACTGCTATGACTAATAATGAAGAGATCCAGGATATAATAGGTCTTCAGATTCCATATATTACCAAGGTAATCTGGAACCAGATTACAAGATAAGTTTTCTCTCTCTGAAATAACATAACTATGGTAGCATATGAAGTGAGCCAATGTCAAAGACCACCATGAATAGGTGCAAGTGCATGGAACAAAAATAAGAAATTCATTTTCACAATGTTTACTTCCAATTGTGTCACTGGAGCACTGTGAATTGTGTCCGTTCTTCGTCTTTTAGGGAAGTGGACTCTCATTCACCTTTATGGTTAGTGATGGATCACTCTAGCTGGGCCTATCTGCACCTACATTAAAGTATAACACTGCTGGTCTTCCTCAAGCCCTCCTCCAAACCAGCACTTGAGGTGGCATGGTGAGTTGCTGCCCCCACAGCCTCCCACCTCCCACTCCCCTGGTGGTGTGCAGTGCGCTCCATTGTTCCCTCAGTTCTTCTTTCTACCTCCCCAGCAGCATGCAGAGTGTACAGCTCTTTCTCCCCAACTCTCCCCCCACCCACTGGCTCTAACTGGTGATTTCTCTCCCCCCCTACCAACTTTGCACTGGTGTAGATAATGTGCTGCTCTCTTTCCCCCCCGATCCTTCCTCACCCTGATAAGTCTCTTCACCTACTCCCAGATCAATCCTTTCTCCTTCCTGTGTAGAAGATCTATGTAGATCTTCTCCTTCCCCTTTACATTATCTTACGATGCACTACCACTACTGCTCCTCCTGCCAGTGCCCCTGCCCTCTCTTCCTAGAATTGTGGTAGAGGAGAGCAGAATGCTGGGCTGCAGCATTGCTCTAGCCCAGGACTCTCCTCTCCTCCACACATCCTCCTGCTCCCCTCTCTTTGCCTCTGGGTTTGGAAAATGCTGGAGACCTGAACAGAAATATGAGGAAGAAAGCCAATGGCAAGAATGATGCTAATAGCGTAAGGATGAGGGATGGCAAAGCTGGGGGTGGGGAAGGCTTTACAGAAAATGTGAAAGCGAAAGTGGGTCAGCAGAAGGCTGGGCTTCCCAGTGCCCCATTGCATATTCAATTTACTCAGTTTGCGACAGAAACCCTCTCTATGACCCCTCTGATACCAGGTTGCATATTCCATTGAAGGCATGGACCGTAGTGGGCACCCAGAACTTATATCTGCAAAGCGTCATCACAATAGCAATCAATCACAGAAGCAAAATCAACCAGCACAAGGGCTTCGGACAATTAGAAGATATTGTACCTATTTGACCATTGATGGGAAGATGAACCTACATCACAGCCTTGTTAATCCATGAAAAAGGGAAGTGTGAACTTCCAAAGTGTGTGGAAGAAATAGCACATTATTTGTCACCATAGGCGTAACTATGGGGGGGTAGGGGGGGCGCCAAAAAGTGCCCCCGCCGATTTGCCAAAAATTTTTTTTTATTTTTTTTTGGAATTTTTTTTTTCTTTTGCAGAGCAGTCCCCCTCCCCCGGCACCCCCCCCATTGGCATTGCTCATCCAGCACTGGGCGCCGCGGCGTCTTCGTAGTCCAAGTCTCTGACTCTCACTCCCCGGTGCGACCCGCCGCCCCGCCACCAGTCGCGCATGCGTCGAGAGGAGGACACGCACCAGAGCAAACTTCCTGAACAACTCCCTCTTCTGAACAACTTCCTGAACGCCTGAACCAGTTCCCCTTTTTGCTCATTCAAGTCCTTCCTCCCCTATAATCTAACCACGTTTTAACTGAAAAGGTTCAGGGAGGGGGAGATGGGGGGATGTGGAACCTTGGGTTCCACATCCCCCCCTCTCTCCCTTCCTGGACTTTTTCACTATGTAATGCAAGCTAATTAATTATATGTCATCATCAAAATGGATTAGCTGTTTCAGCCCATCAGGAAAGTCTAAACCTCCACCGATTTAATTAACCAGACTGAAAATCAGATGAACAGAGAATATTTTAATGAAAGGTGGTATATACATTTAACAATAAGTAAAACTATCATTAGGGGCAATTAGCGATTACTTAAACATTGGTGCTGCCAAGCAATTTGTAAATAAAACTAGAAGCCCTTTGAAAATAAGCTGGAATTAATTGTAGGTTGGGCAGGGGGTGAAAGTATATACTTCTAAACATTTATTGTTAAATTTATATACCACCTTTCATTAAAAACAACCCCAAAGTGGTTTGGTTTTAGTCATGGATTTTAATTTTAATTGCTCTTTTTGTCAATGTGATGAAGATTAGTTAAATCTGAGTGGTCTTAGGCAACCAATGTTGCATCTGAAATGCAACTTCATTTTTTATTGTCATAAATACTCTCCAACCAATTTAAATAGCAAAGGTGTATATTATCGCTTTATTCAATTGCAGGGAATCTCAAAAAAGCAGGATTTGCAACTAAGGCAGTGCATATCTTCTCTAAAATGGCCCTTTTATAGTTTTTCTAACTTTGAAATCTTAACATAAAACAAAGCATAAATGCATAAATGCTTCCCCCTCCATTTGAAACCTTTTCTGGTGTAAATAGCGCACGGTTTTGGGAAAGGGGAGTCTTTCTTTAACAGCAGGAGAATAAGGAGTCTTTAGCACTATCACCCTAGTCCCTTGAATTACTTTGGAGTCCTTGGTTTTCGTTTTGTTAAAATACAGTCACTCACAAGGGAAAGTCAGGAACAGAACCAGAGCGTGAGGGAGGGGCATCATAATCATAATAATCATCATTGCATCATAATTCTGATGTTTGAGATGCAAGCCAACTTCACAGGGTTGTTGTGAGGAAAAACCTAAGTATAATGTAGTATGTATCATCATTGCATCATAATTCTGATGTTTGAGATACAAGCCAACTTCACAGGGTTGTTGTGAGGAAAAACCTAAGTATGTAGTGCATTTTGAAATTTTTGGTAATTTTTGTAATTTTTTAAATTTTTAAAATAAAAGTTTTCTGAAACATGTGTGTCAGTCAGATGTATGTTGGGGGGGTGGCGGGGGGGACGCGGCGGGGGGGCGCAATTTCAGTGCTTGCCCCGGGTGCCGTTTTCCCTAGCTACGCCTCTGTTTGTCACCTCCCATTTTCTCTAATTTTCCAGAGGTATGAAAGGTGGATAGCAATGGATTTTGAAAAATGGGTGAAAAAAACTTTAATTTGTAAAGTCATTCTTCACTGTTTTTATGATGAGCTCATTAAACATAGCCAGCCCAGGTGGGAGTAAAGTTTATCTAGGAATTCTTTACTTACCAGGAGAGAGGATGCCAGGTTTAACATCTGCTCCATTCAATATTTTGGCAGCCATTTAGCACATGTATATCGGGAGCTGTCAGGACTGCAGAGAAGAAGTTGGCAGTGCTGCATGTTAGTTTTTCACTTGTTCCCCCCACTGTAATTTTCCAATAAATAAAAAATATCAGCCCAATCCACTGTCTATATTTAGATTTGTCATCCCTGAAGACGTCTTATCCCCTTCAAAGAACATTGCTAATCTGCATATTTTATCTCATTCAAATACATACAAACTACTCAAGCTTAGTATAAATATAGGCATAATAGAGAATGAATACACATTCAATGACCAAGCAAAGAAATAAGGTGTCCAAAGCCCTGTGAGAATCTCCAAGGGATTTTTCTTTCTCAGGTACTTTCACATTTCTATAACCAAACAATACTTTATGTGAAATGTGAAGTATCTGAGAAAGAAATTCAGTATTAAAAATAAAGCATGGATTTAAAGAGTATATATTGGCCTGGAAGGTGCAGAGTGGGAGAGAGGAGTTCAAAGAATTGGTTTTGCTTTATAAACAATCTCCTTCTAGATTCTGTTATTTTTTTTCTATCTGAAAATCATAACCTACCTCAAGTTGTTCTATCAGAAACCAGAAACAAAAGCTTATCCAGTACTAACAGTGCAACAAATCTAGAGATGTGCAAAAAACTGATGGAGAAATTCTCTTTCCAGTTCTGTTTTCGAAGTTTCAACCCTCTGTGGAAAATCTGTGAAGCAATTCAGATTTCAGCCAGTTTAATGCACTGTCATTGCTGCAATTGCATCCATTGCTTACGGTCACAGAAAGCCCCAGGTGTTTTCTACAAGTTGTTTTGCTCTCAGGAGCAATCCATTATTGGGTTTCTAAAGGCTCCATAAACACTTTAGCATTCTCACAATCATGAATATATATTTTGCTTTAGGTCATACCTGATATTATGGTGAGAAAACAGGAGATGGTTTGGTACAAACATACCCCAAGAATGCTGTTGGTTGGATGAAAAGGTTATTTGTAACTCACTATTTTTGGACTCTTAACTATTAAACTCATTTTTTTTACAGTAGGCAAAAATGGTCTTAACCAATCCAGCTCCTAGCTCAACAAGACCAAGATAAATCCCATTGTTTTCCTCGCCTGCTTTTTAACTGGTCCTTCTAACATATCCACCCCACTCTCAATCCCAATCTCAATCTCATTTGCCACCTTTGGACGTAATGCAGAGTTGTAGGTCCAATGGTCCAGTGGTTTATGCCCCCCTCCTCACACTCTCCCACCCACATTCGGACAAAATGGAGAGCTCCTTCTCTGTAGTCTCACTGACTGCAGAGAGGAGGGGGAACTGGCTGTTTTGGGGGCTTCTTTCTTTCATGAAGGACAGCCCATGCAGACAGAAGTAGCTAGAGTGAGGGAGGAGCTTCCTCCCTCAATTCTGGTTGGGAAACAGACAGACTGTGGTGCCAGTGCTTGGACATAACGCTGGTACTGTGGAACTGGGGGTCCAGGTGGCAGACCTCACTACAAACTGAAGGTACAATTCTTTGTCTGGGGAGGGAAACCACAGGTCCTCCCCCCCCCCAAAAAAAAACTGCAGTTGCCCGAATTTGGACATGCACACAGATCTCTGGTTTCATGTTATGTTCAAATGTAGCCTCTCTCTCTCTCTTTTCTTTACTTGCATCATCATCATCATCTCTCTCTCTCTCTTTTCTTTACTTGCATCAAAGAGCTCATCTTTGTTTCATGCTAGTGCTAGTGTCTCTCATCAAGATGAGCAAACCTATGGATGAAAGGTGGGATATTTAAAGCATCATGTATTTGGCTTTGCACTGAGGCAGAAATGGAACTGACTAAACATATACAGTAAAAAAACTCTCGGTTGAAATCAGTGGTTTTTGTATTTGTACCTTGTTGTATTTATGTCCTTCACCTTTCGCTTTTTGCACTTAAGAAACAGGACCTTGCATTATGGCCAATTATACATGTACTGAAGGGAGCTATTTTTAAAGAATGCCTGAGTTCAGCACCAGCTGCAGCAAGACTGAGCCGAAGCTATGTGTAAAATTCAGAAATGAGAAGAATCTGCACTGGCATAAAATACAGAGTCCTTCAGATCTTCTTATTGCTTGTTTGATGCAGTTGGTAGAAATTTTCAGTTCAATCAGCCACAGAACCTTCAAAGGCAAGGAGGATGGGGCGGAGTGGGAAAGGCCTTGGTCTATCAAAAGCAAGCTTTTAAATAATAAGCAAGTGTCAAGCCAAGGGTTCATCCAGCATATTGAATGTGGCTGAAAAACTAGGTACAATCTACATTGCTCCAAAATGATTTTTACATGCAACACAAAACCGATTTCTATTATATAGAAGATATTTTTCATTGTCACGTATAATTCTGTAGTTGCTCTTATGAATCCAGTGATAGGCTATAACTTCTAGAATTCTGGGACAGTTCCATGGGTTCACTTGAAAAACTGAGAATAATAAAACGACGAAGACTGTAATCTAAAATATACTAACTAGGACAGCATTGTAAGGCTCAGGGGCCAGTTATATCCCCCTTCAACACTGAGTGCAGCCCTCTGTCTAATTGCTTCAGCCCAAGTAGAATACTCTGCATAGTCCCTCTGGCCTCATGCAGAGATGACCATTCTCACCATGCAATGTTGCACTTTGCCCAGGGCCAGGGAGCTCCTTTAAAGGAAATGGAATTCTCGTGAATCTCTCCACCATTTTGGAAAGTGTGCAGAAATAGCTGAGAAGTGTAGCCCTTCCTTATGCTTTCCTCCTAGAGTTCTTAAGAGAGGGCACTATCTCTCTTAAACGGCCCTCCGAGCACTGAGAAAAGTGCAGTAATGTGTGGAAGTCAGCACAGTGGGAAATGGCTCTCACCCTGAAGATTTGTTTTTGCCAAAGTGTACCCCACTTGAAAAAATAGTGAAGATCACTGAGCTAGTCAATAAACTCTTCTCAGCACAGTGGGACTTCCTTCTGAGTACAAATGTAGTATTTTAGGGATGTGCACAAAACCGGCTTTACCAGTTTGGTTTGGGGTCCTTTTTAACTGGACCCAGTCTGGTTTGACTGCTGAACCAGTTTGAACTGGTTCTGAGCCTTACTGGTAAAGGGAAATCCAATAAAGGGATCCCCCTTTACCAATAAAAGGAGCAGGAGGGCTTATTTAAGGGTAGAGTGGGCGGGGGGAGTCAGTTATTACTTACAAATTCCATTCGTGGTGGCCGGGGGGGGATGGCAGTGGTCCCGCCCCACCCCCGCCAGCCTCCCCCAGAGGAGCTATGGCCAGTTGCAGCCTGGTTCATGCTTTCTCCAACCTGGTTCAGGCCTCTGTGCATGTGTGGAGGCCATTTTAGTTGCCTCTGCGCATCTGGAGAGGCCATATGAGTAGTACTGTATAGTGCTGCAAAAGTGCAAAAAAGTGTACATCTTGAGGATGGTTTCTTTCTTTTTTAACAGTGTGGAATTTTAAGTAAACCTACTGTAGAATTAAGACAAACAAGAAACTTCTTCAGAATGTGGTGATTGTTCCATACTAATACTTGGCAGACAGATCAGAAACAAATGCAATGTTCACATTCCAGCATTTGGAATTCACCTGAAATATATTGTATTGGGAGTGACTTGCAGGAACTCATTAATTAAGATTTCATTATGTTCAGTTAATGTTTAGACTGTGGAGAATC
Source organism: Hemicordylus capensis (assembly GCF_027244095.1). Taxonomy (NCBI): domain Eukaryota; kingdom Metazoa; phylum Chordata; class Lepidosauria; order Squamata; family Cordylidae; genus Hemicordylus; species Hemicordylus capensis. The sequence goes on along the minus strand of NC_069657.1, from coordinate 156,219,610 downwards.
ATTATCAGTAGCTATCAGTCTAGGTGGTTGTGAATGGAACTCATGGGTCTGTTTATTCTGATTACTGGAAGCTAAAATAAGGAATCAATTATTCCATAGCTGTCTTTTGGCTTCCTCTCAAGCCCAAGGTTTTGGACCCTAGTGGAGACATGTCTCCTTACTTTACTGATAACGGTTTGGTAGGCAGTTTGAATGTTCTCTTACCAGAAACATTATTATAGGGATATTACTGGCATTTTCCATACACTCTGAATTTCTTTCTTTCACTCCCATGGCAGTGAGAATGGACTTGTAAACAGAGACCAACATCCAGATTAATGCAGTGTTGGCACTGCTAATGTTGCACTGGTGCTATGAGGGGGGATTTAAGTCAATCTCTCCGTCATTCTGAAACCCACATTTGATTCTCATGACCATTCCTACCCAGGTATGGCAGTGCTAGCCTGGGTAGGACTGGTCATGAGAACTGCTGGAATTGCTCCTGATCCTGGCACTCCTCCAATGAGTAGCCTGGATTTGAAAGCTCAGCTAAGGTGAGGTAGGAGGACATGCATGTGCCCCTTACCCCACTGACCAGCAGGGATGAGCAAACCGGTTTGAATTCAAACCAGTTTGAATTCAAACCGGTTCAGTTTGATGGTTTGAATTCAAACCGAACCAGGTATTGGGTGCAACCTGCTGGTTCGAAATCAAACTGAACCGAGCCTGGTTCGATTTGAACCAATACGAACTAGTTTGAACTGCTTCAAACCTCCAAAACTGGCTTGGGTGGTAGCACCCATGGGTGCCAATTACCACCCAAACCCGAAAACAATTGGACACTCCTACAATTTTAAAATGATTTTTTTGGAAATTTTTATTATTATTGCCCATTATTCCCTATGTGGAGTACCCAGGGGTGCAAAAGGGGGGTGGGTGGTAGGCAACCAGGGGTGCCTACCACCCACCAAACCCCAAGGCAATTGGGTGCTCCGACTATTAATTGTGCATTTCTTTAAAAAAAATCCCCTTATTGAATAATGGGGATTTGGGGCTGCCCTGGAACCCCCCCCCCTTTGGGGGGTGGCAGGGTACCCCAAAGTGGATCTGGGGGCACAGCAGGGATAGCCTCAAGCCATCCCAAGCACCCCAAGTCCTTGGGATTTTTCATTCTTAAGATGTGGATTTTTAAAGGTATTTATATTTTCCTTCCATTTTGCAGGTTACTGCTGCAGCCTGTAGACTTTGCAAAAATACTTTCACTGATCTAATTGCTGACCTCAGGTCAGTCATTAACAACAACACAAAAACAACAACAAATATTTATGTACCGCTTTTCAACAAAAAGTTCAAAAGCGGTTTACATCAAGAAAGAAAGAAAGAAAGAAAGAAAGAAAGAAAGAAAGAAAGAAAGAAAGAAAGAAAGAAAGAAAGAAAGAAAGAAAGAAAAGCAATTAAGGTTATCAGTGCACAGTGTATTCCCTTGCAGATAACTTTCTGGATTGCTCATTGCCTGATGATTGTGTGGGTGCATGGCGTGGTAGAGCCCAGGAGCAGCAGGAGTCATGTGGGGGAAAGTAGGTAGGTTCCTGCCTCCACCTCCCAGCTCTCCTGAGCCCCAGCCCCAGCAGTCATGTGAACAACCATACTGTATGTCACTGATCAACTGCAGACATGTCCCTGTGGGCTGTGCAACCTTCAAGCACATATTTTCATGATATATCATGGGCTTCTGAGGGAAGGGGAAATCAAACAAATAATCAGTGCAGCAATCAGTCACTGGCACTGCATTAATCTGGATGCTGACCCATCTGTATAAGACTAAACGTATATGTCCCCGTATGTTGCAAATACCTGGAAGTAAAACAAGTATGGCAAATACCACTTTTATTGCAATATAGGAAATAAACTCCATCATTCATGACAATTCAATTTAAGAAGACAAATAAGTTAGATGCTCCTATGCTATTAAGCTCAAAGGAAAACATGGTTTGTCATAGTTTGTCATAGCTTGTATTTGTGATTTTGTGAAGTAATTAAAGTCATGTTATGACTAGAAATTTTGATTATTTGACCTGCAAACAATTAGTTCCTGTCATATCAGGTTATGGAAGAAACTGTGCTCTGTCAGAAAGGATTTCATCACCCATCTAGATATTAAGAGCTAAGTGAGAATGAAGATATAACTTAACAGAAACAGAAAGAAATATAACAAAGAAAGAGATTGTCTAATTATTGGGTAGATCTTGAATACCACAGGGTCAGCCACTGGAGAAATCTTGTGACAAGTAAACAGCTATATTCATCTAGTTCCTAGAGTCTGGTTTGCACCAGAAACAAAGAAATAAATTACATTGTAGCTACAGGTGGCTAAGACACAAGTTTCATGTTTATTGGCTAATATATGTTTTCTCCCATCCCATCCCATATTTATATTCCAAACATTTGGCTAAAAACATGAGCTGAAATTTGTGGTGATTTGATCAACTGAAAAGTACAGGTGGCCTGCAGACTCTGTATCCATGGTTTTGTGTATCTGAGAACAGGTCTTAGAGACCCAGTTTCATTTTCTGTGGGTAGAAAAATAGGTGAAATTTGCCTATCCGTAGGGGTTTTTTAAATATATATGTTAGAAAATATCACATTGAGACTCAGCACCAAATTATAAGTTTCAAAAAGAAAAATCACAATTGTGATGGCATTATTAACATTAGAAAATTATTTAAAATTTGTACTTCTTTGTATATTCTTTTTATAATACTCTCTAAAGAAAGCAAAATCTGCTAGCATAGGGTCTCTTATTTCTGCTTCCATTGCCTTTTGCTTTTTGGTCCCCTTCCCTTTATTTGTTGGGAACCTAACCACCCAATTCCCATTGACTCAAGATTTTATTATTCATGGTTTCCATATTCGTGCTGATAGGTGAGAACAGAACCCCCATAAATAATGAGGGCCACCTGTACTTTACTTTGATAGTGAGTTTATTGGTCACCTAAGATGTCTGTGTCAATGGCTAAAGAAATATCAGCTAAAAGAGTTAGATGTTATGGAAGTCACTTGGCACAAGTGAGTTTTTGAGACTAAGGGCACATTCGGAAGAAACATGAAACCTTGGCAGATGAACCTGTGGTTAATCTGCAAAGATGGGAACAATCCCATATATGATTGTTCAACAACAGTTCGGCAAACTCCAGCTTCTGGGCAGAAGTCCACCAAGGCTGCATCCCAGGAAGCACTGCCCTCTGCACATTGCCAGACTGTGGGCAAAGCATCAGGACATCAATAAAGTGGCAACCATTGCCATGATCTTTGAAGGGGTGTGCCCACACCTTTTTGGAATGGATTGCCTACCCTTGGCAGGAAAAAGACATGTTAATCTTTTCCTCATACCACTTGCACCGCTGCCCTTGCAAGCACCCTGCAGCCATACAGTCTCACACAATTCAAGCACAATTAATACTGATACAGGAGAACCTCATTACTCGTGCGGGTTCCATTTCTCGCCTACTGTAATGGAACCACAAGCATTGATTCAGCAGTTTTATTCTTCATTTTAGCTGAGACATTTCTGATTGTATTATATTGATAGCACCTATAATCATCTTGGGTTTTACTGAGGTAAGTAAAATCACAGATGGGTCAGTTCCTTTCACAGGTATATTATAGCCTGAATGAAGAATATTTATGAACCATTCAAAACAAAAGGGAAGCCAGATGTCAACACAATGGATATTGAGGGGATAGGAACATAGGAAGCTGCCATATACCGAGTCAGCCATTGGTCCATCTAGCTCAGTATTGCCTTCACAGACTAATAGCAGCTTCTCCAAGGTTTCAGGCAGGAATCTTTCTCAGCCCTATCTTGGAGATGTCAGGGAGGGAACTTAGAGCCTTCTGCACTCAAGTATGCAGGTGCTCTTCCCAGAGCAGCTCCATCACCAAAGGGGAATATCTTACAGTGCTCATGCATGTAGTCTCCTATTCATATGCAACCAAGGTGTACCCTGCTTAGCAAAGGGGGAAAGTCAAGTTTGCTACCACAAGACCAGCTCTCCTCCCATAAGGACACCAGAACAATCAATAATTTCCCTTCCATTTCTTCCTATTCCAGCACAACAGGTAGAACATTGTAATGTATTCCATATAATTTGGACTGGGAGGGAGGAAGGTCTAAATGCTTTCTAGCTCTACTATTCCAAAATGAGTGGGGTTTTTTTTTGTTTTTTAAAATGACCTACATACAAAAACTTTGTACTGTAACTTGAATAGTACTATTTGCCTGCAAAATTGATAATGCTATGAATATCTGAATCTGCTTAAATAAAAGCATGGTAACACAATCTTTGTGCAGTAGCAAGGCGTATCAACATGCACAGGTTCTGAAGATAGTCTGGAAAACTAAAATGTAGACCAATGAGAGTCACCATGGTAGAGGTGTATAAAATTATGCATGGAGTAGAAAGAGTGGACAGAGAGAAATTTTTCACTCTCTCTCACAACACCAGAACCAAGGGTCATTCCATGAAATTGAAAGTCAGGAAATTCAGGATCCACAAAAGGAAGAATTTTTTCCATATAGTGCATAATTAAGCTATGGAATTCTCTGCCACAGGATGTGGTGATGGCCACTAGCTTGGATGGTTTTAAAAGGGGCTTAAACAAAGTCATGGAGGACTGGTCCTTCAATGGCTACTGTGTCTCAGAGGCAATATGCCACTAACACCAGTTGCATGGAGAATTAGCAGCAGAACGGGCAAGCCCTCACCCCCCCTACCTGTGGGCTTCTCAAAGGCATCTGGTGGGCCACTGTGTGAAACAGGATGCTGGACTAGATAGGCCTTGGGCTTGATCCAGCAGGGCTGTGCTTATGCCTCAATTGGGAAATTGGATTTTAGAAATTCAAATGATACCATTCAAACAGAAAAGTTACCCACTCCCAGATTACGAATCCAGAGGACAGATTTTGTCTTCTTCTTCTACTACTACTACTGTAATATGTATATACTGCTCATCAACCAAAGTTCTCAAAGCGGTTTACATAGAAAAATAAATAATACATCAAGAAGATGGTCCCCTGTCCCCAAAGGGCTCACAATCTAAAAAGAAACATAAGGCAGATACCAGCAACAGCCACTGGAGGGATGCTGTCCTGGGGTTGAATAGGGCCAGTTGCTCTCCCCCTGCTAAATATAAGAGAATCACCACTTTGAAAGCTGCCTCTTTGCTTAGTTAGCAGGGGTGGTTCTGATTTAGTATAACTGCTAGTGCTAAGTCCACATGTCCAAATTAAGCAGGATATAAATGGATATTTAAGAGAATGTCTTCTTCACCATGAACCCCACTGCCTGTTAAGATCATCTAGAGAGGGTCACCTGCGGCTGCCGCCAACTCATTTGGCACCTACATGGGAACGGGCCTTCTCCGTTCCTGTCCCTGGACTTTGGAATGAGCTCCCTGTTGAAATAAGAGTGTCCGCATCTCTGGCAACTTTTTAAAAGGCACCGAAGACACATTTATTCACCCAGGCTTTTAAGCAGATCTATGGTTTTAAATTTTAATGTTGGTTTAAAATGATTTTAATTGTTTAATTGATTTAGTTTGGATTTTAATTGTTAATTGATTTTAATTGTTTTTATTTTGTTGTAAACTGCCCTGAGCCATTTTTGGAAGTGCGGTATATAAACAAACAAACAAACATATAAAAATAAATAAATATAAATATAAATGTGGGACATGTACTGTACTTAGAGAATCTAAAGGGTACTTTTCTATTCGGTGAAGAATGCACAGGCCTACATGTTCCACAGTCTAATGCAGGCAATAGCAATCCACCCATGATGCTGCAGGCTGGTAATGGATCCATCTGCACTGCTACAGGCTTCTGTTGAGGTGCCATCTGTATTGGGCATTTGTGCAAGTTAATTGTGCAACTACATCAAGTAGTCCATCCAGGTTTATTTTTTACTTTATTTATTTATTTAACATATTTTTATACCACCCAAAACTCATGTCTCTGGGTGAATTACAAAATAAAATAAAATAGAAAAGTTAAAACATTTATTAAAACAAATAAATGACAACACAAATTAAAACATTGGTTAAAATAAATGACAGCAAAAAGTTAAAACATTACAACCATTTAAAATTTTAAAACAATATTTTTTTAAAATGTTAAAACTATTTAAACAGTATTTAATTAAAAGCCTGGGTGAACCGATGTGTCTAAATATTTTTTAAATCCAATCCAATCTTTATTACGGTCATAGACCAGAGTAAAAGGTTTTCTAAAAAATTTCGGCAGGGAGTGCGTTCCAAAGCTTTGGGGCAGCAGTGGAGAAGGCCCATCACTGAGTAGACATCAGACGAGCTGGTGGTAATTGCAGACAAACCTCTCCTGATGTTCTCAATGGGCGGTGGGGTTCATGACGAAGAAGATGTTCTCTTAAATACCCAGGATCCAAGCTGTTTCGGGCTTTATAGGTTATAACCAGTACCTTGCATTTTGCCTAGAAACTTATTGGCAGCCAGTGTAGCTCTTTCAATAGGGGAGTAATATGGTCTCTCCGAGATGACCCAGAGACTAACCTGGCTGCCACATTCTGAACCAGCTGTAGTTTCCGGACTACACACAGAGGCAGCCCCACATAGAGCATGTTACAGTAATCCAGTCTGGAGGTTACCAGCATATGTACCACTGTCCTGAGGTCATTTATCTCAAGAAATGGATATAGTTGGCGTATCAGCTGAAGCTGATAGAAGGCACCTCTGGCCACTGCCTCAACCTGTGACACCAGGGAGAGGCTTGAATCCAGAAGCACCCCCAGACTGTGTACCTGTTCCTTCCAGGGAAGTGTGACCCCATCCAGAACAGGGAGATCAAACTCATCTCCAGAGTTTTGACCCCACACAATGACATCCTCCATCTTATCTGGATTCAGTCTCAGTTTGTTATCCCTCATCCAGCCCATTACTGCCTTCAGGCAGGCAGGCATTAAGGGAGTGTATGCCTTTTCCTGATGATGTTGACATGGAGAAGTAGATTTGGGTGTCATCAGCATACTGATTGTACCCTGCACCAAATCTCCTGATGATCTCTCCCAGTGGTTTCATGCAGATGTTAAACAACACCAGAGACACTACGGAGCCCTGAGGGACATCATACCAAAGTTCAGATTTTGAAGAACAGCATTCTCCAAGGGAGACTTTTTTTTATTATTTATTTATTTATTTATTTATTTATTTATTTATTTATATACCACCCAAAAACTTACATCTCTGGACGGTTTACAGACTATCTGGAACCTGCCCGAAAGGTAGAAGTGGAACCACTGCAAAGCAGTGCCCCCCCCACTCCCAACCCCCCCAGACACTCCAGAAGGAAACTATGGTCAAAAGTATCGATAGTCGATAGTTGTGCTTGTTTTCCACAAGCACTAGTTAGATCATGTTGCAACATGTTTCCAATCTAACTAAACTTCTGGAGTAAGGATGGCCTAATTGAAATATTTGCCCTCTCACACAAATGCCCACTGGTACCCCACCAGAATCCCACAGCAGTGTGGGTGAGTTCATCACCAGTCCACAATAGTGTGGATACATTGCCACTGCCTGCATTAGGCTGTGAAACATGTGGGCAACTGGGTCTAGGGATTCATACAGTGGAGAGACCATGAATGAGGTATCCATTAATGGCAACTCCAGACTTATGCTCAAGATAATTGCCAGAAACTGGAATTTAACACTTCAGGATTGATCACTCCCAATATGTCTAGTGATTTTCATTGCAATACCTGGTAGTCAACACTATCAGAAACTGGACAGTGGCCATAGCGTGGTGTTTGTCCAGAAAATATCATTGCTTCCTTTGTATTTGTGCAGCAAAGAGCTGCTGAATAGGAGCCCAGCATCTCCCTTCTAGCCTAGATGGATACTTAAACCCAGCAACCAGGGTTGGAACTCCTTCCTGGTCCAAGATAGCTTTATCACAATATTTCTTCTTTTTATAACCTGTATCAAGCACTGCCCCCTGACCACACCTTAAGTAGTCCATACCCATAGACCAGGGCTGCTCAACTTCAGCCTTCCAGCTGTTTTTGGACTACAATTCCCATAATTCCCAGGCACAATGACCCATAGCCGGGGATTATGGGAGTTGTAGGCCAACATCTGTACAAGGGCCAAAGTAGAGCAGCCCACTATGGCCAGACCATGACCACTATGAACAGTTATGTAGCTCAGCTGACTGCCATCCATATGATAATACCACACTTCCCTCTTCTAGCATTTAGGTTTTTTTCTGTGATTTGCTACCTCATCAGTAACAATGTCATTCCAAATTCCAGGCCAGAAGCATCTGCTCTGCTGAGCTTCACCACTCACACCAAAGAGAATGAAAAACAATACTAGGGAATAAGATTGCATTATTCTCAGGGAGGAAAGAACATACACAAGAATAATGAATACAAAGCTAGTGTTTTCAGACTAGACAAATGTGAATTGTACTAGCTGCTGAAAGGAATGGCTTTGAAAGCAAGGCAGTAAATTTTGGAGATTTGCTTTGGCTGGTTTTACTCCCCCTGCCCCCTACTCTTCATGCTAAGCACAATCTCTTCTATGTGACATGGATATTAATTACCTTCCAAGAGGAAAGCATACATATAAAGAAAAGGATGCTAGAAATAATAATCTAAAATTAAGACAATTGAATAGACCATTGAATCATAAAGTTGGAAAGGTCTTGTAGGCCATCAAGTCAATCCCTTTGCTCAGTGCAGGGTATCCAGAGCTAGAGCACAGCACTGTCCGGCCTCTGCATGCATAATTCCAGGAAAGAGTCCAACTCTTTGTCCCAAAGTGATTCTGTGGTTGAAATGCTTCTACCACCAAGAAGTTTCCCCTGATGTTCAACCAAAATGTACCCTTCTGTAACAAGCCCAATATATCTAGTCCTTCACTCTGGGACAGCAAAAATCAAGTCTTAGAAATCTTCTATGTGACAGCTGGGACATCCATCATGTCCCCCTTCTGTCTTCTCTTCCTCAGCCTAAGCATACCCAGCTTCTTTGATGTTTCCTCAAAGGATTGTTTTGCAGATCCCTGGCCAGATTTGTTGCCCTCCTCTGAATGCATTCAAATTTGTCTATATCCTTACAATGCAGCACCCAGAACCAGCCATTGTCCTCCAGATGAGGTGTGGTTAGTGCAGAATAAAATGGAATGATTGTCTTGTGACTTGGAAACTATGATTCAATTAATGCAGTCTAAAATCACATTAGCATTTGTTGTAGCTACATCACAGGATTGTCTCAAGTTCATCTTGTGATCAACAGCAATCCTGAGATCTTTTTCACATGCATAATTACCAAACCGGGTATTCCTCCATCCTGTACCAATGTAATTGATTGTTTTTCCTTAAGATCAGATCTTTGCATTGGTTTTCACTGAATTTCATTGTGTATGTTTAAGCCCAGCTTTCCATTATATCAATGACATTTGAATTGTATGTGGCTGGCCAGATGGTGACCCTAGCTTACCTCAAAGGAGGAAGAGAGGATGAAAGCATGGAGAGGTCATATGGGAGGCTGGACAGGAGGCTGGGCAAGGTAGAGTGTGTTCCCATGACAGCCAGAGGTGGAGCGGGAGGCTGGATTTCAGCAGGTGGCCCAACGGGCCAGGCAGCGGCCACTGATGATGGCAGTGGCAGTTGGGAGAAGCCAGGATTGGGAGGTGACATGGGGAAAGGAAGGGAGAAAGCTGAACTGGTGGATCTAATAAAAGCTATGGGGGTGGAAACAGGAAGGGAGGTGCTGGAGTGTTTGGCTTGTGAAACTGCCTTAAAAGGAGCCAGCCCATGATGAGGGCAGAGCAAAGAGTGGGCTGTAGTCTCCCAGCAAGGAGCCAGCCCCTGGCAGAAAGTGCCAAAGAAGGAGTTCAATAACCCCATCCCCTTTACTCTGAGGCTTGGCTGAGTGCTGCAGCTGTTCCCCATTCAGGGGTCTAGGATATGTCTGGTTGGACAGTATTTCTGTCTTCTGAGGTGTTAGCTATCCCTCCCAGTTTTGTATAATCTGAAAATCTGATGAGGAGTCCCTCCCCCCACTTCATTTAACTCATTGTTAAAAATGTTCAACTACTGATGAGAAGTGTCTGAGTATGGTTTTCTAACCAGTTCTGAATCCACCTGACAATATTATCATGTAATCCATATCTGACCAGTTTGGCAACCAAATATGGGGAACTTTGCCAAATGTTTTTCTTATATCAAGATAAATTATGTCCACAGCATTCCCATAATCCATTAAGAGCTGTGAGGTGCACCACACACTGAACAGGTAATATCACTCCCCATACGAACCATGTCCAAAGGGATACTACAGATGCTGATTATAACTTTGTAGCAAATAGATTCTTGTCTTCACCAATTGCACAAAGCTGTCCTTTTCTCTTATCTTCCTATGCACAATGCAATTAATCTGACAGGACGTATTCTTGATGGATCCATCCTGACCTCTACAAGTCAATGCATTGTGAAAAAGATACCTATAAACTGGGTACTTTATTGTCTGTTCTAGTATCTTTTCTGGCATTAAAGTCAAATTGATCAGTCTATAGTTTTCCTGATTCTGTTTTCCTCTATTTTTGAAGATCAGGACATTAGCCCATTTCCATTCTTTTGTGACACCTCACATATTATCAGGGTTTTTCAAGATGATAAACAGAGATTCTGCAAGTACATCAGCAAGTTATTTTTGTCCCCTAGGATGCAATTATTTTAGTCCCCTAGGATCAAGGGAAGTTGTTAGAGATGGCCTAGTTGACATCATAAATGCCTCGCTGAGGGAGGCCAGGATGCCTCCATGTTTGAAGGAGGCAATTGTGAGACCTTTGCTTAAGAAGCCTGCCCTGGAGCCCTCAGTAACGGATAACTATAGGCCAGCCTCCAACCTCTCTTGGGTGGGCAAGGTAATTGAGATGGTGGAGGTTTATCAACTCCAGGCAGTTTTGGATGGTACTGATGATCGAGATCCATTTCACACTGGCTTTAGAGCAGGCTGTAGGGTGGAGACAACCTTGGTCAGCCTGATGGATGATCTCTACAAAGGAATGGACAACGGGAGTGTTAGTCTGTTGGTTCTTCTGGACCTTTCTGTGGCTTTTGATACTATCGGCAATGGTATCCTTCTGGATTGCTTGGGGGATTTGGGAATAGGTGGCCCTGCTTTGCAGTGGTTCCATTCCTATATGACAGGTAGATTCCAGATGGTGTCCCTTAGAAACAAGAGAGATTGTATGGTGTCCCTCAGGTCTCCATCCTACCTCCGATGCTTTTTAACATCTACGTGAAACCGCTGGGTGAGATCATCGTGAGATCTGGAGCAGGGTGTTATCAATATTCTGATGACACCCAAATCTATTTCTCAATTACATTATCATCAGGAAATGACATAGCCCCCCTAAATGCCTGCCTATAGGCAGTAATGGACTGGATGAGGGATAATAAATTGAAGCTTAATGCATGCAAAATGGAGGTTCTCGTGGTGAGGAGTCATCCTTCAAGGGATGTGATAGATCTTCCTGTTCTGGGTGGGGTAGCACTCCCCCTGAAGGAACAGGTTTGTAGCTTTGGAGTGCTTCTGGACTGAGGCCTCACTCTGGCTTCTCAGGCTGAGGCTATGGCCAGAGTGCTTTGTATCAACTTTGGCTGATATGACAGCTCTGTCAATTCCTTGAAGATAATGATCTCAGAACTGTGGTGCATTCTCTGGTAACCTCTAGGCTTGACTACTGCAATGCACTCTACGTGAGGCTGCCTTTTTATGTAGTTCAGAAACTTCAGTTGGTTCAAAATGCAGTGGCTAGATTGGTCTCTAGGGTGTCTCGGAGAGACCATTAAATTAATATGTAATTAATATAAATTAATATGTAATTTAAAACATATGCCTGTTTTAAAGCAATTGCATTGGCTTCCAGTAGGTTTCTGGGCAAAATGTGAGTGCTGGTAATTACCTTAAAATTTCTGAGAGTGCTGGTAATTACCTTAAAATTCCTAAATGGCTTAGTACCAGGTTACCTGGGAGAGTGCCTCCTTCTGCATGATCCCCAGCACACATTAAGATCTTCAAGAGAATCTCCATATACTGCCAGCTCATCTGGCGGTGTCTCAGGAGCGGGTCTTCTCTGTAGTCGCTCCTAGGCTGTGAAACATGCTCCCTATAGAAACTCATGGTTTAACATCTTTACCAGCCTTCAAAAAAACCCTTAAGACATATTTTATTAAAATAATCTTTGAATGTCTTAAATTTTTAATTGCTATTTAAATGTTTTAATTGCTGTAATTTCTGGATGTTCTACATTTTTAATTCCTGTTTTAATAGCTGGTTTTGTTTGTTTTTTGTTTTTGTGAACCGCCTGGAGCCTTTGGAGTCAGGTGGTGTATATAAACAAACAAACAAACAAACAAACCCAGTGGTTAAAACTTAATCATACTCAGGGAGATAGGTATTTCCTGACCTTATCAAACTTGAATTGCAGTCCTGACACCTCATTAATTCATGCTGCTTTTGTGAAGTTGCATGCAGGTTCCCTTCTGAGAGAAAATGGGGACAAAAGAGGAATTGAGAAGTTCCACCTTCTTTTTGTCATCTGTTCACATTTAATAATTTTTCCCCCCTGAGCATCAGTCTATCATTTTCTTCTTCTAACTTTGAACAGATCTTATATTTATGGGTTATCTACTGTATGTGTGATGGAGTTATGGGTTATATATGTTTATCACGGAGCTATGATTTCTCCCATTCCCAGCAAGCTGGGCTAGCAGCTGACACCTCCTCTTCTGCTGCCACAGGAAGACCTTCTTGGCTGACATGGGAGGACCTCCCCACTAATTCTACCTCAGCTTGGACAAAAAAAGAAAACCCAAAATACCAGTGAACAAACAGAGAGAGCCTGGCATGGTGGGCAGGCACCAGAACACATGAGCCTACAAAAACAAAAATTCCAGGCACACAGCAGCTGGAAAGGTGCTTGAGCCTCAAAAGAAAAGAAAAAAGTCAGCACAGCACCCCACTTGTTAAAGCCACAGGGATTGGCTACAAGCAAGAAGAAGAAAAATCCACAGAAGAAAAAATTCAAAGTAGCACCCAGTTAAAGCCACTGCTGGTACAATTAAAAGAAAATAGGAAAAGAAAAGAAAAACAGTTGTTGGCACTGCAAATTAAAAGGGAAGAAGAGAGAGAGAGAGAAGGCAACAGGCACTCTCTCTCTCTCACTCCACTCACTGACACGTCCCCCAGGCCACTTGTTCTTCAGATGCAGCCTCTGTTCCAATGATCCATTCATTTGATGTATCCTCTACAAAAGACAGACACACTAAGGTATCTCTGTCTTACAGAATCCCCTTAAATACATTTCAAAACTCTCTCCTTTGATCTCCCTCCCCCCCACAGCCAATGGAGGGAGGCCCAGTAAGTTGCCCATGATAATCCTTGATTTGGATGATAACAAGCCAACCAAGATGCAAGGGGATTTCAAGCCAATTGGAAGTGAGCACCAGAAAACCAATCAGCAAAGGAAAAACAGGCCTCCAAAATGGTGCTTGAAGCACTCAAAACGTTTTGATCGAAATAGGGTTGCTCTGTTTCAAGCTCAAAACAGGTCCTTTATTTTAAGGCCATTCTGTTGTGAGCTCAAAACATTTGAAACTGCTGTTTTGAGCTTGAAACATTTTGAGCTCAAAACGTTTTGCATATCTCTAAAAATTTCTTATATTTCCAAAAGTAAAAGGACTAGAGACATACTTTTTTCAAAAAATGAAAGTTGGAAAAATTCAGAGAGAGACCTAAAATTCTAATGAGTGGGCCAGACAGTTCCCTCTAGCAAAGTCTTGATTGAATTTGAAGAATTCTTCTTCAGTGGATATTATTAGACAAAAGAGCCTCAGATTCATTTCTGTCTCACAGTTTTCTTTGTAGTTGTTTCTGCCCACATCAGCTAAAAAGCATTTGGTTCCTCAGAGACCTTACAATTACCAAAGCCATCTCCCTTTCCTTCCAGTTTTTTATTTTAAAAATGGCAAGGCCCAACCTATGTGTGTCCAAGAGCAAACTTCCAGAAGGCATTCAGTGCAAAAGGCCATGACACAGGCTTCAGCACTGCTCTGCTGAATACTATATTACGTGAATTCGGCATGTATACATGAGAAGATAAAGCCTAATCTTGGCTTTTGTTGCTTCTTTCTGGTTTGGGGTGCTTATGTTAATCCTCCTTAAACTAAAGTGGTCAGAGATTTGAGAGATTTTTGAAACACAAAATAGATTCTAACCTTGAGATGGATTAGGGTTGCTGCATGACATGGAACTGTCATGCAGGACTAACGTTATGAAAGCAAGTACTGCAGAGGCCAGTGTTAGTTGCAGAACTGACACAAGAGATTTATTTGGGGAAGCAAAATACGTGGCTAGGTTTGGTTTAAAGGAAGTAAATTTCCTTTGATGACTATACAGCTTCAGTTCTTTGCAAGGTTATTATATATGTCTGTTGAGGTTCCCAAAGGCTTTGTTTTGTCATCCAGTAAACACAACAGTTTTCAGGAGGTGGTTATTTAGTTGGGGAAAAGAAATAACTTGATTTTGTGTGAACTAAGGTTTAATCTGCTGTATAATCCCATACTTAGGCATATTGTTCTATCTGACAGCCATCAGTGTATTGCATAGATTATTAAACATTTTCAAAAGTAAAAGATGCTGATCTAATATAACTGAAGTCCAGCAGCAGGCCTGTACTAAGAATCTAAGTTAAAGTGTAACCAAATTCTATGAACACTGGCATTTTGATTGGAAATTTGTGGCCCCATCAAGGCAGAACTGAGAGAGCCACAAACATGGTATCAAAATTTACATCACTTTTATTGAATTTACTGCACATTTATTCAGAAAGTGCTCTGTTGTTTTTGGCACCATAGCAACAAGCATTTCTTTTTTTATATTCTCACACTATCTTTATGTCATGGCATTTTAACCCACTCATGTCAAGCTACCTCAAACAATCCCCAAAAAATTCCACAATAACTTTTAACATTATTAGGTTAAAAAAACCTAATTGAATCACACCTGTCCAACCTCAACTGAACCACACATGCACAGGAGCAGCTAGTGATTTATGTAGCTATAAGACTTTTCATGTAGATTAAGACTTTATGGCAGCGGTTCCCAACCTGGGTTCCTCTAGATGTTGTTGAACTACAACTCCCAGAATCCCCAGCCACATTAATTGTAGCTGAGGATGATGGGAGTTGTAGTTCAGCAACATCTAGAGGAACCTAGGTTGGGAACCATTGCTTTATGGAGGAAGGTTGTTTGTAACTGAAATATTGATTGCATAGTGGTTGACATACTGCACAGCCTCCTGAACGTGTTTAACAAACCATGGGTGCTGCTGTGGCTTCCTAATGGCAGTTGTGAAATCGCACACTTGCACAAGCACTGAAATTGTGTAAGGGAGTTGTGCAATCACATGACCATAGGAAATAATGATTGTGTGATCGTGCAGCTCCCTCAAACAACTTCAGCATGTGTGAAAGTACACACTTTTGCAACTGTCATTAGGAAGACACAGCTGCACCCATGGTTTGCTACATGTGCCTGGAAGGCTGCACAATATGCCAGCCAATAAAAGTCAAGGGCCTTGTAGCAAGTGATTAATATTACTGAAGGAATGACATTGCAAATTGGTACTAGCCAAATCACTTATTTAAGCTCGGTAAAAAATATAGAAAGTGAATTCCTTCTTGTGGAGATATCCACGTTTCTTACCACTTTATTGCATTCCTTAGACTTGAGGCCTTTCAGAAGCTATAAAGGTTCAGAGAACTCCTGGATTTTGTTGCTATCATTTTATGGTCAACCCATAAATCTTGATTGACGATTGCTGGAAAGGTGGTGGTGGTGGGGAGTTTCCTGCCCCATCTCAGCCTTCAGTGCTGATCTGCTGCCATCACTTCGGTGCACAAGACTACAGACACAGCAGGCCTTTTATCACCTTGGCAACTGCACTTGAGTTGCACATTCAGGATGGGTCGCTGAGAGGGGAACCATGCTTTCTATTTTTTCTGGGGAAAGATTCAGTTGAATGAGGATTGAGCCATTAAATGTCAATGCCTCACAGACACAATTGTGCTCATATGTGCCCACTATCAGTTTCTTTTTTCTGTGACAGAAAAATAAAGGATTGACTACAAAAATATGCATTCATGTAAATACAATGGTGAAATCTCCCACAGCTTGCCCAGTTTTCTCTCCACTCAAGCTGTCATCCCTTTCCCTGCAGTATGCAAATCAACCCATTCATTCCTCTCCCCACCCTGGCAGTTCCCTCCACACTAGGGTGGGTGGTGCCCAGGAGGCCTGCCAATCACCCCAGCATGCCCCTCCCCTTGCATTGGCAGCCTCCTTCTCAGTCAAGGGAAGAGAGTAGAATTTCTTCCTCCACACCTCCTTTTCTATCCCTTCCTTTGGACTTTGAAATGAGAGATGGGAGAGTGGAGAAGGTGGAGTGTTGCATTCTGTTTAGCAGTCTTTTATGTTTTGTTAATTAGAAGTTTAAATTTTAAGTACTAGCTTTTTTTTAAAAAAGCCATCTATTAGAGATGTGTCATATTCTATCCAGTATCTTTTGTTGTTCAGGAGTGTATCCCAGTGGGGAAACTGTAGAGAGTGGGGAGGTGGGGTGGGTTGTGGAGTTGGAAAGGAAAGGAGAAGGGGAAAATGGAATTGTTTCTGAATAAAGCTTAGTTAAACAAATATAGGATTGAATTGGGTTTGAGAGAGAAGCAGCTATAAGACCAGAGGTGGTGAGCAATCTGCTACCTTTACCAATCTTCCACCAGAGGCAGCCTCATTCAGCCTCATGAACCGGTAAAATACACTCACATGCGTGTGCGTGTGCACACACTTTTGTTTTGTACAGTCCTAGACAAGCACAAAAATCAGAAGAGTTGTGAAGCACTCAGTAGACAATATGCATGGTAGGCTATGTTCAGCTTGTGTGGGCCCTCCTTAGTGCCAGCCATGCATACTGAGATTTGGATCATTTTTCTAGAAAATTGCATTTATCTGTGTATTTATATTAGTATTGATAGCCTGGTTTTCTGTAATAAAAACACTTAAAGCAGCTTATGATACCGGAAAATATAGACAACAATGCAAATATATCACTAAATATTGCACTAAAGAAAACCAGTGAGCAAGATAACCACACAGAATCAAAGGGTCCATTTGAATATAATAAATATGACAAAACTGAAGTGCACTTTGAATACGCATTTCTATGCCAATAATGCCAGCCTAGGTACTGAAATAGTGATGTGAACATTAACAATTCTGAAGTGGTTTGAATACTTTTATCACTTTCTAAACCAAAAAGTTTGAAAGTACCAATGCCATGTTTATGACACTTTCTTCCACTGATTAGTTATATACAGCACTGTAACTCTAGTGGGTACTTTGAGGCAATTGCCCATAGAAAGTATTACTATAGCTAGCTGGAAAAAAGGTTCAATAATAGTACAACAAGGTTGTCATAAACTTGCTTACTGCAAATGATATGCATTAATGGTTAACTGAAAAGCTTATTAAAATGCCTGTTGTTGGCAAGCAGGAGAGAACTATTTTCCCCAGTCTCTGTCCTTGTTCTCACAGCTTGGAGAAAAGGTAGGTGTTATTTGGATTGGGAGAATCGTGGGAGTGTGTCTGTGACAAATCTTCATCCCTTCCTTACTGCTGGAGCTTGAGAAAATCAGCCAGGCTATGTACCTTGTGCAAGAGACAGTTTGAGATGCATTTTACAGCAGGAAAAGAAAATCTAACTGCCATAGAAAAGAGAGAATTCACATGTAACCCTTGTCAAGTCTGAACCCACAAGATACTGGCTGACATTCTGTGCAACAGTACACCAGCCTGGTAATGTTGCATTTACACTACTTGCATAAGTAGTGGTAATTGCACAAATCCAAAAAGTGTGCAAATTATATTACACAAGAGTAGGATCATTATTTCCAAAGAGGTTACTCTGTTGTGATACAATTTGTACAAATAAAACTACTTATACAAATTGTGGAAATGCAACATTACTAAGCTTATGTATTTATTATTATTATTTTGTTTCTCAAATTTGGAGATCACCCCAAACTTCTGTCTTTGCGTGGTTTACAACAACATAAAACAAATTAAAAATGAAAACCCTAAAACAATTTAAAATCTTTGTACTGTTCAAAATATGTCAGACAGTGCTAGAATTATAATTATTATGATTATCATGGTTATGATCATTTAGAATATGTATATAGGGCCATCCCTAGGAGGTGTGTGGGGCCCTAGGAGTGTGTGGGGCAGAGGGTGAGTAGCACTTCCTGTGACCCACACTCCTCCTTCACCACCACTCTTTAATCCCCCTGCTGAATATCCAGCATGTGCAACACTCCCTCTTTGTTCAAGCAACAAGAGTGGCAACCAAACTTCCCATGGCTGCATGAGGTGGATACTAAATGAGAAGCGTGCTTGCACTCTAATACCTAATCAGGGCGCACACGCACCTCTCAATTAGTATCCTTCTCACGCGGCCCTGGGAAGTTCTCCTCTCTTCTCATTCCAGCAAGGCGAGAGGCAACATGAGCTGAATACTAAATGAGAAGTGCTGATGCCTAATCAGGGTGCATGGGTGCCTCTCATTTAGTATCCAGCTTGCGCATCACTGGGAAGTTCAGCTCTCTCCTTTTAGGGATGTACACGAACCAAGATTTGTGCACAGGTTTGGAGCCAAACCGCTTTGGACAAGGTCTGAATCAGTTTGGCGGGGGGGGAGGGGGGAGTGGCAAGCAGGATCATTAAAAAGGAGGAGAGCAGGTCCTTACCTGCTTTCCTGCTCTTTGTTGCAGCATGCACCTTCCTACTGCAATGGCACTTCCCCAAGGACCCGCACATGGCACCAGCAGGCACATGGCATCTGTACATGCAGAGGTGCAATTTGCATTGTCAGCAACACCATGTTTACTATGCAAATGGCACCCACGCATGTGCGGACACCATGTGCATCCTGGCACCGTGCACAGATTCTTGGGGAGAGCGTTGTTGTAGCAGGAAGTTGCATGCGGTGGCAGAGAGCAGGTAAGGACCTGCTCTCCTCCTTTTTAAAAATCCTGCTCACCACTGCCCCGCCCCTGGTGGTGCCAAACTTGTACATGAACCTCAGTTTATGCACATCCTTACTTTTTGTTACAGCAAGGAGAGAGTTGAACTTCCCAGTGCTGCATGAGCTGAATACTAAGTGAGAGGTACTGATGCCTAATCAGGGCACACATGCACTTCTCATTTAGTATACTGATCCCATGGCACAAGGAAGTTCACTCAAACTAGGAGGGAGGTGATGGAGCTCCTTAGCACTACATATGCTGGATACTGACTGTGGGGCAGTCAGGAGCAGCTGCTGACTGGTAGTGTGGGGATGATTGGTCCTGGCTGTGGGGCCTGGGGGGAAATGGGGCTTGGACCAATCACCTTGGTCACCCCACCCAAAGGATAGGCCTGTATGTATACCACTTTTCAACAAAAAATAGTTTACAAAGTAGTTTGCATACCAAAAGGTATGGGAGGAAAAAACGGAGTGAAAGATCTTTCATAGTATTCACACAGAACAACTCCAGGCAGACACTGAACTCTTAACAAAGCATTTTCATTGAGTAACAAACACACTAAGGCTGCATTCACACATAACGCAAAACCGCAGTTGAATAGGCCTGCAGTTCTGCAGACATTACGTCAGAATGTGGGACAATGGAAGCCAGAGCAGCAATGAAACCAAGTGTTCAGAATTGGATCTTGAATAGAATTGGTATCTGAACCCTCGGGTTGTGGTGAGTTTCGTTGCCACAACCTGAGGTTTCAGGTAGCCTTCAGTACATCCAAATTCAGAACTGCAGGGTGCTTCCCCTGGAAGCAGAGTTGAGGGAGAAGCTGCTCCTTCAACTCTGACATGATTGGCTGTGTGGGCTGTCCTTCAGTAAAGAAGGAAGCCCACACAGCCACCTCTCCCACCTCTCTGCAGTCTCACTGTCTGCAGAGAGTGCTCTTCTGTACATCCATTTTTGGACTGGGGGAGAGGGGACGAAGAACCATGGGTCCATTGGATCTGCAGTTCCGCATTACATGCAAATGCATTCTAATTAAAGATAGCAGATGCAATAGTTTGGCAGCTTCAACATACTTCAGTACAGAGTGAAACCCAACTGCAGTGTGAAACCTAAACAATTCAAACATATCTAACATTTAGAAGATAGTTCCTGGTTCCCAAAGAGTTAACAAGGCAAAAGATAAAAGATGCCTGGTGGAAAGCTGTGTGCACTGTGGGATTTGAAAAAAGTGTTACTGAAATGCATATCCTCTCTGCTTGTGGAGCACAGTGGTAACTTTCGAATGAGTGAGATAATTAGTTCCTATCTTGACTGAAGGAGGTGTAATAATTTTCAGTCATTGAAAAGCATGTGGTAGTCAATCAGCTCAGCACAATTATGGATGAAACTGACTTGCTTGGCTCATTTCATTCTGGATTCGGGAAGAGTCTGCTTTGGTGTTATGACTATCAAAAAGGACAATCCTCCAGTAGACTAGATACTGATTACTCTTCTGGAGCTGGACCTTTCAGAATCTCTCAGTTCAAATGATAATCAGGTCAAAGTGTGGTTAAACTGCCATATTACTTATCCAACTAAAATGGCACTTCAATGTATATGGCTATTTTAAAATCACAAACTAAAAATATCTGTATAATCTAATAATACTTTGACTTGATTATCATTTGAACTGAGAGATGTTGAAAGGTCCAGCTCCAGATCTAGTGTGTTGGAAGATTGTCCAATTTATCCACCAGTTCCGAAACAAATCAAAATGCATGTGAACTGATGGATCATTTGTCCTCCCTCACAATTGTGGAGCAATGCAATCCTATTTGGTGATTTCAGCTCTTTGAATTTATAATTTCACAACTATTTTGTTGATTGCTAGACTTTTTCTTCTTCCTGCAGTGATGTGATAACCCAGTAGGTGGCAAAAATGCTGAGAACAGAGGCTTAGAGGAACTGTGAACATTGCAAAATACAAGGACAGGAAGTATGAGTGACTCACACTCTCTGTTCCTGAATGCCTAGATAAGGTTCAAAGGGAAATTATGGTTCTAACCTATGGATATAGGAGTTTCACTTCGGTCACTGTGAAAGAAGTATCTAAAGAGGAAGCACATGTCACTGGCTCTTCTTCTTCCCATTTCCTTGAAGCAAATAAAACTCCCTTGAGATGTTTGGGGGAGAAGCTTCCAGAAAGACTTTCTCTGTGCTCTGTTTTTTCTTGGTCATCTGGTCTTGATACAGAGGTAGAGACAGACCTAGAGAAAGTGAGTTGGTTTCCTTGTTTCAAAAGCATTGCAAGGTATAGGGAAGAGTTGCATGCACATATTCTGTAAAGTCATTTTAAGAATCCTTCATATTCTTGTTTCATTTGTTGTTGTTGTTCACGGGGCAAGAATTTAAAAGCAATTGATGGGAAAATATTTTATTGCATTTTAAACATATTTCCAAATCCAAGGCCTCTGGTAATGTTTCCAATTATCTGTTGTGTATGTGCATTTTCTTCATGTTAGCTGTTTTCTTTCCGTAAAGCTCAACTGCAGATGTGATTTTTAGTTGACATAAAAGAAATGAGAGCCATTTTCAGTCAGACCTTTTGTGCTAAAAACATGATTATGACTGAGGATTAAATCCCATTGCTCCTGCTTTCATATGATCTTCCCATCTGGGATCTAAGCTAATAAAATATTATTAGCCTTCACCAATACCTCCAAAATGGGACTTTTATGCTCTTCAACATGGCAACCATTTTCATAAACAACAGCAAAAGAATTCTGTTTAGATGTTTTGAGAGATCCTTCCTCATAAGTACCAGTGCCAACAATTAGCTTTAACTGAGTTGGGTTAAAACCTGGCATGGGGTGCAGTGGAGGAAAGAAGAAGCACAACATTTTCCAGAACTTCAGCTAATGCATTTTCTCTGGCCTATAACCCAGCCATACACTCTGCACTGCATTTAGAGTCAATGCATACATATAAATTGGCTCTGATATGCACTAATAAATGCTCACGAGAGTCACTCAAGTGAGCATTGTAATGTCAGAGAAGCAAATTCATGGATTATAGGGATGTGCGAATCGATTCAGATACAAATCGATTTGTACTTGAATCTAGCTGATTCGGGTGATTTGGAGACAAAACAAATCACCCCTGTGGTCCATTGGCTAGATTCGGGTACAAATCGAATCGTGGCTGATTCGATTCGAATCTATTCGGGTTTTGGATCTGTCCTATTAATTTCCCCAGATTCCCAGCTTTCATTTAAAAAACAAAGCTAAGCTCTAGCCCTTATAGAAGTGGAGTTATGGAGCAAAATGTGTGGTCACTATTTTTCAAGTATTCAGATTCTTTGGTGTATAATTACTTTCACTCAATGAATCCTTATGAGGATTCATTACACACCTTCATTTCTTCTATTCTATTCTCAGCCCTTTGTCCAATTCCTCTGCAATTTGGGTGGTAGCTTTTACCCATTAGGCACTTAACTTAAACTGAGTAGTACCTTACTGCCTTGTGGGTGGGAGTGGGGTGTAGTTGGCACATGGCAGTTGACAATTGGCACTGTCTAAAAGACAGTCAAAATGAATAGAAAAATGAAGGTGTGTAATGAATCTTCATAAGGATTCATTGAGTGAAAGTTATTATACACCAAAGAATCCGAACACTTGAAAAATAGTGACCACACATTTTGCTCCATAACTCCAACTCTATAAGGGCTAGAGCTTAGCTTTTTTTTTTTTTTTTTTTTAATGAAAGCTGGGAATCTGGGGAAATTAATAGGACAGATCCAAAATCTGAATCGATTCGATTCGAATCAGCCGTGATTCGGATCCGAATCAAATTTGGGGTGATTCGGATGGTTCAGATTCGGATCCAAATCAAATCAGGGTTATTTCAATTCGGTTACAAATTGAAACACAGAAAATCCGAATTGCACACCCCTAATATAATGTAGTACCAGCCTCAGTGAATGTGGTATGCTGGGGACATAGACATTCCTATTCAAGGAAGCTGCTGTGGCATCGTCCATGTGAACACTTCTTGACATTGCTTCATGTGTGTGGAAATTATTTGCCCAAGTACATATTTGCCCAAAGCCAATTTAATGATGTGTGAATCAGCTTTTGAAAGCAACTGATGCTTTTGCAAACTACTGAATGCATAGACTGATGTGCTGTGAGAAGCACTCCATTTATATGCTTCCCCATGCTTCCTTCATATGAGTTTGACAAGAGAAAGAGGTTATCACATTGCAATGAGAGTTGAAACTGGCCCCCTCCTCTTCCCCCATACCACCATACACATTTCTTTTGAAAGGAGCATTTAGCAATTCACAGTAGTCCAAGCATCATGATACAGTGGCACCCTAATAGAGTGTGCCAGGACACAATCTGAAAACTGGCAAAGGTGCAAAAGCAGGCTAGGTGCTACACAGCAGCTCAAGGTCTCTTTGCATGACACTGGTGTGGTAAAAGGGCAAGGTTGACCATGCTTCTGAAACAAAACCTTGGATGTATGCAGAAAAGAATTTCCACAAGGTCTTGCACCCTACTGACACCAAGTCAAGGGCACGAATTTACCTTTTACTCCCTGCTTCCTTGAGCATTGTGTGGTGAGAAGTTCCAGGGACAGTCTTACCTGGGTTTTGAGTCCCTTTAGAGAAGGAAACACTAGAGATTTTTAGGGTTATTTGCCAACCTTCAGTGCCGTGGTGGTCCATGTTAACTGAGGGAGAGTTGTGCCAATGCAAGGACCTCTTCCACTTACAGAAAGACCTCTTTTATGAACATAACTCTACTTCTATTAACAGAATAAATTACTGACAACAGAGTACTGCTTGACCGAAGGTTTGGATCCAACCCACAGTAACTTTGTAATATTTGGCTTTATTTACAAGTATACAAGTTGAGCAGAAGATGGAGGCAAATAGCATGTGTTCCTGCCAGGCACTTAGCCAGCTTCCACTTATCACATTCTTCCTAAAATATACTCCTGTATCCTAAAGGTGCCTTCAGTCAATTCTTACCCCAGTCTTTTGCAGTCCCACATTCACTCTGTCTTTCTCTCAATGAACTTACAAATTACCATTGTTTTTGTACTTTCAAACACCTCTTTAGCCTCTCAACTGGAGAGAGAAGGATGAGTCACCTTACCAGCGATGAGGGCTTCTTCACTGATAACATTCCAGATTCTCTTCATATCTATTAAAGAAGCATGGAGCATTAAGAAACATTAGATCAGCCTACCCGGACTATTAACCAGAAATCTTCCTAACAACCAATAGGCTCACAAGAAGCCGTTACAGTCGAAGGACTCCAGATAAAGGTTATTCTCCAATCCAACCCCTTTTGAACAAAGCTGATTGTCTGGAAGTGATCCCCTTCAGGTGTTGTGACTGGTTGTACTCTGCTTGTCTCTCTGAGACCTTGCTAATAGGTGGGGTCTGTTCCCAAAACTCGGGAGGTTAATAATTATATGACTTTGGGGACCAGTTTTATAGAGAATGGAGTTCTTCTCTCTTTCTCCCTTTTAAAGCTTTTGCTGCCACCATTAAGCTTTTCTCTCTTAGTTTTGTGCCTTGACAACCTCTTGGTAGTATAACTGAGGGCTGTATGGGGAGAGGTATAACTCACAGGACACTGAGTGAACTTTAAAATAACACAAAGTTAAGTTTATTTATGTACAATCGCTTAGAGGCTTCTGTCTGCCAAAGCAGGGCTTTTTCTCTCAAAGCTAACAGTTAGACAGTTTAACTGTCATCCTCTGCTCTATTCTAAAGCCCTTCCCTCAGGGATCCCCCCTGGAGGGCGGTTCCTTGGACTTCAAAAGATGATTGACAACATTGGAACTGCTGCCAACCATCACAGGTGTGTCCATAGGATTTTCCCTTTGGAGCTTCCAAAGGATGCCCACTTGGCTTCAGACCCCTTTGGCCCTGCTTCAGCGGGGCCCACTGTGCTCCTAGCCAAACCCTTTGGTGGCTCAAAGAGAAACTTCGGCCCATCTCCTCACTTTCCACACTCAAATACTTACCAGAACTGTCAGAAGTAAGGAGAAGAGGCTCGCGTCTTTCTTTTCATTCATAGGAACATATGAACACAGGAAGCTGCTATATACTGAGTCAGATGATTGGTTCATCTAGCTCAGTGTTGTCTATACCAGTGTTTCTCAACCTTTTTGGAATCAAGGACCGCTAAATTCCTCATGCAGAGTTTCAAGGACCGCTACATTCTTCATGCGCAGTTTCCCAGACCAGCAGTTAGTAAAGGGGTTTCAAGTTTAAGTCTATCTATCTATCTATCTATCTATCTATCTATCTATCTATCTATCTATCTATCTATCTAACAGGCTTCTATACTGCCCAAAACTTGCATCTCTGGGCAGTTTACAATTAAAATAATATAAGCATTAAAATCATTAAATTTTGAATCTTTTGCAAACATGGAATATTAGGGGTTCTCAACCTTGGGTCCCCAGATGTTGGTGGACTTGAACTCCCATAACCCCCAACCACAATGGCAATTCGCCATTATGGCTGGGGATTATGAGAGTTGAAGTCCACCAACATCTGGGGACCCAAGGTTGAGAACCCCTGAATCTAAAAGCCTGGGTGAACAAATATGTCTCCAGTATGTCTTCAGTATGTGAGGAGTGGGGGTGCTTGTGATTACTCAATGGAGAGGGGATGTTGGGCCATTAGAAAAATTCAAAAACTTTGAAACCAACATACAAGCAAGCTTTTGAATTCCCCAAAACTCTTCATCAGGCTGGATGTCAAACAAAGCAAAAAGGAGGTGAGGAGAAGAGAGCTGGGCAAGTTGTCAGTAGAGCCTGAAGTCTACAGTTTAACCCTCTCTTGATGGAGGTGGAGTTTTAGCCGGAGTTGTGTAGTCGCAGGGCCGGATCCAGACCACGTTAGTCAGGACCACGCACTGAAATTAATGTAGTCATCTCTCATTTGTGTCAATGCTGCTTGGTCATGATCAGCTAGCTTGATCTGGATCCTGCTCTTAATTGTGCACTTTGTGAGGCGGACCTAATGAAACCTGCGCAGCTCCTCCAAAACTCCTTAAAAACAGTTACGTGGCAGGCGCTGGGAATGGTTTTTTTAAAAAATGGTGAAAAAACATGAAGAAGAGCGGTGGGGACCTGGTGTTAAAGGGAAGGGGGCAATTCTGAGATGGTGGGGGGCGCAGGGCATTGTAGTGGTTGATGGCTCGTCTTCCTTGCTGGGGAGACGAGGCACTGTTCAGGGTGGGCGAGGCAATGGTGCACTGGACCACACTCGGAAGGTCGCCTGGGTCCAAGAGCTGCCGCCGCTGTGCTTACACACCAGAGTGTAGCAGGTGTTCCCTCATTGTCTCTCGCAGCACACGCTTCTGTGCCCCCTCCCAACTCCCCTGCATGCGCCAATCACACCAGCCTGCCTTTGGGGCCATGCAGCTCATGTGGTCCCACATGCTGCCTGTGCGTTGCTGCGAGGCAAGCCAAGGCAAGCCAAGGCAGCCCTCCTCCCTCGCTGCACTGCTTAGCCCTCACCGCGGGTGATCCCGGCCAGAGGTTGTCCCCCCTGCCTGGCGAGGTCATAAAGGGGACTACCGTCTTCCACCAGCAGTGCAGACCAGGGGGTTATAGGGGGCCGAGGGACCACAACGCCCCACCAATGCAAGAGGGAAATGGCGTTCCCTCTCAAGGTGCCTTGGCCGCAACAGGCAGCTGGTTTTAAATCGGTTGGGATTGGACACGAACCGCGCTGGGCATCAACTCCCCAGGATCACTT
Organism: Hemicordylus capensis; assembly: GCF_027244095.1. Classification (NCBI taxonomy): domain Eukaryota; kingdom Metazoa; phylum Chordata; class Lepidosauria; order Squamata; family Cordylidae; genus Hemicordylus; species Hemicordylus capensis. The sequence goes on along the minus strand of NC_069657.1, from coordinate 156,192,683 downwards.
CATTCCAGTGCCATTCATCCAATGACCCTTTTGAATGAATGCACAAAATGGTCTCTTGCCTCTCCCCCGCATCACACCACCTCCCTCCACCACTTAGCCCTCCTTGGAACGTGTGCTTGCTCCCCCTCCCCGAGAAAGGTCCACCTGCACTCCCTTTCTGTAAAGCCCGAGCCAAGGCGGCCCTCCTCCCTCCCTCCACTGCTTAGCCCTCACCATGGCATGATCCCAGCCAGAGGTTCCACCCCCTGGCGAGGTCACAAAGGGGACCGCCGTCTTCCACTGGCGATGCAGACCAGGTGGTTACAGGGGCCAAGGAACCACAACACCCCACCGATGCAAGAGGGAAAAAGGGTTTCCTCTCAAGGTGCCTCGGCTGCAACAAGCAGCTGGGTTTCAATCAATCAACCTTTGGCTGCAAATAATGAGCATGCAAGAACCAGCAGCCCTTCAAGTGGCGCCCAATGCCATACCTTTTCCTTGATGCCCCCACGCCGCATACAGTTTGAAGTTGTAAAGATAAAGTTAGCTGTAGGAAGATCTCAGCAGCATGTGGAGGCAAGCCCGTGCCTCCATGATACTCCTCCTCTCCCTCTTCCGTGCCATGTGCAAAATTGAGGAAGTGAGTGCCTTGATTTCAGTTGTTTGGGGTGGGGTGGGGTTGACTCCCAGTCAGGGACTGACACTCAACCCTTTGGGGACCGGCAGCAGTCCAGGGAGCTGCTTCCCAAAGCAGCTCCATCCCCTGAGGGGAATATTTTACAGTGCTCACACTTTCATATCTCCCTTTCATATGCCTCCAGGGTGGACCTTGCTTAGCTAAGGGGACAAGTCATGCTTGCTACCACAAGACCAGCTCTCCTGTTCCCTTCCATAAGGTAGCAAGCAGCTACATTCTGCAGCTTAACTTTAAAAAGGACACATTTTTACCCTTTCTCGTGGACTCCTGGGAAATGATGTGGGTTCTCCTGGGATTTGTAGTCCTTTCTAAGGCTGCAGTAATGACTCTGGGCTTGGCTGCTCCTATTAATGCTCATTTATGGCACTCTATTGTTATTATTTGATTTTATTGTGTTAACTTGTATTTTAAAAAATTCAGATTGTAAGCAACCTTGTAGACTAATTAGATAAAAGGCACAATAAAAATAGTTGAATGAATTGTAAATAAAATAAATAGCCATTCCCACATGCACAGCACAGATCTGTGTGTGCAGGAGAGGAGCTAATGAATTGTACACATTATGTTTCATGATCAGATATCTATGTTTTACTTGCTAGGGGTGGTTTAATGCCGCTGTAAATGTTGTCTAAACTATTGCTTTTGAGCAATCATCACCATCTCTTTCTACTTTCGCAAGTGTACAATGTTGGGGGATGGAGGGACAATGAGAACAATTCTCAGGAACTGCTGGAGTTTCATAGAGTTTCCAAGCACGGCTGGTCTAAGGCACAGGCAACCACTTGCAGCACTGGGCTTGGAGAGTACTGGGCTCCAAGCAAATACATCACCATCATACAAATATGTTCACATGTGCTGCTGCCATGCTGCTTTTGGAAGTGTTCCCAGTCAGCCATTTCAGTGAGACATAAAGGTGAGGCAAGGTAAAGTAAGATCCTCCAGCAGTGTTGTAGACTATTGGAAAGTGAAATTATACATGAACATAAGTAGCAAAGCTGGGCAGAATGATACTCAATATTTACTCTATCTATCTATCTATCTATCTATCTATCTATCTATCTATCTATCTATCTCCGGGCCAGAACCATGTTTATTTAAGAGAACGTCTTCATCACCATGAACCCCACCGCCTGTTGAGGTAATCTAGAGAGGTTCGCCTGCAGTTGCTACCAACTCACTTGGTGGCTATTCCAGGAACTGGCCTTCTCTGTGGCTTCCCCTGGACTTTGGAATGCTTTCCCTGTTGAAATAAGAGCCTTCCCATCTCTGGCAACTTTTAAAAAGGCACTGAAGACACATTTATTCACCCAGGCTCTCAATTAGATTTGTAGTTTAAATTTTAATGCTGGTTTTAAATTATTTTAATGTTAATGTTTTTAATGTTTAAATGATGTTAATTGTTTAATTGATTTAGTTTTGATGTTAACTGTTAATTGATTTTAATTGTTTTTATTTGTTGTAAACCATCCTGAGCCATTTTTGGAGGGACAGTATATAAATCAAATAAGTAAGTAAGTAAATAAATAAATAAAATATTCACTGCAACTCCGATGCTAACAAATTGATTTCTACTTGTTTATTTTCTTTTGATTTCACCTTTTCAGTATTGCACAAAGCATCACATTACTCATTTCTAATTCATCTAACTGCATCAGATTTTGTAACAGAGATAATAATCCACACAAATCATGCATCAGAAAAGGTATTCAAAAGGTAGACAAATTGTGGGCAAGAAATAGGGAGCACCCAAGGGTTGGTGCACCATTTGGTCTAGGATCAGCCCTGCTTCCATGGATGCCAAAAACCATAGGGACAATCCTCATGATTCCTTAGATGCTGCATGAATGCATATTCCAAAGGTCTCATGCTCATATTTTAAAATTATTTATTTGTTGGTTCAGTGGTTTATATATCAGTTTTCAACAAAATAAAAAGTTTCTCAAAGCAGTTTTCAAAGAAAAAAGAATATTAAGAAAAGGATGGCTCCCTGTCCCCAAAGGGCTCACAGTCTAAAAAGGAAAACAAGACAGACACCAGCAACAGTCACTGGAAGAATGCTGTGCCAGGGCTGAGCAGGAACAGTTCCTTTCCCCCTGCTAACTATAAGAGAACCACCATTTTAAAAGATGCCTCTTTGCCCAGTTAGCAGAGACAAATTGTGGGTGCTATGCACACTCCTAAACAACGCAAGTAAAACTATTCAAGAGGGTGGTGGGAAGGGGGGTTATACATTTATCAATAGCCATTGAATGGAAATGGAAACTGGACCAAAACATGTGTACAATTAAAACTTTCAAATACACATAAAAACAGATCTGTTTCCAATTATTCATGAACAAAGGGATGGTTGATTTTTAGATCACTTATTCACACCATGTAATTCATCCCAATCCAGCTGTGAAGATTAATTAATTAGCAAAGAGCTTTGAGGATGAAAAGCTTGGTAAAAGTGCTAAGTGATATTAATCATTGTGATTAGACTGTAATTGTTTTTTACCCCTCCTCTGATGTGAAACAATCTCTGAAGTCACTATTTAAGTAAGTTGTACTTATTTAAGAAAGATGTTTATTTGCACTGTGTGACTATCCTCGGAAATGTTGCAGTGGGCTCAGGTTTGGGACTGTAGACAGAATACAATAGGAAATGCTCCCTGATTCATTTTGTTCCTACACTGGTTTCAGAAATTTTCTACTCTATACTAGAGTTTCTTTCCCATCCAAGCAAATCAGTTGCAGAAAAAACAACTTATTTAGTTCTTGTTAGCAAGAGGCTATATGTTTGATATCATGCACTTGACAATATCAATGGCAATCCTAAAGCTAATTACATATATAAAGAAACGCTAAAATGGTATATTTTCTGAAATTGGAATAATTTATTCGGAATATAGGAAGCTGCCATATAGTGAGTCAGACCATAACTCCATCTAGCTCAGTATTGCCTACACAGACTGGCAGCAGCCTCTCCAAAGTTGCAGGCAGGAATCTCTCACTTTGTATATAATTGTGCTTTGGTAATGTACTGTATGCTTTGTTAGTTTGTTGGTTCAATAAAAAAAATCTTGTCCTATCTTGGAAATGCCAGAGAGGGAACTTGGAACCTAGATGCTCTTCCCAGAGTGGCTCCAACCTCTAAGTGGAATACTTTACAGTGCTCACACATCAAATCTCCCATTCATGTGCAACCAGGGCAGACCCTGCTTAGCTAAGGGGACAAGTCATGCTTGCTACCACAAGACAAGCTCTCCTCTCCTCTTACTGGAGAGCATCTGTGTTCAGATGTCCCAGTGGGGAATGGAATCTCTCTTTCTTCTTCCTCAGTCAATTAGGTGGATTATTCCAGTTCCAGTAACAGAGTGCGTATGAACCATTCTTTTGACCATGGAGTTCAGGAGGTAGGCAGGACCAGCCCTAGGATAAATAGCACACTGGGTAAGAAGTACCTTTGAAACCTCCTCATGGTTAGTTTGTCAGCTCAGTGGTCCTTTCAGGCTACCTCCCAGGGCAACTACCCAGCTTGCTAACCCCAAAGGCTGACATTGAAAATGGTATAGTAGCCCAGCTCCTATTATAGAGGTGTCAAGATAATTTTCGGGGCCTAGTCCACTTTTTGTATTGAGGTTCCCTACTCACAATTTATTGGGAACTGTATGGTGGAGTGCTGCCCCCCACTGGTGCACAAAACAAGCTGAGCAGCAGCTTCTGCTTTCCCATCACCCTGTCCAGGACCTCTTTATGAATCTGTGAGATGCTCAAAGTGCAATCAGGTAGCTTTTTCCACCAGGCCAGATTGCCTACTTGCTTGCCTGCCCATGCTCCATTCATCCATCCATTCTTCATTCCACTTTCACAGCCCAGATCACCCTTCCTCTATCCCCCGACCTCCTTCCCAGCAGGAGCCTGCCTTGTCCCACAGCATTCTCTTTCTCCACTCCCTGTCTCCAGCTCTTCCTTTGAAAAGTGGGGCAGAAACAGAGGTATTTTCCAGCCAGTAGACTGCTGGCCTAGAGCATCTCTGCAGAGACACTTGGGGCCAACAGTGACCTCCTTGCAGTAGCAATGGTGAGAAGGAGGGATGGTGGTTGGCAGGCAGCACAGCAATGGAGTGCTGCCTCCCATGTCAGGGCCCATATCTCTGAGTCTGGTAGGAGGCTCTGTTCCCTAACTAATCCAAGCATAGCCATTCTCTGCTGTGTATGGCTGATTCATGCTCTCCTGGGGGTAGACCTTGTGCTGAAGTTTTCTTTCTTGACTAGTTTCTCATTAAACAGGCACTATTGTTGCAGGAGGGCTGCCACTGGTATCTTATTTTCCCTTTTGCATTGTTGGACTAGTGGGAAAGCTGATGGTCAGGGCTATTCATGGGAGCACAGACAGGTTGGGGCACTCACATGATGCTTGGGAATCATGTAAGTATAAGCAGACCAGAAACAACAAGGCATAAAAAATACCTATATTTGGTCAGACCCAGGGTCATAGGGACATAGGAAGCCGCCATATACTGAGTCAGATGGTCCATCTAGCTCAGTACTGTCTACACTGACCAGCAGAGGATCTCCAAGGTTTCAGGCTTAGAGGACTTTCCCAGTCCTACCTGGAGATGCCAGGGATTGAACCAGGGACCGTCTTCATGCAAATCTATGCTCTACCACTGAATTACAGCCTCATTCCCTACGTGGAATGTCTTACAGCAAGCAGTGCTCACGTGTAGTTACCCACCCAAATGCATATCAAGGTTTATTTATTTTATTTATTTATTTTTGCATTTTTATACCGCCTTTCGTTAAAAGATAGCCCCAAGGTGGTTTACAAAAGTTAAAAACATACAATAAAAACACAATAAAAACATCATTCTAAAAGAATAAAAACATATAAAAACAGGCATAAAACAATACAACAGATAACAGATAACAGATAAAAACACCCAGAAGCAGCAGTAAAAACGATTATGTAAAAGCCTGGGTAAAAAGCCAAGTCTTTACAAGCTTTCTAAAAGCCGTGATGGAGTCCGAGGAATGAATGGCCACTGGGAGAGCATTCCAGAGTCTGGGGTCAGCAACAGAGAAGGCCCTGTCCCAAGTGCATGACAGCCAGGCCTCTCTCATTGTCGGCACCCAGAGCAGGGCCCCCTCAGATGTCCTTGTCAAGCGGGCAGCAACCCTTGGGAGCAGGCGGTCCATCAAATACCCCGGGTTAACCCTGCTTAGCAAATGGGACAATTCATGCTCATGACCACAAGACCAGCTCTCAACCCCTTCTAGATCTATCTATTCCAGTATATTGTCTCCAACAATGGCCAGCCAGATGCACATGGGAAGCAGAGAAACACAGAGGCTGTTCTCATGACCAGCCTAACCCAGCCTGGGGCAGCCCAGTTGGGGTTAGGCTGGGGTTCGGATCCTTGTGGATCCCTCCACTCCCTGCCCACCTAACCCTCTAAAGAAACCCAGTTGTTAGCTGAGGCTAAGGGTACGCTTACACTCTTAACCCGGATGCTAGGTAACATGTGTCTCCTCGGGCTGAATTCAGCCCAAGGAGACAGAGAGATGGGCACATAGAGCACACCATCTGATGCAATGTCCATGTCACACGTTGCATTATGGGATGCCTGGAGGCTGGAACAAACTTCTGCCCTGCTCCATGCTTCACAGAGATGCAAAGAGCAGGGCTGCCTGTCTGGGAGTGCAGAAAGCACCTCTTTAAGATTGCTCATCTGTGAGGAAGGGAAGTCTTATCCTGCCTTCCCACCCCCACCCGCCTGCACACAATGGCGATCGTGAGAATTGCTTCATAGTAAGACGTACATAATGGCTAACATAATGAGGGACATTATTCAAAGTAGTCCTGTTGAAATTAACGGTCTGACTTGTCCTTTTAATGTCAGTGGGACCATTTTAGGTAATTTTCCTCATCATGCTAGCCAGTGATTTCAGAGCTAAATGGAGTTGAAGATTTTCTAGAGACCGCAACAAGAAGTGGATATTTTTTAATCATGTCAACTGTAAAGTAAAGAGGGCATATCTGTACTACAACTATATCCATTTTGTATAAGTTCAATGTCTATGACTTCGCTTAAAGAATACTGGGAATTCTAGTTTGGCAAAGGCTGTAGAGCACATGTTTTGTATGCAGAAGGCCTCAAGTTCAATGCCAGGCATCTCCAGATAAGGCTTGGAAAGAAGTCCTGCCTGAAATCCTGGAAAGCTGCTGCCAGTCAGTGCAGACAATACTGACCTGGATAGATGTTTGGGCTGGTTTAGTGCAAGGCACTTTTAAATGTGAGAAATCCTTCGAACCTCCCATGAAACTACCATTTTCAGAGTTTCCTGGGTTGAGGGAATGCCTATCAAACCACTTTAAATATGTTGCCAGTTAAACCAGTTGTTGATATGCCCAGAATATTCTGCAGCCTAATGGGAGAAACTAAAAAGAAATGAGTCTTCTTATTGTAAGAGGAACGGCTTTCCCTGACGCCTTATTCTCTTCTTTTGATGAGTGTAATAGTAAGAATGGATAAATATTGTGCTATTTTATTTTCTTGACACAATCTTTCTAACGTGAATGAGGCAGTATTTTATATCGCTCATGAATTATAGAAACCCGCTCTGTCGTTTTGACCTTTTCTGCAGGCTATATTCTGGATAGATGGGCCTTCCACTCCATTTTATCAGCCTCACTTAACTTGTGGAGAAGGAATAGAAATATTTAAGTAGGAACAGTTGAAGATGCATTACTAAAAAGCTCCAAAGCATAGGATGTTATTTCCCAGGCTGTATTCAGCATTAACATCCTGCTATCTCTCTGGAGCTGAGATAACAGAAAATTGTGCTACCCAGAAACCGCAATTCTCATACCAAAGATTGAAACAGCAAAATGAAACTCTATACACTTAAGCTAGATCTTCTATATTGCTAAGATGAGGAATCTTACATTTGCCTTGTTCAGAATGCAAGGTTATACATATTTTTTAGTGTGAGCTGCTTTAAAAATACAGTTTCCTCATTAGTTGAAAAGGAAAGCTCAGTCCTATATAAGCATCTATTTCTGCAAGCAATTGGTCCTAGGTCCTAGTGCATGGCACAACATGGCCTAAGATACAGGATGCTGGAACCATCCTGAAGCTAAGAAGGTCTAGGTCCCACCAGTATCAGTATAGCAGACTGCCTGGGAACTCTTTGTACTCTGCCTTTAGGCCTGCTCAAGAAAGTCAAGACATAAATGTAATAAATACATAATTTGACCTTTTCAGGTTTCTATTTGCTCTTTCAGTGTCATAACTGTTATCTGGGTAATAAACGAAGGACAGCCTGCCACTCTGTGCCACTGCCTAGCAATTCTCCTTAAAGTCTCCCACAAAATCACTTCTTTTATAAAGCTCTTTCTAGGCCATCATGACCTCATATTTTCTGCACTGCTGGTGCTTTTCAATAGGCTGTTCCTGCCCATGTCCACCCACAGTGTGAAAAGACCAATTCAGAAAACCTCTGGAGGTCAGAGGACATTCAAATGAAGGCCCCAAAGATGATGAATGAACAAAGATGATCAAAGATAGTGGATTCTTTGTTCATTCATCATCATGCTTCATTAAGGGAGGGCAGGATGCCATCGTGCCTTAAGGAGGCGGTGGTAAGACCTCTATTAAAAAAGCCCTCCCTTGATCCCTCCAACCTGGACAACTATAGACCGGTGTCTAACCTCCCCTTTTTGGGCAAGGTGATAGAGCGTGTGGTGGCGTCCCAGCTGCAGAGGGTCTTGGATGATACGGATTATCTGGACCCTTTTCAATCTGGCTTCCGCCCCGGGTTATGGACTGAGACTGCCTTGGTCGCCCTAGTGGATGACCTACGCCGGGAACTAGACAGGGGGAGTGCATCCCTGTTGGTTCTGCTGGACCTCTCGGCGGCGTTCGATACCATCGACCATGGTATCCTTCTGGGCTGCCTCTCGAGTATGGGAATCGGAGGCACTGCGTTGCAGTGGTTTCGGTCCTTTCTTGAGGGGAGGGTTCAGAAGGTGGTGCTGGGGGACTACTGCTCGGCCCCCGTGGCCGTTGGCCTGTGGGGTCCCGCAGGGATCGGTCTTGTCCCCCATGCTGTTTAACATCTACATGAAGCCGCTGGGAGAGGTCATCCGGAGATTTGGACTGAGTTGTCAGCAATATGCGGATGACACGCAGCTCTATCTCTCCTTGTCATCTGATCCTAGGGAGGCGGTGGATGTCCTGAATCGGGGGCTGGAGGCCGTGATGGGCTGGATGTGGGCTAACAAACTGAAATTGAATCCGGATAAGACGGAGGTACTGTTGGTCAATAGGAGAGCCAATCGGGATGAGGAGATTTTACCGGTTCTGGATGGGGTTGCACTCCCCTTGAAGGAGCAAGTACGCAGCTTGGGGGTACTACTGGACCCGGCTCTGCTTTTGGAAACTCAGGTGGAGGCGGTGGCCAGGGGTGCCTTTGCACGGCTTCGGCTGGTGCGCCAGCTGCGTCCCTTTCTCGAGAAGGCAGATCTGGCCACGGTTACCCACGCCTTAGTCACGTCGCGGCTGGATTACTGTAACGCGCTCTACGTGGGGCTGCCCTTGAAGAATATCCGGAAACTGCAGCTAGTGCAAAACGCAGCAGCGAGGGTTTTATCCGGAGCTGCCCATTTGGAACATATCACCCCCATTTTGAAAGAGCTGCACTGGCTGCCGGTTCGTTTCTGGGTCCAATTCAAGGTGCTGGTTTTGACCTTTAAAGCCCTAAACGGTTTGGGCCCGGGGTATCTGAGGGACCGCCTGCTCCCAAGGGTTGCTGCCCGCTTGACAAGGACATCTGAGGGGGCCCTGCTCCGGGTGCCGACAATGAGGGAGGCCCGGCTGTCGTGCACTCGGGACAGGGCCTTCTCTGTTGCTGCCCCCAGACTCTGGAATGCTCTCCCAGTGGCCATTCATTCCTCGGACTCCATCACGGCTTTTAGAAAGCTTGTAAAGACTTGGCTTTTTACCCAGGCTTTTACATGATCGTTTTCTACTGCAGCTTCTCTGTGTTTTTATTTGTTGTATTTGTTGTATTGTTTTTATGCCTGTTTTATATGTTTTTATATTTTTAACATGATGTTTTTATTGTCTTTTATTGTATGTTTTTAACTTTTGTAAACCGTCTTGGGGTTATCTTTTTAACGAAAGGCGGTATATAAATGCAAAAATAAATAAAAATAAATAAATCTTTGGTGCAAAATGATATTAAATTTTTTGTTAAAATAATTTGTTAAAAATCACCCCTTTGCCCAATTTCTTTGAAAATTGGGTGGTAGCTTCCTTCCACCCATTGGGAACTACCACCCACCCCAACCCACTCTGGGCCAGCCTGGTGCCCCCCACATGGAGTTATGGGGCTGCTATGGGAAAAAGCTTAAAGACGTGCAAACTTCCAAAAATTGTTTAAAATCACCCCTTTGGCCAATTTCTTTGAAATTTGGGTGGTAGCTTCCACCCTCTGGGCACTACCACCCAACCCCTGTGGCCACAAAATGGAGGTCCAAATTTCTGAACTTTTTGGGGTCCGAATCTGGGTGGTTTGTTTTGTTCCTGAATCTGGGCAACTGAGCACAGGAGCAATTTGTTCTGTCTACAAATGACCCAAATAAGCTAGATTTGGGTACAAACCATTTTGCACATTAATTGATTCTCACATCCCAAGCTCTAACTCAAGATGGTTTGCACATCCCTATAATAAAGGAACATGCCAGGATGGTGTTGGGACATCTGTGAATGATTCCTTGGAAGCCACACTCTCAGCATGTTCCCCTTTTAATATCATGAGCCAGTGAGATATCATCCAAACTGGCCTCAAGAAAGCACTGCATGAAGTAGTTCAGATCAAACTCCATTGGAGGGAAGTCACTGCAGCCTGGAGCCCTTTCAGTTCTAATAAATGAAATATTTTAAAAAGCAAGAACATGACATTTTCCTCATTAAGCCTTAGAGTGAGCTGTTAATATCATTTGCCAGATCTAAAAACCACAGGAAAGACCTTTATGTGGGTAAATTTGCTACACACGTTCTCAAATCCTTGTAAATCAAAAACAAACAGTTTTAATCCTTATGTGCTTCTTGTTTGCCAGAGGGAAGCGGCGAATAATAATTAACTGTCAGGCTTCACATGAACAAATGGATAAAAAGTAAGAGCGTGTGTGTGCGCGTGCGCACACACATATACAATAAATGAAGGGCATGTCAGGTATGCTCTTTAGTCCAATCATGTCTTAGAATCTTTTTGATGCATGTTTGTGTCTGTCTGTAAAGAAACACATTTAATATGAACAATAAAATGTCCCACCTATGGGCAGTCTGATATAAGTCCAATATACCACTCAGCTAAGAAAGATGAAGCATTTGGATTTGAGTCTCTCCTGACACCTGTGTGCTTTTCAACCACCAAGCTAAACACAGCCACCTAATATAAATTGTGGCTTTCCAGGTGCTTGAAAATGTTCTGCTTTGGCAAGAATGGACCATGAAAACAGAAAGTTTATTGAGCTTCTCATGGCCTGCCGTAGGTAGCTGATGGACTTTATTAGACTAGATTGGCACAAGATAGGCTGGCCTGATTTAATAACTAATGCCATGTTGTCACAAGTATACATATTCACCACCACCACCACCACCACCACCACCACCATCATTGTCATTCAGAGGCGTAACTAGGGAAAACGGCGCCCAGGGCAAGCACTGAAATTGCACCCCCCCCCCCTCTGAAATTGCGTGAGATTATAAGAGCCAAATACCTATCAATACTTTAAAAACAATAAGTTGTTTATATTCCTTCAGGGTTCTAAGACAAGCTTCTTCTCCTCTTTCCTCTCCACCCCCCCGCCAGCTCAAGTGCAAAAAAGCCCCAAGTCACCCATGCTGCAAATGACAATACCAGTATTTTTATGTATGAGGAAACCACTTCTGATGTGCACAGACAGACTTCTTGAATAATATCCTAAGCACAGAGACAGACTTCTTAAAGCAATCTCTTGAGCATTTGCATGTGGAAATGCTACAAGATAGCTGTGAGCAGGTTCCCTAGTTTTCCCTTCAATTTTGTTTTATCTATAGACAGAGCTCCAGAAAAGTTCTATAGATTGTTAATTCCCACATTACATTTTCACGTGGAAGCACCCATGTTGTGATTGCTCTAAAATATCTATCTGTGCACACAAAACATTTTGTAGAAAATAGTCCTAAAATAACCTACAAAATAATTTGGTATCATGTGGAAGAAAACTACTGCTGTTATACAGTATTAATTCCTAATTTTTCACATGGCTGTAATTAATATATATCATTATTATGCTGGAATAATATAAATCTTAAGAGAAGGAAGGAAATTGGGTCAAAGAACTCCAAGTGAGTTGACATAGCAAACCACTCCTCTTACCAAAAACCTCTAAAAACAAAAACCTCTAAAATCACAATATGGTTCTCTTGATTCTTTAATTATTCTGTGTAAAAAGAAATACCAATTAAGGTTGCCTTTCCAACTGACTTTGCACCCCAATGTGGCAGTACACAAATGTCACTGGTACAATAAATTAGATGTTTTATAGGTTAATTATATTGCCACCATCTCTTTTGTCCACTTAATAATGCAAACAAAACCAAAATAAGTGTTTTGAAGCAAAAAGCAAGTTGTTTTCAACTGTACTCTGTGCTACTTTCCATGAAGTTTAAGGGTTATTATTATACTTTTACAAGATTCCTTCTAAGGGAAATAAACACCAAAGGCAGGATTCCAAGGAAATGACTCACAAATATTGGCAACAGGCTTTCAAAATTGAATCCAGGCTTTGCAAAACTCTACAGCAGCTCACTAACCCTTCTTAATTCAACATAGACTTTTCAAACGAAAATTAAGATAGGAGTTGCTGAAGCAACTTTTTCATGTTATTTCTCTATCCCGCTAGGTCTTGCCCTGCTGCCTCCGAAGGTGAGTTTCCCGCCGCACCCCAACAAGCCTTAGAGGCTGGGAAGGCGGCGGTGGGGCGGTGGGGAGCTGTCTCGGGTTAGGGAAGGGAAGAGATGGCGACGCCTACCTCCAGGTGGAGCCGGAGAGGACCCCCTGCAGGGGCAGCACCACCACCCACGGAGAGGAGACTCAACCTGCCTCCCCCCGCTCTCCGCTCCCTTTCCCGAGACCAAAAAAAGGCGCCAGAGAGTCAATGGCCGGACAAGTCGCAGCGGCCACTCCGTCCCTTGGCGTTGCTTTGTCCCCCCCGCCACGCACACACAGCCCACTTGCAGGGTGTGGGTGGGGGATGCGCCGCTGCCCCTGCTTCTCCATCCCCCCCTCCTCCCCGCCCTGACCAAAGCAGCGCCTGAGGAGAGCCGCCCTCCTTACTTGAGGCCAGGCAGGCATTTCCGCCGCCGCCGTGACCAGAGGTCCTCCTTCCATCCTGCAGCGGCGGGCGGCAGCTACTACGACTGGAGTGACGCCAAGGCGTCACTTCTCAACTGCGCTGCGTGCCTGCGCAGTTCAATCTATTGAACTGCACAGGTGCGCGGCACAGTTGAGAAGCTACGCCAGGCCGGACGGCAGGCCTCGGCGTCTCTCCAGTCGTAGCTGCCGCCCGCCGCTGCGGGGTGGAAGGAGGACTGCTGGTCGCGGCGGCGGCGGCGGATGAGCGGCTGCACGGGGGCGCCAAAAAAAAATCCCCCCCAAAAAAATTCCGGAAAAGGAAGGGGATCGGCGGGGGAACTTTTTGGCACACCCTACCAAGTGGCGCCCAGGGCACGTGCCCTGCCTGCCCCCCCTATCGTTACACCCCTGTTGTCATTGCAACAGTTTTTTCTAACTGAGATGTGGATGAGGGTTCTTCAGTAGAGGACTAATAGGGGATGGCAGCCACTTTGGGCAACAGATTCCACAGAGTGACATTTTCCGGCCTCTAACCTCCATAAGTGTATGCCATTTCTAAAATAAAAGAGAGATTCTGTACAGAATAGAGGGAAGCTATCATTGTGAGATTTTGCTTGTGACTATGTCAAAGGCAGCCCTGACAAGAGTAGATAGATATGCTTTTAACAGATAACTTACCCTCAATGTCCAGTACATTTTCTAAACTTTCCTAATGCAGGCAAATTTTTTAATAGATCAATATAAGTTGCTCTTCACAGTCATTTTTTATTTTTATTGGGAATAGCTGGTGAAGGATCCCAGATGCCTACAGCTAGTTCTATAACTGGAAAGCTAATTTAAATAACATAAATACCCTTCCTGATCTTTTTGCAAAATCCTTGGGAAAATAAAGAGAGAGCCACCTGCCAATACTAATTAAAATGTAAATGATTAAATACTCCAGCTAGTTCATAATAAGGTTGGTCAGTCATGTTAATAAGGTGTAAGCTACTGTTTTGACTTTGGATCAATGAGGCAAGGGACTCCTTCCAACCAATCAATGTTAATTGTATCCAGTGGCTAGTTTTCTTGGCTAATGGGACAATTCTTTATATCATGATAACCATGAGGTGGTGGAGATGGTATCACGTCTGTCTCTTTTTGCTTTCCTAATATCTGCATTGTTCCATCTTAATTCTTCAAGGCAGCTATCTCTGGCTTCCCCAACGTGTCTATGAACTGAAGTGTCCTACTTTCTTCACTGATTTAGCACTTAATACTTACAGGGGAGAAAAGTGCAGAGAGACTTGAAAATATCTTTGGTTCGGTTCATAAAAACCAACAGAATCAAGTGATAAAGCTTTCCCTGACTGCTCTGTTTCAAGAAGCAGCATGTATCTCAGGGGAAGGGGGCATTCCAAGTTGAATGCTTCTCTATTAAAAAAACAACTCCCCACATATAGAAAGATAGAAGCCTACTCTTCTCTCTGACATGCTTTGTTTGTAACTTAGGAAGGATCATTGGCTGTATTAAGCACAGGATGTTGCTCATGGAAAAGCAGGCTCCTTGTGAGCCCAAACCACATTGTTGCTGCTAGCAAATGTGGAGAGCCTCTATGGCTCCTAAGGTTTGTGGCCCAATGGGAGCAGGTTCACTGTAGTGCTGATGCAGTTCTCAGGAGCCCCAGGCTCTCTGCATTTTCTAGCAGTGGTGGTGCAGTTTGGAACCAACATGGGCTCATGTGGACCAAACATGAACCCAGACTTCCATGGGCAGCACACTGTGCTGTATGTATGCCATTCATATCTGCCGCATAAGTTGGTTCAGTCCAGGAAAAACTTTCCCACTTAGTTATGCTGTTTGGATAAAATGGCCCATAGATTCGGTTTTGTGAGGATGTTGTAGTTCCTGTTTAGAGTCTTCCAGTCCTGCAGACCTTCTTGTGGTTGCTTAAATGTACTTTCGTTCATACGAGATGATTAAGCATGGGATGGGACTGCTTAAAGATGTAGGATATATTTCCATCTGAAGGTATTTTTATTTGAGAGCACTGTGATCTTTTTTAAAAAAAACCAACTGGCATCAGAGAACTTGTGTAGTTCCTGTGACCTAATGGGCAGAATAATTCCCTAATAATCCAAGTTAAAAGGATGCTATCAAGGATCTGGAAAGCAGAACTCTCTTTTTGAAAATATAGAACTTCTCATAATCTGACAGCTAAAACCTACAGACACTTCATCCCAGAGAGATGCAGGCAAATGATGTGGACAAAACCCATAGCTGTCAAATACACAAATGTAATGGGTCGGTTTTTAGGACACTGATAGCATGTAGTGCCATTATAAGAGGATCAAAGCAGAAGAGGCAAGATCAAAGGGAGGAAAGACTCAGAATGGGAATAAAAGGTACAGAACTGAGAGGAAAAGAAAAAGAAATGGATTATAATCAGTTGCCTTTATTCAATGGAACTGGAAAATAATACCAGTAAATGTGTGAATGTGCTAGCTGTAGGCTAGCATTCTTATAACAAAAAAAGTATATTTTAATGATTGATATAATATTTCAGAAATGGCCAACTAGTGGCTCCTGGAGCATGTACATGTGAGCTCATACCCTACTAAATGTTAACCAAGATGAGACTACAACATGGCTTACCATATCACTTGGAATTTCTGCCTCTCACATATTCTAGAAAGGCAAAGAACCAGGTTTTGGTGGTATGCCTCAAGATCATCAGTCCCCCATTTGGTGACTTTGACCACCTTCATGTCCCATAGCTGTAAAGCGCTAACTGCTACATGATACCAAATATACCTATAAAACGTGAGCATCCATGAGGGGGCTGGATTGTTCTGCCTCCTTGAGTTGTCTCTGAGAACAGAGACAAAAGATGTTTTCCTGCCCTGTTCAAAAACTCAGTTCTGGGATCATCTGACCATTTATTTATAGACTAGTATTATGCTAATACTGCTTTAAATCTATTGGTGCTGATGGAGGCATGTCACCTTTTCATTATTTTGGGATCTGACCATTAATTTTCACACACCCTGCCCTACCTTGCTTTGGTGTCCCTTCTCTAGATCCACAGGACAAGTCATTTTCCATTATTTGGGGATGTTCCTCTACTAATTAAGAGAAATATTGTGAACCAGATAAGGCAGTTGTTACTATTTACACCCTTATTCAGTGTTATCAAGCCACCTAATGATGCAGCGGGGAAGCAACCTGCCTAGAGAGCAAGAGACTGTTGGTTCAAATCTATGCTGGTGTGTTTCCCAAAATATGGAAAACTCTTGTATCGGGCAGCAGCAATATAGGAAGGTGCTGAAAGGCATCATCTCATACTGTGCAGGAGATGGCAATGGTAAACCTCTTCTGTATCCTACCAAGAAAACTGCATGGCTCTGTGGTTGCCAGGGTCGACACCGACTCCATGGCATGACCTTTCCTTTCCTTTTCAGTGTTTTCACCAACAAAGAAGTCAAGTAAATCAAATACTATGAGAGGCCTCTGGCTGGGTCATTACAGCAATTCAGGAATTGTTATTAAGGTTACTAGCAACGTCCTTCCTTCCTCCTCCAATCTATAAATGTCTCTTCAACAAACGTCCTTTACATACTCTACGGCATTCAACTACCGCAAAAAAGCTTTATTTATGGCAGTGAATATTAGGAAAATGAAGTGTTGGCTGGCAAGTTCTCAGCTGCCAGGCAGTCTTAATTCAGAACGAAGATATTTACCAGAAACTTGATTGCAATCGTTGTGTTTATAGATAAATTCTTAGAACTGCTGCACCATCCAAAAGGCCAAACCCTTATTTCAATTAAAAATTAGTCTAACACACTCTAAATTGATCAGATGAACTATATCTGACTGTGAAAGTATCCACAGTGTTTAAAGAACCATTTCTCTCAATGGTGTAAGATTTTACAAGATTGCTGTGGTTTGTAATATGGTTCTTACAATACACACTTCATTGTTATTTTTATTCTGCAGCACAGCTTGGGCAGAGAGGAGTGAGAAGAAAGTGATTAATTAATAACTGGCTATTAAATGTGAGAATTCCATTAATTATCCCCCCCCCCACCTTATGCCAACTCTGAGCCTAGAAATGAAGGTTCAGTCAAATGTTAATTCCACATGTTAACTCTATATTCTGAAGGACAGTTGTTGTAGTCATGGATATCTACTGCAAAGCATCATTTGTGATGATTTGAAGATTCATGTGTGACCATGTATCCAAAAATCACAATATGGGGTAGTGGGAGCTAAAGGAAAGAAAATGAATCATACTCATACAAAACAGAGCTCCATCTCCTGAAAGGAAATGAGTGTTTCATCACCTTGAAGATAGTATCTCTCCCATCTCTTCCCCTCTTCTGAATATTTACAGCTCCTGTAACAATGAAATTGTCCCACATTACACTGCAAGGTCTAAATTAAATGGTTACTAATGTTTCATTAGCATTAAGCAGTAGCCAAAATTGGGCAGGATCCAGACTAAGTAGGCTGTTCCCATGTGCAGCCTAACCCAGGCTAGGGAAGCCCAGCCTGGGTTAGACTGCACATGAGAACCACTGGGATCAGGCCCAATCCTAATGGGGCAGTGCCACCTAGCCTGGCTTTTTAGCCTAACATTTTAGCCTGTTTCTAGTTGGCATTAAGAGATGTTACGTCAGAATTTGGACAAATGGGGTTAGGTGCGGTGGTGAAACTGAGGATTCAGATTTGGAACTCCAAACTGAACCCTCAAGTTGTCGTGAGTTTTGTTGCCACAACCCGAGATTCTAGTTAGCCTGTGGTGTGTCCAGATTCAGAACCTCAGTCTGCTTCCCTGGAATCACAGTCAAGGGAGGAAGCTCCTCCCTCAACTCCGGCATGATTGGTGGTATGGGCTTCCTTCAGTCAAAAAGGAAGCCCACACAGCCAGCTCCCCCTCCTCTTTGCAGTCTCTCTGACTCTCTCCAGTACATCTGAATTTGGACAGGAGAGCAGTGGGGTGCAGGGCACAGAACCACAGATCTATTGGAACCACATTCATTACATGTGAATGTGGCCAGTGGCTGACATCCTGCCTAAATTATTAAACAGAAGTTCCAGTGAAATTAATATGATGTCAGTCATGACTAACTTGTCTTATTTATCTCAGTAGGATTTCCGTTAAGTAATTTAGTCAGGATGTCAGCCAGAGATCTGGTAGTACAGGAGAAACTGAGAAAGTTGTGGCATTACCTAGCAAGCCCCAGAATAAAATAGCAGGAGAGACACTGAAGCAAAATATGTATGGCTTGCAATATCTGTACACTAATGCACAGTGTTTGGGAAATCAGAAGAACTTGAACTCCTAGGGTAACACGGTAAAGACAACTAGAATAACTGAGAGCTGGTGGGATAACTATCAGGCCTAGAATGTAGCAACTGAAGGATACTGAAAAATAAAAAGGAAGTGGGAGTAGCATTACATATCAAAAAGGTATGCACTTACACAGATACAGAACATGGTAGCCTCTGGGTGAAAATAAGTGGAGAAAAGAATAAAAACAACATTGTGGTTGGAATCCACTATAGACCACCATACGAAGGGGAGAATGTGAATGATGCTTTCTTGTAAACAAGAGAACAATTTTAAAGGAAGCAATAAAGTTTCCTAAAAAGAGGTAAACACATTTTGTGAGCTTCAGCGCTTCTCCCACTTAAATGCTGCTTCTAAGGGCAGGAATTGGTTGCCTTACTTTCTTCTTTATTTGACTGAAAAAATAATAACTAAAGACATAGTAATTTCTTCCAGTTCCTCTCCATGTACAAAATCCTTTGTCATGTCAGATTTTATTTAAGTCAAGATATCAGCAAGAGATGTTTGAGCCACTCATTTGATTATTGTGTTCACATTCTCAGTAGATATCCTGAATAACCGGACTCCAAGGTGGCCTCATGCAGCTGTTGACGGAGAGATTTAACACCCTCAAAATAAGTGAGTCAGGAATGTGAAGTTTATAACTTAGACAATACAGGTATCATAGTGCAATACCAGCATTCACTAAAAAATGAGGAGAACCTTTCAGAACTGTCCCTTCAATAATTTCTGGAACATTATGGAAAAGTTTCATCTGACCAATCCACATTAAAACAACCTTTGTCCTGTTATCTGTGCTGGTCCATGCAAACGATGGTCTTGGGGATTAACACTGGAATCCCTCATATGACTTCTTTCTATAATTAAGTAAGCTATAATGAAATTCAGCTGAACTATTCAACTATCCACAGGGCACAAATTAATGAAAATAGCTTGATCCTTTTTGACATCATTACCATAATGTTTCTGAATATGTGAGGACAGCATTAAGGAAATGACTGACCAAAAAAATCCCTGACATCAGATACTTCTTTTAATATTTAGAAACTATACTTGCAGAACTTTTGAGCAAGCAACTTTAATGGCAAGATTGCATATAGCTGTCAAAGATAAAGAGTTTTCAGACAACTTTGATGCTGTGAGCACCAGTGAAACACTCAAAACACTTGACTGGCAGAAACAGTGAAGAGGAGATAGATTTTGCCACCAGAGGATTCAGATCCTAAGAGAGCCATCCATAAACCTCTGAAATGGAAGTTAATGAGAACTAAGACAGGCAGGTTGATGTATTTGCTACAGCTAAAGCAGCATCCTAGCCCATAGAAAGTAGCCCAGAGCCATTGAGACAAACTCTCTTTTTCCTCTTTTGCTGGAAGTCTATATATAGGGTTGCAATGGTCCTCCTGAGTAGGCCTTCTGTCTTCTAGGATTGCATATAACAAAGTCATGCATGGCCCTTTCTCTTGGGGACTTCTTGGGGATCTCTACCTCTTCTATGAGGCCTGATGAGACCATTGCTTCAGGTGTGTGAAGGGACACAGGGCCAGCAAGCCTGAACCACTGCCACTACGGGCGCCATCCCATAGGCCTCCTTGCTGCCTGCTGCTACCACCTTTCCTCCCACCAGGGCATGCTGTTCATTTCCCCCTCCCTGTCCACTGGGGCATTCCCAATGAAACAAAGAATGCCCCTTCTTCTTATTCCCAATGCAAACAAGGAATGCCCCTGCCACTACTATCTGACTTGCTGGCATAGTCTGAGAGGGCTTACATGCCACCATGACTGCCTCAGCAGCATGGCCTGAGAATGCTAAGCACTTCCCCACAGATGGAGGGTCATAGTGTCCCTTGAATTAGGCAGCAAAATGTCTTCTGCCATTGTGGCTTGCAGTGTGATGCAGCTCAACTTGAATGACATTCACATATTATGGTACTGGTTCTGCAGTCATCAGTGGACATTCCTGAAACTGGTTCCATCCCTCCCACAATTCCCATGCACAACTCCCCTGTCTCTGTACTCTAGAAGTAATGAAATGGTGGGGCACACAACTAGACAGAAAATCAAGCTGTGTGTATTCGGATGCATATCCCACACTGAGTATGGGAGGAATGTCTCCTTTTTTGCTGTACTCTCCCCACACACAAGATCTCAAATTGGGCCCACACACAAGATCTATTTTTTGTCATGCACATGACCAAAATAGCTGTGGGGAGGGTGGGCAGGGGGGAAGGCAGGGATGGATCTACCTCCCCCCCCCCAACGAACACTAACATCTTCTTCAGAGTGCCACCATGCACCCACACAATCCATGGTGCTCTGTGCAGCACAAATTGCTGGAGGCTGGGACTTGTCATCCTGGCCTCCAGGAATCCCACAATGTTCCACATGATCAGTGCAGTGCATTGGGGGAATTGCCCCAGGAGTCGGGCACTCTAGGCACCCGACTCTGTGTATACTCGGGCTGCATGCAGCCTGAGCGTACACACAACCCCAGTGCCAGAGTTAAAGGCATGCTCACACCCTGAACCCTGGCTAAAGGCCAGGCTTCAAAGTTGGGTTAGGCTGGACAGGAGCACCAGGATCGGGAGTGATCCTTGTATTCCACATGAGCAGCCTAAACCAGGCTGAGCTGCCCTAATCTGGGTTAGGCTGCTCATGAGAAAAGCCTTTCAGTGTCTCTCCCCCCGCCCCACATTCATTTAAAAGAATATTTCAGTTTGTTCATAGGCGCTACCACATTTCACTAGATTTCACCCCTTGTTCAGACCCCCTAATCTGGCAGCTACAATTCCTTATTTCTACCTCTTGCAGCCTTAGATAAAGAGGTTTGCCTAAATGCTGCTTAGGTTGCCTTCCAACATTATGTTGGCAAAATGGAATTCATGCATTTTGCGTCCTTTCGGTACTATTGTAGTACTATAAGAAGCAAAACTTGGTCAGACTTTGGTGTGGTTTCTCCTCACTCCCATTTTTCCTTAGGTCTTGGGAGGGGCAAGGCTGGCATGGTAGGGAGCCAAATTACCAGCTCCTCCCATGTAACCTAATGCTTTCAGTGTTGTAGGCCAGACACACTCCATGGTTCCCATGCCATTAAAGTCACATCAGAAGGGGGTGGTAAGGTGCCCCCTACTTATTGAATTGTGCTTGTTTTACTTAATGATTATGACACAGTAAGATTGTACCTTGTCACATTTCAAAGATTCCCCCCTCCTGCCAAATCCAAACACTTGCCATTCTATTCCCAAAAGTGATACCTTAATTTAAAAAGCAACATATCATGGCTTTGTCAAAATAGCTGTATGAATCTGCCCTCACTTGTTCTTACATGTAGATAACTGAATTACCAGTGAAAGAGCAGGCTCTCTCTTTTTAAATCTGTATTTTGATAATCTGTATTTTTAATCTGAATTTTGATGATCCCCCTTAGAAATTGTAAGTTTGCTGGAATGGTGATGAATTTCAGAAATGGGGTGTTGGAATATAACTCTCCTGGTCCGGAAATCCATGCTCCACTATGAGCAAAGTCCTCCGAATGTGGGTCTGGCTTGTTATAGGTTATCTAGTGCCACCAGGAGGCTTTACAGACAGGGCTTCTACCCTGAATCTCCTTCGGGAAAGTGTGTGTGCATTCACACACCAGACAGACTTACCCCAAAGTCCCTTTGAGATCCTTGGACACACTCCACACACAAATCAAGCTTTGTTTTGTGAATTCTAACTTATCTCAAGGTATGTCCAGGTTTTTAAGATGCTGGTTTTAAACTACTTTTTTCTGAAAACGCTGGAGTAAATAGGGAGAGGCAATGATGTAGAATCATTAGCATAAGAAAGATAGGAACATAGGAAGCTGCCATATACTGAGTCAGACCATAGGTCCATCTAGCTCAATATTGCCTACATAGACTGGCAGCGGCTTCTCCAAAGGTGCAGGCAGGAATCTCACTCAGCCCTATCTTGGAGATGCCAGGGAAGGAACTTGGAACCTTCTGTTCTTCCCAGAGTGGCTCCATCCCCTATGGGGAATATCTTACAGTGCTCTCATGTGGTCTCCGATTCAAATGCAATCAGAGTGGACCCTGATTAGCTAAGGGGACAAGTCATGCTTGTTACCACAATACCAGCTCTCCTCTCCTAGAGGATACTCTCTTTCCAAATGCAGATATAGCTCTTCAGTACTCTCTCCCTCTCCCACCCCTCCATACCATTGGCTAGAAGCAAAACACAAAGGAAAACATTTGAACTTGCATTAAAAGCAAACCCAGGAGCAGAGAGGGGAGGGACTGCTTCCCTCAATGCCGTGAGTATACTTCGAAGTGGCTTTGCTCAACATATACTCTGCAGCATGAAGCCATGTGGGAACAACTCCCAGGCAGTTTTCCCTGCCAGTCTGCATCACACTCCCCCCACCCCGGAATTCCAGCAAACTTACAATTTCTAAGAGGGAGTAAATGGCAGCAAGGAGGTGTCACTGATGACAGAAGAGGCCTTGTACACCTCATACTTAATGTCTTAATCTATATAGCTGTATTGCACCAAGTTTATTTTTAATTCTTCCCTTTCCTTTCTTTTTCATTTTTAGCAGTTGGTCTGTTACTTCAGATAAGAAATGTTGGATTAGTAAAGTTGTTTTACTGATACATTCACCATTTCATATTATGCATTTTAAGCTCTTTTTTAGAAACAAAAATAATCTGGTTTTTGGAAGTGAAAGCTACTCATTATCAAAGGCCATCATGGCCTTCCACAATGCTCTGCTAGTGCTACAAGGGAGAGATTATCTTCATCAATCTCTCCTTCCCTCTGCAGCTCACTGCTTCCGAAAAATATGTCCCTGGAGGTCATATTACTATATCAAGACAGCACTTGATAGTAAACAAGTAGAATTGTCCATGAGGGCTATTGGCAAGGGATGTGCACAGAACTGGTTTTGCTAGTTCGGCACAAATCTGAACTGTTCGGCTTTTGGCCTGATCAAACTGGACCCGAGTTGAATTCAAACTGGGCCAGTTCAAACCGTTCTTAAGGTAGCAAGCATGACTTGTCTCCTTAGCTAAGCAGGGTCCACCCTGATTGCATCTGAATGGGAGACCACATGTGAGCACTGTAAGATATTTCCCTTAGTGGATGGAGCTGCTCTGGGAAGAGTATCTAGGTTCCAAGTTCCCACTCTGGCATCTCCAAGATAGGGCTGAGAGAGATTCCTGCCTGCAACTATGGAGAAGCCGCTGCCAGTCTGTGAGGACAATACTGAGCTAGA
Organism: Hemicordylus capensis; assembly: GCF_027244095.1. Lineage (NCBI taxonomy): Eukaryota > Metazoa > Chordata > Lepidosauria > Squamata > Cordylidae > Hemicordylus > Hemicordylus capensis. The sequence goes on along the minus strand of NC_069657.1, from coordinate 156,169,028 downwards.
CAGACCAAAGGTCTGACTTGGTATATGGCATCTTCCTATGTTCCTATACTCGTAAAGGGGAAACCAATGAGGATTCCCCTTTACCAGTAAAGGGGCAGGGTTTTTTACTTAAGGGTAGAGCAGGTGGGAGGAGAGTAAGTAACTACTTACAAGTACCAGCAGTGGTGGTGGCTGCAGGGGGCAGCGGGGGGGGGGGGGGAGCAGCTCCCACCACCACTGGCCTCCTGCAGAGAAGGTAGGGCTGGTGGCAGCCCAGTCCGAGCCTTATTCAGCCGGGTTTGGGCCTCTGTGCATGCGTGGAGGCCATATTAGGGACCTTCACACATGCATAGAGGCCATTTTTGTGGCCATTTGTGTGCCTGCTCTGGGGGAGGCCAGCGAGTGTAGGGGTGAGCTGCTACCACCCTCACCACCCCCACTTCCACTGCTGCTGCTGCAGCCACCACTACTGGCACTTGTAAGTAGTTACTTACTCCCTTCCTGCCTGCTCTATCCTTAGGGAAGACTCCCTGACCCTTTACTGGTAAAGGGGAATCCTCACTGGGCTGAGACTAACTGAGGGCAGTCCGGTTCAACCCTGAACCTGTCAAGCTGAGCCAGCTTGACATTGAGCCTGGCTTGAAATGAGCTGGCTTGAAACAAGTTGGCTACACCAAGCATCTTGAATGTGTCACACATCACAACTATTACAACTATGAATATTTATATACCACTTTTCAACAACAGTTGTCAAAGCAGTTTCCATAGAAAAATAAATAATAAATAAAATTGCTTCCCTGTCACCAAGGAGTTCACAATGTAAAAAGAAACACAAAGTAGATACCAGCAATAACCACTGATGCTCTGCTGGGGCTGGATACGGACAGTTGATCTCCCAATGTTAAATAAAAGAGGATCACCACTTTAAAAGATGCCTCTTTATTCACTTAGCAGGTGTTGCTAAGTGTTCACCTAATCCAACAGGCACAATTTCTATAGTTCTGAACTTGGCCAGTAGGAGGAGAAAACAAGCTGGGTTTTCAAGTTGGCTAGCAATGATGGCTGTGAGCTTTCTGGCTAACAAAAGCAGCATAAAGATCCCAAGGTGCTGGATAAGAGCTGCTTTTGATTTGATTGCTAATGCACTTAACCTGTATATTCCTAAATAAACTCATATTCCAGAACATTATTTAAGGCTCCATTTTCCTCTCCAGTAAAATCAGAATCAGGGAAGCTGTCACTGCTGGGAGAAGGTGGGAGTGTGAAGCCATAACTTTTCATTCTATTGTGGCATCCCTCAAAAAATAGCTCCTTTTGGTCTAGGGAAGAGATCATCTGGAACTGTGAACAAATATTACCAAAAAGGCACACATTATATTACATCTGGGTCCTTTTAAAAACAAAACAAAACCTAGATTACTGCGGATAATTACTAGGGATGTGCACAAACCTGTTCAGAGGCCCTGTTATGGGCTTCCTAACAGGTTCAAATGATTGCTGGTTCAGCCAGTTTGAAGGTGGGGTGGATAACTTTAAGGGTGGGGAGGGTGCTCTTACCCTTCCTGCCACATTTCTCTTGCCAGCACTACACTTCAAAAGGGTCCGGCAGAGCAGCAGCGTACCTCCCTGCCTTCCCGTTGCCTTGTCGGACCAGAAGTGACTGGAAGTACCCGATGTGCACACGCTTGACGTGCATGCATGCATCTTGTACTTCCATTCACTTCTGGTCCAATGAGGCAACAGGATGGTAAGGAGGTATGCTGCTGCCCCACTAGACCCTTTTAAAGTGTAGCACCAGCAGGGGAAATGAGGTGGGAGAGGTAAGAGCACCCTCCCCTACCCTTAAAGTTATCCCCCCCACACCTTTGAACCGCTCCCCTCTGGTTCCATGTTCATACCTAATAATTACCTTGCTTTCCAGAAGATGTGGATCTGGATCAGAAGAAGAGAAATGCACACCTAATATACTTTCACTTGCCATCTTTTCAAGGCAGAGCTGTGTGCCTGTCCTGCTAACTTCCTTTCTAAGGCAATAAGCATGCTCTTGGAGCTCCACAGACAAATTATAATTCATCATGAATAAGTCATGTAGCTAGAATATGTATTCATCAGTGTTGATGGTAAATGCTATAGCTCATGGTCTAATGACAACAAATCCGCAGTTGCAGAGAGACTGTGCTAGCACAATTTGCAAAGGAAAAACTCCTCACATTTATATGTATATGCTAGCAGATGGGCATGCTGTTCAGGCAGCCCTATCTAAGAACTACCTCACCTTTTAGACAGTTCCTAAAATTGTCCTTTTTTATTCTTATCTTGCCATGACTCTGGAAGGACAAGTGTAAGTAACTCACTGGGAGAAACATTCTTGCTGATTTATGCAGCCCATCTATTGGGCATGGATAATATTCAGCAGTGGCACAAGTTTGACTTGCAATGATCCGGTGAGAACATCTATAAAGAAGCAGTGAATGATAATTGGTTTGTAATTGAGTAAGTTTGTGCACACGACCATTGTCAGCAGGCGGGGAGGGCCCGGCAGGAAGGCAAGATTGAGTTTACCTTTCCCTCAGATGACCGTCATCCATATGAGGGGTGCACAGCTTGCAGGCCCACACGGTCTGTGCTGCTCCTGGCAGCACAGATCTCTGGAGGCCAGGAAAACGATGCTAGGAAAATTCCAGTCTCCAGGAATCCCTAAATACACAATGCATTAGGGATTCCCCTGTGAGTCAGGCACTCTAGGCCCCTGACTCTGTGCTTGAGCTGAGTGCAGCCTGACCACACACACAACTCTGGTACCAGGGTGTGATTGTGCTCTTAACCCAAGCTAAAGGCTTGGGTAAAAAGGCGAGTTAGGCAGAGCAGAAGCACCAGGATTGTCCTCAATTCTGGCGCTCCACACAAGCAGTCTAACTCAGGCTGGACTGCTCATGAGAAAAGCCTCAGCATCTTTTTTGTTATTATGATTATATGTTCTTATCTGCCATGAATACCTTTTTAAGTAGAAAAAGGGCATAACAATGTTAAAATACATAAATACTTTTAAAAATAACTTCCTAATGCATCTTCTGTGGTGTCGGATTTCTGACACTTCAGTGAAGTTCCAAAACTGTCAACAGTCTGGTGGTGAAAAAGAGAAACAGATATATGAGGTTCTTATCAGAGAAGTTGAGGAGCATATGATACAAAACCCAAAAGGTTAGGAAAGAGTGTAAAATATATGGGACACAGTGATGCTATCCAACCCCAGATGGCAAAGGAAGAGAACTTTCACAGACATACATCTGCTGGAGGAGCTGTTTTGCCTCCAACTTTCCTTTGAAGATGCCGTTTGGAAGCTGTCTAGTGCGGTCTGCCCATCTCAATGATTTTTTGATAGAATGCCCATTGCTGCCTCTAGGACGTAGCAATTGCTTTTGAATTAGACACATAAGAAATTTGATGGAAGTGATTTGGACATAACTTGATGCTTTGTAAACAAAGGGAAACTGACACAATCAAAGAAGTCAATCATAATTTTTGCATGGCTCTGAGACTAGTGAAAATATTTTTGCACAGTGACATCTGTTTAAAGCAAGTTAACTCAACTGAAATGAAAGAGGCATTGTCATCAGAATCAGAGGAGAGAAAATGAAATGAGATAAAACTGGAGATTAAAGGTAACAAGGTAAGATGGGAGCAAGGATAATAGTATGTGTCCTCTACTTGGATGTGTTCTTTACTTGGAATACAGAAAACATATGTGACTTCCCATTCCTATTTTCTTTTGTGGACTATTTTCTTTTGGCTACTTTCTTTTGTAGACATGTGCTCTGAAGTTACAACTGGTTTGCAAAATTATGGTTGGATACATTAAAAAAAAGAGAGAGAATAAAGTAGCAACTCATTTTTTAATTGAATCAATTACCTCCAGTTTAATCAGATGAAAAGAGATCATGCACAATAGTTAGTTAATGCTCTGAATGATGTGCAATAGCCAAGACACAATGCATAATGGCGGAGAAATACTTTGAATGGGGAAAAATACAATGGCAACAGCTCAGCACATGAACATTGCAAGCATACCTGGGAAAAGAGGTGACCACACACAAGCTTTGGCATAAATAAGAGCGGCAACTTAATTAATGAAGGATCTGCAATGTGGAAAATTAACGAATCAGTATTTCCAACATGCAATGTCAGTGATCAGAAAAGCATAAAAAATAGTGGGGGAAATGGAGAAAGTTATGCAAATGTATGCTTCAGTAGCTAGGGGTGTGCATGGAACCATTTTCTGCAGTTCAGTTCAAATTCAAACCAAATTCAAACCAAACCACTGGTCCGTGAACCGATTCGGTCAAACCAACCAGTGGTTCGGTCCATTCGATCCAACCGGGACAAACTGGTTTGATCAAATTTGATAGGCTTTGCTTGTAAAGGGGAATCTGGTGAGGATTCCCCTTTACAAGCAAGGGGGAATCCTGCTTTTAAAAGGGTTCTAAGAGTGGCCAGGGCAGTGATAAGAGGGCACTTTACTAGTGCCGGCGGCTCCTCTAAAGCCTGCATTCCGCCTAGCAGTGTGGCCCGTGCAGCAGTGGTGCAGTTCCAGCTTCTGTGTATGTGCTGAGGCCATTTGAGTGACATCTGTGCATGCTCTCAGGCTGGAAGCACGCCACTGAAGTGTGGGCTGCACTGCTGGGGTGAGTGTCAGGGGTTAGAGGAGCCTCTGTTGCCAGTGCTGCCCGTAAGGTGCCCTCTCGCCTCCCCCTGGCTGCCTTTAGAACCTTTTAAAGGTAGGATTTCCTTTTGCTTGTAAAAGGGAATCCTCACCACATTCCCCTTTACAATCATCGCCCCTCAAACCATCAAACTAGGTCAAACTGGTCCATAATGAACCAGGGCCAGTTCAGTTCAAACTTGGTCCAGCTGCCTTTTTCTAGGCTGGTTCAGTTTGAGTTTGAACCAGTCAGACCAAGCTGGTTCAAATTGAACCCGGTTTGATTCAAACCGGTTCTGCAAATCCCTATCACCAGCACAACCTGCTCATGAGGTCAGATCACTGTGTGTCCCAACACACTGCAAAGTTCAAGACAAATGGAATTTTCCATGTTTCCTGAACACACAATTCATAATCTTCTACTGTGAATGTTGTTTCCAAGGGTACCTACACACTAACTCTTTTCTTACACATCCTTTGTTCTTATGGTTTTATGGACCATCCAGATGATATCTTTATAAATAACTGGAATCTAGTTTTTACAGATCTGATTTGTGGAGATATTTTTTGTAATAAATAGCAATTGTAGCTTTATCTTGTCTAATGTATGTGTGTGGGGTGTGTGTGTGTGTGTGTATGATTAAGGCTCCCAGGATTTCTCAGTTTTTATTATAAAATTTCCTCTTTTGCAGGTTCAGCTTATTTTATTACTTGCTATTGATCCTGGTGATGGGATTAGTGATGCTGTTAATTGGCCCAAAATAGCCTCTGTTATTTATCCCAGAGTCAGTTTCTGTTCCTGTGAGGCAGAAGAGAAGTTTCAGTTAGTGGTTTCCTTGGGGTTCTTTTATTTTCTTTTTAAAATGGCAAAACAGAAACTGACATTGGGGCAATTAAAAAAAGCTATTCAAGGGGTAATTGCAAGCTACTGATCAATATTCAGCCAGGATCAGTAAGAAGCAATAAGTGTGCTTCTTAGTGTATTTTCAAGATACACTAGTTGCCATGGGCTAAACAAGAATTACTTCTGAGTAAGTATTCTTGTAGAGTCTTGGCCATCAAGAAGGACATTGCTGAATAATATAACACTATTTAAAATGCTATGTACTGTTTTAACTCCGTTACCAGCAATTCTTCAGAAGTGCTAAAAGACACAAGCAACCCTGTACTCAGAAGTAACACAATTGGATAAATTCTACAATTCAGCATTAGGTAGATACCTGATTACATTTTCAGGTTTGTAGAGCTCCAAATTCTGTACTGATTGCTCATAATGGCTAACAAATTACTGCTTTCCTGCTTTCTAAAATTAAGCTCTCTTTTTCAGTTCAGTTAAATATAAATTCTCCACCTCCTGTTTCTGCAGCTGGAATCTTATTACCTATTTTTTTCACCAAACCATTTTAGTCATGTAATAGTAGCTCCAGCTAAAATCCATAGGAGATTCAGGGTGCTCACAATGCCACCCTGAACACCCCCAACCAAGTCAGAATTGTGTTGTAGGGAACATCTACATCAACTATTATATTAGTGATGATGATGATGTAGTAAATTAGGGGTGTGCACAGAACAATTTTTGGCAGTTTGAATCGGCTGACAGTCAAATTGGCTGACAGTCTGGTTTGTTCAATCAAACCAGCTTGAACTGGTTTGAACTGATTTGACGGGCAATGCTTGTAAGCACTGCAGGAGATGCTGAGAGGTATGTGTGCATTCCATCTCCCTTCATCCCCCTCTCCTTGTTGGGGGTGAGCAGGCTGGATCTAAGCTCTGCTGGGGCCTTCCCCTCTCACCCCTTGGTTGCTGGTCCTTCCTAATTGCTCCGACACCGAGCAGGTGGGCCACTCTGTCCCTGTTGGCTGAGTGGGGCTGGGGCTGCTGACTGGGCTTTTCCAACCCTTGGGCCCTTAAAAGAATGATGGTTGCGCTAGAGGTGCAGCCACTGGTGCAGGCCACTGCCAAAGGGGACTGGCCTTTGGGGGTGGGACTGAGGCCTGTTTATTTACTCTCTTGGGCTCCTCCTTTATAGTGCCAACTCCTCTGTATTGCCCGGCTATTAACAGCTATGTGTCAGGGCTCTGGTGTAGGTGGGGTAGTTTGAGGCACTTCTGGGAGTTCTAGAGCGGCTGTTACAGTAGTGGTGGGGAATAGAAGATCTGGCATTGGCAGGTCAGCAGGTCATTACAGGGGGACTACAAACTTAAAAGCTGTTTCCCTTTCTGGCTGTCCTGTCAGCTCTCAGGCCTTGGTGAGTAGTTCCATCCCCCCTCAGAACTTGACCTTGCTCCTTTGCAATGCCAGGTCGGTTCAAAAACCATCCATGATTTGATCATGGATGAAGGAGCCAACTTGGCTTGTATAACTGACACCTGATTGGGGGAGGTTAGTGGCCCAGTATGGGCTCAGCTCCTCCCTATTGGATACTCAGTGGTGGAGCAGGTTAGGGGAAGGTGGGTGGGGTGGCTGTGATCCATCGGAATAACATCTCCCTTACCAGGATCCCTGTGAGACAATTGGAGCATATTGAGTGTGTGTATTTTGGCCTGGAGACTCGGGATAGATTGGGGATTCTATTGGTGTATCAAACACCCTGTTGCCCTATGGAGTCCCTAACTGAGGTGACGGAGCTGGTCACAGAGTTGGTGTTGGAGTTGCCCAGGCTTTTGGATGACTTCAGTGTTCACTTTGGGGCCAGCTTATTTGGTGCAGCAGGGGAGTTCATAGCAACCATGACAGCTATGGGCCTATCCCAATTGGTTTCAAAGCCAACGCACACAGGTGATAACACTCTTGATTTGCTTAGATCAGGGAGGTGTTCTGTAAGTGGAGACTCCTAGAGTGTCGCCATTGTCATGGATGGACCATCATCTGGTTAAGGTTAGTCTAATGTCCACAACCCACCTCTTCAGAGGTGCAGGATCTATTAGGATGGTCTGCCCAAACTGGCTGTGGGTCCTATAGGATTCCAAGAGGTCTTGGAGGGTTTTAAGGTTGGTTCAGCTGATGATTCTGTCCATGCCCTGGTCAAGTGGAGACCTGGAATAGGGAGCTTACCAGGGCAGTAGACACTATGCCCCTAAGCATCTTCTATGTTCTGCTTTGAAATGAGCTCTGTGGTATACTGAACAGCTTTGGGAACAGAAGCTGCAAGGGAGAAGGCTAGATCGTAAATGAAGGAAGACTCAACTTTAATCCAATAAGACACTGCACAAAGCCCATTTGAGGGCTTATTCTGGGGCAATACATGTAGCGAAGAAGCGATTCTATTCTGTACGCATTGCGCCTGCAAGTTCGTGTCCAGGTGAGTTGTTCAGAGTTGTGAGAGGATTTACTCAGGTTCCCTATTCTCTGAACATAGATCTGGATTTTTCATTATCTCACTGTGATGCTTTTAACAATTTTTGTGTGGAAAAAAATCTCTTGCATTCGAGCTGACTTGGACTCCACGGTTATGGCATGGTCAACTGCAGAGGTGTCCAGTATCTCCTCTGGTTCAATTAGAATGGGTCCGTTTCAATTTGTGACTACTGAGGAAATGGACAAACTCTTTGGAGGTGTCTGTTCAGCCTACCAATTGTTCTTTGGATCCTTGTCCAATGTGGCAGGGAGGTTGTTAGAGATGGACTAGTTGACAGCGTAAATGTCTCAATGAGGGAGGGCAGGATGCCTCCATGTTTGAAGGAGGCAATTGTGAGACCTTTGCTTAAGAAGCCTGCCCTACAGATGGATAACACAGTGATGGATAACTATAGGTAAGTCTCCAAGTGGGTGGGCAAGGTAATTGAGAGGGTACTGGCTGATCAACTCCAGGCAGTTTTGGATGATACTGATGAACTAGATCCATTTCAAACTGGCTTTAAAGCAGGCTATGGGATGAAGATAACCTTGGTCAGCTTGATGGATTATCTCTACCAAGGAATGGACAGAGGGAGTGTTATTAATATACTGATGACACCCAAATCTATTTCTTCATGACATCATCATCAGGAAACTGCATAGCCCCCATAAATGCCTGCCTATAGGCAGTAATGGACTCGATGGGGGATAATAAATTGAAGCTGAATCCAAGCAAGATGGAGGTACTCATGGTGAGGGGTCATACTTCAAGGGAGGTGATAGATCTTCCTTTTCTGGATGGGGTTGCACTACCCCCAAAGGAACAGGTATGTAGCTTGGGAATGCTTCTGGACCCAGGCCTCACTCTGGTTTCTCAGGTTGAGGCTATGGCCAGGAGTGCTTTCTATCAACTTCAGTTGATACGACAGCTTCATCTGTTCCTTGAAAATAATGATCTCAGAACTGTGGTACACTTTCTGGCAGCCTCTAGTCTTGACTACTGCAATGCACTCTACATGGGGCTGCCTTTTTGTGTGGTTCAGAAACTTCTGTTGGTTCAAAATGCAGCGGCTAGACTGGTCTCCGGGGTGTCTTGGAGGGACCATATTAAGCCTGGGCAAAATATTCTGGGCAAAATACAGTTCTGGTAATTACCTTTAAAGCTTAAATGGCTTAGGACCAGGTTACCTGGGAGAGCGCCTCCTTCAGCATGATCCCCACCACACATTAAGAACACTGAGGAAGTCCATCTCTATAGGCTGTGGAATGCACTCCCTATAGACATTCATGGTTTAACATCATTACCAGCCTTCAAAGGAGCCCTTAAGACACATTTTTTAAGTCAGGCTTTTAGTAATTGTCAAGCTTTAAATTTTTAATTGTTGTTTAGATTTTTTTAATGGCTGTAATTTCTGAATGTGTTTGATTTTTTCCAAAAAAATAATGATTGCTTTAATAGCTGGTCTTTTTTGTCTTTGTTATTGTGAACCTTTTGGAGCCTCTGAAGTCAAGTGGTATATAAATCAAATTTTTAAAAAATCAATAATGAAAAATCAATAAAAGGAAATCCAAAGAGGCTTTCCCTTTACAAACAAAGGGGAATTCTGCCTTTAAAGCTGTACAAGGGTGGCCAGGAGGATGGCAAGAGGGCAACTTTGCGGTGGCACTGGCAAAACCAGTGGCTCCTCTAAACTCTGGCACTTCCCTCAGCAGTGCAGCCCATGCAGTGACAGTGCCGTTCTGGCCTCTGTGGATGCATAGAGGCCATTAGCATGACCTCTGCACATGCACAGAGGCCATGTGTGTGACCACGGAAATTTGATTGTAAAGGGGAATCCTAACCAGATTCCCCTTTACAAGCATCACCCACAAACCACTGAATTGGTCCAGAACAGAACAGGCCCCATTCAGTTTGAACTCATACCGGCCACCTTTATTTGAGGCCAGTTTGGCTGGAGTTCGAAACAGTTGATCTGGGCCAGTCTGAATTGAGCTCAGTTCGATTTGAACTGGTTGTGGACACCTCTAGTGTAAATACTTGTGCAGTATGCACCTCATCTTATCCCATGTCCTAATTAGTCATGTGTTCCAGTAATTCAGTTTTGTGAGGGCTGATTCACAGCTGTATGGTGCTGCATTCACTGGGGTTGCATGGCATCTCCCTACTCCTGCTTGCTAGGTTGAAAGTATCATAACCAGCTAGCAGTGGCAAGGACAGATGGTACCAGGCATCAGTGATTTGTCAGCAGATGGCACTCTCAGGAAGCTGCTGGAATACAGCTTCCTTGTATTGTGGATTCCTGTCTTGGCTCCCGGTCAATAACCAGCAGCCACCAGCTAGGTGGGCCCCCTCTTTTAGCTTAGTGGCAAGTTGGGTTTCTTCCCTCCACACTGGAGGGAGACACTCTTGGCAGCCAGTGGCAGCTGCCCACCATACTATTTCCCTTACAAACCTCACAGAGCACAATGTGGGGCTTTGTGGAGGAGAAGCATGGTGAGTGGCAGTCACCAGTTGCTGACATGAACACTGTTGGTGCTGAAGCTGTCCTGCCACTTAAGGGGAGAAAAAGTCTTAATCTACTCCCAAAGTAAGGGGGAGTGATCACCAGGGCAGAAGGCGGCCCACCAGAGAAATCTTGTCAAGGTCTCTCCCTCACATCTGGTAGGGAGCCCTAGAAAAGGAGGACTAAGTTGCAGAGATGGGGAAGAAGAGAACTCATTACCTTTGTTAATGGCAGCCACTATGCTTTGGGTTGGCAGCAGCCACAGCTGAAGGCAGTGGGATCTCATGTTTCTGGAACAGCAGCAGTCACAGCTGCTAAGGTAATAGGAGCCATGACTACTGAGGTTAAAGTCATCCAAGCAGGAGTAGCCACAGTTGCTAGGAGACCATGGGCTGGTCATGCCAGACTAGAAAACCACAGCCCAGTGGGGTGCAGCTGATGGCAGTGATGAACAGCATGGGTGTCATAAAGAGATGTTCTTAAAGGCTTAGTCCTGTGAAGAGACTGGGGACAGTGGCTGACATCCAGACTAATGAAGTGCTGTCACAGCAATGCTCCACTGGTTCTGCAGGGGAGGGTTGATTGTTTTGTCAAACTCCCCTTCTCTCTTAAGCCCACTGTGCCTCCTGAAGATATATACCTGAGGGTCACACAGCCTTGAAGAACATATTTTTGGCAGCCAAGAGAATAATGTGCCACACTTTCCCTGCATATTTCCTCTTGCTGGATTTGAGTAATATTTTTGAAGAGGGCCCAAGAACAATGAAGTAATGGAAGAGGATGAATGGCGAGTGGAAATGAGTAGGGGTTTTAGGGTATTTCTGACAGAATTGGCACATGTACATCCTATCGAGAAAGCTTTGGCCTAGCAGGTCTGGGGTGGAAACTTACATGCAAGTATCTTTAGCTGGATGGCAAATTGTTTGCACAAACAAGTTCTATGTGTGAGATTCCCATTCTGATCCAGAATCTAGGGCTACACCTGTAAAAGAAGCTGAAATCATCCAATCATGGTCCGAGAGTGAAGCTTAAGTGCCCAATTCCCACTAAACAGCTGACAGGTAGAAGTCCAATCAGCTTCTTTTATTGTACAGAACATGTAGAATCCTAGTTGTTGAGTCACAATGTTGCACTGGGACCACTGTACATTGTGTCTTTGTGTGTGTATTCAGTCAAAAAATTCTCATTTGATTAGTTTGTGTTGCACAGCTTCCACTTCTGATTTTCCCCCCAGCTTTCCTTTCCTTTCATCTTCAAAAATATGACAAAGTAAAGAAAATCAATTCAAGACATTTAACATGCATCATTCATCATATTAAAGAACCTGCCCTACAGCAATGTACTGCCTTACAGCAGGCAATGCATTAGGCATCAATTCCAAATTGTATATCATCCAGTCAAGTCAAACATTGACACAGTAACTAGTTTTCTCCCACAAATGACATACAAACCTCAGAGCCCCAGTTTTTACATGACCTGAAGTGGTACAGCAGCTAAGGGTGTGCCAAAGTGGACCACGATCCAACTGGTACTCCATGAATCGGACCAATTTGACTCATTTGATCATGAACCAGACTGGCCATTGCAAAAGGGGTCCAGTCCATGATCGAGCTGGACTGAGCCCAATCCGCCGATAGACCGGTTCACTGGTTTGAGCAACTGTAAAGGGGAATCTGGTGAGGATTCCTCTTTGCTTCTATAGTGACAATTCCCTTTTGCTCCCCACCATCCTCACAGTGGCGGTGGTGGCAATATATGGCCTCTGTGCATTTGCAGACCACACAAATGGCCTCCGTCTCTACCTTGCTGAGGGAGGGCAGGATGTCTCCATATTTGAAGGAGGCAATTATGAGACCTTTGCTTAAGAAGCTTACCCTAGAACCCTCAGTGATGGATAATTATAGGCCAGTTGCCAACCTCCCATGGGTGGGCAAGGTAATTGAGACGGTGGTAGCTGATCAACTCCAGGCAGTTTTGGAAGATACTGATTATCTAGATCCATTTCAAACTGGCTTTAGAGCAAGCTGTGGGGTGGAGACAGCCTTGATTGGCCTAATGGATGATCTCTACCAAGGAATGGACAGAAGGAGTGTGACTCTGTTGGTTCTTTTGGACCATTCTGCAGCTTTTGATATTATCGAACACAGTATCCTCGTGGATCATTTGGGGGATTTGAGAATAGTTGGTACTGCTTTGCAGTGGCTCCGTTCCTATTCTCTGGTAGATTCCAGATGGTGTCACTCAGAGATATTTGTTCTCTGAAATGAGAGCTATTATATGGTATCCCTCAGGGCTCCATCCTATCTCTGATGCTGTTTAACATCTACATGAAACCGCTGAGTGAGATCCCCAGGAGATTAGGAGCAGGTGGTTATCAATATGCTGATGACACCCAAATCTATTTCTCCATGAAATAATCATCAGGAAACTGCATAGCCCCCCCAAATGCCTGCCTATAGGCAGTAATGGACTGGATGGGGGATAATAAATTGAAGCTGAATTCAAGCAAGATGGAGGTACTCATGGTGAGGGGTCATACTTCAAGGGATGTGATAGATGTTCCTGTTCTGGATGGGGTTGCACTCCCCCCAAAAGAACAGGTATATAGCTTGGGAATGCTTCTGGACCCTGGCCTCACTCTGGTTTCTCAGGTTGAGGCTATGGCCAGGAGCACTTTCTATTGACTTCGGTTGATACAACAGTTGTGTCTGTTCCTTAAAGATTATTATCTCAGAATTGTGGTGCACTCTCTGGTAACCTCTAGGCTTGACTACGGTAATGCGCTCTATGTGGTGCTGCCTTCGGAAATTTCAGTTGGTCCAAAATGCAGCCGCTATATAGGTCTCCGGGGATTCTCAGAGAGACCATATTATTCCTGTTTTAATGCAACTACATTGGCTGCCAATAGCTTTCCAGGCAAAATACAAAGTGCTGGTAATTATCTTTAAAGCCCTAAACTGCTTAAAGCCCTAAACTGGGTTACCTGGGAGAGCGCCTTCTTTTGCATGATCCCCACTGCACATTAAGGTCATCAAGAGAGGTCCGTCTCTGTATGCTTCCTGTCCGTCTGGCAGTGACTTGGGAGTGTGCCTTCCCTGTAGTCGCTCCTGGGCTGTGGACTGAGCTCCCTATAGACATTCATGGTTTAACATCTTTACTAGCCTTCAAAAGAGCCCTTAAGACCATTTTTTTAAGTCTGGCTTTTATTTTTTATTTTTATTGTTACATTTCTATACCGCCTTTCGTTAAAAGACAACCCCAAGGCAGTTTACAAAAGTTAAAAACACACAATAAAAAAGCAATAAAAACACCAAGCTAAAAAATATAAAAACATATTAAAAACAGCCATAAAAACAATACAAGTAAAAACACATAGAAGCAGCAGTAAAAACGATTATGTAAAAGCCTGGGTAAAAAGCCAAGTTTTAACAAGCTTTCTAAAAGCTGTGATGGAGTCTGAGGAGTGAATGGCCACTGGGAGAGCATTCCAAAGTCTGGGAGCAGCAACAGAGAAGGCCCTGTCCTGAGTGCATGACAGCCGGGCCTCTCTCATTGTCGGCAACCGGAGCAGGGCCCCCTCAGATGTCCTCGTCAAGCGGGCAGCAACTCTTGGGAGCAGGCGGTCCCTCAATAACCCCGGGCCCAAACCGTTAAGGGCTTTAAAGGTCAAAACCAGCACCTTAAATTGGACCCGGAAATGAACCGGCAGCCAGTGCAGCTCTTTCAGAATGGGGGTGATGTGCTCCCAACGGGCAGCTCTGGATAAAACCCTCGCTGCCGAGTTTTGCACTAGCTGCAGTTTCCGGATATTCTTCAAGGGCAGCCCCACGTAGAGCGTGTTACAGTAATCCAGCCACGATGTGACTAAGGCATGGGTAACCGTGGCCAGATCTGCCTTCTCGAGAAAGGGACGCAGCTGGCGCACTAGCCGAAGCCGTGCAAAGGCACCCCTGGCCACTGCCTCCACCTGAGCTTCCAAAAGCAGAGCCGGGACCAGTAGCACCCCCAAGCTGCGTACTTGCTCTGTCAAGGGGAGTGCAACCCCATCCAGAACCGGTAAAATCTCCTCATCCCGATTGGCTCTCCTACTGACCAACAGTACCTCCGTCTTATCCGGATTCAATCTCAGTTTATTAGCCCACATCCAACCTATCACGGCCTCCAGTCCCCAATTCAGGACATCCACTGCCTCCCTTGGATCAGATGACAAGGAGAGATAGAGCTGAGTGTCATCTGCATATTGCTGACAACTCAGTCCAAATCTCCGGATGACCTCTCCCAGCGGCTTCATGTAGATGTTAAACAGCATGGGGGACAAGACCGATCCCTGCGGGACCCCACAGGCCAACAGCCACGGGGTCGAGCAGTAGTCCCCCAGCACCACCTTCTGAACCCTCCCCTCAAGAAAGGACCGAAACCACTGCAAAGCAGTGCCTCCGATTCCCATACTCGAGAGGCAGCCCAGAAGGATACCATAGTCAATACTTGTAGTAATCTTTTAATGTTTTATATATTTTTTAAATTGATGTTATAACAGTTTTTTATTTTGTTTTTATTGTCTTTATTTTTGTGAGATTCCTAGAGGCTTTGGAGTCAGGTGGTATATAAATTATAGAAATACATACATAAAATAAATATGCAACGAGGGTGGACCCTGCTTAGCAAAGGGGACAAATCATGCTTGCTACCACAAGACCAGCCTGCAGCCACTTCAGAACAGAAGGATGTGTCAGAGGTTTTTCCTGAGTCTGGTTGTCCATATGCCTTTCCTGCTCAGAAGGCCCCCAAGATATCCAAAAACATCCCAGCCTATCTTGAAGCTCCTCTGTGCTGCTCCAATTGGATACCCAAACCCTGGCAGAGGCTGGACTGGTTATCTTGTGTTTTAATGCATGCAAGTTTAGGGTTTGTTCTCTGTCCTTGTGCTATTTTTTATTTGTTTATTTTATCTTCCTCCCTTGTGGGGTATGTGTTTTAAACAGCAGGGGAGGAGTGCGGTCTTTTTGTAATTTAGGAATCTTATCTCTCTAGTAGTCTAACTTGAATTTTGGAGCATACTCAGTGGGGTTGTCCTTGTCTGGTGGCCTGAGCATGCTCAGTGTGTTTCTTTCTTCATTATGTGAGCTTTGAGCCACAAGATGTATACTCACTGAAGTCTGTGCTCTTGTGAGCTCCTACATGAATGATGTCCACATAGAGTGCATTGCAATAGTGAAGCCTGGAGGTTACCAACTGATGCACCACTGTTTTGAGGTTGTTCTCTTCAAGGAATGGACACAGCTGTTGAAGCATCTGAAGCTGGCAGAAAGCACTCCTGGCCATAGCCTCCACCTGAGATACCAGGGTGAGGCCGGGGTCCAGGAGTACTCCCAAACTTCATACTTTGTCGTTCTGGAGGAGTGTAACCCCTCCAGCACAGGAAGTTCTAACTGATCCCTCAGATTCTGAGCACCTACAATGAGCATCTCCGTCTTGCTTGGATTCAGTTTCAATTTGTTCTCCCTTATCCAGTCCATTACTGCTTGTAGGTAAGCATTTAGGGAATGGATGCCATTTCCTGATGATGATGAAGACAAGGAGAAGTGGATTTGAGTGTCATCAGCATACTTATAACACACAGCACCAAATCTCCTTATGACCTCACCCAGAAGTTTCATGTAGATATTAAAAAGCATTGATGACAGAATGAAGCCCTGAGGGACTTCATATAATAGCTCCTGTTTTGAGGAGTAACTGTCACCAAGCTCCACCATCTGGAATCTACCTGAAAGATAGGAGCAGAACCAGTGCAAAGCAATGCCCCCTATCCCCAACTCCCCCAGGCGATCCAGAAGGATACCATGGTTGATGGCATCGAACGCGGCTGAGAGATCAAAAAGAACCAGCAGAGTCACACTCCTGCTGTAGGGATGTGCGAACCGGTTCAAATTTGAACTGATTCAAATTCGAACCAGGGTGGCTTGAAGGTTCGAATTCGAACCGAACCAACCATCAGATTCGAGCTGCAGGTTCGAATTCGAACCGAACCAGGTGGTGGTTTGATTTGAAATGGTTAGAACTGTATTGAACCAGTTCAGACATCCAAAAATTGGTAGGATGGTAGCTGGCACCCATGGGTACCTGCCACCCAAACCCCAAAGCAATCGGACACTCGTATGATTTTTTAATGAATTTTTGAAAATTATTTTTATTTTTTTCTCATAGGGTATAATGGGACTTGAACCAGCCCATTATTCACTATTGTGGAGCACCCATGGGTGCCAATAACCACACAAACCCCGAAGCAATTGGACACCCCTATGATTTTTTATGAATATTTGAAATATTTTAAATTATTTTTCTCATAGGGTATAATGGGACCCGAACCAGCCCATATCCCCTATTGTGGAGCACCTAGGGGCACAAAAGTGGGGTGGGTGGTAGACAACCAGGGGTGCCTCCATTATACTGAACCAGGGGGAGGTTCAAGCAAAACCAAAACCGAACCACCCCCTCCTGGTTCTAACCTGGTTCGAATTCGAACCGAACTGGGCAAACCGGTTTTGTGCACATCCCTATCCCACTGTCGATTCCCTGGTAAAAGTTATCCATCAGGCCAAACAAGGCTGTCTCAACCCCATAGCCAGCTCTAAAGCCAGTTTGAAATGGGTCTAGATAATCAGTTTCCTTCAAAAATGCCTGGAGAGGGTCGGCCACCACCCTCTCAATCACCTTGCCCATCCAAGGCAGATTGCAGATTGGCCTGTAACTATCCAAGCCAGGGAAAGCTTCTTAAGAAGTGGTCTAACCACTGTCTCCTTCAAACAAGGAGGCACCCTACCCTCCCTCAGCGATGCATTTATGATGTTAACTAGGCCAGCTCCAACAATCTCCCTGTTAGATAGAAGCAGCCAAGTTGGGCAAGGATCCAGAGAACAAATGGTAGGATGTACCACCCTCAGCAACTTATCTACATCCTCAGGAGTCACAGATGGAAACTGATCCAATCTAATACTGCAAGAGGGATAGCTGGACACCTCCTTCATAGACCTTGCAGAAATAGTGGAATCCAAGTCGGCCCAAATACAGGAGATTTTATCCACAAAGAACCCATTAAAAGCTTAACAGCAGAACAATGTTTTGGGGGACTGATTTAAGACAGAAGGAGCAGAAATTAAACTCCTCACAACCTGGGATAGATCTCCTGAACATGAACCTGCAGACACAAAGCACGCAGACCAATATCTCTTTTTTTGCTGCACGAACCACTGCCCCCAAAACCTTCAAATGGGTCCTATGCTGTGTCCTACTGTCCTGTTAAATTTGATCTGAGTTCTCCTCCACTTGCGTTCTAGTCTCCTACCATGCTGCTTCAGCCTCGCACAACTCCTCTGTATATCAAGGAGCCATTTTTGAAGAAGGTTAGAAGGGAAACTTAGGAGCAATTGTGTCTACCTCTTTCTGTCCTCTTTCTAGCTCAGCTGCTATAGAACCTTCCTCCGAGGACTCAGTTCTTTCCTGATGATAATTCTTATTGTATTGTTTTCATGGTGGTAAATTGCTGCACAATTTTACAATTTATGGTGTATTTTTCTTAATGTATAAATGTCATGACACCCTATTTTCTTCTTGTTCTTGCAACTATGGTGATTTTTTTTTAAAAAAAAATCATTATAATGGTAATATTAAAGGGAACATCATTTTGTTATCACCATGCAAAGTCAAATTATGTGAGCCGCTTCTAACTTTTTAGTGTATCTATTTCTAGATATACAATTTATTGGAAGAAAAAATATACTCAGACATTTTATTTCTTTTCTTTATATTTGTTCTGCGTCTATCTTAAATAACTTTCGGTTTCCAATCTCAGATGCTGCACAATAATCAATGGTAGCTCTAATGCAAAGTACTCCATCACACATGGTTGAAAAATGCTATAAAAAGATATTCGGCATGATGATAATGAGAACAAGGGAAGAGGAAGGTGGCCAAATCGAAGTCAAGACTAATTTTGTGTCATTATACAGCATCAGATGTAAATTGCTCTGTAATGCATGCATCCATTTAAACTGGGCTGGTCATTTGGAAATGAGACTATTCCACATTCTCTGAATTATTGTTTTTCTTCTTCTTCCTGGTGAGATTGTTCTGCAGTAGGCTTGTGTTTTTTCTTAGAACTGAATGACAGAACTCAGTAGGACGTTTGAAAAGTCAGCTATTCTGAATGAACAAGATGAAGAAACTCTTTTATTCCAGCATTTTCCACTCATAATGGCCAACATTATAAATACTGTTTTCATTGTCACTTTGACAAACAGAAAGAAAGAGGTTGGATGGAACCACTTGTCAGTAATGAAAAGCACTGTACTATATATCTAATACCATAGACACAGAAGTCAGTTCCTGGGTTCCAATCTCACATAGGGACATAGGAAGCTGCCATATACTGAGTCAGACCATTGGTCTATCTAGCTCAGTATAGTCTTCACAGACTGGCAGTGGCTTCTCCAAGGTTGCAGGCAGGAATCTCTCTCAGCCCTATCTTGGAGAAGCCAGGGAGGGAACTTGGAACCTTCTGCTTTTCCCAGAGCGACTCCATCCCCTGAGGGGAAGATGTTCCAGTGCTCACACTTCTAGTCTCCCATTCGTATGCAACCAGGGCAGACCCTGCTTAGCTAAGGGGACAAGTTGTGCTTGCTACCACAAGACTAGCTCTCCTCTCAAACACTTCACTTCCTCACACTCTTCAGTGTGACACAAAAGTATCTAGCCTAGAAAGAACTATTTGCCCATATAGTTACATGTAAGTCATTAGGCCTGTGGCACACTGTCAGGCTAAAATTGAAACACAAACCAAATATATATAATTTATAAAAGATCCCCTGCCTGATCCCCTGGAGACCATTGTTACCAGCAACCACTGGACAAGAGGTTATTTCATGATCTGCTATTCCTTGGAACAGAATCCAGGACTGATTCACTTCTAAGTGGCTCCTATTGAGAAGCAATGCTTCCTGTATCATACTGACACAAGCTTACTCCTTTCTGCAGCATGATCTTCAGGTATATGGCAGCAACCTTGCTGAAAGCTATGAGTCAGGTCAGGGCATAGACAGATGACCTCCTGAGTACATTGCTTTGTATTTCATGAAAGAAAAGTAGAATATGAATGTGGGTGTGGGCTTTAGCTCAGTGATGGAGCATCTGTGTTGCAGGC
The DNA here is from genome assembly GCF_027244095.1 of Hemicordylus capensis. NCBI lineage: Eukaryota > Metazoa > Chordata > Lepidosauria > Squamata > Cordylidae > Hemicordylus > Hemicordylus capensis. The sequence continues at coordinate 156,149,314 of NC_069657.1, read as the reverse complement.
AGAAGGATATGGGTTAAATTCCAGACATTTCCAGGTAGGGCTGAGAAACTCTTGCCTGATAATAACAGCCTCTGCCCGTTGTGTAGACAAAACTGAGATAGATGCACCAAAGGGCTGACTCAGTATAAGGCAGCTCCCTACTTACCATTCTATGCTTCCTATTAAATGCATTGCAATATAGTAATTAATCTTATCCCAAGTAAATGGAGAGCAGAGCTGGTCTTGTTGTAGCAAACATGATTTGTTCCCTTAGCTAAGCAGGGTCCACCCTGGTTGCATTTGAATGGGAGACTTGATGTGTGAGCACTGTAAGAGCTCTGGGAAGAGTATCTAGGTTCCAAGTTCCGTCCCTGACATCTCCAAGATAGGACTGAGAGAGATTCCTGCCTGCAACCTTGGAGACGCTGCTGCCAGTCTGTGTAGACAATACTGAGCTAGATGGATTTATGGTCTGACTCAGTATATGGCAGCTTTCTATGTTACTAATGGGCTGTAATCTGGGACTCCATCTGGGAGGCAAAATAAGCCCTTTTCCCAGATGCTGGCTGACATACTGAAAAATGCCCCCATGAATTCAGAGTGGGTTGTGTTTGCAGGGTCTGATCCACCAAATAGCCCATGCTCACAGTGTGAAAATGTGGGAGTGTTTCATGTCTCAGAAGTGCACCACTATTTCTGTGCCACTACTGCCATAATTCCCAAAATTCCACTGGCTAGATCCTCTTGACAGGAGTCTCACAAGCTATGGGCAGATAACTGTGTGCAGAACACCCAGTAACACCCAGTGTCCCCTCCCAAAGACTCCTCCTACAATACATGGGCTCTCTCTCCATACCCCATTGCAAATGCTTGCCTAAAAGGGAGCTTTTTCCTCACTAGTGTCCATGAGGCTCAGAAACCACATAACAGGGAACTATATCTCTGTTTCCTCACGCCCTTTACTGAGGGCTGCTTTACTTGTGATGCATTGAGAAAATGTATGTATGGGAAAACCATCAGATGAGAAGGATTACTTGGAGCTGGAACAATTTATCTGGAAAATGGTACCCAGAGAAAAATGAGGGGAGGGGTCAGGAGCAGCCAAAAGCTACTTCTAAGTTGCCTGTGAGTTGTCATAATGAACTGGGCATAACAGAAACATGGTGGAAGAGTGAGGACCAGTGGGACACTGTTATCCTTGGATATAAAATCTATAGAAAAGACAGGGAGGGGCACCTTGGAGGTGGAGTAGCACTGTATGTTAAAGAAAGGATAGAATATAACAACCTAGAAAACCTAGGTTGACTGGAGGCCTCCACAGAAACCCTGAGGGTGACTATACAAGACCTAAAAGGAAATGTGCTAATGGGGACATACTATCACCCTCTGGATCAAAATGCTGACAGTGACTGGGAGTGGCAGGAGGAAATCAGGGAGGTGTCAAGGAGAGGCAGGGCTGTAATAATGGGTGACTTCAATTACCCCACATAGACTAGGTAAATTCACAGTCAGGTAATGACAGAGAGGTTAAATTTCTAGATACACTGAATGACTGTACCCTAGAACAGTTGGTCTTGGAACCAACCAGAGAGAAGGTGACCTTGGACTTAATCCTGAGTGGCACCCAGGACCTGGTGTGTGATGTCAGTGTCATCAACCCTTTAGGGAACAGCGAAAATAGTGTGATCAAATTCAGCATACATGCGGGGAGAGAATCACCAAGGAACAGAGGTGTATCTAGGGAAAATAGCACCTAGGGCAAGCACTGAAATTGCGCCCCCTGTCCAGACATCTGACACCCATCTTTCAGACAGCTTTACCATAATATCAACTCAAAAATACAAGTCAAACTTGTTAATCTTTTAATATTTCAAAAACTATTTAGCAGTGGACGTAGCCAGACCAAAAAATGCTGGAAAACTACAAATTTAAGTATGCTGGGGCTCATGAAATACCCAAATACTATGTGGAGGTGTACTTGGAAAACTAAACAGAAGTGCCTGTCTAATTCTCTACTATGAATTGTAGCATAGCTATTACATACGTTTTAAAAATAAATGGAGAATTTGACTTTTCCCAGATACTCTGTAAATAATTAAAGGACATGCAGAGTAAACTGTGTCACTACTTGGAATATATTCTAGTATTTCAGAAAGACAGTTAAAATGAGAGAAAGAGAGCAAGAAACTCCCAGTGGGCCTTAATACTAAGGATTTCACACTGATTCAAAGACAAACTCACCATTAATAGCCATATTATTAAGACATCACATTTAACTCACTTATCACAAGAATCAAAGTAAGAGCAAATGAATATAATCCTAGCTCATAAGCTTCAGCTCAGTATTCACAAGCCCTGATTCTCTGTACTTAGTGCCAAACTAAATATGCATACAGTGACATATAATATTAAAAAAAAATTACCTGCAGCCCCTTCAGGGGGGCTTCCTAAAGGCCATGTGTAGGAGGTCTGCAACTGTTCCTCCTCCCCTTGCTGGCCTCTAGGGCCTCTCAGGGACAATTTGAGTATGTGCGGTGGCCGTTTTTCAAAATATATATTTTTTAAATGGCCGCTGAAAACAAAATAGCCACCGTGCATGCTCAAATGGCCTCTGCAAGGCCTGGCCTGGCCTAGGGCCTCATTTGAGTATGCATGGTGGCCATTTTGTTTTCAGTAGCCATTTTTATTTTTTTATTTTTATTTTTAAGAATGGCGCCCCCCTTCAAGTGGCGCCCGGGGCACGTGCCCTGCCTGCCCCACCCTAGATACGCCCCTGCCAAGGAAGCCTAACACAGACATTTTGAAATTCAGAAGAGGAAACTTCTCCAAAATAAGGAGTGCGGTGAAAAGAAAGCTGAAAGGGAAAATCAGGAGAGTCACTTTGCTCCAGAGTGCATGGAGTTTACTCAAAACCACAATACTAGAAGCCCAGTTAGATTGTATACCCCAAAAGAGGAAAGGTACCACTAAGTCCAGAAGGATGTCATCATGTACTGGTACTGACAGGTGCTGACAAGGAATCCATAAAAGAGAAGAAGACTTCCTTCCAAAATTGGAAGGCCTGTCCAAATAAAAAGAACAGAAAGGAACACAAACTCTGGCAAAAGAAATACAAGGTGACAATAAGGGAGGCAAAATGAGAGTTTGAGGAATATTAAGTTAAAAGCATCAAGGGGAATAACAAAAACTTCTTTAAATACATCAGAAGCAAGAAACCTGCCTGGGAGGTGGTTGGACCATTAGACAATTAGGGAGTGAAAGAGATTATTAAAGAGGATATGGAGGTTGCAGAGAAGTTAAACGAGTTCTTTGTGTTCGTCTTCACAGCAGAGGATATTGAACCTATAACCGTTCCTGAACCAGGCTTTTTGGGGATGGAGGCTAAAGAACTGAGTCAGATAGAAGTGACAAGAGAAGATGTTCTAAACATCAGGCTCTGTACCGGAAGACTGGAAAGTAACAAACGTAACACTGATTTTCAAATAGGGATCCAGGGGTGATCTGGGAAATTACAGGCCAGTTAGCTTAACGTCCGTTCCAGGCAAATTGATGGAAAGCATCCTCAAAGATAAAATTGTAAAGCACATAGAAGAACAGGCCCTGCTGGGAGAGAACCAGCATGGCTTATGCAAAGGGAAATCTTGCCTCACAAACCTTTTGGAGTTCTTTGAGAGTGTCAACAAGTGTGTGGATCAAGGTGATCCAGTTGACGCAGTATACCTGGACTTCCAAAAAGCTTCTGACAAAGTTCCTCATCAAAGACTCTTGAGGAAACATAGCAGTCATGGGATAAGAGGACAAGTACATGTGTGGTTTGGTAACTGGTTGAAGGTCAGGAAACAGAGGGTAGGTATAAATGGAAGGAAGTAACAAGTGGGGTCCCCCAGGGATCTCTACTGGGACTGGTGCTTTTTAATTTATTCATAAGTGATCTAGAAGTTGGAGTAAGCAGCAAGGTGGCCAAATTTGCAGATGATACCAAACTCTTTCAGGTAGTGAAATCCAAAATGGATTGTGAGGAGTTCCAAAAGGATCTCTCCAAACTGGGTGAGTGGGCAACAAAGTGGCAGATGTGGTTCAATGTTGGGTAGTATAAAGTGAAGCACATTGTGTTGGAAGTGAAGGACTCTGCACTGCCTCATGCCTCAATGACAGACGGGGACAGATTAGTGAGTCAGAGTGCTAGAGGGGTCAAGACATTGGTCATTTCTCCATTCTACTGCTCTGACATTATCCCTTTGATATGTAGATTGCTACTCTCAGCCCTCCCTCCCTCCCTCCCTCCCTCCCTCCCTCCCTCCCTCCCTTCTTCTTCTCCCTATCACACACGCTCGCCTCTCTCTCTCTGCACCATGTGTGCAGAGATGCAGACAGCATCTCTCTGTATCCAGCTAGCTAGCTAGATTAGAGATTCTATCTCTCCACTTTCCTATCTAGAGTGGAGTTCTCCAATAAAGACTCCTTAAATTGATTTGAAACTATGAACTGGCTCCAGTTTTTCTTTTGGTTCTTAGCAGACACGCATGCCTGGTCAGACTCCACTATGTTTTGCCTCTGTGCACTCTGCTATAATAGAAGGGTATCTCTTACCATAGAGAAATCCCAACACATTGGGATGAAAAATCCCAACTTCAAGTATTCATTGATGGGATCTGAGCTGTCGGTGACTGACCAAGAGAGGGATCTTGGGGTCACGGTGGACAGCACGTTGAAAGTACTGACTCAATGTGTGGCAGCTGTCAAAAAGGCCAATTCCATGCTAGGGATGATTAGGAAGGGGATTGAAAATAAAACTACTAATATTATAATGCCCTTATACAAATCTATGGTGCAGCCACACCTCAAGTACTGCGTACAATTCTGGTCACCACATCTAAAAAAGACCATTGTAGAACTGGAAAAGGTGCAGAAGAATGCAACCAAGATGATCAGGGGCCTAGTGCACCTTTCTTATGAGGCAAGACTACAACACCTGGGGCTATTTAGTTTAGAAAAAAGATGACTGTGGGGAGACATGATAGAGGTCTATAAAATCATACATGGTGTGTGTGGAAAAAGTGGATAGAGAGAAATTCTTCTCGCTCTCACATAACACTAGAACCAGGGGTCATCCCATGAAATTGATTGCCATGAAATTTAGGCCCAACTAATGAAAGTACTTTTTCACACAATGCATAATCAACTTGTGGAATTCTCTGCCACAAGATGTGGTGACAGCCAACAACCTGGATGGCTTTAAGAGGGGTTTGGATAACTTCATGGAGAAAGGGTCTATCATCGACTGCTAGTCGGAGGGCTATAGTCCACCTCCAGCCTCAAAGGCAGGATGCCTCTCAGTACCAGTTGCAGGGGAGTAACAACAGGAGAGAGGGCACGCCCTCAATTCCTGCCTGTGGCTTCTAGCAGCATCTGGTGGGCCACTGTGTGAAACAGGATGCTGGACTAGATGGGCCTTGGGCCTGATCCAGCAGGGCTATTCTTATGTTCTTAACTCTGGGAAGTGTAGTTTCAATTGTGCCTGATTCATTCATAAGGAGAAAGTTCCTCATTCAGTTATGCCCCACAGTTCCCAAAGTTATGCTCTAAAGGAAATGCTTCAATCTCCTGTCAGCAATGGGGAACTGAAACAAACACAGAAACATTCTTTACCAGGAGCTGGGAAATCAGGAAAAGCTTTACCAAGATATATTGGTTGCTCTCCAGCTGCTCTCCACTCCTCACAACTTGTAATTTTGTGCAGGGATGGGAAAGCTGGGGTGAAGAGAAAGGAGAGGGTGAGAGTGTTGGAGGAGTTCCCCCAGGCTGCATTTTTAATGAGCTCTGGCAATTCTTGGAAATAGCCAAATCTCTTTAGTGGTGCAGCAGGAAAATGCTTGACTAACAGCAAAAGGTTGCTGGTTCAAATCCCCACTGGTACTATGTTGGGCAGCAGTGATATAGGAAGATGCTGAAAGGCATCATCTCATACTGCATGGGAGGAGGCAATGGGTAAACCCCTCCTCTATTCTACCAAAGAAAAGGGCTCTGTGGGCTCCAGGAGTTGAAATCAACTTGACGGCACACTTTACCTTACCTTCTTATGAACTCTCTAAAATGCTCAGAAAAACCCAGACCATTCTGAATTCAGATGAACAGCAGCCAATATACCCTTTGCCCATAACTAATTGCAAATGTCATCCTAAGAAAACAGTCTTCATTGGCTGTACTGTGCCATGATGAATGTGATTCAGAATGCTTCACAAAATCCTGTTATTTCTCTGTTTATGGTGATCATACTGGAGCACACATAATGCATAAGCCAAAGGAGTGAAGAACAAGTGGCTTTAATACTGAATTTGCATCTTCCAGTACACATTTGCCTTGCTGAAATTCCCTGAAAACAATGGAAACCAGAAGCATGGGATTCTATTATGAGTCATACATCAACTTTAGCCCTATCTATATGGATGGATCTAGAAATCAGTGAGAAAAGCATGTGGGGGGTTGTTAACGTCAGCAGACTAGTTGTTAAATGAAGCACTAAAATATGCTCTGAACTTCCTGCTTTCCATTATTTCACTGGATGTGATTACACATCTGCTTTCATCAGAAAGAGGAAGATGAAACCTATGTGATAATGTTGAAAATTTTCTCTTGGCATTCTCTGAGCTTCAAGACACCAATACTATCTCATCTGCAGCAACATCTGTTCTTGAAGAATTGTCCATGCAATGTATGGAGACCTCAAATTAATGGATGTGAATGAAATGAGGTTCAGCAAAATGTATGCATCATGAGGCAAAGATAAACTCAGGAAAATAAAAGCTTTAGATTCCACCTGGCTTTCTTTCTGCAAGAGCATTCTGCAGCAGCATTTTGAAAGGGTTCATTACATTACAATGATGTAGCAAACTGCATCCAAAATCAGCCAATAGGTATTTCAACTTGTCAGCATGTTTGGCAATTAGACCAAGGTAATTAGCTGGAAGACAAGAATATAAAGGCAACTTGAAGGAGATGCTGAGAGGTATGAATTTATTCTATCTAGCTTCCCTACCCCTTCTCCCTTCTGTGCTGGGAGAGCAGTCTGAGCTCTGGCAGTCTGAGCTCTGGCCCAGCCTCCCTCCTTGTTGCTTATCTGTTGCTCTGCTCTTTCTAATTTCTCTAACTAACATCTAGCACCTGGGCCAGCTCTGCCTGACAGGGTGAGTGAGAGTCACTCAGTGCGATGTTTTCCAAGTTTTGGCCCTTATAAAGCAGAGTAACGCTGGTGGTACAGCCTCCACTGCAGCTCACCATTAGGTGGCCAGCCTTTGGTGGTGGGACTGAGGCAGGACCTTCTGATAGTGGTGTATTGTTGCCTTATTATTGGTTGTGTTTGTTTCAAGTATGTGTCTTAGGTTGCCCAGAGATGGGGGGTGGCCAGTGATGGTGAGGAATAAATGAGGACATGGTGTTGGTAGGTCAATAGGTTGTTATAGGGGAAGGAAAATTTAAAACTTAATAGCTGTTTCCCCTTCCAACTGGCCTATCAGCTCTTTGACCTTAGTGAGCAGTGTCAATCACCCGCAGAGCCTCAACTTGCTACTTTAGAATGCCAGGTCAGTCAAAACAAACCAGAGATCATCCATGATTTGATTTTGAATGAAGCAGCTGACCTGTGATGCATTACAGAGACCTGGTCAGGGGAGGCTATTGGTCAAGTCTGGTCCCAGATTATCCCAGGAGGATACTCTGTGGTGAAGCAGGTGGGAGGATGTGGGCAAAGAGGTGGTGCAGCTGTGGTCTACAAGAACATTGTCTCCCTTACCAGGATCGCTATCAGGGAATTGGCCCATATCGAGTGTCTGTACCGAAGCTTAGGGACCAGGGATAGATTGGGACAACTGTTGGTTTACTGATCACCCCATTGTTCAGCAGAGTCCCTAACTGAGCTGATGGAGCCAGTTGCAGGATTGGCATTGGAGTCACCCAGACGGTTGGTGGTGGGGCTCTTGACCATGGGACCAGGTTGTCAGGAGCTACTCAGGAGTTCATAGGCCATGACAACTATGGGCCTATCTCAAGTGGTCTCTGGATCAACACATTTCTGGTCACATGCTCAATTTGGTCTTTTACTCTGTTCAGGGTGGTATACCATGGGTGGGGACTCCTGTTATTTCCCTGGTGGAAACCTGGTCAATGGGTGGACCACCATCTTGTTAAGATAGGACTTGCTACCATAACCCACCTCTGCAGAGATGAAGGACCCATTAGACTGGTATACCCGAGAAGGTTATTGGATTCAATACGATTCCAAGAAGCCTTGGAAGGGTTTTGAATTGGCTCTGCCAGTGATTCTGCAGATGCTCTGGTGCAAATTTGGAATAACGAACTCACTAGGGTAGTAGACAAAATCACTCCTAAGTGTCTTCTCTGACCTGCTTCAAAATTAGCCTCATGGCATTCAGAAGAATTATGGGAGCTGAAGCAACAATGTAGATGACTAGAGTTCAAATGGAGAAAGACTTGACTCCAACCGGTTACAACATAGAACATATCTTAAGATCTATGCTCTGGCAATATGCATGGCAAAACCCCCAAATTTTTCTACTGGGATTGCATTTAGAAGTTCATATCCAACACAGTTGTCTAGGGTTCAGTAGGAGCCGCCTCCCCCTTGAATCCAAATTTGGAACCATTTGTTACTTACTGTGATGTGTTTAATATTTTTTTCACAGAAAATTATCTTATTCAGGCTGAACTGGATTCTACAATTAGGGCAGAATTTGTTATGGCGGTATCTAGCAACTCTTATTATGTGGTCAGACTGGATCACTTTCCATTTCTGACTCCTGAGAGTGTGGACAAGCTGTGTCCTACCAGCTGTCAGACTGTGTCCTACCAGCTGCCCTCTAGACCCTTTTGCTACTTAGCTTATTTTATCTAATGATCAGATTATTAAAGAGGGTGTGGTTAACATCATAAATTCTTCTCTGAGGGAGAGTAGGATGCCTCCTTGTCTTAAGGAGACTATCATTAGACTTGAAAAAACCCTACATTGGACCTCTCTGAGTTAGGCAACTGTAGGCCCGTCTCTAATCTCCCACGGTTGGGCAAGATGACTGAGAGGGTAGTGACCTCTCAGCTCCAGACAGTCCTGGAAGAAACTTTCAAACTGGCTTTCAAGTAGGCTATGGTGTTCAGATGTCAACTTGATGGATGATCTCCAATTAGTTATTAAGAGAGGGAGTGTGACTCTGCTAATCCTTTTGTATCTTTTGGCAGCTTTTGATACCATCGACCATGGTATCCTTCTGGGTCACCTGAGGTGGGAATAGGTGGCACTGTTCTACAGTGGTTCCATTCCTACCTCTCAGGTAGATTCCAGATTGTGTCACTTGGAGACTGTTGCTCTGCAAAGTGAGAGTTACTGTATGGAATTCCACAAGGCTATATACTGTCTCCAATGCTCTTTAACATCTACATGAAACCACTGGGGAAGATCGTCAAATTTGCTGCAGGGTATTAATAATATGCTGATGACACTCAAATCTATTTCTCCCTATCAACTTCATCAGGAAATGGCATAACTTCCCTAAATGCCTGCCTGGAGCTGAATGAGGAATAACAAACTAAAGTTGAATCCAAATAAGATAGAGGTACTGATTGGAGGGGTGTGTGTCAAGACCCAAGAGATGGTATAGATCTGCCTATTCTGGATGGGGTTACACTCCCCTTGAAAGATCATGTAGGTAACTTGGGAGTGCTCTTGGATTCAAAACTCTCTCTGGTTTCTCAGGTTGAGGCAGTGAACAGGAGTGCTTTTTATCAGCTTTGGCTAATATGTCAGCTACACCCATTTCTGTAGATAAATGACCTTAAAATGGTAGTACATACATTGGTAACCTCTGGGCTTCACTGCTGTAATGCACTCTATATGGGGCTGCCTTTGTACATAGTGCGAAAACTACAACTGGTACAGAATGTGGCAGCCAGTTTGGTCTCAGGTTGGTTATAAAGTCCCAAAGGGGGAACCATAGGGACCATATAACCTGTTGTCTCAGGCTTTTATTACAACTAATTTTAAACTGTTTAATTGTTTTACTCTGAAATTAATTATTTTATATTGTAATTTGGATTATGTACACCGTCTAGAGAAATATCAAGTGGTATATAAATGATAAATAACATTTTGCAACTGAAAAAGATAAAGATAGATAACTGAACAGATATTTTTATTTTATCAGATGAGCATGATGGTGACTAAGAAATTGCCATTGCAAATAGTGAAATTATGTTACAATGTTCCTTTAATTCAGAATAACAGCTGACATGCAGACTAGCACTGCGGTGGTACAGCAGTGATTATTTCCATACTAATGGTGCACCATCATATGAGCAGGGAAAGAAGTAATTTTCGATGATCTCCCCTTCTCTCTGAAGCCCACTGTGTGCATCACAAAAATATGTCCCTCCCTGAGGGTTGCACCACACTCAGGGACATACTTTTGTGATACACGGTGGACTTTAGAGGAAAGGGGAGAGTGTTGCAAATTACTCCTTTCTCTACTCTTGCAACAGTGACTATTAATCTGCCAGTCAGCACTGCTGCACCAGCACAGTACTAGTCTGCATGTCAGTCATGAGTATTATCCAACCAAAGAAAAACACATTTCATTCAATTGATTTCAACTGCTTGTTGTTGAATGGATCATGTCCATTATTTTTGCTGTAAGGGGTGTGTGAACCGGCTCAAAATCAAGTGACCACAGAGCCATGTGGTTTTCTTTGGTCAAATACAAGAGAGGTTTACCATTGCTGCCTCCTGTGCAGTGTGAGATGGCTTCCAGCACCTTCCTATATTGCTGCTGCTCGATATAGGTGTTTCCCATATTCTGGGGATACATACCAGCAACTTCTTGCTCGCTAGGCAAGTCATTTTCCCCCTGCACCATTAGGTGGGTTAGAATGTGAGCACATGTGTGCAAATGCATGTGCACCCCTCTACCAGCCAACTGAAAGGTAGCAATATTAATAATAATTTAAAAAACACCAAATGAACCTTCCCAATTTGGTACGTTAGTTAACCATTTAGAATAAATTTTCTCTTCTCCCTGAGTGCCCTTAAGTCAAATGTACTAAAATTTTGGATCAGTCTTGCTCTAGATATTCAGATGCACTAAAGTGCCCACAACGTCTCAGTTACAGAAAATGGATTCAGTAGCTCTGCCCAACATGAACTGGATTCCTAATATCCCCACTTGTCTTGAAGAATAGCTTGTATTGCTTCTGGAACAGAAAGTTCAACTTTCCCTGAGTTTCATTCAAATGCAGTCAGGTAAAGGATGCCGCGATCAAGCCAAGGTTGGAAAGGAATAATATTCTAGTCACATTCAACACCTGACACCTTGCCTGTTTCTTTGTACACTGCAAAGGAAATAGGAAAAAAATGTGGCGTATTTGTGGGATGGAGGAAGGGAATGCCCACATTAGCAAAAAAATTCTCCATATGTCAGAGGTCCTCCCTTTTTGAATCTACTGATGAACTAGCAAAGGTAGAAATGAAGAGCACATTTTTATTGCCTTTGGGATGACCCATCCAGTCTGCATTCCCAAAGCAATCTGCAAGTCAGTGGTACCCCTGAAATTTGCTGCTTCTGAGACATTTATCCATCTTTCTCTGTAAATATCTCAATATGAATGGCAATACGATTTTTCCAGGCAGACATGGAGAGTGATTTTTCTGCTAGTGATAACACAGCCTGGAAATGAACTGCTTCAATATCCATAAACAAAACCAGACATTTCCTCCTAACTACTAATACAATATAAACAGAGTTTATGGAATGCATTTTAATTGTCAAATACATATTGCCTCCAAATGAGAGCATTTAGCATATTAAAAATGAAACCAAATGATGAAGTTAAGAGCCTGCATGTCAATTTCATCAGAGAAGATCCTTCTGGGCTTCCTCTAGGGATAACAACTGAGGTTGGGGTTGGTTTCATATTGTAAAATGTAATTGCATCCCATAAGGTCATGAACATTTCTTCAGGACTCAATGCAATAAAATCTGGACCTGATTGACAGCAACCTAACTGTCGAGAATATTTATCCATGTTATTCCATATAGCACTCTAGCATTCTCTTTCAAAATGAGAAGTGAAAACATGATTGACGGCTTCAAGATAGATACTGATATATATAGATACAGATTCACAGACAGATATACTTATGGCTAAAAGGTTATTTGGTAGATAACATCTGGAACAAAGAAACCATCCCAGATGTTCTGGGTGATGGGCATACAACTGAATAAAGGGTATTGAAATGATGGTAAATGAGTTACAAAGACAGCCTTTTCTGCACTACAAACACCTTCCATCGTTTCAAACACTGGTCAAGTTTCTCTTTTGCCAATCAAGTTGATCTAAGCTTGGTTTGGAATGCAGAAGTTTATTTCATATGTGATTCTTTCCTGTGATATACTTGGGAATTCAGTGTGGAAGAAAGAAAAAGTAGTATGCCATTAAATATTCAATTATGTTAAAGATGCAATGTGGTGGAGAAAACAGAGCATCAAACTTGGAAGACCTGAATTTATATCACCACTTGTTCATGAAATTTCTAGGTGATAGTAGACCAGTCATTATTTCTCAACCTGACCTACCTTGCAAAGTTGTTGTGATGGGATTTATTTATTTATTTAATGGATTTGTCTAGCGCCCACTACCAATGTCTCTAGGCAGTTTACAACATAAAACAACCTATGAACAAACCAAACCAAGAATTTAACAGTTAAAACTTATAAAAACCAGATTTAAAAACCCATAAACATCCCAACTAACTAAGAAGCTTGGCTGAAGAGATGTGTTTTTAGTTGTTTCCTAAAAGCCAACAGGGATGGAGCAGCTCTAATTTCAGCAGGAAGTGCATTCCATAGCTCTGGGGCAACTACAGAGAAGGCACACCTTTGAGTCTCCATCAAACGAGTTGGGAGCACCCTCAGATGTAGGAATGTGCACGGACCGGTTCGGAGACCATTCTACTGGCCTCCAGACCGGTCCGGACATGGGCGGTTCGGGGTTCGGAAGGGTTGGGTGGGGGTTCCATTAAGGGCGGGGGGGCTTTACTTACCCCTCCCGCGCTTTCCACCTTTGGCGCCGTAATTATTGTAAAAAAACCGGCAGCAGGATCCCTCGCCACCCGCTTCAATCGAAGACGATGGCTCCTCCGTGGTAAAAAAAAACCGGGCAGCAGGATACTTCCTTGCTGCCCCCTTGAAGCCTCCTTGAAGACCCTGCTGCCGCCGCCCCCTTGAAGCCCCCTGCCGCCCCCTTAAATCTCACCTCGGACCCGACCGCTCGCTCTCTAGAAATGGGCAGGCGGCAGGGGGATGTCCTCCCGCCCCCTTCCCTGCCAGGCTGCAAAAGTCTTTAGGAAGCCTTCTGCGAGCCTCTAGGGAGTTAGTGGGGAGAGCGGGCTTAGCCCGCTCTCCCCGCACATGAGCAGCAGTCTGCTCTGGGAGGCCACAGCGGCCACTCACATGACTGCTGGCTCTGTCACGGAACAGGCTGGGGCTGGGGAGCAGGGGCCACACAGCCCCGGAAGCTCCAGCATGCCCTGTGCAAGCATACCCTCTCCGCAGGGCATGCTGGAGAGACCTCCAAGCCGGGAGGCTGCTTTTGAGCCCCCGAGCCAGGGGTTTACTCATGAGTTGCCACAGCACGGAGCCGCACCACAGCACCACAGCAACACATGAGTTAAAAAACGGGGTTTGCAGAGATCTCGGTCCGCGAACCTGGTTTAAGGGCAGGGCACTGTAGTGGGTTACCTGCTTAGGAACCACCAGGCTCGCAGCCGAGCCCGGTGGTTCACACAATGGGAGAAAATCAGGCTAGCTTCCGCTAGCCCGATCTTCTCCCATCGTGTGAATAGCCTCAGTCTGTTTCATCCAAGACTGCCTGGAGTTCAGAGGCTACCACCTTCTCAATCACCTTTGCCAACCACAGGAGACTGGACACAGACCTATAACTGCCCAGCTCTGATGGATCCAGTGTCGGCTTTAAAAGAGGTCTAATAATTGCCTCATTGTTTAAAGGATCCTACCTTCCGTCAGAGAAGCATTTATGTTCTCAACCAGGCCTTCACAATCTCTCTGCTTGATAATATAAGCCATGTCAGACAACGGTCAAGAGAAAATGTGGTAGGATGCACAGTTCCAAGCAGCTTGTTCACGTCCTCAGTAGGGATGTGCACGAACCTGTTCAGAGGCCCTTTTACGGGTCTCCAAACAGGTTCAAACAACCGGCAGTTTGGCTGCTTTGAATGGGGCGGGGATAGGCTTAAGGGCGGGGGGGATTCTCTTATCGCTCCTGCCGCATTTTCCCCACCGGTACTACACTTCAAACGGGTCCAGCAGGGCAGCAGCATACATCCCTGCCACTCGTTTGACAGGAAATACCCATTGCACATGTCAGGTGCAGGCATGATGCACTCACTCACACGCATGTTGGGCATCCATGCAACATGCACACATCTGCGCCCAATGTGTGCATGCGCATTGGGTACTTCCTGTCACTTCTAGTCCAACGAGGCAATGGAGCAGCAGGGAGGTGTGCTGCCGCCCTGCCAGACTCTTTTGAAGTGTAGGCCAGCAAGGAAAATGCAGAGGGAGGAGTAAGAGCACCCTCCCCCACCCTTAAAGGTATCCCCCCTCCTTTGAGCTGCTCCCTCCAGTTCCATGCACATCCCTACTACTCAGGAGTCACAAAATGAAAGTGATCTAATATAACTGTACAAGAGGGGTTACTGGATACCCCCACTAAAGACTCTGCACCCACAATGGAATCTATGTCAGCTTCAAATACAAGGAGATTTTGTCCAAAAAACCTCATTAAAAGCTTCACAGTGGCTAACTGATGGTTCCATAGCCAAAGCGGAATGGGCCTGTGTAAGTTCTCTCACCAGAGCATAGGTCTTCAATTGTGCTCTGTGCTGTAATCTGTCAGATTCAAACCAACTTTTCCACTTGTACTCTAGTCATCTACCTAGCTGCTTTGGCTCCCAAAGTTCTTCATATACTATGGAGCTAATTTAGAAGCATGTTGGAGAGGACACTTAGGAACAATCAAGTCTATCACCCTAGTGAGCTCATGATTCCAGTTTTCCACCAGGGTGTCAACCAGATCACCGTCAGAGCCAACAATAAAACCTTTCAAAGTTTCTTGGAATTTGACAGGATCCCATAGCCTCCTTGGGCAGACCATCCCAATAGGCCCTTCACACCTGCTGAGGTGACTATAGGCTGCAAATTGAAACTTTACCAGGTGGTGGTCCATCCATGACAATGGGGAAATCATTAGGATCCCCACCCATAGAACACCTCCCTGATCAGAGCAAAATACTTAATCAAGCATGTGACTAGCAACATGTGTCAGCACTTGGGAAAGGCCCATAGTTGTCATGGCTGCTATGAACTCCTGAGCTGCTCCGACAGTTCAGTCCCAAAGTGAACATTGAAGTCACCCACCACCATCAAACTTGGTGTCTCCAATGCCAACTCTGCAACCAAATCTGACAACTCAGTTAGGGATTCTGTTGGGCAGCAGGGTGATCAGTAGAGCAACAGAAGTCTCAATCTATCCCTGGTCCCAAGACTCAGCTACACACATTCAATATAGGCAGGTGCTCTGACAGAGATCCTGGTAACGGATATACTGTTCTTATAAACCACAGCTACACCACTCCCCTGCCCACATCCTCTTACTTGCTCCACAACAGAGGATTCTGTAGAGAGAAGCTGGGACCAGACTGGGCCACTAGCCTCTCCCAACCAAGTCTCTGTAATGCACACCAGATTGCCTCCATCATCCACAATCAGATCATGGATAATTTCTGGTTTATTTTGGGCTGACCTGGCATTGCAAAGTAGCAAGGTGAGGTTCTGCAGGTAGTTAGCCCTGCTTCCCAAGAGCTGACAGAGTAGCTGGAAGGAGAAACAGCTATTAAGTTTCTGTTCTACCTTCCCCTGTAATGGCCTGCTCACCTGCCAACACTCTTTCTTCTTCTGCTACCCACACTGAGATAGCTGCCCCCTGCTGAGAAACCACACATACCCCTCCTCTTGATCCCTTAATAAGCTAAGACATGTTTTTCAGCTAAACAACAGAGAGGCAGTCCCAACTCTTTCAAAACAACATTATTGCCCCCAGCTTGCAATCCCACAACCCAGGCCACCAGCTGTGCTTTTGGCCACAGCTGCCTTAAGTAGCCCAAGAAGGGTAGGTGGAGTGAGACAAACAGCCAACCAACTCTTCTAGCAGAAACTCAACAGCTGGATCAAGTTGAGGTTATCAGTAGCAGCAACTTGCTAGAAGCAAGGCAACACAGATACCTGGAACAAGAGAGCAGGAATAGCAAAAGGTCCTTGCAGTAAGGTCTCCTTGCAGGTAAGCCACAGCAGCAAGATAGAACACAGCAAGCTCAAGAGCCTACCCTCTGATTCCCCCATGGCTTTGTCTAGCTGATACTGCTTAAGTAGTCCAAGAAGAAGAGGTGGGATGAGCCAAACAGCCAACCAACTCTTCTGGATAATCCTGAAGTTTATTTATTTATTTATTGTTAAATTTATATACCGCCTTTCATTAAAGCAATCCCAAGGAGGTTTACAGCAAAAAAAAAAAAAAAAAATTTAACACAAGATGGTAAAAAAGACACTATTAAAATATTAAGTAGAGAAGAAATATTAAACAAATCTGATTAAAAAATTTAAAACAAAATCATAAAAGCAGTACAAACTATAAAGAGCAGCAGCAGAGAATCAAATAAATGCCTGGGCAAAAAGCCAAGATTTTACACTTTTTCTAAAAGCTGTGATGGAGACCAAGGAGCGAATAGCCACTTGGGAGAGCATTCCAGAGTCTGGGGACAGCAACAGAGAAGGCCCTGTCCCGCGTGCACAGCAACCGAGCCTCACTCATTGTTGGCACCCAGAGCAGAGTCCCCTCAGATGACCTTGTCAAGCGGGCAGCAACCCTTGGAAGCAGGCAGTCCCTTGGGTATCCTGGGCCCAAACCATTTAGGGCTTTAAAGGTCAAAACCAGCAACTTGAATTGGACCTGGAAACAAACTGGTAGCCAGTGCAACTCTTTCAAAATGGGTGTGATGTGCTTCCACCAGGCAGCTCCAGATAAGACTCTAGCTGCCACATTTTGCACTAGCTGCAGTTTCTGGATGTTCTTCAAGGGCAGTCCCACGTAGAGCGCGTTACAGTAATCCAGCTGTGATGTGACTAAGGCATGGGTAACTGTGGCCAGATCTGCCTTCTCAAGAAAGGGACGCAGCTGGCACACTAGCCGAAGCCATGCAAAGGTACCCCTGGCCACCACCTCCACCTGAGCTTCCAAAAGCAGAGCCGGGTCCAGTAATACCCCCAAGCTGCGTACTTGCTCCTTCAAGGGGAGTGCAACCCCATCCAGAACTGGTAAAATCTCCTCATCCCGATTGGCTCTCCTACTGACCAACATTACCTCCATCTTGTCTGGATTCAATTTCAGTTTATTAGCCCACATCCAAACCATCACGGCCTCCAGCCCCTGATTCAGGACATCCACCGCCTCCCTAGGATCAGGTGATAAGGAGAGATAGAGCTGAGTGTCATCCGCATATTGCTGACAACTCAGTCCCTGGATAACCTCTCCCAGTGGTTTCATGTAGATGTTAAACAGCATGGGGGACAAGACCGAACCCTGCAGGACCCAGCCAATGGCCATGGAGCCGAGCAGTAGTCCCCCAGTACCACCTTCTGGACCCTCCCCCCAAGAAAGGACTGGAACCACTGCAACGCAGTGCCTCCGATTCCCATATTCGAGAGGTGGCCCAGAAGGATACCATGGTCGATGGTATCGAACACCGCCGAGAGGTCCAGCAGAACCAACAGGGACACACTCCCCCTGTCTAGTTCCCGGCTTACAGGAGGGAAAGAACAGAAATGAAATAAGTGAAAATAATGCTTTTATTTTTCTTAATGTAATATTCACTTCCAATGCACAGAAATAGAGCTGTTGTATGGAAATCCTAGGCCATTCCCTATGATAGCTGTCACTGCAAAACTCCAAAAGAAACTTTTAGTTGTGCCATAAGTGTAAATCCCCTTATGAATGGATAGTCAGCTTAGGTCTGAGTTATCTTAGAGAGCGCCTTCTT
Source organism: Hemicordylus capensis (assembly GCF_027244095.1). Classification (NCBI taxonomy): domain Eukaryota; kingdom Metazoa; phylum Chordata; class Lepidosauria; order Squamata; family Cordylidae; genus Hemicordylus; species Hemicordylus capensis. The sequence continues at coordinate 156,131,166 of NC_069657.1, read as the reverse complement.
CTGCATGATCCCCACCACACGTTAAGGTCATCTGAGGAGGTCCATCTCCAGTTTCCACCGGTTCGTCTGGTGGTGACTCAGAGGCGGGCCTTCTCTGTAGCTGCTTCTGGGCTGTGGAATCCACTGCCGGCAGAAATCTGTAATTTGATTTCATTACTGTCTTTCAGGAGAGCCCTTAAAACCTATCTCTTTGGCCTGGCCTTCCAGGGTTTTTAAACTACTGTAAACTGTTTTAAATTGTTTTAAATGGTTGCCCTAGTTTTCCAGAGTTTTTAGCTGTTTGAATGTTTAAATTGGTTTTATTCTGTTTTTATACTTTTGAGTTTAATTGTTAACTGGTTTTAATTGTTTTTATCCTGTTCTTATCTGCCCTGGGCCATTTTGGAAGGGTGGTATATAAATCAAATAAATAATAGTCACATTAAGACAGCTAACACATGCGGTAATCCGAAACAAGTTCCAATTTGTGGGCATTTTGTGTGGATCAGGCCTTAGGTATGGAAGTTACATTTAAATTTCCAGTCAAAGAAAACCCTAGAATATTATTATGGCATAATCCTCTTAGATTCTCAGCTGAAAATATTGGGGTTTGCCTCTGCCAACCCTTCTAGAGGTGTCCCATATATTCAGAAACTATGGAAATATGGTTAGAATTAAAGGTACTTTTCAGTGATATACCTTTCACTGATATACATACTCTGAACCCTGAGTATAATAGAGGATCTTCAAATCTTTCCCCAAAACCTACCTCTTCCAGGAAACCTTTGACAACCCCCGTGGGCCAAACTGGACATGCATAAACCATTTGCTCTATAAATATGTGATTTACCACATTTGCCTACAAAGTGGGTGTGTGAGCTCTACAGTTCTACCAACAGGAGAGTGAGGGAGGAAAGGAAAACCTACCACAACTCCACTTTTCTCACCACACTTGGCTGCTCTGAGCAATTTCCCCCTATCTATACTGGGCCTTTCCTGGGCAAAACTGCTTAAATACAGTGGACAGTGGTTTAGTAAGATGGGAAAGGGAGCAGGTTTCACCCCACTCCCTGCCATGCTCCTTTTGGTATAAAAAGTAGCCCTCCATCACTGCTGCTTTGTAGGTAAATGGGCAAGCATGTTTATCGTAACAAATACACAGTTTCCCCTAATGTCTAGTTTGACCCTTAAACCTTAATCTGAACTAAAATGATGCCCAAGTACATCAATAACTACATCCATTTCTATTCATTGGACTCTGTCTGGCCTTTTCAATTCCCCACTTCCTGTCCTCTCAATCCTGCACTTCATGATTGAGAGGGATTGAGGTCATTCACACAACCGAAAACTAGGTAGGACCATTTGACCTCCTTCCTTGGTCAAATGGGGGGGTATGAATTCTCCCCTCCCACCTTGCTTCCACACAATCACTTCTCCCTCCACCTACTTGGTTATTTGCACCCACACAACCAAATATTGGGAGTGCACACACCTCCCAAACCTGGATAGGACACTTATTGGTTTGTGTTTTTTGGTTGTGTGAATGACCTCATTGCCTCTCAGTCTCCCACTTGTTGCCCTGCACCTCTCCTCCTCCCTTTTGCTGACTTCACTGTCTAAACATAGAACGAATGTATGATTCTTGGCATAGAGGCCAGGCTTTTCTTCTTCTTTTTCCAGTTTATACAGTGCCATACTGTACATAGTCACGATATAAATATAAAGATTAGATTAGGCCTGCTCAATTTAGGCCCCCCAGCTGTTTTTGGACTACAACTCCTAGATGAAGGTGGGGGGACCAATATATGGTCCTTTGACTGCATAACCCAGCTGGCAAACATAAGCTCTTCTCCCAGTAGATATGTATTTAAACAACTGTCTTCTCTTTATACCATGTTAAAGGAATTAAAATGCTTAAAATCTTAGAAATGCTCACAATAAGAAATAGTGAGTGAAACAGACACATTTTCTGGAAAGGCAGACAGATGGGAGTTGTTGGTCCAGCAGCAAATAGGGGAATGTGTTCTTTTCTCTCTCTTCTCAGATGCGGAAAAGTTCTAAAGTTCAAGCTTAATTTAAGCACATGACATTTTCTCCTGGTGGTAATAGGACGAGTTCTTAAATGCTGGTTCCACAAGAGCGTTCTCTCCATTCCATAACAATCTGCAGAGAAGTATCCTGCTAAACATCTCATCATCTATTTTGACAAGGAACATTTTCCCTGAATCATAAAGGTCTAAATAATAATTTTGTGAATGGCTGGACTTATTGAATCGCCTGCACTACTATAATATATTCCTTCCTCTGACAGACAGGCATGTTTTTCTGAAGACTTATTCTAAAATGAAAGTCTCATATAAAATGTATTGCGGATCATTTATATCATCTCTATCTCTTTTTATAATCCATTCAGTTTTTATTCGTTGAAGTAATCTCCTCCTGAACCTAAGTACTGCAAGGCAGAGATTAAAATACTGTGAATATGAAACAGGGTTCTTAAATGATTGTCTGTATCTTCATACTTTACCACAACCACTTAGAGGAATCAGCATTGCTGAGAAATGAAATGAGTTTAAGCTGATTTAAGGATATAAGAACATAAGAACAGCTCTGCCAACTCAGGCCCAAGGCCTATCTAGTCCAGCATCCTATTTCCCACAGTGGCCCACCAGATGCCTCTGGGAAGCCCACAGGCAAGAGCGGATAACATGTCCTCTCTCCTACTGTTGCTCCCCTGCAACTCCCCTGCAACTGGTATTAAGAGCCATCTTGCTTCTTAGGCTGGAGGTGGCCTATAACCCTCAGATTAGTCACCACAGATAGACTTGTCCTCCATGAACAAATCTAAACCCTTCTTAAAGCCCAATAGGCTGGTGGCTGTCTCCACATCTTGTGGCAGAGAATTCCATAGGTTAATTATGAATTGTGTGATAAAGTACTTCCTCTTGTTGGTCATAAATTTCATGGCAGTTGCATGGGATGACCCCGGGTTCTAGTGTTATGCGAGAGGGAGAAAAAAATTCTCCCTCTCCACACCATGCATAATTTTAGACCACCGTGCCAGGAGCGAGGTGCATTGAGGTATTCCCCCTCAGCCGGGTACTCTAGCCCCCCACTTCTGTGTGTGCTTGGGCGGAAGGCAGCCCAAGCATACACACAACCAGGGGCCCAGGGAGAAGGGTGCACTTGCAGCTTTATGCCCTTCTGCTTGGGGAAAAGCCTTGGGCTATCCAGTGGGGCAGCACCAGAATGGACCATCTTCCTGGTGCTTCATACAAGCAGCCCTACCCTGGCAGGACTGCGCAAGCCCGCATAGGCCTACTTGTGTAAACAGCCTTATTGTATAACTCAGACCTTGAATTATGTTCATTGTAATGCTACTATTGTTCATCTTTTCATCTGTCAGTCTCCATCCCTAGATGGATCTCCACAGTTCTCTGAGTAAAAAAAAGAAGGGAGGTGGCTGGACCAGCTGTGCTTCCCATACCAAATAGCAAGGCATGGCAGATATAGAAAGATATGTTTCAAACAGGGCTGGCTTGAATTTTGTTTCCGTTGAGGTGATAGGTAAACATGTGACTGGGCCGTTCCATTTCAGATTGCAGGTAAGCTCTCACATGATGAAATGTTCCCAGAGGGCGGGGAGAGATATTCTTGCACATAGAAAACATCAATATCAGATAAAAGTGTCTAATTTTCTTTGTGGAGAAATGTCTGTGTGTGGAGAAGCATAAGTTCCCATGGGCACTCTGAAATATAGTTTAGCCCTCACAGGCTTTCTATCTCAGTGAGCTATTTGTCAGCCTGAAGCAACATAGTAGCCGATCTTGTGTTAGGTTCACCCTGTTTCAAGAGTACCAACATGTTCATTGTGTGCAAAAGGCAAGTATCAATGCTAGGCAACCTCATCACATGTGACTATATTCCTATGACTTGCCTATTGTATGCTAATTCTAAACTGATAGACAAAACACAAAGCCCGGCTGCTCTGAAATAAACCCAAAATAGGGCTGTACAAATAAACCGCTAAATTGGAACCATACAGAATACTCCGCTGAAATAATGAATACCCTGGGTTTTGAGATCAGGTTGAGATAATGCATCATATGAAATTGAAAACAAATGTGTTAAGCCATTGCTATACTACACAGTGAAAATAAGCCTTGTTACTGCGACATTGTTCAGATACTTGCTTTCTTATTCAGACGGATGCAGACTTAAGAAACAAAATAAGTCATAGCTCACCAATCTGGGCTTCATTTTCACTGGAATAAGGCGGGATAAGAGAAATGAAAACATATACCTTTGAATTTATGGAGCAATACATAGCCAGGATAGTGGAATAAGCATCAGCAGAGAACATAAAGTGATCATGAAACAGTTTCACCAAAATGGCTGAAATCTTGCTTCCTTGACAAATCCGTTGAGACATTTACATTCCATTGTACTTTACAAAGCTAAGGTTATTCCGAACAAAGGGAAAAGAGATCATTAAGAGATTAAAAACAAAAGAACTTTTTAGCTGCACACATTACATGTCTTTCAGTGATGCTATTAGGGAAATTAATGAAACCCATTTTCTTTACTCTGGGGCGCTGAAGAAGTCATTAGATCCGAATGAATACATAACACTGCATCAATCTAATTTGAAGAGAGGGAATCGGCAAGCCAGATGCAGCTTCAGAGGGATTCACCTTAATGGCAGCAATGCAAGTTTCATAAATTACAGTAGAAGGCAAATTACAAACACCACAAAAAGACAATGATTCAGCACAGTGCAAACATAACAATTAAGTGTGTCTATATTCAGCATCACCTTGACAATTAAGACCACACACTGCTAATCTCTAGATTTGTCTCCTTTTATTTATTGTATGTTTTCATCTAAACAAGGCCTTTGAAGTGGCTGTTCTTTAAATACTCCTGTATTTGTTAATGGCTTTGAAATTTGAGCAGAGAGAGAGGATACAAAAGATGCAATTTGGAGAGGTATAGAAAATAGAAGTTTTTTGTTACAAGGGGTTAGAAAGTACTGTGTCTACTTTCAAAAAAGCTACTTAAAACCTCTGAATACTCTAGTTTGGATCTAAAGGTGCCTTTCCATGCGTGGAAAGTGTTTTCAGCTCAGAGAAAGGTCTATTTTACACATTGCATTAGGTATGTGCAAGAACCTTGATTTCTGCACTGGTTCTAGGGGTGTGCAATTCAGATTTTCTGTGTTTCAGTTTGTAACCAAATCGAAACAGCCCTGATTTGATTTGGATCCGAATCTAACCCATCTGAATCACCCCAGATTTGATTCAGATCCAAATCGCGGCAGATTAGATTTGAATCGATTCAGGTTTCGGATCTGTCCTATTAATTCCCCCCGATTCCCAGCTTTCATTTAAAAAAAAAAAAAGCCAAGCTCTAGCCCTTATAGAAGTGGAGTTATGGAGCAAAATGTGTGGTCACTATTTTTCAAGTGTTCAGATTCTTTGGTTCATATTCTTTCGCTCAATGAATCCTTATGAGGATTCATTACACACCTTCATTTCTTCAATTCATTTTGACTGTCTTTTCGACAGTGCCAACTGTCACCTGCCATGTGCCAAATACACCCTACTCCCACCCACAAGGCAGTGGGGTACTACTCAGTTTAGGTTAAGTGCCTAACAGGTAGAGACTACTACCCAAATTGCAGAGGAATTGGGCAAGGGGCTGATTTTTGGTGAATTGTTGAAGTTTACGCATCTTTATGGTTTTCCCCTAAAAGGTATAATGGAGGTTTCAGCAGCCCCATAAGTGCACTTGGGGGGTGCTGGGGTGGCCCAGAGTGTGTGGTTGTGTAGTGCACATAGGGTGCCAGCCACTCCCATGGGTTGCTAACCCATGGGGTACAGGGTTCTGTTGTTTCTGAGGTGATCTGAGTGTAGATTCTATGGTAGCAAATGAGCGTGGATTCATGGTTTGTATTGAAAATCTCATTTGCTAGCAGAGAATCTACACTCAGAACACCTCGGAAACAACAGAACCCTGAACCCCATGGGTTAGAAACCCATGGGGGTGACTGGCACCCTCTGTTCACTACACCACCACTCACTCTGGGCCACCCCTGCACCCCCCAAGTGCAGTTATGGGGCTGCTGAAACCTGCATGATTCCCTATGGAGAAAAATCTTAAAGATGCGTAAACTTCAACAAATCACCAAAAATCAGCCTTCTGCCCAAATCCTTTGAAAAAATTATGGTAGCTTCCTTGTCCCCCTTGGGCACTATCACCAACCTCACACCACTCTAGACCACCTCTTTCCCCCTGCCGTGAAGCAATACACCTCCATTATACCTCCATTATGGGAAAAACCTTAAAGACGCATAAACTTCAACAATTCACTAAAAATCAGCCCTTTGCCCAATCCCTCTGAAATTTGGGTGGTAGTTTCCACTAATTAGGCACTACCACCTCACCCCACTCTTCCACCCCAGATCTCGCTTTATGCCCCAAACCTTCAACAATTCACCAAAAATCAGCCCTTTGCCCAGTTCCTCTGCAATATAGGTGGTAGCCTCTACCCATTAGGCACTTAACTTAAACTGAGTAGTACCCCACTGCCTTGTGGGTGAGAGTGGGGTATAGTTGGCACATGGCAGCTGACAGTTGGTGCTGTCGAAAGGACAGTCAAAATGAACAGAAGACTGGAAGGTATGTAATGAATCCTCATAGGGATTCATTGAGTGAAAGTTATTATACACCAAAGAATCCAAACACTTGAAAAATAGTGATTTTTGTTCCTTAACTCCACTTCTATAAGGGCTAGAGCTTAGATTTAAAAAAAAAATGAAAGCTGGGAATCTGGGGGAATTAATAGGACAGATCCAAAACCTGAATCGATTCGAATTGAATCAGCTGCTAATCGATTTGTACCCGAATCTAGCCAATGGACCACAGGGGTGATTCGTTTTGACTCCGAATCACCCAAATCAGCTAGATTCGGGTTCAAATCGATTTGTATCCGAATCAATTTGCACATCCCTAACTGGTTCGAATACGAACTGGTCCATGTTGCTGCTGAACCAGTTCGGGTGTGAGTCGGGGCTGGGGGGAGTGGCAAGCAGCACCTTTAAAAGTGGGTATAGCAGGTCCTACCTGTGTGATTGCTGCTCCATGCAGGAAGTGCATTTTTAACCCATTATTTTAGTTCTTCCTCGGGCAGTGCCAGGAGGAGCCCCCTAGGAATCAGATTGGCTGGAGCAGCATGAATAGCAGCTATTCCAGCCAGTAAGCCCAAAACAATAAATTGCCGGCAGTGGAGGAGGGTCTGGAAGAAGCTCCATGCTCCAAAGGTTTCCCTGGCTGCTGGTAAGTCTGATCATTTATTAGTGTGTGTTTTTGGGGTGGTGGGTCACTGCCCTTCTTGCCCTTACTGACCAGCCACCACTGCTAGTACAGCACTTTTAGAGATCTTGGGCACACTTTTGTACTTCAGGGTTCTTTGGACTGTCTGTTTCTTCTTTAGGGCAACATTTGTTGCCCTTTCAAAGCCTTTCCCCCAAAGATCAAATTGATACTAAATGATGGGGGTGGGTGGGTACTAAAACAAATTAATGTGATGATGTAAAATATTAAAATATATGAATCTGCCTTATATTGAGGCAGACCTCTCATCTGTGCAGCCCTGTCCTGTTTGCACGAACCTCAGATACATATTTATGGGTGTTAAGGAGTACTTCTGGGGGAAGGTGAGACTGGCAAATGTCAATCACCTAACTTTGATTATTATAATGCCTTTTTTTGTTAGTCTTCTTTCATCCCATTTAAAACCAAACATGCCCTTATTCCATAGCTTGTCTCATTTTCTTGCCCATAAATATGACCACATTTCCCCCCACAAGTATTCCTTTTGCTTTCTAATTTTAAACTCTATCTGTTTTTAAATGCTTATTCTCTATTGCTCTTTTATACTCCTCTTGGAGCTCTCTGTTCCTTGAAAACTAATCCCTTAGCTAGACCAAAGATCATACTTGCTGTCTCCTGCCTTCATCCCATTTATTTCACAGTACCTTATCTCTGGAATTCATGAGATTCAAACATGCCTGTGATTCAGTCCCTCCTATTCTTTAAAAGCACCTCAAGGCATATTTTTTCTTCCCTAGTTTTCTGTAATTTAAGTTTAGCACCGCTCTTCCTCCATTGCCCTCCCTCAAATCCTTTTCCTTCTGTGTCTTTGTAGGGATATGCACAAAACCGGCTGGAGTGGTTCAGTTCAAGTTCGAAAAGGGCTCAAGCTGGGTGCCTAGGCTTGAGTGCTGGTTTGCCTAAGCCAACCCATGGTTCGGCTCAAACCAGAACCATGCTCAAGCTGCTTCTAAATGGCTCACAATAGGGAATGATGGGGTGCTGAGCTGCCCTATTATTCCCCATAGGTTGCACCTATGGGCACCAAAATGGGTTGGATGGTAGGGAGCCATGGGTGCTACCTACCATCCAACCCACGCACCCCCAAGCAATTGGGCACTCAGGTGATTTTGAGGATTTTTTTTTTAAGTTTGGAGCTCTCTTGTATCTTCGGCCATAGGGAATAATGGGGATGCCTAGTGGCCCCATTATTCCCTGTGGGTAGCACCTAGTCACCCCAAAGTGGGTCAGGGATAGGGTGCCATGGGTGCCAAGCTACCACCCAACCCACAAGGCAGTGGGGCACTCTGGTGATTTTGGGTCCCCCCCCCCCGTTTCTTTGGTATGTTATAACTTTTTCTCATAATGAAACCCTATGAAGAACTCATGTAACGTCAAATAATCTAAAGATAGTCTGGGTTCTTGCTTGCTAGAGTTTAGCAACCTTCCCCTTCCTCCACATTATTGCATTAGTTTAAAACTAACTAAACTAATTAACTAATTAAACATTAAACTAATTGCATTAGTTTAGCAACCTTCCTCTTCTTCCATTGCTCCCCAATAATTTCCCTTTTGTGTCTGACTATTTGTAGGGATGTTCACAAAACAGGCTGGAGCAGTTCAATTTGAGTTCAAACTGGGCTCAAGCTGAGTGCCCCAGCTCGAGTACTCATTTGCCCAGGCCTCCCATCCTGCTGGACTGGGAGGTGGGGGGAGAACCGACCCACACTGCTGCTGGGCTTGGACTGTGCACTCAAAATAGGCACACCTGCACCCTCCTCCTGGTTCCTGAGCTTCCTCTGCTCCTCTTCTCTACCTTGCTCAACCAGAAGGTCCCTCCCCCAGGGCAGCTCGTCTGTGTGGACAGCACTGCCTTTCAATGTCAGGTCACAAAAACAAGCCAAGACCTGCTCCTCTTGGTCACCCAACTTCTTGATGAGCCTCTCCACTACCCCAGTCCTCAGTCGGCCTGACAGGGTTCTACTGTCCTTAATGGCTATCGAAGTCTGAAGCTCACCCAGCAACTTCTCAAGGAGGAGCATGGCAGGCAGGGCCTGGCTCAGAGTCATGGCCTTGGCACATAAGCTCTTCATTGCAGAATCAGCAAGCTCATTCAACACAACTCAATGCAAGTTCCCCCCTGCCCCCTATCCCCACCAGCAACAGGGGCACACCTGGCCGCTACTCAGGTCCAAGTTTTGTTCAGGACACAGCAAGTGTCAGACATCTCCCTGATCTCCCCCTGGGACTTTTAACTAAAAAACAAACAAACCTAGAACCCACCCAAATCTACACTGACTGCCCACCTAACATACTACAACTACAGTACATCTACAAAACAGCACACTACACACCTGTAAAAAAGCAAGGGAAAATCAGCAACAGCAACAACAGCACCCTCCCCACAAACCAGGAAGGCCCTGTTTAAATCCCAAATCTATGGGATGAAAAGGGTTAAGTAAATTTTTCTCTTTACCCTCCATTGTCCAGAAGACAAGCTGAAAAGGACAGAAGGCCATCCAGTGGCTGCTGGGCCAAGCAGCAGAGGAGCAAAGCAGCACCCACTTGGTCACAGGAGGGCAAATGCCGGGGGTTGGGTGGGTCAGGAAACCCAGTTAACTGAGAAGTAAATTAAATAAATGTTGGCCAGAGGCTGGCTGGGCACACACTCAGAATAGCAGCCAGGCAGGCTGGCCACCCAGCCCTGGGGGCAGGGGGAGAAAAAAATCCCATTAGGGGAAAAAATTTCCAGGAAAAACTAAGGCAGTAAATCCAAAGGCAACGTGTAGGCAGGCACAGCAAGTCTCTGCAAAGAGCAGAGACTCCAACATAGCAACAGCTCAGGTCAGCAGCAAAGCAGCCGCTGCTGCCAGCTGTCTCCCAGCAGAAGCTCCAGGAAGAGTAGCTTTGCAAGGCCAGAGGGTGGCCTTTAAATACAATTTGAATCCCTCTCCTTTGCTGCACCCCTTGGCCCTTCCCCCTGGCCAATGGGTGACAGTTGCTGCTGAGTGGCACAATTGGAAAACCAACCAAAGGGTAAGACACATCAGGCCAGTCAGGGCAGTGGTATCTCTGCCAATCTCTGAAAGTGACACAGTGTGTCACAACACGGCCACCACCACTTGCCCTGAGCTTTCAAGCTACCTTTGAGCCGGCTCAGATCAAGCCGGGCTTGGCTTGAACTCGGATCTGCCCTATTTTTTTCAATGCCCAGTTCAGCTCAAGCCTTTGAGCTAAATCAGCTCAACCTCGAGCTAGCTCGCACAACTCTTTCTGTTTGCAAGCAGAGACTTACATGGTTAATTTCATGTGCACAGTACTCTGTTATGCTTAATTTTTTTTAAAAAAGATATTAATATTACTCCTATACTCTATGTAGTGTGGAATCTAGTTTCAAAGCCTGCTATAAGCTCATAACTAAAGAATTTATCTGCCTTGTGAGTGATTAAGGGGGTTAGATAATTCATGTGATTCAGACATACTTGTGTTTTCAGATCTCTTCTATTATTTTTGTCTTCAGATCTCTCCCATAAAGTGTGATACAGAAACTATAGCAAGTAAATGACATGACTTCATTTGTGTAGAAGATGCAAAAATATTTGATTCTATCAGTTTTCCTGTCAACAAAAAGCTCATTTTGTCACTGGGACAGTCTACTGATGAGTTGAACCTGCTGATCATCCAGACATATTGGCAACATCAATACCTGCACTGACAGAGAACTGGGTGTTGGTTAACTTAGGTGGAGAGTGATTTCACCTGCTGAAAATGTATGTGAGATCACAGATCTCATATATCGCTCTTAATAAGCACCAGTGCAATGATTGTGATTGATATCCTCTAACAAACAGCAGCATTGAAGAATAAAAACCTGAGTTACCAGGCCCTTTGGAGACAGATATGATTTCACCAACAATCCCCATCAATTCCCCATTAAGATTTAGTGTGACAGCTGACTGACTCTCTACAATAAACACTCTTGGGTATGGTATTTGTTATATCTTCCCAAGAAAATACTATATTTTGTAGTGTAGTAACTGTCACTCTACTAAATTTAATGAAAATAAAAAAATATAGAAGAGACTTACAAGCTGGTGGCTTTGTTGCCATGCCTGTTGCTGCTGCTATAAGAGAGGATTTGGGTCCCCCTTCTCTTTAAAATCAACAAAACCACCATGCTGTAAAACATAATTTATTCTTTGCCTAGCAGGAAGTTTTATGCCATTTAATAAATATTAGGAAAAGTAGAAATAAGAATAGGTGGTCTAGCATCTCTTCATCTTTATTTGGTCATCCATCCTTCAATTCATCTTTATTCAATCCATCTGTCATGCAGAAAGAATGGAAAGTTTGAGATGATGTTTCAGAACTTATGAGAGAAATGTAAGAGTGGAATGCAAAGAGAAACCTGAGTGTTTTGGACTTAAGATGTTAAAGTTGATCATTGCTCTGACAGAGGCTCTAGATTAGGTTGTCATATCCCAGTGGAGGTGTGGGTAACCCACTTTAGGGCCTTGTATAGGGCATCTGATTTTGATGAAATGTCCTTATTGTCTCATCTGGAACCTCTCTCAATCTGGCCCCCAGTTTCCATCAAGGAGGTCACTAATTTAATGACCCAGTTTCAATTGGGTAAGGCCCCGGGTTTAGATCAGATCCCATCTGAACTGTTAAAATTGAATATTGAATGGTGGGCACCTGTATTTGCAAGTCTTTTTACTCATATTGATCGATCCACCTGGACCACCAAGGAGTGGGGAACAGCCATGACTGTTCCTATTTATAAGAAAGGCCAATGCTCTGACCCTTCTATTACTGACCAATCAGTTTGTTGAGCATCATCAACCAATTATATTCTAGACTCCTATATGGTAAACTTATGGATTGGTTGGAACAAGAGAAAATACATAGGGATGAACAGGCAAGGTTCAGGACTCATCAGTCAACTCTTGATCAGGCTCTGGTAAAAAAAACCCCATGGCTGAAAAGTATTCACCTTTGTATTCAGTCTTTATTAATGTCAAGGTAGCATTCGATTCCATTCCTAGGGAGCGTTAGTGGAGTAAACTTGAGAACTCCACTATTGATCTTTGGTTGCTTCTTCTTATTCAGATGATGCATGAGAACACCTCATTGAGAGTGAGTTGTAGAGCTCAAGGACACTTGAGTGAGTCTGTACCTACACAGAAGGGAGTCAAGTAGGGATGCATTTTGGCCCCAGTCCTTTTCAGATTTTATATAAACTCCCTTATTGTATGTAATATGGATAACCCTGATTTCCATCATTCCAAACTAGCCCGTAAACCTATTTTGATACTACTTTATGCTGATGATGTGATTATTTTATCTAGAACACTCGTCAGTATGGGAAGAGCTTTACGCAGGCTAGCCCAATATTGTGAAGAGGAACATCTATCCACAAATGCTCAAAAGTCTAAGATTATGGTCTTAGACACAATTTGTTTCTAGGCTGCTTGTGAGGACAAATCTCTTGTTCCACAGTGACTGTGCAGCATGTCAGCCACTGAGTTACAAATCACAAAGTCCCCATTCTGATTCTCACCTCTGCCATGAATTCACTTGGTGGCCATAGGTAAGTCACTCCCTGTCAGCCTCAGCTCTTTGCCATATGGGAATAATAATAATCACAGAGTTGTTGTAAGAATTACAAGAGGGAAATATACATGAAGTACTTTGATTCCATTCAGTGTTGCTTGCTACTCAGAATTCTGAATATGACTCAAACCAAATTCAGCACTTTTATGTTTCATTGATTTCAGTGAAGGAGGGTGTTAAGCCTGTGGTCATATCTAGGGGTGTTCACGAATGGTTTATTGCAAACTGGTTCACCTTGAACTGGGCCTGGTTCAGAGGTTCGATCATGGACTGAATCAGGAGTGGTTCAGTCCGTGACCAAACCCAACCAGGCCTGGTTTGGGCAAACCAGTTCTACTATGGTAAGCGGTGGCCAGGTGGGGGTGGCAAGAGAGGTAATGAGTCCTTTCCTGGCTGGTGTGGCTGCCAGTGCTGCTGCTCACCCTCCTGGTATGGACCCAAGTGCACTCCATCGTCCTTTACCAAGCCACTGCCAAGCTGGTGGCTTTTTAAAGGAGGGAGGAGAATGCTTGGGGCTGCACCAGGAGTGTGAGGAGTGGTTCTGGCAGCGGCACTGGCCAGGGTATGATTTCTCTTGCTGCCTCTGCCCAACTGCCCCTTACATTTGAAAGAGTCCCCCAGCCCTGTATTTGAAAAGGGGAATCCTCACCAGATTTCCTTTTAAAAGCATATTGGCCCCCGAACCACTGAACTGGTTTGGTCAAATGGACTGGACTGACTAATTGGTTCAACTGAACCAGTTCAGAGCAATGCGGTTCAGTTAGAATTGATTCAAATTTGAACAGAGCCACCTTTTTTTTGTTCCGTGCACACCCCTAGTCAGATCTGGCCCAATGAAATATATGAAACACAAGAGTGCTTTGTACTGGCTGGCTCATGCCTTTTACATTCAGTTTCCACTTTGGCTCTCTTATGCAGTATCCAGTTGCCAAAAATCTTCAGTTTACAAAAAAAATCCTATCTTGGAGATTTCAGAAGTTGGTAGCATGATTTTCGGTGTCCTAAATACCAAATATTGCAATGTCATCATTTCCCTTTGTAGCGAATAGCAGATTTAAGCCCAGCCTTTGTCTCAAGGCAAGTCCATGTGGGCAAAATAAAAATGCTGATTCATTCCCTCTATGTTTGCTCAACGAAGGCTATTCCTTTAAAACATAATCGTTTCCTGGTAATCGCTGCCACCACACCCACTTTTAACAGAGTTTAATCACTCCCTGATGTGGATGAAATTCCAGTGAAAACTCTCCTTCATTTACAAATGGAAAAATACAGAAAACCTTCCACATGCAGTCTACACATGAAGCGCAAACTTGGTAGGTTGCTGAACAATTAACACTGAAGCATGTTTAAACCAGAGTAAAAACCTTTCCCCCGAGTTAAACATCCACTCAGAGGCAGGTGAAATATAAAGAACAAAAACAGAAAAACTTTTTTCAAAATACTACAGACTGCTTCAGTCTGAGGTTCTCTCAGCTTTGAGTTACAGGTAAAAAGAAATACTGAGTACTTTACAAGATTACTTCCAAAGAACACCTCAGCTGGTATTTGGAGTGGCACACTTTAAAAATCATGGTTACCTAGTTGCAAGGATAATTTTAAAAAGCAGCCCCAGTTGCAAGAACCTTTAAAAGCTCCTTTACACGGTACCATTACTTCTACAGAGCCCTGGTTGGATAAAAATGGCCCAGGCTAGGGTTTCTTAAAAGGCTACGTTACAAATAAAACACAATAGACTAGTTGTAAGGATTTACATAGCACTAAAATAAAGTAATCTAATGCATGCTAACACACAGTTCCCTGGCTAAGCCTTTCTGAAGCAAAAAAACCTTGGCTTCCTTCCATTTTGAACTCACCCCAAACTCGAAGAGAGAATTCAAGCTTCCTCCAATACTGTCTCCCAAGAATCTGCAGATGTCCTTCCATGGGAGGATTCTTCAGGCTAGCTTTTGACCATGAGGCAGTAAACTGCATTGCTCCTCACTAAGCCTTCCACCCATCTTCTCTCCTTCCCTCCTAGCTCCTTCTAAGACCCCCTTCACTTCCTGCCACCAGGCCCTCTAAGTCCCGGTCACCATCTGCTGAGTGGCTGATCCCCAGAGGTCACTGAAAGACAAGACAGGCTTCACTTCCGGTTCACTCTTTAGGGTAGGGGAGGGCTGATCACCACACCCTCCTTTATCATTATTATTTAACACTGCCGTCTAGGGATGTGTGAGCTGGCTTGCATGGAGCCAGGCTCGACATTGAGCCAGCCCTGTTTGGGGGGACCTGTCCTTTGGGAAGCTGGCAGGGGAGTTGGAGGAGCCCCCACCACCACCAATGTTGTCACTGCTGCAGCCACTGTCACCACCGCCTCTGCCATCCCTGTTGTCCCCACGAGCATGAAACTAAAGGTAAATATTTGCTGACTCCCTTCTTGGTCTAGGGAATCCCCCTTTACTTGTAAAGGGGAATCCTAGCCAGATCCTATAACCCAAGCCAACCCGCAAGCTGGCTCATCCAGCTTGATGACCAAACCAGAATGGACCCGGTTTGGCCAAGCCTGAGCCCGAACCAAGCCAGCCAAATGACCATCTCATACACCCCTACTGCCATACACCTACCCTTTATTGTAATGGGTTAGTGAATAGCAGAATGTGGCCACCCACCGGCCTTGTGCCAGGAGTGATATTTTGCCTCACCCTAGGCTGACAAGGCACAAGACAGCTGTCATTGGTTGGTCCCGAGTGGGGGGAGGATTGGTTATTACAGCAAGTCCACCCCGTCCTGGGATCACTCTTTTCCCGTTGGACTCCGAGGAAGAGAGCTCTCTTGAAAGCTCTGGAGCAGGTGCTTAGAGAGTGTTGTTGTTTTTAAAAAGTATTTTAATTGGTTTTAAATGGTTTTAATCATTTTTGAATTGTTTTTATATCGTTTTTAGCATTGTGTTTGAATTGTGGGTTTTATGTCTTAAAAAAAAGTTGTACATCACCCAGAGCCTCTGGATGGGGTGGTTTAGAAATGGAATGGAATGGAATGGAATGAATGAATGAATGAATGAATGAATGAATGAATAAATGAATAAATAAATAAATAAATAAATAGAGAGGGGAGGCAGAATGTTTGAGGGCTTGCATGAAGGCCACGGTGGCTATGATCATCCTTGCCATGGCAGTGGAGCAAACTCTGGAAGAGTGGCAGAGGCCGCTTGGAGAGCAGGAGTGGCAGAAGCCACTACGAGAGCAGGGAGTAGGGTTGCAAGCAGGTAGGGGGAGATAGTTGAGTTGCACTGCTGAGCGGTGGCCATCCTGGGAGCAGCTGCTGCACTCGGAAAAGGAGGACAGTGAGCCCTAGCGAGCAGGGAGCATGACCATCTGGGGCCTATAGAGGCAGTCAGCGCACACATCTGAGCTGCAGCCTAACATGCGTTGTTTCGCTCCCCTGGGCTCTGATATGGGCAGGGGAAGTTTGTTCACAGCTTGCTTGCTAGGATGATCGTCTTCAAATTGGTGTTAGGGGGGTTGTAGGGTGGCCACATACAGGCTAACTCCCTCCCTCGCATGATGAATCCCAGGGCCTTGTCCCCCCCCCCGCATTGCATCACAGGACTTGGGTGTCCCCATCTATCTAGGGAGCATGCCTTCTATTCCCCCCTCCCCATTATTTTTTGTTGGGATCTCTTTCCTTTTTCTTTATAGCTTCCATAGCACTTTGATTCTCCTGCTGTTTACTTATGTTGTTGCTGCTGTTCCTGGTGGCAGAGCATCCTCCACTGAGAACCCCCTCTGCTGAGAAGGTTTGATAAGGGGTTTGTGCTCAGTCAATACTACTAAGCCCACCCCAACCCCAGTCTTTGGTTCTACTATGGTTTGAGGCAACTTTGTGCAGCACACACTCCCTTGCTTGGGGTTGCACTTTAGCATGGGATGGGTGTGTGTGTGCCTGGATTCTTGGGGATGTGGGTTTCCCCTTATGGTACACGCAGGCAAGTGTGGAAGGGTAACACAGCAGCACCCTATGCATTTGAAGGTGCTGGCTCCACTGGGACGTACCCAATGTCACCCCTTCTCCTCAGCATTTGCTCTGTGGTGCTATAGCTTTGCTATATCACCTCCTCCTAGCAACTAAAGAAACAATTTGGAAGAGTGAGTATGTTGATCTTTTCATCTTGTTCTTTAGAGAGCCCAAAGTGAAACCCAAATCAGAATAAGGAGCAGGAGGCCACTAAACGCAAGCCAGTTGAATGTACCTGCAACAATTGGCTAACTGGGTTTAATATTTACATGCACTTTCATAGATTTTGCAGGAACATCTTGGGCCCAGTACAATGAGAATTTTAGGATGAGTTCAGCATTGGACCCCTCTCTCCCATGGGACACCCCACTGTGGGAACTTTGCTGGCTGATCATGTCCCCTTCCTGTCCTGTCCAAGGCGATAGGGCGGACAGTGGGCATTTGCTGTTGCGGCCTGAGGTGTCTGGTGGGTCTGCTAGCGCAGGCCAACAGTGGGTTCAACCCCATCTGGTCTGCTGGGAGTTTAACAGTTGGGGCCACTGCTCTCGAAACCTGTGCAGATTCCAACAGGCCTGCGGCGTGTATGGGGGGAAACATCCCAGTTCAGCATGCAGCCAGATAAGCCATGGGGAAATAATGAAAAAGTTGTCTCTGCAGGTCAGAAAAATGGTAGAATATCGGGGTCACCATCAGCTGGAAAAGGGTCCTAGGCCCATTGATCTCCCAGTATTGTACAGACTCCTGGAAGAATATCTGCATCTTGAATAAGATGCAGAATATTTGCAGTGGGGGTTTTCATTTGGTTTTAGGATTCCTTGCCAATCTAAGCAAGTGGCCTTTCAAGCTCCCAATCTTCATTCTGTGATCAGCATGGAGTGTGTTGTGCAGGGGAAGACTGACAAGGAGGTGGATGCCAGTAGGGTCCTCAGCAAAGGCAGGGACCTCAAGGGGTCACACAGAGCAATCAAAGGGTCTTTGGCACCAAGCACCAAAGCTAGTTCTGCCATGAAGTGGCGGCTTTCCATGCTTTTAGGCTGCAGGAATCTCTGGGGAGTGGGAGAGCGTATGGCCATTCCCACCAGAACACATTATGATGTTATTAGTACATCTTAAGTCATCTGATATCAGCTGTGGTCAGGGGTATAGCAAGGTTGGAGTGGGCCCAGAGACGAGATTTTAAAATGGCCCCCACACCTCAAAGTCCAGGGCCTCCACACACCCCAGGCCCCCAAGGATTTAAGTCTGATATTTCAAAATAAGTATGCTGCTTAGAAATACATTTCACTGTATACACACACACTCACTTCACAATATATAGTGATATACATTGAATACTATATATTTGTGCTACTTTTAATGCCTAGAACACACTAGCAACGCTAATTATTAAAATAGGCCCCTCGCTGCAGATTAGCAAAGGAGACTTTCAACCATGAAGTGTGAGCTTATGTATGTTTTCTCAGAATTCTGAACAATTTCAGTAAAGTTTGATTGCAGGAGGTTTTTCACACGAGACTTTTAAAGCCATTTAACACACATCTCCTCTGGAATGGAGGTGCTGCATTTACATATTGGCCCAATTTACCCTGAAGTCCCTGCAAGCTATTGGGGAGCAGTTCACACACAAGAAAAATAAAATAAAATAAAAGCACCACAAATGCTTCACAGTTCTCACTCAGACCTTCTAGGTTGCAAAACAACTTGAACATAAGTGCATTTATAAATGAATAAATACATATAATGTAATATAATATAAATTTGTTTGTTCCAGAAGTTTTTGTAATTTTGGTGTCAGCTATTGTCTGTAGTTCAGGATTTTTTGTGAGTTAGTGCCCCTGCAAGTTTGATAATGGTTCATTTAGGTGAGAATGATTTAGCCCAGCAAACTAGTCTCTCCTTGGTTCTGCAAGCAAAAGGGGACTATGAAGTAATTAGAGGGTGGGTCCCTGGTATTACCATAGCATGGGCTGATTCATTGCAATGTAGAGTGTGGAGGTGGGGTTGAAAGGGCCAGATTGAAGGTTGATTGGCAGGGAGATGATCAGTGTGTGTGTGTGTGTTTATATGTATGTGTGTTGTAATTAGGGATGTGCGTTTCGTTTCTGATACAAAACGTTTTGCGCACAAAACAGGCCATTTGGGCTGTTTTGTAGCCAAAACAAAACACCCAATGCTCAAAACAGAAAATTTTGTAGCCAAAACAAAACATCCCTGTTTCAGATACAAAATGTTTTGTTGTTTCGGCTGTTTTGGAACTCCATTTTGCAATCACAAAAAGTCTTTCTCCTTCAATCTCCATTATGAGTTTTGACATCTGTTTGAATTTCCAGCCCTTCCAGCCTGCAGATTGGCCAGCGAAAGCATGGGCTGATCTGTTGGCAATTGCCTCCTTATTCCTTTTAAGCAAATTTAAAGGTAAATTTTACCTTCATTGGCTAGTGGGGCAGTGTGCATTTACCCTCATTGGCCAGTGGGGCAGTGTGCATTTCATTGTTGTTGTTTGACACTGTTGTGTGTAGATCAATTGCATTTCGGAGGGGGGGAGGTATGTGGATGTGCATGACCTTTGGAAATCTGCCTGGTTCTCTGCAAAGCTCTGCTACTGTTGTTGATGTATGATGTTGATGTTATTTGGGGTGGATTCAGGGCAGAAAGGGGGCTTGGGGGGCAAAACAGTGGTTCAGGAGGTAGTGCCCCAATGGGTGCCTGCTGCCACCCAGATTCCAAAGGAATAGGGCAAAGGGCTGATTTCTTAGGAATTGTTGAAGTTTACACTTCTTTAAGGTCCCCCCCCTGGGAATAATGGAGGTTTCAGCAGACCCATAATTCCACCTGGGGGGCACTGGGGTGGCCGGGAGTGAGTGGTGGTGTAGTAGTGCACATAGGGTGCCAACCACCCCCATGGGTTGCTAACCCATGGGGTGCTGGATTCTGTTGTTTCTGAGGTGTTCTGAGTGTAGATTCTCTGGTAGCATATGAGATTTTCAACAACAAACCATGAATCCACTCTCATATGCTACCAGAGAATCTGAATCTACACTCAAAACATCTCAGAAACAACAGAACCCAGTCCCCTATGGGTTAGCAACCCATGGGGGTGGTTGGCATTCTATGTGCTCTACACCACCACTTGCTCTGGGCCACCCTGGTGCCCCCCAAGTGCAGTTATGGGGCAGGAATTATTGAGGTCCATCATTCCCTATGGGGAAGAACTTTACAGACACGCAAACTCCATTACATCTTTAAAAATCAGCCTTCTGCCCAATTCCTTTGAAATAATTCTGGCAGCTTCCTTGCCCCCACTGGGCACTACCACCCATCCTATTCTGCTCTGGGCCACCCCTTTCCCCCCAACATGAAGCTATACTTTTGCTGAAACCTCCATTCTTCCCTATGGGAAAAATTCCTATACTTCAAAAATTCACCAAAACCCAGCCCTTTGCCCAATTCCTCTGAAATTTGGGTGGTAGTTTCCACCCATTGGGCACTACCACCCCCACCCACTAGTTTTCCCCTGTGGCCATTTTTTAAAATCCAAAACATTTTGGATTCAGATTTTGCAATTTCAAACAAAGAACAAAATGGGGGTGTTTCGGATTCGGGCCAAAAACAAAACAGAAAACAAAACAAAACGCACAACCGTAGTTGTAATTCCTCATCCTGAGATCATGTTCTCCTGGCCAGAGTTATATTGGCCTGATGGTATCCCTCATTCCACCTCTAGCTGTGTTATTCATTCATTAGATCTGAGGTGGAGGCTTGCTGGATTTTTGGAGAGTTGGGAGGGCAAGGCCAAGCAAGACTTCTTCTGTGGAAGTCCAGTGCGGGTTGCATAGCGTTACAGATGATGTTCCACTGGTGAACATCCTTAGGACAGTTTAAATCAGGAGAGTGTTTGATTGGTTCTTAGAG
The DNA here is from genome assembly GCF_027244095.1 of Hemicordylus capensis. Lineage (NCBI taxonomy): Eukaryota > Metazoa > Chordata > Lepidosauria > Squamata > Cordylidae > Hemicordylus > Hemicordylus capensis. Next base: position 156,110,292 of record NC_069657.1, on the reverse strand, counting down.
GCTTCATGGCTTAGTGGCTATGATGTACACTCAGACCTGCTTTGAGGACTTCACAACTTCAAAGGCTGTGCAGCTTGTGGAGGCAGGGAGTGAAGTATACTAAAGAGCCCTGACTCTTTGGGTTGGCAGGAAGGAGTATAGATTAACGGTGCCTTGATTCCAATCTCTGAGCCAGGGTGTGTCACCCAATGAGGCTGGGAAAGGACTACTTGTCCAGCCCCAGCCTAAGTTAGACCCACACTGCAAGGGGGAGGGGAGTTTCTTCCTCCTAAAATCCAGTTTGTTAATAAAGTTGTGGCCCTTTCTCCCAAATATTATTGTCATGTGTGTTGATTTGCATTGTGCCTTTGGGTCTGGGGGTAATGGTCCTTGATGTTCCAAGATGGGGATTTATTTTTGTGAGTTCAATGCACAAGTTCACTGTGATACTTTGGAAAACCTCTCTCAAGTTCATCTTCTGCAGCTTTACCTTGTAAGCTTTGCCATCCTCGGCAAACAAGGTACAAACCTGGTTTGGTGTACCAGTCATTCACATTTAAGAAGTGCTTTCAGACCCTGAAAGATGGAAAAGCAAAGTATGAACTTCCAATTTCCTTCATGTTTAGTTAAAATACTTGAACTGTGAAATGCTTTCTGACCATTGCTCTCACTTGTTTACTCATCTTCCACATGAGTTACCTTCACAACCATGTGGCAGATCTAGGCTTTCCTTTACCGTTGTAGTGATCTTTCATTTGTACAGCAACTAGAAATTTGAAAGTTTTAAAGCAAAATTATAATAGTGCTGCTCACAGATTTGTGAATGTAAAGAGGAGTGGGCAATTGGAATATCCAGAAATAAGTAAAATTAGAATATCTAAAAGATAAAAATTGTGCCTTTGTGAATACATTGTCATCCTTACATATTCTGTCTTATTTTAAGAATGTAGACATGACATGCAGTAATTTTAAGAATGTAGTCATGACATGTAGTTATACTTAATGAGCCCGTACAAATTTTACAAATTATATGCAAATTTCACCATATATCCATCCTACTACACTTCTGCCCCAGATATATAATAAAAGGTACTTGGCAGAATGAACATACATATGATCAACCCCTACTCTGAGGTTTAAGAGCTTGGCTGAGGCAGTTTGCATGTTTGTATGACTTGGCTCATTGTTTTACTTAAAATTTGGTACCTTGTCTCAGATGCATGGATTATTTTAGTGGGCATCTGAACTTCTTTAAAGTCTTGTCTTCTTTACTTTCCAGCAAACAGCCCAGGTGTGAGGACCCGACATAGTGGCATGAAATTTGCCATGAAATATGTCTGATAGTGACAGAACAGTTGGACAAATACAAGAAATCATATCCCCCTAAATATTCTATTTATTTATTTATTTATTTATTTATTTATTTATATCCCGCTCTTCCTCCAAGGAGCCCAGAGTGGTGTACTACATACTTGAGTTTCTCCTCACAACAACCCTGTGAAGTAGGTTAGGCCAAGAGAGAAGTGACTGGCCCAGAGTCACCCAGCTAGTTTCATGGCTGAATGGGGATTTGAACTCGGGTCTCCCCAGTCCTAGTCCAGCCCTCTAACCGCTATACCACGCTGGCTCTCTATCTGTGGGGTTGACAAAATAACAGTTTTGCAGTCACAGCTAGACTTGGAGGCTGTTCACACAAGCAGCCAAATCTAGGCTTGCACAGCCTTTCCTGGCTGCCTGTGTGAACTACCAGAATCGGGGTGATCCCAGCACTGCCTGCCCTGCAAGCCCAAGTTTTTAACCTGGGTTAAAGGATGCAGTGAGCGTGCTCTTTACCCCAGTCACGAGGTTGTGTGTATGCTTGAGCTGCACGCATCCCAAGCACACACAGAGTCAGGAACCTAGAGCACATGACTCACAGGGGAATCCCCCAATTCACCCTGCAGCTTCTGCGATGCATTTTGGGATTCCTGGAGGCTGGGACTCATTTTCCTGGCCTCCAGTGATCCACACCGCTTGGGGAAGCATGGATTGTGTGTGGGTGCAATGGCGCACCAAAGAGCAGATTGGTGACCATCTTGGGTGGGGGGAAGGTAGGATCATTCTTTCCTCTCCCCTGCCCTCCCTCCCCACACCTGTTATGGTCATGTGAACAGCTTTATACTATCTATATATTTAATTCTCTTGGGCCATGAGTGCCCAGGATTTGGCGGCTGAACTCTTGCGACACGCTGCGAGAGTTCCAAAGTGAGGACTAAGGAGGAGAGGGGGAAGAAAGTGCTGGCAGTGGCTGGCCGGAGGGCAGAGAAAGGCGGTGGCGGGCAGTGAGAGAAAGGTGGCGGTGGGCAGCGAGAGAAAGGCGGCAGGCAGCGAGCGGTGGGAGAGAAAGGCGGCGGGCAGCGGGCAGGGGGAGAGAAAGGCGGCGGCGGGCAGCGGGCGGGGGAGAGAAAGGTGGCAGCGGGCGGGGGAGAGAAAGGCATCTGTGGGCAGCAAGCGGTGGGAGAGAAAGGCATCTGTGGGCAGCGGGCAGGGGGAGAGAAAGGCGGTGGTGGGCAGCACGCGGGAGGAGAGAAAGGCAGAGGCAGCAGGCAGACGAGGGCGAGGAAAAACGGCGGCAGTAGGGCCCTTCTTAGCCGCCCGCCACAGCTCTGTGTGTGGGGGGAGGAACGGGAGGGGAGGAGGGCTGGAGATCTTGGGCTGGAGGGAAGGGGAAGAGAGGAGAGACTGGGGCAGGAGGAAGAGGGAGAGGGAAACAGCCGGCCCCAAAGTGCCGCTCAGATGCTCTGTGCGGGGTTGGCTAGTTTTTATTAATATCAGAAGAACAACAGACAACGAAGAAATTTGCAAACACATGGCTGCTGATGCCCTTAAGTTATCAGAATGACACACACACAAAATGTGCTCTTTGTGCATCCTTTTCATCCAACCTGAAAAACCTATGTGCATTCTCACAATTTTTATTTGTTTGTTTGTTTTATTGAATTTCTATACCACCTAATATAGAAATCTCTAGGCAGTGTACAGGATTAAAACAATATAAAACAGAAAACATTTAAAATTGATTAAAAAATAATAATCATGATAGATAAAAACACTTTAAAATTTAAAAATTTGGTCTCAGTTGAAGGCCTGGGAAAATAGGTCCTCCTAAAAACAAACAGAGAAGGAGAGGCTCCTATTTCATCAGGGAGCATGTTCCAAAGCCCTGGTACCCTGGACCTTAGCTGTTAAGGGCTTTATAGGTAATAATCAGTCCTTTGTATTTCATTTGGAAGCATATCAGCAGCCAGTGCAGTTCTTTTAGAATTGGTGTTATATGGTCCCTTCGGATTAACCCAGAGACCAATCCGGCTGCCGCAAATAATTTTGCAGATTATTCAATATAAACTTGCTCCAAGGGGCATGCTAGGGAATGGTATGTACCAGCCAAAAAGAGTTGAAAAGAACATGGTATGTCTCCCCCAAATTGATCCACATCCCAAAATGTGAAAGAGGTAATGTGGTTTCATTTCCTCTTTCACATTTGAGCCTTCTCCTGTTTTTACCTCAGCCTTAGAGGGGAAGAGCTACAGCTACCTCAATTCCTGCTTATATTTCACACATACACACACACACACACTTTACTTCCTATATTTATTATATTTCCCTTTCCCTATTTCCCTTCCTAATTACTATTTTGTTTACTTTACACCTTTTTGTTCCCCTTCTTTGTTGTGTACAATTAACATATATAATTCTTATGAAACAAAACAAATATATAATTATACCAGTACTTTAACTCAAGGTGTTTGTAATTAATCGTCCATTATACTCAGTTTCCAAGTAGACTGCATAAACTCATCTGTTAGTCTATCCTTTCAACTTTAGGTGTTTGTTCGGTAAAAAATGTGAAAACTTCTGAGCTTAAAAATAACTGCTCTTATTCTGATATTGCTTATTTTCTAAATTATAAGATGAATTACCAATTCTAAATTAATTTCTTTGAAGCCCCACCTGGAACTGTGGCAGCAGGGTGTGACAAAGGGTGATTCAAGGCTGCCTCAAGAATGAGTGCTTTCTAGCCCCATACAATCACTTGAAGGAAAAGTGGCAGCCATGGTACACATTTGAACCAACCCTAAGGGTCCAATGAGAGTGCTGCCTAGCCTAATGTATGGTATACTGTGTATGGTATACTCTCTAATGTATGTTATACTGTATGTGGCAATTCTCATGATCGTCCTGGGCAGGTGGGGAGGGCGTGGGTGGAAGACTGCTTTTCACTTAACTTCTCCAGAGATGACCAAGCAGGTAGGCTCCATGAAGCACAGAGCAGGGTGGAGGGATCTGGGGCCGAAACCTGTTGTTCTGGCCACCAGGCATCCCTCAGTGCAATTCAGGGCATGAGCGTTGCTTTGGGAATTTCCCCCCTCTGACAGGTGCTCTATGCACCCATCTCTGTGATTTCTCAGGCTGCATGCAGCCCGAGGAATCACATAATTACCAGTAGCTGGGCTAAGGGTGCAAAGGCACCCTTCACCTCGGCTAAAAGCTGGGGTTATCCAGGGGGTTAGACAGAAGGGGAGCAGAGGGATCCACGAGGATCCCGCCGCGTCTCGTGAGCAGCCTAACCCTGCTTGGGGAAGCCCAGGCAGGGTTAGGTTGCTTGTGAGAAAAGCCTCACAATATACCTTACATGGCCAAATGCAGCACAGGAGATAGTGAGAGGTAATAATAACCTGTTCTATTCACATGTAAGAGGAAATTACCCTGACCAATCCTGTGACCTGTTTCACCTTTGTTTGTGACCCCATTCACATGTAATGGGGAACTGGGGTTGAAGGGGCCAGAGGCTGTCAAACCTGTACATCTGAATGGGTGAAACTCCAGGCTGCATTGAGAGCGACTCGAGGCGCCCTTTCTCACACATATTGAGTGGGGCTTGAGAGTGGGCTGTGGGGAAAGTGGGTTAAACCTTCCTCACAGATGATTGATCCACCGTGGCTGGGCATGCTGCTGCACTCCCAGGTGATTCCCCACTGGCCCAGGCAGCAAGGAGGGCTGGGGGCCGGTATGAGTAATCTCGGCCCCTGGAGTGCCCATAATGCACCTCCTCCCCTCCCACAGGGGAGCCCTCTGCAAGTAGCCGTGGCTGACAGATGGTCAGAAAAGCAAGGTTAGGAGAGCACTCACTCCCCTAACCTTGTTTTAAAAGGAGGCTCGGTAAGCAAGTTTGCCACCATGGTGCCACCGGGATTGGCCCAATCCCAGCAGTTCACACATGCGTGCAAAACCAGGCTGTGCTTCCTTAGCCCGGTTTTGCATGCGTGTGTGAATAAACTCAAGGTTTTGCTCTCCAGTTTCAACTCTCCTGTTGTAGTGAATTTCACCTACCTGAGGTTAACAGCTGCCTCCACTATATCCAAATGCCGAACTGCCAGCTGAAACTGTCTGAAACTCCCTCTGAGTTGAGGGAGGAAGATCCTCAACTCCAGTTGTGTGGGCTCTCCTTCATGCAAGAGGGAAGACTACACTTGAAAAGCCAGTTCTCCCCTCCACTGGACCCACGGTTCTGATCCCCACCCACCCTCGCTCTCCTGTCCACATTCAGATGTAATGGAGAGGAGTGGGGACTGGCTGTGCGGGCTTCCTTTGGAAGTTATGGAGTTTCTCTCTCTCTCTCTAAGGTTTGGGAGTTACTGGAGGTTAGGTGGCTGGCTGGCCGTCAATGAGCCCATTTGCACATAACGCAAAACCGCAGGACCAGCAGTTCCATGGTACATGTGAATGGGCTCATTGACAGTCAGCCAGCTTACCTCACAGAGAGAGAGAGAGAAATCTCAACATATTATTCTGTAAATATCTGTTTTTAAACAATGACATACCCCTTTCCATAATTAGTAGCATTCTACTGTATTGGTTTATATCTAGTTAGAAATGGATTATTTGTCATTAACAAAGGAAGGATTTCAGCCAGTTTCTTACACAAACATCTCTGCAAAATAAGATACTTTTAAATATGGAAGACTCACTTAGAATGTTGGCCCACTCACAATCCCTGAAATGGGAGCGCTCAGTAGCAGTGGAGACTACACTGCATTTCTTGCTTTCTTGACACACATTTATGGAGTATTTGAACTGTAAAATATTTTCTGTCCACTGAGCTGTGTTGTTTACTCATCTTCCAGTTGAGTTGCCTTCATAGTTATGGAATGGGTATAATCTTTTACTCACCCATCACTACTCCTTCATCCACACACAAACATAATGGCCCAGGAATCCTTAGATGTGAGTGATTCCTTTGTTTCCAATTAAAACTGTCTGGTGGGATTCATTCAGCTTATCCAAGCATGCTACCAGAGCTTTTGCCAATGTAACCCTTTGTAGTTTCATCTATGTGAACCATGACATTGTGACCACAATGTGAGATCACCTTCCACATGGATGTATAATGCAGACATACTTTGCCCAATGTATTGACTGACTGGTTGTTTTTAAGCGTTACCTACAAGCTTTACCTACAGCCATAGCTCAAAAGGTACATCAGCAGACTTGGATCTCATATTTGACGACCAGGAATTTCAGTTGCCCTGCAGCAGCACCAAGGTGTTAATGGAGATATTCCAGTGGCAAAATGAACACAAAGTGAATTCACAATAGGAAGCCTGTGTGGAAGAAGTGCAAACCAACCCAAAAGGGGTGCCAAGCTGAAATTAGCAACTCGCTGTTCTGTGTGCCAGGATGAGCTGGGGGGGGGGCTGATAACTGGGGGTGGTGGTGCCAAAGACAGTCTTTGCCCAGAAAGCCATTTTTCCTAGAGCTGTCCTTGATTGAAGCAACAATTAATGACTGCAGCACACCCACTAAGAAGACACTTAGAAGTCTTCTTAGAAGACTTCTCTCAGAAGACAAGAGCAACTCCACACCACTTATGGTCAGCATCCACTAAAAAAACTTGAAAAATACAGCTCTCCCTTCACTGTAAACTGCCCAGAGACATAAATTTTTGGTGGTATAAAAATATGTTAGATAGATAGATAAAATAAAGTTAGTCATATTGTAATGGTATGGCTCAGAACAATGTTGCTGAAGCATAAAAAGGACAGATCTCTAAATCGGGATCAAGTGTTGTACCACCAAAATGATACTAAAATACACTGGTTTTGGTCAAAGCCTTTTATGCCCATTGTTCCATGCCCAGTGGCATTAACCAAGGGTAGGAGGAAGGCATCAGTTAGATTAATGTGCCATTTTAGAATTTCTACCTTCATTTTAAAGCATTGATAGCCAGGTAATGAGTATTTAACCAAAAACAAAAAAACACCAGGTTGGATTAAAATGGCATGTAATCCATATTGAATCTAAACAACTGAATATTAACTTGGTCACAAATATTGCATATTAAATATAGATTATGTATTACATGCTGAGTATTAAATATTGTATATCAGTTATTATTTAATGTTCTTTCTCTCTCAAATATAAGTAAAAAGTAAAGTTGTGCCTTCGGGTCAGTGTTGACTCCTGGCGACCACAGAGCCATGTGGTTTTCTTTGATAGAATACAGGAGGGGTTTACCATTGCCATCTCCCGCACAGTATGAGATGATGCCTTTCAGCATCTTCCTTTTTTGCTGCTGCCCAATATAGGTGTGTCACATAGTCTGGGAAACATACCAGCGGGAATTTGAACCAGCAACCTCTTGCTCCCTAGGCAAGTTACTTCCCTACTGTGCCATTAGGTGGCATATACAGCAAATACCAAAGATAAATTCAAATTTGAGTACCATTGAATGTCAAATTTAGATACCCATATTAAAACTGGATGCCAAATATTTAATGCTAGATCAAATATCAAACGTTCTATAAAAATGCTTAATGGAGTACTGAATATCTGATAGATCACCCGAGAGTAGAATACATGGAGACTAATTTGTGGATGAACATCTAAACAAACAGGCCTGTGTATTTTCATATTGGTCCAATCTGGGGCTAACTTTTTGAATGTGAATGTACCCTATAGAATAGAACCAGGCTACGTGTGTTGTTGGTTTTGAAAGTATTGATCTCACATTGACAGGTGCCACTTCAGTAAACATTCTGCCACAAAGCTGGTTAATTGCTTACACATGAAGATATATCTAAAGAGATTAGAGTTTTTCTTTTGGTGATTCATCTCCATTCTGTCAATTCCCATAGTGTTAATGTCAGAAGGATCATTCTGAAAAAGTTTGATATTGAAAAAAGTAAGGCTTTATGTATCACTCTGTCATTGCTGTCATTTTTAGGAATGAAGGGCAGTTTGGTTCGATAACAACCTTTGCTGGTGAGTCAGTTAGGAAAAATAAATACTATGGGTACTGACACATTCCCCATAGTCAGGTATTCCCAATGGCCACCACTTTTCTGGTCACTATTGGTTTTCGAGAGGAATCACGTTGTTATTTATTGATACTGCACAAACACCATTTTAAGTTCCACAATAATGGTTGACATCCAGACTAACATTGCGCTTGCACAAATATATGTCAGTGCCAGGATGTTGTGCTAGCCAGATACACAAAGTCAGCAGCTTGCAATCCAGGCTAGTGTTGCACTAGCACAATCAGGAGTGCTTGCGCAAGAAGGCACAGAAGAAGATGCCCACATTCTGTTCTGCTGTCATTTTGCAAGCACAGTGTTGAGCATCCTTGCAACCTCGCACAGCTATACAACCTTTTTGTGTGTGCACAATTTTGTTCATTGCAGTAGCACATTCATCTGAATATCTGCCAATGTAAACAAATGTGTGGTATCTGCCATATATTTTGTAAGCCTTTAAAAAAAATGTATATGTGTGATATAATAAAAACATGACGGGCAGTACTTGCAATGTATGAAGCAGTCCAGAGATGGGTCTTTGAAGAAGGCCTTTCTGGAAGATCTTAGAAGGGGGAGATAAATCTTTCCCTGAATCACCAGTAATATCTTCCCACACAACCCTACCCAGATCATCAGGTCCAGTATCTTCTGCGAGAGAATCCTCTGCACAGCAGTTTTCTCTCACCACCCTATGCCTCGCCTGATGAAGTGTTAACTATAATCCAAGATACAGAGCAGCACAAGCAGCAAAGATCAAGGTGCACCCCATGAATATGCTTGAAGACCACACAGCAAGTAAGCCAAAACCACACATATGGGGGGAAAAGAAAGATGACAGATGGATTGCTTGTGAGCCAATGACTGCAGTCTTTCTCTGCTTAATTTAACAGCCACAGGCAATTTAACAACAAACCCACATGTTTTGCAGGTGGAAGTGGGCCTTTTAGAGCCATTTACAATCCTGCATATTTTTCCTCAATGCCTTGCAGTTAACAAAACACCTGCTCAGAGCAGCTAAGCTAATCCACTCTGAAAAATCCAGTGGGAGCAATATGCAATCCTCATTAGTTCTTCAGCGCTTACATCTAGTGGGCATTTCTAGCTTAACTGCATACATATTAAGCTACAGTTTCTATGAGGAGTGGCACCAGATCTAGAAAACTTCAAGGCTTGTTTCTTGCAATTCCACTCTATGGGATAATGTATTACTATAAACATCCCCACAGGGCTACCCTTATTGCTTCCTCTACCCAGGGAGAGGAGAGCTGGTCTTTTGGTAGCAAGCATGAATTGTCCCATTTGCTAAGCAGGGTCTTCCCTGGTTGCATTTGAATGGGAGACTACATGTGAGCACTGTAAGATATTCCCCTTAGGGACACTCTGGGAAGAACACCTGCATGCAGAACATACAGAAGGTTCCAAGTTCTTTCCCTGGCATCTCCAAGATAGGGCTGAGAGAGACTTCTGCCTGCAACCTTGGAGAAGCCACTGCCAGTCTGTGTAGGCAATACTGAGCTAGATGGACTAATGGCTGACTCAGTATATGGCAACTGCCTATGTTCCTATGCTTTAGAGGCAGGAAAATTAGTTACACTCTTTTATACTTTTTATACACTCCTTTATTATAAAACTGTCAAGAGTAGTGGGCCAGCTAATACATTTTTGAGACTTACTAGCTACCCTGGGCCCTAACTTGCCGAGATGGTCATGGCCCCATGAGCAAGGGCCATGTTGGGCAGCCCAACTCAGAGAAGCACCTGGACTGGGGAACATTAGGACCCAGCATGGCACTGGAGGATGAGGACTTCTGCTACAGAAGAAAGAAAGAGGTGGGCTGGGGGGCAAACTGAATTCCGAAGGAGAAACCAGCCAGCCAGGTGTTAAAGCTACATGGACATTTTGCAGATAATAGCTGTTGTTCCAAACACTAAACATGTTGCAGCAGAGCTTCATATTGCAATCTGCTTCCACCCTTTCACGCAGGATATAAAGCATCATACAATGTGTTGCTGCTCCACTGGGGCAATGAGTATGACACTTACCCAGTGGAGGTCAGTGACATGGTTTGCTATATAAAACCATTGTCTGCTTCTGCACAGAAATCATGGACGGAGGTGGTGGTGGTATTCACTGCTGAATTAGGTGTTTCGGAGATTACATCTTCATCTGTTCTCTTCCATTGGTGAATTAGATTACTGTCTTGGCAGTGGTGTGTGGTGCTAGGGTTAGCAGTGAAGAATGAAACGCAGTGGAGATAGGTAGGAGAGGGTTGTGATGGCTTCATTGGGGTGGAACAGAGGGAGAAATAGGTCATGATATAAATTTGAGGAAAGGGGGAAGGACATAGCCACAAGGACAAAGGGTGTAAGAAAGGTACAACTCAAGGCTCTCTTCCTTGAAACTGAAGCAAAGCAGCTGTGGAAAACTGCATGACTTGGGGTTTCACATACTATCACTGTATAGGAATGAGTTGTGAGAAATAATTGTAAGAGGGTCTCTGGGGTCCCAGCTTGTTAGGGAATGCACCTAAGGAATGAAAACAAAGGCTGGGTGGCACCCAAAAGAGAAGCAGAAGAAAAAGAGAAGGCAAATCCCAACAAGGTACAAAATAATGTGTGGAATTCAATCGGGGAATATAGTCTTAATATATACCCACCACATGTTGGTTCACATTGCTTTTTCAGGGGTAAAAGTGACACTCACAGATTTTCACTTCCTTTCGGGGAATGGACTCATCAGTATCACTTCCATTCTGTACAACCTATGTTATCAGGGAAATTTCTTTTCACTCTGAAGACGAAACACCCTCCAAAACATGTTGGGCATATTGAAAAGAGCAGGTTGTTCACACAAGCAGCCCTACCTTGCTTGCACAGCCCTATCCGGGTAGGGCTGCTCCAGTGGAGTGCTGGGATTGGTCTCAATCCCAGTTCTCTTCACTGGGGTAGCCCGGGTTTTGTACTGGGTTTTGAGCACACCCTTCTACTCAACTCCCCAATTGTGTACTCACTCAGGTTGCCTGTAGCCTGAGCATCCACAGAGCCAGGCAGCAAGAGCGCTTGGCAGCAGAGAAATCCCAATGCACTACGTTCCTGGCACAGTGCATTGTGGGTTGCTGGAGGACTTCCTCCTCTGGCTCCTGGCTCTGCTGCTCACAGTGGCACTGCTCATGTGCTGCATGAGTGGCAGAGTTTTGAGGGCAAGGGAGATCGTGTGTAGGAAGACAGGGGCCTGCCTCCCCACCAACCTCCCCAGCATCATGCAAACAATCTTTATATCTGGTATAAAAACATATTGGACATAAATTGCACACATTGTTCTGCACAGGCACTTTTTCTATGGGATTGCACCACACACTCAAATGAATCCATATATACACCCCTATGTACCTTCTTCATGTAAAGTAAGGTGCACTACCACTTTGTCTAGACACAATGGTGCTGCACACAGTGGAAATGCACCTTACTTTGCATGTAGAAAGTTACAAGTTCAATCCTCGGTAGATATAGGAAAGACCCCTCTCTGAAACCTCGGAGAGCAATTGCCAGTCAGTGCAGAGAATACTGACCTAGATAGGTCAGTATTGCTGGTCTCTAGATAGTGGTCTGACTCAGTGTAAAGCATCTTCATGTTCATACATACCTTTTGAGATGTTCTGAAGTGTGCAAGTGGAGGGGCAGGGGATTAGGGCTGTGGCAACAAGCCCTGTCACGATGTCCACATATTGCTTGGCTTTGTGTGCACAAATCCCATGTACATGCAAGCTGTACATGCATAGGTGTTCTAGGGGTGTGTACAGAACTGGCTGGTCCTGGTCTGGTCCGGACCAGACCTGAACCAGACCAGGCCAGTTCGGTCCGGCACCTCCTTGAACCCCCTGGTTCAGTTCGGTCCGAGAAGGGGGTTGTGAACATTTATTTATTTATTTATTTATAAACATATTTTTCTAACTTACCACCTTCAGAGGAGTTGTTGGAGGAGTTACCACCTCTCCACCCCTTACCACCCCTCCCCCTGCCAGCCTCCCTTTTGCCTCCATGAGATGTTCGGCCGGCTCTTCGGCCCGTTTGGGCCTTCCCCCTGGGTGCAGTGGCCATTTGGGAGGCTGACGCACCTGCACAATTGGCCTCTGCATGACCCAGGCCATGCAGAGGCCAATTGTGCAGGCGTGAACCCCCCGAACAGTCGGCGGGGTGTTCGGTCTGAGGTCGGACCAAACAGGGGATGATTCGGTTTGACCCCGAACTGTCGAACCTGTTTGCACATCCCTAAGGTTTGCATGCACGATCTGTTTCCCTGCATTTAGTGCACCAGATTATGTGGACAGAGCCTACACATGTACAGTTTGCATACATGAAAGTCAGGAGGAGAACAGACTTCCATGTGTGCAAACTGTATCTTATGCCACTGTGATCCTGAGATCCCCATCCCTTCTTCACAAAGTGTGCAGAGTTCAAATTGTCTGAAAAGGACAGTAGTATCTTTCATAGTCCCCTCCCCTCACCATGCCCATTTGGGGAATAGTGAAGGAAAACCTTCATTTTGTGTATATTTATGAATGAAAAATCAAGTCAATGACATGGCATGAATTCAAGTACTACCAGTTTGAGATGCAGGCTGCAACCCTGTATACACATCAGCTTCATTGTAAATCTGCTCATTCATGTGTTTTGTAAAGCTATGAGACCAGTTTGTGTGATGAGTCTGGAGGTGGCATATGAGAAGACTTCAGCACTAGGCTTTTCTTCTATCCATTCATTCTTGCATATTAGCATGTTGTGATTAAACAACATAAAAACTATTCAGGGAGAAAAAGCAGTTTGCAGAAATGCTGCATTCCTGATTTGCAAACAACATCTGCATATTATATAGAACCAAGTGACTCATATTTTGGCATTCCTAATATCTGCACTGCCACCTTACAAATTGCTTTTTCTTGCTCAGGTTCAACATGAAGAGGGAAAGGTCATCCCAGGGACCCCTTCTTTCACTAGAGATGGTATCATCCATAGAAAACCAGGAATCCTTTTCTCATTTGCAAATGATAATTTTCTAAATGTATGCAAATGCATCTACATATGCTACAATATGGATGAGTTTATCCCCAATGCATTTTTTAAAAAGCAGGATTTTAAACTGTTGGAGTGACCGCCCTCCTCCTTACTTACATTCCCTTTGATGAATTAACCCTATTTAATGGAGGGCAGAGCACCTGTGCTTGTAATAGAAAAAGGAATTTTGTCAGGTTCCATCTGTAATGTATTTATTATTGCAGAGAAATGAGTTATCCTCTACAAGTAATAGTACAGGAAGCAACTTTAACTGAGAAACAAAATTTTTCAGAATTTACGGAAACAATAAACAGTCTAACAGTCTCTTTTCACTTAGTTGTAGTCCCATTTTTTTTCACTGTGCTCCCTGACTTTCATTACTAGAGCTTGCAGATCATCTGCATTCTCAGCTATCAGAGTGGTGTCATAAGAACATAAGAACAGCCCTGCTGGATCAGGCCCAAGGCCCATCTAGTCCAGCATCCTGTTTCGCACAGTGGCCCACCAAATGCCACTGGGAGCCACCGGCAGGAGCTGAGTCATCAGAGTAGCACAAGTTATTGATGTTTCTTCCACCAAACTTAAAACCATGCTCATCTTCTTCCAGTCCAGCTTCTCTCAGTATTTGTTCAGCATATAAGTTGAATAGATATGGAGAAAGTATACAGCCTTTTCTTACTCCTTTGCCAATCTGGAACCTGTCTGTTTCACGATATTCTGTCTGGACTGTGGCTTCCTGTCCTGTGTAAAGATTTCTCATGAGAACAATGAGATGTTCTGGGACACCCATTTTCCTAAGGAGATTCCACAACTTGACATGGTTGATGCAATCGGAGGCTTTTCTGTAGTCAATAAAGCACATATTGACTTATTTCTGGTATTTTTTGGCTTTCTCTATTATCTAGCATCCATCAGCAATGATGTCTTTTGTTCCTTGGCCTTTTCTGAAACCAGCTTGAACATCCAGCATTTCCCTTTCCATGTAGGGCTCTAATTTGCAATGGATGATCCTGAGCATTATTTTGGTAGCATGTGAAATTAAGGATATTGTGCGATGGTTTGCACAATCTGTTAACTCTCCTTTGCTATGGGTATGTAGACTGACCTCTTCCAATTTTTTGGCCACTGTGTCATTCTCCAAATTTGCAGGCATAGTTTGGTAAGAGCCTTGACTTCTTCTTCTTCTTCTGTTGCCTGCCATATTTCTGTAGCTATTCCATCAGTTCCTGTAGCCTTCTGACTTGGCAATGACCGGAGTGCTTATCAGGTTACATATATTTCTATATTAATGGCAGGCCCAAGCCATTGCTTCAGTAGCTGAACTGTATCATGTGCCATCAAAGCATTCTTTGGGATGCACAGAGGTAACCAAATCTGTACCAAACTGAATTTCTTCTCTAATAGAACTACAAAAATCATAGGAACCCTGCTGTCCTTTGAATCTGGACACCCTACTATCAGAGAAATATTGTTCACAGATGTAGTGATCAGTCACTGAACAGCCCCTCCTCTCCCCTAAAGAGTGAAACAGAAGAGAACCCTATCCTGACTGACAGGCTGATAAAGTCCAGGGATCAGCCAATCAGTACACCAATCAGCACACCGGGTGGGTGGAACCTAGAGGACCATGAAAAGGAAGAGAAGGGTTTCTTTGTTAGAAAGAAGCTGGGCTGGAAGTGCAGCAGAACATGTGGCCATGGCATTTGGCTGCAGAAAGAACTGCAGATCCTTGAGAGACAGGATTGCAGGAAGTTTGAGTCTCATCAGGTGTTGTGTGAATTTGCAAGAAAAAGGGGATTCACCCTAGGGAACAGTTTGTTAGTCAGATTTTGCAACAGAAACTTATATTTCTTTTGTGTGCTCTGTATATCCCTGAACCTGTTCTACTGTTTACCTGTAATGCAACTAAGCTAAGAAAAGCTGAGCCTGCGTCCATCCAACTAGGGCACTGTACACAAGACTCTGTAAGCTTTTAAAGATACTTTTGTGTTTTTTTACATCAATATTTTTTGTAATTGGGTAACCATGATTTTTAAAGCGTGCCACCCCAATATCATCGAGGGTGCTTTTTGAAGTATTCTTGTAACCTTTGAGTATTTTCTTTTAGCTGAAACTAAAAGCTGAGAGACCCTCAGACTGAAGCAGTCTGTAGCATTTGAATAAAGCTTTTCTTTTTCTTTTTGCTCTTTGCAATTTTAACAAGCCTCTGGATTTTTAACTCAGGAAAGGAGGGTTGGAAAGGGTTTTTCTCTGGTGCAACACACCTTATTTAATTCAGCAAATCTACTAGTTTTCTCACCATGTGTAAGCTTGCAAGTGGAAGGGTTTTGCATTTTTCAAATAGTAAGAGAAGGAGAGTTTCCCTGGAATTACACCCAATACCAGGAGGGATTAAACTCTGTTGATAATTGGGTGTGGTGGCAGTGTATAAGTAGGAATTCAGGAAAGTAAGGGTTCAGAAAGCCTTTGTTCTGAAAGCATGGATGGGATGATTCAACATTTTCCTTCCTCTCATGTGGGCTTGCTCTGAGACAAAGGCTTGGTAAATCCGCTACAATAGAATGTAGAAAAATATCCACAGTGGATTTCTATATGTCCTTTGGTTACTGTTACTTTGGAATGTAAATAGGTTCACTTCTGCTTTGCTATAGCCAATGGTCACTACAAATACCTTTTATTTACTCTCTCAGTTGGTTCTGTTGCCACAGACTGAGGTTGCTCCTAATGTACCAAATGTCCATCTTCTTTATTTCAAATTAATTAGGCCTGGATTAGAAGAAAGGAAGCCAAATTGCCAAAAGAAAATTCCTGCTTTTTGGTAGATTTCCCCTGCTACTTTCAAGCTGTCTATCAGAAAAGCAACGAGTGAGGTTATTTCTTCCCTCCTCAATTT
The DNA here is from genome assembly GCF_027244095.1 of Hemicordylus capensis. NCBI lineage: Eukaryota > Metazoa > Chordata > Lepidosauria > Squamata > Cordylidae > Hemicordylus > Hemicordylus capensis. Next base: position 156,094,033 of record NC_069657.1, on the reverse strand, counting down.
TTCAAGTTTTTAGCTATTTGCTTTAGCTATATAGATTGATTTTATACTGAACTCAATCCCTGGACCACAGAGATCTACCCCACCCCTACAGAAACCAAAGCCTGCCAGTATCCAGCCCAATGGAACTGTCCCAATGATTCCCAATGGGACTTTTCTTCTCATGATTTAGCAGCTCTGGGCATAGGGTAGTTGGTATCTGAATTACAATGGTATAATTAAAGTGCTAAAGCCCCTCTACTCTGTGGGCATAATCCATATTTATATCCCGCCCCCAGCTATTTACTATGTAAAATACAAGGTCAACAGCCCCAATAACAGCATAGCCTAACATAAAGCGATGTTTGCCCCTTTAAGTGGGAAATTGGTTGGGCAGGGGCAGTCAAAGGTATTGTGGTATCTGTGGTGAGGCACCAAGTGCTGCCTTGTCCCATGTGCCTCATGAGAGCCAGCCTCATTTCAAAACTGACCTTTGCAAACTTTGAAAGTGGCACAGGTAAGAGGGAGGAGAGAAGGTTGCCAGCAGCCTCTTCTTCTCTCCTTGTGCTTCTTCCAAGTTTTCCAAAGGGTATGAGGATAGGCATTCTTTGCAAGCCTTGCAAAGGTCAGATAACTTTCTGATAGTGACAGCAGAAGAACTATTCTGATAGTGACAGCAGGAGACATTTTTCCACCCAGTATGCTGTCACCTGAGGCAACTGCATCCATGACGGAGCCGGCAGGGGCTGGGTTGTTCAGGGCCTCATGCCCCCTGGAAGCTCCAGTATGCCCTGAGTGAGTGCGCAGGGCATACTGGAGAGACCCCCAAGCTGGGAGGCTGCTTTTCAGCTCCCCACCAGAGGTCAACTCATGAGTAGCCATGGCACAGAGCCGTGCCACGGCTACTCGCAATTTTTAAAAATGGGTTTGCGGAGTGCTCACTCCGCAAACCCGGTTTAAGGGGAGGACTAGTTTGGCGGATTAACAGCCAGGAAGCCACCGGGCTCACTGCAAGCTCGGTGGCTCCCCCAATCAGGCAAAATCGGGCTAGGCTCCCCTAGCCTGATTTCGCCTGATCGTGGGAATAGCCCCTAGTTTTCATGTTTAATTCACAACCCAGTTTCATGATTTGTCATAGGTTTATGATTCCAGAAACAGGGCATGTCAGATTCATGCACTTTACATGGCATGCAATTGATGTTAAGTAGATGAAATTAGAATAAGCAAATCAGAAGTTTTCTTTGCTTTATGAAATAATACCACTATAGTCTTCAGCATGAAACAAACTGTACTCAAGGTTTCATTTTATCCTGATATTTCTTTTTCTTCATTCCCAGAATCCCTGGGCAGTTCTGCTACTCTGTGACCTAGTTTCCCACTATATTTCCTTCTTTCCCTCAAAGGTTTTGAAACCTAATATCCCTTAAAATACTGTTTTAGCAAAATCTGAGGACAGAACAAATGTTTGGGGTTTGGCTCTGAAAACAAGAACTTTTTCTTTGTTCTACACTTACCCTGCAAGATCATTCATGTTTTTCTTTGCATCCATTCTCATTTCTTCTGAACCTGCTTCCACATCAGACATTCCAAAAAATCCATAAGTCTCTGGCACATGCCAAAAAATAAAATAAAATAAAATAATTCCATTTGTATCCCAAGTAAGCAGGTCTCATGCCACCCAGCAACTAAGGTTATTTCCTTTCTAGGAAAGAGCATTGGATTAATAAGGAACATATATCTTGAAAACCTCTTTCATTTCTATTTTTCAAAAAGAAAAGTGCACACAAACAATGCTGGCTGTAATGGCATGTTGTTTTCTACAACAATCAGGTTTAATTGTTCATTCTCACATGCTCCAGCACTCTATTAAACACAGATTACTCAGTATTGAATAAATGCATACAAAGTGAGTTGGCCCACCGCTCTACACATATCAGAAGAAATAATGAATTATATCATCTCATGAAAATGTATTGAGGGTCCAGGGAAGGTCAAGAGCTTGTTATAATTTCATGTTGTCCATTTTCAGTCTAATTTTGTACAACAGAATGTGTTCTGGAGATTGCTTCTGCCTTGAAGCAGAGTGGTGGGTTTGTTTTGGGGGTTTTTTTGGTGTTTTTTTAAATGTTTAATTTTAAAGAGTTTATATTTGCAGGCATATAAAATGGCAAATTCTAATGGGCATAGCAGGTTTTGTATGCCTTGCGTGCAAAGGTATAAGAACTAATTTTGTATAGAGGACATTCCCATAGGAAGGGGGGGAAATATGGTAGGTCATAGGCCACTGTGCAATTTCTCTTGGGATAGGTCAATGGCCCTCTGTTTTAGGGAAAGGACTGCTAAAGCTGCAGGGGTGCCATTTCAGATATTGTGCCGGTGAGGGAAGGTTCACAGCAAGGTTCAAAGACCAGCTTTTTAATTATGCTGATGGTGATGTACTTGGAGATGCTATCCCATTTTAGTCCTCACAATAATCCTGCAAGATAGGTCAGGCTGTGAGAAAGGGACTGGCTCTTAGATATATGCACGGATTGTATTTTAAAAGCATTTATTGTTACTTTTTTATACCTCATATCTAGAGATACCCATTTACCTCATAACTAGAGATGCACATTTTCTTGGGAGGAAATCACATTTGGTCTGTAGCATTGTTTGTGCGTGTACGTGTGTGCACACTTATGTGCAAAAAGATGTGTGCAGGTGTGTGGAGAGGGTAAAATTCCTGCCACAGTTTAAACCAAGGGTTCTCAACCTTGGGTCCCCAGATGTTGTTGGACTTCAACTCCCATAATCCCCAACCAAGGCCACCGGGGTTGGGGATTATGGGAGTTGAAATCCAACAACATCTCTGGACCCAAGGTTGAGAACCCCTGGTTTAAACAAATATATACAGGTATATGTATACCTGTATCGGGTATTCGAGTTGTGAGATTTGTGAGAGCCAATTAGAAGCAATGCTGAAGCAAAATAAGCAATATTTCAAATAGTGGCTGACAGCCAGAGGAACCACCTTACCCAGAGGGGAGAAACTGCTCTGAGCTCAGCCGGAGTTTTGCCAAGCAGGGGAAGGATGGAAAAGAATAGAGTTTGAGTTCAAGGGAAGGATGGAGTGATTTTTTATTGCTCTCCTCTGTAAGTGCTTTCTGAAAATATGGTCACATAAGTGCTTTCCGAAAATATGTCCCTGTGGGTCATGCAGCTCCCAACACATTTCTGGAAGGTAAAAGGCATTTATGGGGGCATGGGAGAGCAAAGAAAATCATTTTTCCCCACCCCTCACAAACACTGCTGCTCAGTAACACACCGGCTCTCTGTTCCAGCACAGAGCAGCCTCTCTGTGCTGTGACAGTGTGTGCAGTTCTGCCCACTATATCTTAAGAAAGACATTTATCCCTGCTAACTTGGCAAAGAGGCACCTTTTAACATGGTGATTCTCTTTATTTAGCAGAGGGAGAGTAACTGGCCCTGTTCAACCCCAGCACAGTACCTCCAGTGATTGCTGCTGGTGTCTATCTTATGTTTCTTTTTAGATGGTGAGCCCTTTGGGGACACGGATCCATCTTATTTCTTATTTATTTGTTATTTCTCTGTGTAAACTGCCCTGAGCCATTTTTGGAAGGGCAGTATAGAAATTGAATAAATAAATAAATTGTACAACTGGAAAAGGTGCAGAAGAGGGCAACCAAGATAATCAGGGGCCAAGAACACCTTCCTTATGAAGCAAGGCTACAGCATCTGGGCTCTTCAGTTTGGAAAAGAGGCAGCTACAGGGAGACATGATTGAGGTGTATAAAATTATGCATAGAGTATGGATAGTGGATAGAGAGAAAAATTTCTCCCTCTCTCACAACACTAGAACCAGGAGTTATCCCATGAAACAGAAGGCTGGGAAATTTAGGCCCAACAAAAGTATGTACTTTTTCACACAGCACATAATCAATCGATGAAGTGGCGATGGCCACTAGCTTGGATGGCTTTAAATTGGGTTTAGACAAATTCATGGAGGAGAGGTCTATCAGTGTCTACTAGTCTGATGGCTATAGTCTACTTTCAGCCTCAGAAGCAAGATGTCTCTTGATGCCAATTGCAGGGGAGCAACAGCAAAAAAAAAAAAAAAAAGTGCATGCCCTCAGCTCTTGCCTGTAGGCTTCTCAGAGGCATCTTGTGGGCTACTGTGTGAAACAAGATGCTGGACTAGATTTGGCCTTGGGACTGATCCAGCAGAGATGTTCCTGTGTGATAGTGTGCCTGTAGCCAGATACACTTCTGCAAGAACTAAATACCTACACATCCACATTTGGAGATGACAAAAGAAGAGGGAAAAGAGAGGCAAAAATGGGGGACAGTGATTTACCAGTGACAGATTCTGGAAAATAAGAACTGCTTCTGGTAAACAGAGACAGGTGGAGCTTATGATTTCCTCCAGTAGAGCAGGCAAAGAAGTGTTTGTAAACTGGCTGGTAATTGGTTCTTTTTTTCAGGCCATTGCTTTCTTAAATTGCTATGACTGGGCAATATAATTTCAAAACAATGCTTCTCACTTGTCTCTGAGCTGACATGCTTTTCAAGGATCTTGAATTGCTATCTTGCTTCCTCAAAGATTCTAGAATTTGCATTACAACTAAATGGAAATTCAGTAATGGCCCAACAATCTATGAGTGTATGATAAAATATGGAATATTCTTTTAGTTATAACACTGACATATTATTAAAGACCCTTAGAAGGGACTAATGCAGATTAATTTATAGAAAGATAGGCCACATTTGCATGTAATGTGGAACCCGTGGTTCCGCGACCCCTCCCCCCACTCTCCTGTCCAAATCTGGGCATAACCGAGAGCATCCACTCTGCAGGCTGTGGCCTTGTACATGTAGCCTGTAGCACCTCAAATGGAAGTTGCTCCAGGCCCTGATAATCATGGTTTCCCTCTTCTGCACCTTTTCCAGTTCTAGAATGTCCTTCTATAATAACAATAACAATAACGAGTTTAACTTTTAAGAATAACAACTTCTTAAATTGTGTGTCTTATTAATACACCTTTAATGTAATTAATTAAAACACATGTTTAATGAATGTGTCTTATGAATTGTTAGGATATACTTCATTTGCATGACTACTTTATTTATGTATGTACACCAGTGTGGTGTAGTGGTTAGAGTGCTGGACTAGGACAGGGGAGACCTGAGTTCAAATCCCCATTCAGCCATGATACTTGCTGGGTGACTCTGGGCCAGTCACTTCTCTCTCAGCCTAACCTACTGCACAGGGTTGTTGTGAGGGGAAACTTAAGTATGTAGTACACCACTCTGGGCTCCTTGGAGGAAGAGCGGGATATAAAATGTAAAAATAAAAAATATATATTTATATAGTCTTCTGAAATTGAGGTGGGTTCATGTACATAGCAATTGAATTTTTATGACAATTCGTTATTCCCCCACCTCCTAACTGCTATGCATGGATAGGAAGGCTAGTTAAAATATTTGAGGGATAATAACTTTTATATACTTCTTTGCAATGCTGTTTTGGAGTTTCAGATCTGAGGCTTGAAAACCATTCTCTTATACAGAATGTTGTAGGTTTTAGCTAAAGTTGGGTGCACAGCCTAAGTATTTCTTGGCTCTGCAACTGAATGAAAAGGTGACTGAACTCATCTAGAAAATAGTTGAAGGAATAAAAAAGCACAAGCAAGATGCTCTTTTATGTACAAAGGCGATGAAACTGTTTGCATGAGTAATGCTTTCCAAAAGGATATGATGCTCAAATGGCCTGCGAGGGCTTAATTCCGTTGGCTAATCTTGCATCATCACTTTGCAATGATGCGCATTGTGCACTTCCAAAGAAATTGCATTCCCTGAAATAGTTCAGGTTGGTAATTGATTTGGTAATGCATTTTCCACCTTTCTCTTGCCTTTTTATATGTTAATATTTTCGCCTACCTCATACAATGCAGAAATGTCGGCAGCTAGAAGAAGCTACTAATGGTAACACTGCTGACAGAAGAGGTGCCTTTTGCTTTCGTCCACTCAGAAAAATTACAGAGAGCACCGGAACAACTGTGTGGGATTTTCATAAAGTGAGAAGCTGAGTGGTTTAATGGGCACTTGTATATGTGTGCCAAGTAAAATGAAATACTAAAGTCATCTAATTCCTTGGACTATAAAGATTTTTACAATGATTTTGCAAATGCGTTAGGTGGCTTAGATGATTGTTGTCTCCTCTCTAAAGCACCTCCTCGATCCACTTGTTCAAATGAGAACAAGGTGAAGATGGTGGGGCAGGCACTCACATGGCAACAGAGGGCAGGCAAGGCAGGCACGGCAGGCACCACTTCCTCAGAGTGCTTCTAAGTGTGGGCAGCAGCATCTGCCACTCCATCCCTAATGGCAACCACTCACTAAACCTCCTGAGATAGATGGCCCTGTTCAGAATGCGCCAGAGCTCCTCAGTCTTAATTGGGTTGAGTGTCTTTTGGCCCTTTCTTACTAGATCTCTGAGCTGCATTTCTTTGTTTGGGAAACATCCTGAGATAGGCACTTCTGGGATGGAATCCACAGCGGATGAAGTACTTATGACAGAACTGCAAGTCTTGCAAGGCCTCACAGCATCGTATTCCTGGAATACCAGGTAGAGTTGAATCCGCTAGCTCACAATGCCCATTGTTTCCCCAAAGTTTCATTGTACTGAAGCCATCCATAAACTCCATTAATGATGGCAAAATATTGAATGAGAGCTGATCCATGACTGGGCCTGCTAGTCCAAGACCACAAAGATGCTGTAAGCCATCAGACAACTAGCCCAATTATGGTATTCTTCTTATTCTTAATCTCCTCCTGTCTTAAGAATTTCCCTAAAACCCTCTCATGTTCATGGGAGTGTTTGTTTGGAGTGAGCGAGGGCTTGAATGTCAAAGCAGCTTTCTGCCATGGTGCTGAGAGGTGGCTGAAGGACACATATAACCAAACCACAATTCTCAAGGGCAATCCAGTTGTGCACATTGCACCATCAGCATGCATGCATCAACATACTGAGCTGGGAAGATGAGCTTTGTCCAAATGCTTCTCCTTCTCCTTTTCCTCTTCCTCCTCCTCATTCATCTGATGTGTAGGCTCACAAAGCACTGGTGTTCTTACACTACAGATTAGCACAGCTCTGCTGCTCACATGGGGAGCAATCTCCCCTGCCCCCAGAACTGCTCCCTGTGACCTGGAAGTTGGCCCTTGAGGGCTGCTCTTTAACCTTTTTAATTTAATAATAGACAAAAGTGCCAGTTGACAAAAAATAAACCACCTGAAATTAAAAGCTACCTTGTGTGGGCAGTGAGCATGTGCACTTACACTAAAACAGAAAAGACAAGAAGGAGCTTGTACAAAAACTTCCTTCCCGATGCTCAAAAAGCTCTTCAGGCCTCTTCCAGAAGCGGAGTGAGTGACTGCTATAGGTGTTACCAAAGGATAAACTAACAAGCAATTCATACGACGTGTGCTGGCTTCTAGTTGCAGCCACTCCACAGTTTGAGACTAATTATTCTTTTATAACCAAACAGTGGCAGGTGGGATTTAAAATATAAAATGCCAGCAGAGTTGGAAATCCTTGGTACACGCTGCTCATGGTTACTGTCGCCAAGAGTAAAAATACTCTGAGGCAATTTTGACAGTTGATTTATTTTTGCTTAAATAAAACAACATGAGAACTGCACACCTGGCTTGAATCCTCATACTCTGCTTTCTTTTTAATAGAATAGTGCAAAATCAAAATAGCTTCTTCTGTGGTATCAGAGATAAACTAGAGAGAGACAGATAAAATGAATTTGTGCCTTATATGATTTTTGTGGGGGAAGCTAGGTGAATGAATTGTGTTCATGCTGTTGGAGCTAGGATCCTGGCAGCATCAACTCTCAGCTGCAATGTCTCATAGTGACCTCTGGGGGTGGGTGTTAGGGTCATGGATAAAAGTGCTGGACTACTCCCCTCTTTGTTCGTCCAGTGTTAGTCTCCATTTTCTCTCTCTCTAGAGTTGGCTGTTTGTTTTGGTCTCTCTCTTCAGCCATGAGATACAGCTGAAATTAAGCAGCAGGCTTTTTCATGTTTATTTGTAACCTTTTCTTTAAATAAATCCTTGTAGTTCTTCAATGCTAAAGAACTGTCTCAAGACCTCTTGCTTTGGTGCTTTCTCCCCAAACTGGTTTTGCTTTGCTATTGGGGGACTGAACTGCCATTCTCCCCCTATACATGCTTCAAGTTCTCTAATGTCATTTGGCATCCAGAAGGGAATTTTCTATCCGTTCTGATTAGATTGGTTAATGACCCTTGTGGTGTTTTTGTTTTGGGTTTCTCTGCAGAGAATCACATTGCCCACATCGTCAACAAAAAATATTTCCTGTGCAAACAGTGCACCTGAAAGCTCTTGTTCTCTCTTAGTGCAACAACATGCCCTAATTGTGGAGGCTTTTCTGTTGATGGGTGATGTGTTGACAGCCCTACCCTGTGGGACTGAAGGCTGGACCAAGGCTCAGGTTGCCCCAGGTGAAGTCCACCTGGGTGCCCCTGCACCCCCCCAGACCCCCCTTCCATCTACTCATTCACATTTTTGTGGATGTGGGTACGTGGGTGCACCTTGTAAGTGAGTGGTCTTGCCTTGTGAGTGATAGCGTGATCCCCATCACAAACAAATTGATTAGTCCGATGGGCTGGGCATAGCCTTTAGTGTCTTGGGACACGAAGGTGGGTTGAGTGGAACTCGAATCATCCCATTGTTCCCCATGGGTAGGTCCTGGGGGCACCAAAAATGGGTTGGAACATACAGCGTAATAAGTACTACCTATCACCCAACAAACCCCACCCCCACCCCTCTAGAAGCCAACATTTTGTTTTGGTCTCTCTCTTCAGTCATGAGCTACAGCTGAAATTAAGCTGCAGGCTTTTTCACATTTGTTCGTAACCTTTTCTTTAAATAAGATCCTATGGGGGTTTGGAGGAAAGTTTGATTTTTTAAAAATCTCCTGCTTGCCCTTTTGTGTGTGTGGGTTGGGTGATATCAACCATCATGCTCTACCTTCCAAACCCACTTTGGTGCCCCTAGTACCTACCCATGGGAAACAATGAAGTGATTCCACTTCCTCATTGTTCCCTATGGGCGAAACAAGCAGATTGCACACATTTTGCAACCCTGCCTTGCAAACACACACACACACACACACACACACACACACACCACAACCAAAATGGCAGAACAGCAGCACACACAGTCCCTCCCAACATAGAACATCTCATTTTGACAAATACACAGTCCAAAGATGGCCAAAAAAGTATCACTGACCCAGAATGCACTGCCAGCCACAGTGCCAGTGCTGCAGTAGTAACAATGGGACAAGTTAATTTCTCACACACAATTATGACTCCATCCTCACTTGCAACAGCTGCTACAGCAGCACCCTTAGCAGCCAGCAAGCATAGCCATAAGCTCAACTACAGCCATGTGAAGTCTTCAGCCACTTTTTGACTGAGTGAGTATACATTGCAATGCAGAATGCAGAGAGAGGAGCAGATTGCAGTGAGTGAAACTCAAGTTAGTCCAAGGCCAGATGGAGTTCATCTCACTACAATTACCAAGAAGGGTGGGGGTGGGGGTGGGGTGGAGAGCTGCCACTGTCCATTTCTTACCACAACACCATCCCACAAAGAGACAAAACCACAACTAAAGGATGGCCTCCGAGTCTGAATAGCAACATGGCCTCAGAAGATGACAGGCTGACACATGGGTCTGGGCACCATTCCATATCTTATCATTGGCCAGTGGGGTGGCCTGCATCGAGTTTCCATTGTTCCCTATGGATGAAACAAGAAGTATGCACATATTTTTCAACCCTGCCTTGAAAAACAACACTGAATAACAGAAGCAGCACACACAGTCCCTCTCAACATAGAACACCACATTTTCTGAAACACCCAGTCTAAATATAGGGGAAAAAAGAATCACTGACCCTGAATTCACTGCCAGCCCCTGTGCCTGCACTGCAGTAACAACATTGGCACAAGTTGTTCTCTCTCGCAAAATTGTGATTCCTTACTTCAGCAATGCAACAGCTGCCAAAGCAGCACCCTTAACAGCAAACAAGCATAAACTCAACTACAGCAAGGTCTTCAGCCACATTTTGACTGTATACACCTTGCAATGCAGAATGTAGATTGCAGACTGCAGAGCAGACCAGAGCAGTAAATTAAACACAAGTTACTCTCAAGGCCATACATAGAACTCATCACTTACCATGAAAAGAAGTCTTCTTTCTTCTCTTCTTCTGCAGTGTAAGCATACATCCCCGCCTGCCTGTGTCTGGATGGCCTCAGATTGGTGCTGGACCATGGCTGACAGTCTGAAACATGGGTCAGGGCACCCGTCCATATCTCATCATCGGCCATGGTAGTGGTGTGCGTGCACGTCTGCCTGTGTCAGCAGCACTAATGGACAGACTGTGATGCATCTGGGTTTGGGGTTGGCCAGAGTGGGATGAGCTGCCATTGGTGTTGCAGTGGGTGGAGGTGACCATGAGTTGTTCACCTGCCATGGCCAGCTCAGGATAGCTCAGCAGGGGGAGGTTGGTATTCAGAAAGACCAGCCGCTCCAGCATCTCAGCATTCAAGCATGAGTGATGAGGTATTGCCACACCCTCGGCCATGGAGAACACCCTCTTGCTCTGGACGCTAGTTGGTGGGCACAAGAGGAACCGTTTGGAAACCTCCACCAAGTCCAGCCAGACTTGGCAATGCATCACCCTAAATTGGATCAGCTCTGTCTCCCAGCTGGCCACTGGCTTCTGCAGGTACTGCAGCAAACACTGCCCAGCACTGCTGTAGGGCTGAGTGGGCTCCTCCCGTACCCTGGCAAGGCACCAAGAAACTGCTCTATGAACCACTGGGTGGAATGTGGAGGCAGAACTGCCAGCTCATTTGGCCCTGCCAGCGACACTACTCTGCTGGACCAAGAAGTGGTGGTGATAGTACTGCTGCTAGGGGTGGACTGCGCTCTAAAAGTAGGTGCTCCAACACCCTCCTCCTGGTTATGCCCCAGCCTCCTCTCCTCAGCTTGCCTAACTTCTTCAATCAGGAGGTCCCTCCACCTGGGTCGCTAGTCAGGGATGATGGCTTTGCCCTTCATCTTTGGGTCACATAGGCAGGATAAAATGTGCTCTGCCTATTTACCCGAGGGTGTCCTGAGCCACTCCACCACTCCAGTCCTTATCCAATCTGCTAAGGCGATTGCTTTTCCAGTGGTCAGCATGGTCTGGAGCTCACCCATCATCTTCTCAAGGAGAAAAGAGGTGGGCAAAGCCTAGATCACTGTTGCTGTCTCATCACACAAACTGTTCTTGGCAACAAAGAACAGATCAAGTGCCAAGACAACCTAAGAAAGAAGCACTCAGTCATGGTTGGACAGGTCACACACTTCCAAGCCACACTTCCTTGCCAGGGCATGGATGGACAGCTTTTACTCCTGCAGGCACTGGAGCAAGATAAAGGTTGAGTTCCATTGGGTTGGAACATCCTGGAGGATCAGATGTTCAGGTAGGCCCAGGCCGAGCTGTCACTGCCTGAGCATAACCTACGCTTTCCCCTCCAGTGAAAGTAAGCAGCCATCTTCTGGCAATTCTCCACAAAAGCAGCTGTGGCAGCAGCAGGATGGCACCCAGTGCCTGCAGAGGGGATGTCTTGCCTGGCAGCAGCCCCAGAAGAGCCAAGCACATCCCACACAGCCAGGTTCAGAGTGTGCACCACACAACAGATGGACACAAACTGACCCTGCTCAGCTGCCTTTGTGATGTTGGTGACATTGTTGGTGACCATGAACCCTTGGTGAAACTTTGGCTGCCATTCATTCACTTGGTGTTTCATGGCCACTGACAGCTCAGCTGCCATGTGATCAATGTCCAGCACCTTCCTGCATGCCGGTTATAGGATGGGCACCACTCTCCTGCTGAAGGTGGTGCATGAGAGGATGTTATAGTCAAGGGCAAGCAGTCAGAGCAGACAATACAATAGAAGCTGGCATTCTCCACCACCTGTAATGGCTGGTCATCCAAAGCGATCATCTCCCCAATGGCCCGGGTGATGAGATGAGGCTCTGAGTGACCAGACCACTTGCCCACTGACTGCACCCACCACGCAGGCAACCTCCCCTGTTGGGGAGAAGGATCAAGTGTCTAGCTGCTATCTGGCACACACCAGGCCTTTTGCTACCAGCAGGACTGCATCACCCTGGGTGATGCAGTCTCAGCTCTTGTAGCATTACTATTGTACAAAGATGCTTGGGGTCCTTTCCCCTGCTGCAGGAGAGTGGTGCCCAACCTGTAACAGGCATGCAGGGAGGTGCTGGACATTGATCACATGGCAGCTGAGCTGTCAACGGCCATGAAACACCAAGTGAATGAATGGCAGCCAAAGCTTCACCAAGGGTTCATGGTCACCAACAATGTGTCCTGCAGTGGGTCAGCATGGTGTGGGCCACCACAGCAGAGCTCAAAGTGGTCCCACACAGGCTGCTATCAGTCCAGTATAGTTTTGGTGGTGGTGGTACTGGGGCTGCTGGTTCATTCTGGGGACCACTACCCTCCATCTGGGGTTGAGAAGGTCCAGGAACAACTGGAATGACTTCCACCTGCTTTTCTTCATTCTCAGATTGGGTGGGGGTGGATTGGAGAGGATGGAGGGAGTGATCTGACTGGGCTAGCAACTGATGACATCTCCTCCTCCACTGCCACAGGAAGCGCTCTTTCCCTGACAGGGGAGGAACTCCCCCCACTACTACCTCAGCTGGGGCCCAGGCTCCTCCAGATAGGAGAGACTGTACACCACATCAGTGGCAGGGACAACTTCGGGAGTAGGTCCCTCTCACTGTCACCCACCACGACCAACAGCATCATCCCTCCCTCTGCCTGCCACTCTACTCCTGACTCTGCTTTGCACACTCCCAGACATGTTGTTGTTTTTTAAAAATTAAGCCCTAACTCTGATGCATGTGGGTTAGAAGAATTGCCTTTAAGAGGGTGTAGGTTTCAGGGTGGTCTATTTAAGTCCTGTGTTCCACACACAGCACTCTATATGGCTCTGTAGTGCACTCATAGAAGCTAAATAAGTTTTTAAAACCCAAATAAAGAAGAATGCTTTATTGGGGGGGCTGTTTTTTGGAGGGGACAAAGCAACAGTGGGGCAGATCTAAGGGCAGGGAAAGGAAATAAGGGCAGGGGATTACTGTGGCCTCTCTCTAACTCACTCTCCTGTCCTACAGTCCTACGAATATGAATATACTGCTCTTCAACCAAAGTTCTCAAAGTGGTTTACACAGAAAAATAAAGAATGTATAAATAAGAGGGATCTCTGTTCCCAAAGGGCTCACAATCTAAAAAGAAACATTACACAGATACCAGCAACAGCCACTGGAGGGATGCTATTCTGGGATAGGATAGGGCCCAGTTGGATAGGGCCCCAGTCCTGCTACCTAATCCCTGACTTCTCCAAACTAATAGGACCTATTTAAAGAAGTCTAATCTGTTACCTGACTGTGGCGGGGGTGGTGGGGGCTCAGCTAGCTGGCATCTTTGGCTTAGGGCTTCCAGTGGTGTCTTCAGCTGGAGTCTGCCAGCTGTTGCTCTTGGAGGCATTCTTGGGCCAAGTAGACACCAGGACTCTACAGTTGGAGGGAGGGCAGGTGGGCACCAGCCAGGCACCCACAAACAACTGAAACACAAACAACAACAACAACCCAAAAAGGAAACAGGGATAGCCTGCAAAAAAATAAAAAATAAAAAATCAGTCCAGCAGTAGCAAAGATAAGGTGCAGCTTTGGACTACAAGTGGGGGGACCCAGCACAGGACCCCAGTTATTATAGCCACTGGGGGCTGGCTACTACAAACAATAAGCTTGTAAGAGGAACACATTCCAAAAGCAATAAGCTTGTGTGTGTGTGTGTGTGTGTGTGTGTGTGTGTGCGCGTGCGTGCAGAAACCACACAAGGGGAAAAAAATCCCAACCAGCACCCAATTAAGACAGTGGGGCTGCTGTTCCTATTTTAAAATAATTAGCGGGGAGGAACAGCACACACAGCATCCCTGTTATTAAAACCCCTGGGGGTGGGGCTAGCTGCAAACAAGAATAATAATACAAATATTCAAAGCAGCACCCAGTTAAGCTACTGGTGCTACTGGACTGGTACAACTTTAAAAAAAGGAAGAAAATAAAAGCAGTTGTTGGCACTGAAATTAAAAGGTAAAAATATAATTAGAGATACAAAGCAATCTCTCTCTCTCTCTCTCTCTCTCTCTCTCTCTCTCTCTCTCTCTCTCGTGCATGCGCTGCTGGGGCAGGCAGGCCCAGACCACAATCTCTGCTCTCCTCTCAGTGCTGCTGCAGTCTCTCTTTGTCTCTCTCTGTCTCTGATCCTTCTCTTCCTTCCTGAAGCACAAAAGCAATGGCTCTCTCTGCCTCCAAGCAGCCCCTTAAATATATTTTGAAAATCCCTCCTTTGGCTTCTCCGCTTCCTGCTCCCTGCCACCAGCCAATGGAAGCACAGTTGCCCATGCCAACACAGTTGCCCATGCCAAAAAACCAACCGAAAAGCAAGGAGATCTCAAGCCAATCGGATGCCAGTGCCAAAAAACCAATCAGGAATTTAAAAACATGGAGACAAACTGGTGCCTGTGACACAAATCACACAAATTGATTCACTACAAACCTGAGGCCATTTGATTCACAGTTGAATCAGCCCCTTCCTTTAAGGGGTAATTCAATTTGAATTCCCATTTTGAACTGGGTTAGATGAAATCACCACAAACTATGCTGTCAACGTGTCCCTACAACTGTACCAAACTTGGTTCAGGTTGGTCAGGTAGTTAACAGGTTAGCCCACTTGCTCCTCAAACATTCACACACCCACCATCTTGAATTGAGGTAGATCCCATCATAACAAATTGCACCACTGAGGTGTCCTTATGTGTCCCTATAGCTGTACCAAATTTGATTTAAATTGGTCCAGGCATTGTAAAGTTGATAAGGACACAGACACACATACACACACATAGCTCGGTGCTCTCATAAGCTTACTTTCCTTAAGGCTAAAATGTCAACCACCACCAGAATAAGTAGGATATACTTATATGATCAGGTCTCCGCTATGCTACCTGGAAAAATAGCTGTTGAAGCAGAGGGCAATTTCATATGCAGGGTTTATTGATTGATTTGATTTGATTTGATTTGATTTTGGGTTGGTGACAGACCATGGGGACTTCATTAAAAAAAAAATCTTCCTACTGACTTAGATGGAGCCGACTTAGATGGAGACTCCACAATTTATTTGATGTCTGAACTGGAGGTGTCCATCTATTCCTCTTATGTGATTCTACTGGATCAGTTTCAGTTTGTGACTCCTGAGGATGTGGACAAGCTGCTTGGGGCGATGAGGCCTACCCTTGTTCCTTCAACTTCCTTGCCCAACATGGCTTGTTCAATCTAGCAGGGAGGCTGTTGTACGTGGCCTGGTGGAAATCATAAATGCTTCTCTGAGGGAGGGCAGGATACCTCCTTGTCTTAAGGAGGCAATCATTAGACCTCTTCTAAAGAAGCTTGCATTAGATCCCTCAGAGCTGAGCAATTATAGGCCTGTTTCTAATCTCCCATGGTTGGGCAAGGAAATGGAGAGGGTGGTGGCCTCTCAGCTCCAGGCAGTCTTGGAGGAAACTGATTATCTAGACCCATTTCAAACCGGGTTTCGGGTGGGCTATGGGGTGGAGACTGCCTTGGTCAGCCTGATGGATGATCTCCAATTGGGCATTGACAGAGGAAATGTGACTCTGTTGGTCCTTTTGGATCTCTCGACGGCTTTCGATACTATCGACCATAGTATCCTTCTGGAACGTCTGAGGGTGTTGGGGGTGGAAGGCATTGTTTTACAGTTGTTCTGCTCCTACCTCTTGGACAGATTTCAGATGGTATCAATTGGAGATTGTTGCTGTTTGAAATTTGAGCTTAAGTCCCTCAAGGCTCTATACTTTCTCCAATGCTCTTTAACATCTACATGAAACTGCTGGGAGAGATCATCAGGGGATTTGGAGCTGGATGTTACCAGTACGCTGATGACACCCAGATCTACTTCTCCACGCAACCTCTTCAGGAGTTGGCATATCCTACCTAAATGCCTGCCTAGAAGCAGTAATGGGCTGGATGAGGGAGAATTAGCTGAAGCTGAATCCAGATAAGACAGAGGTACTTATTGTGTGGGGTCAGAACTCTAGAGACGATTTTGATCTCCCTGTTCTAGATGGGGTCACACTTCCCCAAAAGGAACAGGTTCACAGTCTGAGAGTACTTCTGGATTCACACCTCTCCCTGGTTTCTCAGGTTGAGGTGTTGACCAGGGGTGCTTTCTATCAGTTTTGGCTGATACACCAGCTGCGCCCGTTTCTCGAGATCAATGACCTCAAAACAGGTGTACATTTGTTGGTAATCTCCAGACTTGACTTCTGAAATGCACTCTATGTGGGGCTGCCTTTGTATGTAGTCCGGAAACTTCAGTTGGTTCAGAAAGCGGCAGCCAGGTTGATCTCTGGGTCATCTCAGAGAGACCACATTACTCCTCTGTTGATGGAGCTACATGGGCTGCCAATAGGTTTCTGGGGAAAATACAAAGTGCTAGTTATAACTTACAAAGCCCTAAAAGGCTTAGGCCCTGGGTATTTAAGAGAACATCTTCTTCACCAAGGGATCCATCGCAAATTGAGGTCACTTGAGAAAGTCGGTCTCCAGTTGCCACCAACATATTTGGTGGCTACACAGAGACGAGCCTTCTCAGCTGCTGCCCCAAGATTGTGGAATGTGCTCCCTACTAAGATACAAGCCTCCCCATCTCTGGCAATTTTAAAGAAACTTCTGAAAACACATCTCTTCAACCAAGCTTTCTCAGCTTTTTAAAACTTGTTTTTAAATTGTTTTGGCTATTTAATTGGTGTTTTGTGATGTTTTAATTGTTAATTATTATTTTATGCACTTTTCTAATTTCTGTTTTAATTGTTAATTGATTTTAATGGTGTTTTAATTTAAACCGCCCTGAACCTTTTGGAAGGGCAGCATATTTTTTTTAATTATAAATAAATAAATAAATAAATCTGTCTCTTTAAAGGAGATGAGTGAGAGATGTGTAAACAGCCAGATTCCCTCTCAATGCTTTGCCAGGGGACAGGAAGGGACTGCCTTGGGAATCATCTCACTTAAAGCCTGGATGCAATCACCCCAAATCTAGGGGCTGGAGCAACACGCTTGTCCCCACAGCGCGGCTTTGCAACAGCCCAGATGGGCTGTTCTGGCCCTCATGGCCGAGCAACCTGGTGTCGCCTGAAGAAAAGAAGATCTTGTGAGACATGGAGTTTGCCTTGTGAGATCCCGCATCAAACTCTTGCGAGATCAGGGAATCTCGCGAGAGTTCCCATGAGGTTGGCAAGTCTCGTGGGAATTCCTGAGAGAACTCGCTCATATATAAGGGCAGCCTGGCTGATGACTGCCAGACTAGCAAGGGCTTCTCAACAAGAGAGCCCTAGGAGCTAGAGGCCTGGGTGAGCTGGCAGCCTCAGTTAGCCTGTGATGGTAACAGGCGCTGGGCTTACGAAACCACAGAGGCCATTGCTCTGAGGTCGGACCCGCCCTGGTGACCATGTGAGACTGGGCGATCTCACAAGGCCCTGGCACTTTCTTGAAGGGGACCTTTTATCCAACGTGCAATCTAAAATGCAGCCTTCCTCTACTTTGACAAGTGCTTTGCAAAAGATGGGGAAGGGTCATAATTTTGCAGTTAAAGGTATCCCTCCCCCCCCAGAAGTGGTGAGGGGAAAAGGAGGCACCCTCAAAAATACCTGTCTTTGCAAACAATGAACCCAATGAAAATTCAGGACAACATTTCTAGTTGTTCTTGCCAGTGGCGTATCAGGGGGAAATGGTGCCCAGGGCTGGCCGGCCCTGAAATGGCACCCCCCCCGCCGCCCCCTCGGCCCCCACATACCTGGCGGCGGTGCGGTGCCCCCCAGGTGGCAGATCGCTGGCGGTGGCGGCAATTCGGCGGCAATTCGGCGGCGATTCGGCGGCGATTTGGCAGCGTGTGTGTGGCGGCGTTGGCGATGGCCTGTAGTGGGCCGAGCGGCAGCGCGGTGGGTCGCCCGCGGCGTTGGCATGGCCTGTAGTGGGCCGAGCGGCAGCGCGGCAGATCGCCCACCAAGGACTACTGCAGAGCAGCGCTGAGCCTGCCTGCTGGCCCGGCGCCGCTTCCCAGTAGTCCTCAGCAGGCGATCCGTCGCGCCGCCACTTGGCCCACTACAGGCCATTCCAATGCTGCGGGCGACCCACTGCGCCGCCACTCGGCCCGCTACAGGCCATCGCCAATGCCGCGGGTGACTCGCCACCACACTCGGCGGGCGATCCAGGGGGTTCCAGGGGGGAGCCACTTTTTGGCGCCCCCCTATGACCCACCGGGGTGGCGCCCGGGGCATGTGCCCCCCTGCCCCCCCTATAGTTACGCCCCTGGTTCTTGCTATAATTACAAAATTACTATTATAATTCTATTGCATTTTACATTATCTTTTGTGAATCCTGGGAGAGAAAGGGAAAGAAGGTGATCCTTGCGTTATTTAAATACATAATTGTGGAGATAGTGGATAGCCATTATAAGTCAAATTAATGAATTAGTTTGGTCTCAGGGCTGGCAACTGATTAAATTAATTGTCTGCCTTTTAATCAATTTATTACATTTATTTAAATTTACCCAAAATGAATATAGGTGCATTTTGAAGAAAAGGTTAGGTATAATAAGATTTAGCACCCTGCCTCTAATGCCGGTTCTAGAGAAATTATTTTCTCAATTGTTTTCATTTCCTCTTGAGAGCATTTTTTAAAATGGCTGCTATCTATTCTTCTTCTCTGATTTAGTTTTGACTATGTAATGAAGTCTGGCTGAAACGTTACTCTGTGGACTTTCTAACTAACTGAGCAGCAATTTGAACCCAGGCCCAATGCCAGGGTTCAGTACATTGGTGCACTATACTGCATTGGCTCCAGTATATAATACTCTGCATAATACTTTATTGTATATGCTTTCACTTTGTGAGAGAATCTTTTTGTATTATTGTGAGAATCTAGTTAACTAATAGATTGATACATGACTGGGGGGGGGGGACCCACAACAAAATGTTGCTGTAGAACAGAAACCTTGTAGTGTTTCTTGGGCTCACTATTACAGCAAATTATGTATATACCGGTTTTCAACCAAAGTGCTCAAAGTGGCTTACATAGAAAATAAATAAATAAATAAAATGGGGCGGAGAGGAGGGGAGGTTTCAAGAGGGGTAAAAGGAACAACTTTTTTTTCTTCCCCACCCTCCTGAAACTTTCCCTTTGCTGGAGCAATATAATGCTGTTTTCTCTTTCTTAAAACATTCATGTATAGTGCAGTGAGGGTAGTTTTTAGATAGATAGATAGATAGATATGCATCCTTGCACAAAACCCATGTCTAGAATACAATAAACTGTTAGATACTCATGCAAGCCAATTACCTACTTCCCATTTCCCTTTTTATTTCCTCAGCTGCCATCCTCAGCATTTCATTGGTCATTGAAGCTTGGATGTCCCACAGTGTAATGTGGTTGTTGCAGAACTACCCTTGCTACTGAGGGGCTCTAGCATATGTGGTGACAGTGCTGCACAAGAGGTCAGTAGTTTCAGTACTGCTGTCTTGTGCAGCACCATTACCGTGTTAGAGCCCCATAGCAGCATGGGTGGTTCTGCAACACCATTAACTATAAGTAATGTTTCTGTAAGTACCATTACTTACAGAATAAGTAATTGGTAATCAGTTCCAAAGTGAAACTGATTCATTATTTCATGCATCTCCGCATCTCTGAATTTTATACAAGGCACTTGCATTGCACTTTGAAACAAATTTGTGGTGGGGGAAAAATATCAGCTGGTGGTGGCCACCATTTTTTTATTTCGGCAAATGCCCCTTTCTGAGAACTATTCTGTGGGAAATAGGGGTTGCCAATGGAATGAAGCATACAAGGGAAATAAAAAAAATGGCTTCCAGCCAACTACAGCTTTATGGGGTACACTTCCTCCACTGAGTGCACCCCAACTCTAAAATGACCAAAATAGTCCCTCTCATTTTGTGGTGAATGGGGCCAAATATTGGAGGGAACATTTTTGTACAACCATAGGTCATAAGTTCAAATGACTCTTCCAATGCAGTGGTCTTTAAAAAAACACATCTTTGGGTGAAGGCACTGGAAATAAAAAAGAAACCTAGTCAGTTTAACCATAGTAAACTCCTTGTGATCCTCCAGAACATGATAATGAAACATAGATAAAGAAACATTAGTGTGGGACAAAGTTTGTGTGAATTTAAATGAGCATGAAATAGAACAGCTGAAATAAAAAGAGAGAGAGGTGAAAGAGAAAGAAAACAAGAGATACCTTATCCAAGGTAACTTATCAGCTGCTGAGCAACAGAAGCTATTTTGAATTCTGTTGTACCTCAGAAAGGAAAATAATAGCTCAGTTTTGATTAAACTTTCCCAATCTTTTCTCACATTACACGTCAAGCATGTAAATATTTATGCACTCATCTATCTTGTAATCTTCACTATTATTTTCAGACCAACATTTCCTTCTGAAAATGAGGACGAATTGATTTCTGACTTATTGATATGATTCTGTTTAAAGTTGTATGAATAGCAAGACATTTCCTGCTCATTCCACTGGGAATGCATAAAATGTTAGGCCCAGTTCATAAATTTTCTGGAATTCTGTCCATAATAACACTATGCTCAACAGTTTAAAGAAAAATTCCAAGTGCCTGACATCAGACTAGCACTGTGATGGTGCAGCAGTGCCTGACATCCAGACTAATGCTGTGCCATTGCATGAGGCGCAAAGGGCAATTTTCAGCTAACATTTCCAGGAGGCACAGAGGGCTTCAGAAGGAAGGGGAGATAGTAGAACATTGCCCCCTTTCTTCTGATGGCACAGCATTAATATAGAAGTCAAGCACTGCTGTATCATCACAGTGCCAGTCTGGATGTCAGCCAGTGACTATTGATGAGGAGAACATGCATCTTTTAAAAGATGTGATCCCAGATTCCCTGTGTTCTGAGGCTTATAGAAGGTAAAGGTACACAACCTTTTTAGGTCTACAATGCTAGTTCCTATACAATAAAGCACAATTGCCTACAAAATGGCTTCTTTCCAGTTGGTCTAGCGCATTTAGTGTTAATTGACAGCTTTACATCTAAATGGGAAATAGCTCTGAAAACAAAATTGCATCATCTGGGCATGTCATCCCATATCATCTGGGAGGGGTTTAGATCAGGTGATATGTTTTGTCAGGCAACAACTATTGGATATAGATTTGCAGGAGGAGTGAGCATGACTACCAAGGGGAATACATATAGGCTCCCAAAATTTCAGTCACAAACCGGCTGAATATTTAGATCGTATGTTTTTACCTAAGTTTAGGAGAGCATTGACCCTTGCACGTTTGAATGCCCTTCCTTCTGCACTCTTAGATGGGAAATATAAGTTTCGTTTATAAGTTTCTTAGATGGGAAATATGAGTTTCGTATGCATTGCATCATTGCCCTTGTGGCTCAGGGGATAGAGTCAGTTGTTCATGTTACTCTGTATTGTCAGTTTTATAGGGATACTCATATTAAGTTCATTGCTCCTCTCTTAAAGAATCATCCTGGCCATTCGGATCAATTTTACTTGGATTTTTTGCTGTCAAATTTTAAATCCTTTACCTCAATTAATGTGGCCAAGTTTTGTTTTTTTGCATCCAAACGTCATAGAGCTTGTATTAGCAATTTGAATATTTTGTAAATTATAAATACATTATTTAAATGTTAAGCTGGTCTAAGGACCATAAAAAACTTACTACTACTACAAAATGGCATACTAATGATAATTCTAATTCTGCTATTCATGGATGTGAGCCCTCTTCTCCCACCATCTTCTTTTGATATTGAAACTTCTACACTCAGAGCTTTTTTTGTGATGGTATGTGCCAGTACTATGTACCGTCACTTACTGGCACCCTGCCCCGCCCCTTAGCTCTGAAATCTCTGGGTGCAGGCTTGGAGACTCACTCTCTGCCAGGGATTGCAGCAGTGGGGAGGGCTTTGCCTTCATTCCCTGCAGGGAACAAAGGCAAAGCCCTCCCTACTGCTGCAAACTCCAGTGAGCAGTGAGTCTCTGAGCGCTTTGCCCAGTGCTTTGGGAACTTGGCCATGCCACCTTGCATGATGTGCCTTTTGGAGCTTGGCCACACCCCCTTGTCTGGCCAAATCATGCAAGGGTCATGGCCACACCCATACCAGCTTCTCCAAAGCCACAAAAAAGCACTGGCTACACTTGTTGCACACCAAAAGGATATGCATCTTAGCTCTGAAAAGTTATTTACATTTTTAATGTGAATAAAATACTCACTTTGATTTGGCTGTTTCCCTAGTTTTTGGTTAGTAGCCAGAGAGGATGTTTGATATGGTAGCGTTTACAGGAATGGTTTTGAAGACGGTGACATTATGTGTAGAAATTGAGCAGAAAACTTAGGAAATTTCTCTCACTTCATTTGAAAAGTCCACCTTTGTCCCCCATTGTGGCATTGGGAATATATAGCTCAAAGAAAGCAGAAGCATGTTGGGAGGTTGCAGAAGTTTGAGTAGAAAACAGAACAACCTTGCAGAAGTTTGAGTAGAAAACAGAACAATGAGTCGAAAATAGGAGGGGGGCGGGGTTTGATCCAACATGATTCCACATGACACTATAATAATGTTGGTACTGAAACTTCAAAAAAGTGAAATCTGAAGGAAATTTCACAATGTGGAAATGTTCAAAGGAATAAAATGAGTTTCTGTAAGGTCAAACTATATGTACACACAAACATGTACTAGAGGTGTGTTTCCAACTGAAAGCACCTGTTTTTGCAAACCATAGCTGTTCAGGGGATGATTCTGGGTGTAGATGATTCTGGGGATGATTCTGGGCATAGAGAGGGATGTTCACCCTTTCCCCTCATACCATTTCCCCATCAAAAGCCCAGAGGCGTATCTAGGGAAAATAGCGCCTAGGGCAAACACTGAAATTGTGCCCCCTGTCCAAGCATCTGACACCCATCTTTCAGATAACTTTACCATAATATCAGCTGAAAAATACAAGTCAAGCTCATTAATCTTTTAATATTTCAAAAACTATTTAGCAGTGGACTAAGCCAGACCCAAAAATGCTGGAAAATGACAAATTTCAGTATGCGGGGGCTCATGAAATACCCAAATACAATGTGGAGGTGTACTTAGAAAACTAAACAGAAGTGCCTGTCTAATTCTCTACTATGCATTGTAGCATCACCATTACATAAGTTTTAAAAATCAATGGAGAATTTGACTTTTCCCAGATACTCTGAAAATAATTAAAGGATATGCAGAGTAAACTGTGTCACTGCTTGGAATATATTCTAGTCTTTCAGAAAGACAGTTAAAATGAGAGAAAGAGAGCAAGAAACTCCCTGTGGGCCTTAATATTAAGGATTTCACACTGATTCAAAGACAAACTCACCATTAATAGCCATATTAGCAAGACATCACATTTAACTCACTTATCACAAGAAGCAAAGTAAGTGCAAATGAATACAATCCTAGCTCATAAGCGTCAGCTCAGTATTCACAAGCCCTGATTCTCTGTACATAGTGCCAATCTGAATATGTGTACAGTGTCTTATATTATATTATTATTATTATTATTACCTGTAGCCCCTTTGGGGGTCTTCCTAAAGGCTGGGGGGGTTTGCAAAGGTTCCCCCTCACTCCGCTGGCCTCTAGGACCTCGCAGGGACCATTTGAGCATGTGCAGTGGCCGTTTTTAAAAATATTTTTTTTTAAGGCCACTGAAAACAAAATGGCCGCCACGCATGCTCAAATGGCCTCTGCAAAGCCTGGCATGACCTACGGCCTCACAGAGGCCATTTGAGCATGCATGGTGGCCATTTTGTTTTTGGCAGCCATTTTTAAAAAAAAACAATTAATTTTACAAAATGGCGCCCCCCTTCAAGTGGCACCCGGGGCACGTGCCCTGCCTGCCCTACCCCTAGATACGCCCCTGAAGCCTACCACTGAAGTGATTATTTGTTTCTGAAGTGGTGGTTTGAAGACTATGAAATTCCTTAGTGGTTTCTGCACATCCCTTAAATTTCCACCACACCAAGTAAAATTTGAAATAAATTTTGAGGTGAAAAACAGGTGAAACACCTGAGAATTTTCAAAGGAACCTAAATGAATATTTCTATAAGACGAGTGAAATTTCTTAGAGAGTTTCTGTACATCCCTAAGTACTATTTTCTCCAGAACCCAGGAGATATGTGTGAATAATAATAATAATAATAATAAATTCAATTTCTATACTGCCCTTTCAAAAATGGCGCAGGGCAGTTTACATAGAGAAATAATAAATAAATAAGAAGGATCCCTGTCCCCAAAGGGCTCACAATCTAAAAGAAACATAAGATAGACACCAGCAACAGTCACTGGAAGTACTGTGCTCGGGGTGGATAGGGCCAGTTACTCTCCCCCTGCTAAATAATGAGAATCACCACGGTAAAAGGTGCCTCTTTGCCAAGTTAGCAGGGGGTTGACAAGAGCTGGAGACACAAACTAGAGGACTGGGTAGAACAAAAGACATTATCCCTGCAGAAAAATTGTGTGTGATTGTGTGTGTGAGAGAGTATCAAACCAACCCTGTGCTCCCCAGTTCATCTGCCTAATGCTACTATGTGGGAGATTGGATTGGTTTTAGGAGATTTAGCTAATTCTTGCCCCTCAGATAATTTCTGAAAGCTCTGTTTGCCTAGATATTCATACCTGCCCCTCATTATCTGGAAAGATGAATCAGAGAAATGCCTGAAAAGAGAAATGAGAGTGAAGAGGAAGAAATAGAAGAGACAAATGGGGATGGAAATAATATGTACATGTTTCATCCATATTTGCAAATCACATTAGGCTGATTCGGATGATAGTTTTCTGTCCTGTGTGATTAAAAGCAGGACATTACTAGTATTTGGCTCATATTTGGGTTGTATGTAGAGTGTTGCTTTGGATGAACTGCCCAACACAATAAAAGGAATGTGCCAGAAGGATCTCAAGACATCAGGCATGGGCATCCAGGAGGTTTTTCACACATGGCTCTATGCTTCGGGGTATCTGAAGAGCGAATCTGCTTCGCAGCAGATTTGAGACACTCTAATTCAAGGGATTCGATGGACTATTCACATAGCCATCAGCACCTCCTTCGTATAGCCATCAGCATCTACATCAACACCTTTGGAGAAAGCAGAAGCCCCAGAGTTTTTTTCCGCAAAAGGTGCTGGAAACTGAGGATTTTTTTTACCCTGGACATAACATGGGCTAAGCCAGAATCCACAGCCTCCCTTTGGAGAAGAACAAAGCCCTGTCTGTCCTGGTTCCTGATAGCCCGCAGGGCTGTGTTAAATCCAGTGAATATGTGGACTGGCAGTCCGGCACACTCCAATCAGGAGTGGATTTGGGGTGGAAAGCCCTGTTTGTAAAACCTCCAGAGGGCAGAGGAGAATGAGGAAACACCCACCACCACCACCAGTTGAGCCAGTTCCCATTGAATTCAATGTGACATACTCCCAGGGAAGAAGGTATAGGATTGCTGGCTTTCCGCTCCACCCTGGAAAAAGGTTGCAGATGCCTGTGACATCAGGTTGAGCTCTTGGGATATCCCCTTTAATTGTGTGGGCTTGAAAAGTTTATCCAAACCAGCCCACTGAAGCACCAGAACTGTTAACTACTACTCTAGTGCATGCAACTTGTATATTTTGGATCAGTTTCCAAAATAAAGTTCCACATCATGTCAGAAATTCATTCGCCTAAATCTTTGTCGCATCCTTCCATGTGGGAGAACCACCCCAAAACTTATTTTACAAACAAATTCATTGTCTTTCTAAACTTACACACAGTTATTTTAGAGTCAGCAAGAAATCTCTCACAATGTATTTCTAACCAGGAGTTTAAGTAACTTCTAATTTGTAGATATTGGGATTTATTTATTTTTTTTACAGTCCAGATGCCTCACATCATAAAGTAGTATGTTGGGGGGTTTGATGTGATGGTGACTTTGAATAATGACTCTGTTCCTTGCTTTCCTTTTAATTAGATTGGTTAAATGTAAAAAATCCCATTGTCAAGGACTTCTAACTGCCAGCATCTTAATTAGCTACACATGCATTTTCTGCCTTGTAAGCTTCCTCATTAGTTGTTCAGGAGGGGAAAATCTCACTAAAAGTCTTCTATCCCCCATCTTCATATATAAATCCATTTATACAGTTTCTCATCCTGACTGCCCACATTTTCCGATTCAACTTTATACCAACTGACAGAATTCCCATCGCAACAGTAGCATCAATATATAAACAGTGTCATATGATGGAATCATAATCAATCTAACCAGCTACTTATCATACCCTATTTTCTCCTGTCTTTATTGCAGCAATCGTAACAGAAATTTGTTTTTACAGGCAACCATTAGGATCTGCCCACAAGAGCTGAGAGAAGATCTTCTCCCACTTGTGGAACTATCTTTTGCAAACAGATGTCATTAATGCCTGGGTAAATGGATATTTTTTCTCCTTGCACATATTTATAGATATACATTAACTATGAATAAAACATAAAGCAAAACCCCAGTAAAAAGCTGTATAATAGCATCATTTAGAATGTGGAATAAAAGGGGCGGAACTATATTTGCTAGGTAGCATCTGTGTAAAAAAACCCCAATCAAAATTCAGTAAAATATTAGTGGATGATTTACAAAATGGCACAATGAAAGAATAATTTATCCTACTAAACTGTCTCTTGTCATGTGTTAGCTGTTGCTGAGTCATCACAGAAAGTGGCATTTCCCATCTGCCATATGTGATTGCAGCAGGCAGCTGTTTATCCAATCTGGTAAACACTTTACATAAAGATAACAACACACATCCTTATAGTAGAGTGCAGTAGTTACTCTTGTGTTGACTCCCAAGCTAGTGAACAGTCAACATTTCTACTACTACGACAATGACGGATGTGCACAGAACAGGATATGTGTTATCTTCCAAGCTTAGAATGGAATGCTAATCCCCAGAATGTTCTGTCAGAACAATGGCGAGTCAGTTCCAACGGAACAAGCTTGGAACATTTTGAGTGTTCCAAGCATTCTGAGTGCAATTTTGGCAAGCTGCTTTCCTGGTTTTGGCACTGACTTCTGATTGGCTTGCCATCTCCATGCTTCTTTGTTGGCTTGTTATTACACAAATCAACTCAGAACACTCGGAACTCTCCAACTCAGAACAGAGATGTTGCTTCCTGAGCTCGAAACAGGCCCTTCATTTGAAGGGTGTTCTGTTTTGAGCTTGGAACACTGAAATGGCCCATTTTGAGTCAGAACATTCTGAGCTTGGAACTTTCTGCACATCTCTAACTACTACTATTACTACTACCACTACCACTTCCACCACTACCACTACTACTATGAATATAGTATATTAGTATATATAGTATAGTATAGTATTCATAGTATATATAGTGCTTTTCACAAAAGTTCTCAAAATGGTTTACACAATAATATATAACTATGGTTCCCTGTCCGAGAAGAGCTCAAAGTCTTAAAGCAACAAGGTAGACACCAGTAACAACTACTAGATGGATGCTCTGCTGGACTTGGATATTAACTATAAGAGAATCATTGCTTCTACAGAGGTTGGGTACCTGAGTTAGACTGTGGTTGGTGGCAAGTTGTCATTTCTTGCCAACATTAGAAGAGCTTGATCCAAAGGACGATATGCTAAGCTCAGGATATCACTATCATCATCTTTAGCATGTACACAGTGCTTCAGAGAGTATTCAAGTGCTTCACATACATCAGTGATCTTCACTATTTTTCAAGCAGGGGGGCACTTTGGCAAAAAACTTCCAATGTGAGAGCCACTTCCCACTTTTCTCCACACAATACTCCACTTTGCTCAGTGCTGGGAGGGCCCTTTAAAGGAGATAGAGCCCTCTCTTAGGAGCTCTGTGGAGATGTGCTGGGAAAGCACACTTGCTACACTTGCCAGCACTCTGTGCACATCTTCCAAGATGGTGCAGGGGCTCAAGAGGGCACCATTTCCCTTAAAGGAGCCCACCAGTACTGGGCAAAGTGCAGCACTGCACAGTGGGAATGGTGACCTCTGCAAGGTGCCAGGGGAACTGTGCAGAGTATTCAGCTTCAGCCAAAGTTTTAGCACCATCCAAAGGTGGGAATGGTGGGCAAGGGGGGAAGGCATGGATGAACCTGCCTTCCCCCCAAAACAATCTTCTGTGTCCTTTTTGGAACGCCACTGCACACGTGCACAATCTGCACCCCTCCCAGCAGCATAGATCTATGGAATTCAGGATTGTTGGAGGCCAGCCTCCAGGTATCCCCCAGTGCACTGTACAACATGCATGGTACATTGGGGAAATCTCCTGTGAGTTGGGTGCTCTAGGAACCCAATTTTGTGTATGCTTGGGCAGCAGGGCTGTGTGAGCCAGCTCGAGGTCGAGCTGGTTCACACTCAAACTGGCCTAGCTCGAGAGCTCGCTGGACCTGGCTGAGGCCGGTTCAGGGTTTTCCTGGGTTTTGTTTTTTGTTTTGTGGGGTTTCTGCCATGGAGGGGAGTCTCCAGATGTTCCCATCCCCCTACCACTCCCCCCTGGTCATTTTCAACCCCTCTTGGACCATTTTCAGCCCTACAGGCCTCTCTGTGGTGGCCAGTTTGGAGGCCACCATGCATGCCCACTGGCCATCTGTGTGTCCAAACCCTCCAAAATGGCCACTGCCACTGAAGGGAGGCCCCAAAATGGCCTGAAATGGCCAAAGAAGACTGGGGTAGGACAGTGGGGGAGGAGGAACATCAGGAGACTGCCCCCCCCCCCATGGCAGCACCCCTGGAAGCTCCACAATAGTGGTAAGTCCACCTTCTTTGTTTTAAAAAGGAAAAAATCATTCTCCTCCGCAGCCAGACCCAGAATAACTGCATGTGCCAGGTTACAGTCATCTCTCCGAGTCTCTCTTTGTGAGTCATTCGTTTTCCCAGCCTCTTTCTTCTCTTCCCCAGTGTATGGAAGAGCAACTGCAGAAGCAGGGGCTGTTGGGAAATGCAGTTCTAGACTCAGCAATTCTATTACCAGTTTGCAAAGTTTCTTGTGTATCTCCAAGAGGTGGATCCTTCATTAGGCATAGAAATTACTGAAGTTTGGATTGTGTGTCGAACTCTGTGATTGATCTTCTAGAGACTGAGAGGGAGAAAAATAAAGAGGAAGAAAATGGAGTTAGCCAGTTTGCCAGAGTGTCCTTGTTTGATTTCAAACCTTAAGAAGAGGATGAAAGGAGCACACATGGTCAAAAGAATCTCCAGACCTGCCTAAGCCTTTAATCATCAAACTATTCCCAGAGGTTTTTACATTTGAGAAAGGGAAGGGGGAAAAGAATAGGATTCTATAAAAATCTATTATCAAATATCTTGATGGACAACTCACAAAACTGGATTGTCAGTACAGAAAGAAACTATGAGAGTTATATATAGGGTGGTTTGTTTTTTTTTAAACCATAACTTAGTATTACGAAAGCCTTTGTTCTTCTGAAAATTATCAGTACTATGCTAATTGCTTCTAAGATACATGTTAAAAATACCCATTGAGATAGATAAAAAAATTACATGTCTTCCTCTTCTAAAGAAGAAGCCCCTTTTATTGGTATATCTTTCCTTACTCTCGAAAGGAAATAATTTCATGGGGGAATATTTCTTCTGAAATTTCTATCCCAACGTATCTTTTTAGACTCTTTTTTATTATTTGAAAGGCTGTCACACCGCTGGTTGCATTTCATTAGCAAGTTATATTCAGGTGCTTTTCAAATGGTAAATCCATAGCTTTTCCTCTAAAAACTTTTTCACATTTCTCAGTGTAATTACTCTTTTCCGCATCCTTATACTAGTCAAGTAAAAGTTTTCATTCAAAATGAACTTTTTCCCCTTAAAAGAAGAAGTGGAAATAGCAGTGGTCTGTGTTCCTAAATCCACTTGATGGTATGCTAGTCCCAGTAATTCTACTGTAAACTAATCACATGTGCTTGATTAGAACAATAGCTAAATGGTATTTTAACATAGCTGAAATTAGTCTCATGCAACTAAGTGACTGGATAAATAGTTAGCATTATTTTGTTTTATTAATGCTTCAGTCCAGAACAGATTTAGAAGCAGGAGTTGCATAAGCAGGTTTTCCAATATGCAACAGTGGGGAAAAGAGCAGAAACTGCTTTCGCAGTCACAGCTTCTGAATCTGAACAGCATTGGAACTGCCTTAGAAGTCCATAGTTGCCTTGGGACTCAGTGTTACGGAACTGTAATGCTGTGTGTCATGTTAGCCACTGTGTCAGGGTTCTTTTTAAATTCCATGTATAATTTTAATTTTGTGGAAGCCACTCTGAGAATCCTTTCTGCATTGAAGAGCAGGATGCATATATATAAATAAATATTATAAATAAGATTGATGTATATATATAAATAAATATGATAAATAAGGAAATAAATTCTGAGACTATCCAATATTGGCAATAATTTACATATTCTGGCAAAGTGCATGGATTGCACTGCCAGAAACCACTCAAATATGTAACCGTTTCCACTTTATGCGACCAGACAAAAATTGATTTAAACTCAATGCTGTCTTCCTTGGACTTATAGAGTCATTCATTGCAGCAAGTCACACTAACTGCCAGATTATTTATTTATTTATTTATGAATGATATTTCTATACCACTATTCATTCATTCATTTATGATATTTCTATACCACCCAAAACTTGTGTCTCTGGGCAGATTACACATTCTGCTAGATACAGTGTGGCTCCCGCAAATAGCCACCACATGTTAATTTCAGAATCTTCACATAGTTGCTGATGTCCACAGAGGCTTAACATTGTGGGTTATCCCCAAACAGAGGAAGTTGCCACATGACCAATAACAACCACTTGTTTGTCAGTGGTGTGGAGTCTCAGCAGAGGACTCTTGTTTCCGATGTCTTCTGTATGGTTAATGATGGGACCTTTTGTGACACCCCAAATGGAAGCATTTCTGGACCTGTTCTGGAAATAGTTTGAAGTCTTGGTGCCATAGAGGGAAGTTTTTATCCTTCCCCTTTGTGACTCAGAGGGCTTGGATTATATGATGCATGGGTTTAATGCTACTGAAGGATGACCTGTAACTGCACTAGACCCTAATTCGTATCCTTATAGCTCTTAGGTTCAGCAAGGGAGTGGTTTTTGTACCCATTCCTTAAGGCTTTGGAGAACTTTACACTGCGATGTGAAGTCATAGCATGTCCAAGCATCATCTAGTTAGTATGACATAATTAAATATTTGTCAAAACAGGCTTTATGTTCTTCTGGCTAGTGGGATGTCCTGCTACTTCTGTAACTATGTGAGTAAAGTAATTCATAACTTGGCTGGTCAGAGGAATGATTGATTGAGTAATGCATGACATTTGTGAAATTCTATGGAATCTTGAAATTTCATTGAAATATTTAGACCTGTAAAAATAAAAGTTATCACTTTACCTCTGTTGAGCAGTGATTATTAGTAAAGCTATGCCTTTACCTCTCCTTTATTTTCCTCATAGGAAACAATTAGGTGCACTCACTGTCACTTGTTTTGGGGTTTTGGAAGTAGAACGTGACCTGAGTGTAAACGAAAGGTGATTTTGGCTGAAATGAAAGTGTTGCTTCATGTTCGCAGGGGAAAAAAATTGAACATTCTTCCTCCACACAAAATTTTCTCCCTATATCTCAAGTTTGTAATAATTCCTCATTCAGATCTGCAGTGTCGTATAAAATGTACAGTGTTAGTTCTTGCACTGGAAGAGACATCAGAACCTTTACTGAGAAAGCAAAGCTGTCTCGGCAATACTTAGTGACTTTACAGCAACCTTCCATTACTCTCTAATAAGCCAT
Source organism: Hemicordylus capensis (assembly GCF_027244095.1). Lineage (NCBI taxonomy): Eukaryota > Metazoa > Chordata > Lepidosauria > Squamata > Cordylidae > Hemicordylus > Hemicordylus capensis. The sequence goes on along the minus strand of NC_069657.1, from coordinate 156,061,959 downwards.
TTCTATTAAGTCTGTAAGCCTACACTGTAACATTAAGGGATGTTCTTCTGACCTGGAAGCTACATCACACCAGACCTGGTCTTGTTTATCAGGCTTACAATGGATGAAGTCATCCACTCTCTGTAGCACTGCCATTTATTGTTGTTCTTGCTTTTTGCTTGCATAGGCTATTCTGCTGTGTTGAGTCACAAACTTGGACTTGGACTCAGGCATTTCTAGAAATTCTTATCAGCATGTCTTGTTGCCCTTACAGGAAATAATAACCTGTATGCAAAGAGTTACATGTACACCCTACACACCTAAGCAATTCCTCATGTGAATGCAGGCTCTTCAGATTTTCCCTTTCAACTTAAAGATGGTGTTTATGCAGCATCAGACGTCACTCTGGGGTGCCCCCTAACCTTCAGTCGTGATTTGGCATGGGAAGGGAGCATGCAGGATGACTGTTGACAGAGAAGATACACAAGCATGGAGTGTCCATGGCTCCTTGGTATTTTCCCAATGTGCTTTGGAACTCAAACAGAGCAGATTGTTATATACCTACCCTACCCAAGCAGCTGTAGAATGGGGAGGGTCTATAAATCTGTAGTAGAGTAACTGCAACGGTCATAGGTTCTAACACTGGCATTTCTAGTTAAAATGACCTCAAGCAGAAGTACTGGGAAAGAGCCTAGATGGTTGCTGGCAGTCAGATAAGATGATACTGGGCTAGATGGACTAAAGATCTGATTCTTCATAAGTAGTGCCTGGTCAAATACTAAAAACAGTCTGAACAGCTATTCTTTTTCTGAGGGCTATACAGAGACAAATTTTTGGGTAGGACAAAGGAAAGGAGAGTTGTCAGAAGTCACCCCCCTCTTAAGCAATTGGCACTGTCATAGTTGGGAAGCTTTCCACAGTGGGAACACTTCTTCCCAATATGTGAGTGCAGCCTTAGTAAGGATATTGACATTATCTTTTTCTGGGGTTGCTGTAATGGATGCAGCCCTATAAAATACTACAGTTCCCAAGAAACCCTGCATTTTTCAAGGACTGCTGGACAAAAAAAAGAAGGTATATCTTGGCAGAAGTCAATTACCTTTAAAGCCCTACGTGGCTTAGGAGCAGGTTACCCTAAGGGAGATTGTCTCCTTCTGCATGATTCCCACTGCACATTAAGATCATTGAGACATGTATGTCTCCATATCCTGCCAGCTCATATAGTGGTGACTCAGGAGTGGGCCTTCTCTGTAGTTGCTCCTAGGCTGTGGAACGTGCTCCCTACAGACATTTGTGGTTTAACATCTTTACAGGCCTTCAAAAGAGCCTTTAAGACACATTTCTTTAGCCAGGCTTTTAGTAATTTCTGTTTTAAATTTTTAATTGTTGTTTAGATTTTTTAAAATTGCTATGATTTCTGAATGTGTTAGATTTTTTAAAAATTCTTGTTTTAATATCTGGTCTTGTTTGTCTTTGTTTTTATGAACCACCTGGTAGGGATGTGCACAAAACCAGCTGGCCCGGTTTGCCGAACCTAAACCAGACCAGGACAGTTTGGTTTTGCCCCGTATTGAACGTGGAGTTGGCTAGCACACTGGTGATTCTCCCTTCTTCTCTTCCCTCCCCCCCTTTCCCCCCTACTCTTTCTTTTTGGGGGGGGTTGGGGGGGGTATGGGGAATTGGGCATGTTTCTGGAAAATATAAAATGCTATAAAATATTTTAAAATTTTTTAATACTTACTCCTCTGGGGGCTTCTCCAAGGCCAGGGGGGTCAGCAGAGGTTCCATCTCCCCCACTGACCTTCCTCATGCCAAAAATCACCTGGTCCAGGTGTTCTTTTGCCCTTTCTGGGCCTTTCCCCCTCACAGAGGGCATTTTGGAGGCCACCACGCATGCACAATGGTCCTCTGCATGGCCTGGATCATGACCCGGCTATGTAGGGGCCATTGAGCATGTGCAGCAGCCTCCAAAGTGGCCACGGTGATGAGAGAAACATCTGAAAAGGGCTGAAGAATGCCCGAACTTGGCAATTTTTTGCATGAGGAAGGCCGGGGGGGAGAGAGAGAGAGAACCTCTGTAGACCCCCTGCAGCCTCAGAGAATCCCCCTGGAGGGAAAAAGTACTAATAATTTTCTCCATAAAAATGACTCACAAACCCCCTGAACAGCCGGGGGGGGGGTGGTTCAGTCTGGGGTCAGACCGAATAGGGGGTGGTTCAATTCAACTCCAAACTGTCGAACCGAACCAGTTCAACGTTGAACCCATTCAATGTCAAACTTGTTTGCACATCCCTACCACCTGGAGCCTCTGGAGTCAGGCGGTATATAAATCAAATTAAAATAATTAAAAAATATAAATAAAAATAAATTTTAAAAGTGAAACTGATGTTGTGCAAGAAGCTGCTCTTTCATCACCAGGAGCAAATGTAGTATAGCCTGCCTTGTCTCCTGCCCTGATAAGTAATTAAAGGGGTCACAGGAATGATGAGGAGGAGCCAAAAGTTTAGTCCAATTTGAAGCAACTCCTTCAAATTGAAGCAACTCCTTCAAATGTGTCCAAAGCTCCAACATGGTCCAAAGCAGAACTCCTTCATATTGGTCCAAACTGACCTCCTGAAGGACTAAATTCAAGGCCTCTCCAAAATGTTGAGATGAGTCTCAATTCTAACAAGTCCTGCTCACACAGCCCTGTTATTGTGTGTATTCAATGGATATATAAATCAATAATATTTTTTGGTTTTGCAAACACTGCAAATTACCAAAATTATTATTATTATTTCTTGTTTACACAGTCAGACAGGTGTTATTGACTGGTTTGTTTTATCCAGACATCGAGTCCTTCCCAAGGACCTGGGATGGCTGAATTTTATCGTCAATGGTTATAGATATCGTCGCAGAATATAGGCTGTTCCCCGTAAAGCTGCTTTTTGTAATTGGCTGATGGTGATTTCTGTGGCCCCTATGGTGTTGAGGTGCTCTTCAAGGTCTTTTGGAACTGCACCCAGGGCGCCAATTACCACTGGGATTATTTTGGTCTTCTTCTGCCACAGCCTTTCCATTTCAATTTGTAGATCTTTGTATTTGGTGATTTTTTCGATTTCTTTTTCTTCTATTCTGCTATCCCCTGGTATTGCTATGTCGATTATTTTGACTTGTTTTTCTTTCTTCTTGACTACAGTGATATCTGGTGTATTGTGTGGCAGATGTTTTCTGCTTGTAGTCGGAAGTCCCATAATATTTTTACATCTTCATTTTCTTCAACTTTTTCAGTTTTATGGTCCCACCAATTCTTGGCTACAGGTAGCTTGTATTTTTGCAGATGTTCCAGTTTATCATCCCTGCTACCTTGTCATGCCTTTGTTTGTAGTCAGTCTGTGTGATCTTTATTATTATTATTATTATTATTATTATTATTATTAATTCGATTTCTATTCCGCCCTTCCAAAAATGGCTCAGGGCAGTTTACACAGAGAAATAATATATAAATAAGATGGATCTCTGTCCCCAAAGGGCTCACAATCTAAAAAGAACCATAAGATAGACACCAGCAACAGTCACTGGAGGTACTGTGCTGGGGTAGATAGGGCCAGTTACTCTACCCCTGCTAAATAAAGAGAATCACCACATTAAAAGGTGCCTCTTTGCCAAGTTAGCTTGGGGATCATATTAAAATCATATTATGACATGATTTATTTATGTAAATTAGGAAAGATTAGGTAAAATCATATTGTGACATGAGGGGTTTCTTATGCTTTGCATCAAGAATCCATATATGAAGTCTTTATGACTCATTCATTATGACTCATCCATCCATCCATCCATCCATCCATCCATATAAATGAATGAATGAATGAATATGAAGTCTTTTGTTTAATCTGGCTCTTAGTTACTGTTGCTGACAAAGCCTTTTGAAAGTCGCATTGCCAGCTTTATGAAAAAGGCAAACAAGACAAACTATGGGTCAGCCAGACAAATTTGGATGGGTATAGCTCATTTATGCAAATTAGGTACTTAGGTAGCTGATTTTGTGATGGGAAAAACACAAGAACACAGTTGGCTAAGAGTTGAACATTCAGTCCTTGTCAACTGATTGGTGAAGTCACCTCATCCAAATATATTGATCTGCCAAACAATGCAGCAGTCAGCAATTCATAATTTCTATAATTTCAGCAGTTAATAATTTTTGCAACCAAGACAATAATAATCAATTCTTAATTCTAAAATGACATCTTTCTGATTAAGATGGGTGGAATCTTCTAATTAGATACGGCCTATCAAAACTTAACAAGTACCCCAAAACATCCCCTTTGGAGGCTAAGAGCCTTCCCTTGAAACAAGTGATTACAAAAGTTTGAGCCATGGATTTGTTTTAGAATTTTTCTCCCCTTTGGGGGATTTCTCCTCCCCCTTTGGGGACTTCCCCCCACCCTTTGGGGGATTTTTCCTCAACATTTAGAATTTTCCTCACTTTGCGTCTTAAGCTCAGACTAGAGTCTCTTTTTTATTTTTATTTTAATTTTTCATTGGTCTCCTCTTTTGGGTTCTATCTTTTGTGTTGCTGACACTGATTTGCAGACTGATTCAGCAGGAGTGGTGAGATGCCTACTGAATTCTTTAATACGTTTAAACTTTTAAGGTTAGCTCTTCCAACCTGTGACTCAAATAAAATGTTAATTTGCTTTCTGGACTGTGAGCTTCATTTTCTTGGCAGGGGACAAGCCGCTGATCAGAACCCAATAACCCCGTAGCTAAAATTTGGCTACTGGGGAATATTAGTAATACAAAATTCTAACTAAATAATTGCCAAACAGACTGTAATCCTATGAACCCACACTTGAACTCAGAGGAGTTGACTTCTTAGTAAATATGTGTCGGATTGAAATGCATGTAAATAATCTAATTAGCCTCTGGATGCTGTGACATTAGATTTGTGTGATCTGGCTCAGAATGTGCTAGTGAAAAAAACCTTAGATCTGAGAATTATACTCTTTTCAAACAGATGAGCTGAGAAATGTGGCAATGACAACAACTAGCTGCCTAGAAGACCATTATCTTGGATGTATATTAAAAGGTATTTCTTGATATCACTTCACTGTATATAAAGAACCTATACTGAATAGCCGAATCTCAAATTGCAGAGATGTCAAAAGCGGGGGAGGGGAAGCAAAACCACATAAGTATCCAGTTCCCACTGGTTTATTTATTGACATCTGAGTAGCATTTAAATATAGGACATAGATTTGGGAGAAACCTTTAATAGCCTCTTAAATAGGATGTAACTTAATGTGATGGATTCTATTAGTATCATGAGTTGCTAAATATTACCTATAAATATCAGTTGCTGCTAAATTCAGATCTTTAGAAGTAAGTGCTCCCTGCCTTTCTTTGTCTTAATATTAAACCATATGTGTGTGGTATTATACCTATAACTGCCCAGCTAGACTTCACATCCCATCAACTGGTTCAGCCTATTTGTGCAGTGGGGAGTGCTTCTCAGGTGCTGCCAACTTGACTCCATTCCTTAGGATTTCTTCCCCATTCCTCTAGTCACACAATATAATCCACACAATACTGTCACATAATATAATCCACATCAGTTTTACTGCAGTTTTAGTGCTGACCTCCTTGCTAAAATATTTAACATCCCTGAAATCGGGCTCTGTACCAGAGGACTGAAGAGTAGCAAATGTAACACTGATTTTCAAAAAGGGATCCAGGGGCGATCTGGGAAATTACAGGCCGGTTAGCCTAACATCAGTTCCAGGCAAATTGATGGAAAGCATCCTCAAGGATAAAACTGTAAAGCACCTAGAAGAACAGGCCCTGCTGGGAGTGAACCAGCATGGCTTCCGCAAAGGTAAATCTTGCCTCACCAACCTTTTGGACATCTTTGAGAGTGTCAACGAGTGTATGGATCAAGCTGACCCAGTTGACATAGTATACCTGGACTTCCAAAAAGCTTTTGACAAAGTTCCTCATCAAAGACTCCTGAGGAAACTTAGCGGTCATGGGATAAGGGGACAAGTACATGTGTGGATTGCTAACTGTTGAAAGACAGGAAACAGAGGGTAGGTATCAATGGAGAGTTTTCACAATGGAGGGAAGTAAGAAGTGGGGTCCTCCAGGGATCTGTACTTGGACCGGTGCTTTTTAATTTATTCATAAATGATCTAGAAGCAGGGGTAAGCAGCAATGCGGCCAAATTTGCAGATGATACCAAACTCTTCCGGGTAGTGAAATCCAAAACCGATTGTGAGCAGCTCCAAAAGGATCTCTCCAAACTGGGGGAGTGGGTGACAAAATGGCAAATGTGGTTCAATGTTAGCAAGTGTAAAGTGATGCACATTGGGACGAAAAACCCCAACTTCAAGTATATGCTGATAGGATCCGAGCTGTTGGTGATGGACCAGGAGAGGGATCTTGGGGTTGTGGTGGACAGCTCGTTGAAAGTGTCGACTCAATGTGCGGCAGCTGTGGAAAAGGCAAATTCCATGCTAGGGATCATTAGAAAGGGGATTGAAAATAAAACGGCTAACATTATAATGCCCTTATACAAAACTATGGTGCGACCACACTTGGAGTACTGCGTACAATTCTGGTCACCACATCTGAAAAAGGACATTGTTGAAATGGAGAAGGTACAGAAGAGGGCAACCAAGATGATCAGGGGCCTAGAGCACCTTTCTTATGAGGCAAGACTACAACACCTGGGGCTTTTTAGTTTAGAAAAAAGACGACTGCGGGGAGACATGATAGAGGTCTATAAAATCATGCATGGTGTGGAGAAAGTGGAGAGAGAGAGATTCTTTTCCCTCTCACACAACACTAGAACCAGGGGTCACTCCATGAAATTGATTGCCAGGAGGTCTAGGACCAACAAACGGAAGTACTTTTTCACACAACGCGTGATCCACTTGTGGAACTCTCTGCCACAGGATGTGGTGACATCCAACAACCTGGATGGCTTTAAGAGGGGTTTGGATGACTTCATGGAGGAGAGGTCTATCAATGGCTACTAGTCGGAGGGCTGTGGGCCAACTCCAGCCTCAAAGGCAGGATGCCTCTGAGTACCAGTTGCAGGGGAGTAATGGCAGGTGAGAGGGCATGCCCTCAACTCCTGTCTGTTGCTTCCAGCGGCATCTGGTGGGCCACTGTGCAAAACAGGATGCTGGACTAGATGGGTCTTGGGTCTGATCCAGCAGGGCTGTTCTTATGTTCTTATGTTCTTCGTTCTATTCACTGTGAAAGGACAGTCTAAAGCCCTCCTCCCTAGCCAAGTTATGAATTTTCCATCACTCATGCATTCTGTTTCCTTCCATCTCCATTAACCAACACCCAAGGATTAATGATCACCTTTGTCAAGTGGATATTAGTCCCAATTACAGGCTCAGATGTTGATTTTCCATGGTACTGCATTGGGATCCCTCACACCACCACTTCTACTCAAAGGTTCTAAAACTGGATAAATCTAATGGCATTTAGTTTAAACTAACTAGAAGACACTGGGAGCCCTGTGGCTCATTAAAGGCTATTGCATTGTGATGAGATTTTGCCGAGGAAAAACTGATTTGATTAACCTTGAACAAGTATGACCTAGGCAAGTATGGCAATCTAGTTAATCTTTTCCTTTCCTTTTTAAAGACTATGAGCCCTTTTGAGATAGGGAACCATCTTTCTTATTTGTTTGTTTGTTTTCTGTGTTAACGGCTTTGAGAATGTTTGTTGAAAAGTGGTATATAAATATTTGTTATGAGAGTTGTTTCCATTGAACATCAACCTGAGTTAAAAAGGCAAAAGGACCTTTGTTTGGATGAAATAAAGTGTCACAATTCTGAGAGTACTTTAGCCATTAAAAACACAGGTTAGACATTCTCACCCACCTGCCAGATTAGTCTGGTTATGGATCTAAAGGTACAAATGACTTTGAGAAGCATCTAATTTGGATTTTTAAATTATCTATAAGCCTCACAAATAGCAGCTGACATGAAGTAGAGCCTTACAAGGGCAGAGCAGGAGCTCCACCCTCACAGGGAGCCAGTAAGCTAGCTGTGTGCAAGGCTTGGCTTGCAGATGGTCCAGAGAAGGCAGAGGGAGATGGGAAATTTTCTTTTGCTTCCCTCTCCTCACTGCTTACCTTTTCTCCACCAGGAATATGTCCCCAAGAGTTCTGCAACCTTCAGAGACATAGTCCTGGAAGAGAAAAGGGCTTTTGGAGGAAGGGAAGTGGAGAAAAAATTGTTTCTCCATCTTCTGCCACCTGGCCTGGGTTGTAAGTGGGACTTACTTGTGTGTAAAACACTGGTTGACACTGTAAAAGAAATAATCCACTTACTTAATAAGCTTAACTAATTAGTTTTCCAAACTATGTGATCTCCCCAGAATGAATAGCTTTATTTTGAGATAAGGAGAGTAACTGCAATAGGAAATGTTATGGAGATAGATAGATAGATAGATAGATAGATAGATAGATAGATAGATAGATAGAATTGGCCATCCTTTGTGCCTTCAAGCTATCTAAACTTAATACTTACAGTATGAGCCATTGGAGACTGAGCTGAATACTGATTACAGTATTTGCCCTGAACACAAGGGGGAAATATAATATTGTAAAGGGTGTGCAGTCGTGTTCATGAGGTCAAGAGTTGTTTTTGAATGAAGTATTTATTATTATCTTGTTTACACAGTCAGACAGGTGTTGTTGACTGGTTTGTTTTATTCAGACATCGATTCCTTCCCAAGCACCTGGGATGGCTGAATTTTATTGTCAATGGTTATAGATATCGTCGCAGAATATAGGCTGTTCCCAGTAAAGCCGCTTTTTGTAATTGGCTGATGGTGATTTCTGTGGACCCTATGGTGTTGAGGTGCTCTTCAAGGTCTTTTGGAACTGCAACCAGGGCGCCAATTACCACTGGGATTATTTTGGTCTTCTTATGCCACAGCCTTTCAATTTCAATTTGTAGATCTTTGTATTTGGTGATTTTTTCTATTTCTTTTTCTTCTATTCTGCTATCCCCTGGTATTGCTATGTCGATTATTTTGACTTGTTTTTCTTTCTTCTCGACTACAGTTATATCTGGTGTATTGTGTGGCAGATGTTTGTCTCTCTGTAGTTGGAAGTCCCATAATATGTTTACATCTTCATTTTCTACCACTTTTTCAATTTGATGGTCCCACCAATGTTTGGCTACAGGTAGCTTATATTTTTTGCAGATGTTCCAGTGTATCATCCCTGCTACCTTGTCATGCCTTTGTTTGTAGTCAGTCTGTGCGATCTTTTTACAACAGATGATTAGGTGGTCCACTGTTTCATCTGCTTCTTTACAAAGGTGGCACTTGCTGTTTGTTGTTGATTTTTTGACTTTTGCTCTTATTGCATTTGTTCTTAGTGCCTGTTCTTGTGCAGCCAGTATTAAACCCTCTGTTTCTTTCTTCAAGTAACCATTCTTAAGCCATTGCCAGGTCTTGGTGATGTCTGATTTTCCACTTATATTGTGCAAATATTGACCATGCAGTGGCTTATTTTTCCATTTTTCTGCTCGGTTCTTGACTTGTTCTTTCTTGTAGGCCTGCTTTCTTTCATTGGTGTTGAATAGTTTCTAGTTATTGACCATTTGAAGTGCATCTTCTTCACTTTCCTTGATATATTCTTCAAGGCCTGTTTTCTCCTCCTCTACTGTTTGATGGACTTGCAGCATTCCTCTTCCACCTGAGCTGCGAGGGAAATATAGCCTATCTACATCACTGCGGTGGTGCAGAGCATGATTGATAGAAACTTTGGTAGAAATGTCTTTGATTTGACTGGAATTGGAGATTCTGCCTGTGTTGTCTCCAATTCCAGTCGAATCAGAGACGTTTCTACCAAAGCATAGAAGGAGAAACTGCAAGAAACATCATCATCATCATCATCATCATCATTATTATTATTAATTCAATTCCTTCCAAAAATTGCTCAGGGCAGTTTACACAGAGAAATAATAAATAAATAAGATGGCTCCCTGTCCCCAAAGGGCTCACATTCTAAAAAACAAAACACAAAACAAAACAAAACACGATAGACACCAACAACAGTCACTGGAAGTACTGTGCTGTGGGTGGAAAGGGCCAGTTACTCTCCCCCTGCTAAATAAAGAGAATCACCACGGTAAAAGGTGCCTCTTTACCCAGTTAGCAGGGCATATTTATGGGCCTGAAGTAGCCTAATGGGTGAAGCCATATGGCTCCTACTCACTTCCACCTGACAGGAGTGGCTGATGTGAGGATGCCAATTTAATCATCTTTCCACTAACCCCACCAGCTTGTGTCTGGTCAGGGAAAAGAAACATGTTTCAACTAGCTTCTGAGACAGACTGAGCTGTGGAGAAGTTGAGGAGAGAGCAGAAACACCTTGTGGTATTCTCTCTGGCAACTATTGTTGGCTTGTGGAAGTATGCTGCTATTTCAACTCCATATACTTCTCCATGTACTGTATATCTGTTAATAAACCAAATGTCACACAGACATCATAGCCTCCAATGATTTCTCCTCCAAGGGATGCCAGAATCTGAGTAGTGCTGCACCCCTGGAACTTCTCATCCTTTGAGGAAGTGGGAAGTGGGCAAGTAAGACTATAATCTTTTTGTTAGAGGCTTTGATAATAGTCTAAGGGAAAGGCAGAGTTTTTAAAAAATCTATACATTAAATAAACAATACAGATTTTTATAATGTGATTGAGGGTCCACAGAGTCAAGTCTGATCTTAAGAATGTAGTTATTTCTAACAGCAGAACTTGGCCTTTTTAAAACAAGATCACCCCTCTTCTTAGTTCAAGAGGGGCTGAAAGTTACAAAAAGTAAATTAAGTAGATAGTGAGCAAGTTCATATGAAGAGCTTCCTCTACATGAAAAGACAATGAGGCTGCAGTGAGAATGCTCCCACCCTGACGTGATCTTGGCATTGTCAGCAATCTGGCCACCCAGAAGGGAAGTCCAGGAAGATAGTCCAAAATACAAACTGGGCTGCAGAAACAAAACACAGCTCAGAATAGTCCTTTATATCAGGCTCGGGCTGAAAGCTGTCAACATGAGGGTTGACAAATGTTGTCTTCCAGCAGCTAACAGAAAGCTGTTGATGTGCTTTATAGTCCAAGCTGATAACTCTCAGCTGGCAGGGATTCAAGGCTTATCAGCCCTCTGCAAGAGGCGTTTACTCCTCCTGATAGTTTCCAGCTGTGTTCTTCGCCTTGTGACATGCCGTTGCTGTGGAGTCAGTGGGGGTTGCCCACACAGCTCATCCTCTAGTCCGTCCGTCACTGTCTCTACTGCCTCAGACTGCTGTGCCTGCTCTGAAATACCAGCCAGACCCTCCTCAGCCATCTCTTGGGAACTGACAGCTGGGCTCTGCCCCTCAGGCACCCCTGCATGGGCTGGAAGGCTGTCAGCTTCCCCTTCCTCCTCGCTATCTGAGACCGAGGGCGTGACAGGCATGTCCTCTAGTTGTTTGTGAGGGGCATTCATTTGAATCATCTCTCTACATGCACTGCAAAACCCTGTTTAAATACTTTTTCTCACAGATATAAACAGAAATATCCATCATTAGTCAATAACATAAATTTCCATTAGCCCTCAAAAGCACAGTTATATGACAACTGTATTAAATTACACCAAATGAAAGAAAAGGTTGAATATTATCCTGTATCTTGTTATTCCAAAAACTGATGATGACTCCAGCTGAACACGGAATCATCTTGTCATCTGGTTGTCTACCTTTCCCCATTCAAACAAAATTAGTTGATTTAACCATAACTACAAAAACCCCACATTTTAACCAGCCAATCATCCCCAAAGGGGGAATCATCAAGTTTCCATTGACTTGTTATGTCCAATCTTGCAGCAGTTAATAAAGCAGCTCTCGATCTACTGAACAAATTGAGGGGAAATTACAAAACAATATGGTCAGTGAATTTAATGGCAGCTTATTGGAGCTGGTCTTGTGGTAGCAAGCATGACTTGTCCCCTTAGCTAAGCAGGGTCCACCCTGGTTGCATATGAATGGGAGACTAGAATTGTGAGCACTGTAAGATATTCCCCTCAGGGGATGGAGCTGCTCTGGGAGGAGCAGAAGGTTTCAAGTTCCCTCCCTGGCTTCTCCAAGATAGGGCTGAGAGAGATTCCTGCCTGCAACCTTGGAGAAGCCGCTGCCAGTTTCTGAAGACAATACTGAACTAGATAGACCAATGGTCTGACTCAGTATATGGCAGCTTCCTATATTCCTATATCCATCAATTTCCTCAGCACAGTTAAGAACACTGACCCAGAAATCTTTTAAGCTTAGAACAGTTCCAATATACATGTAGAAGGTCAGCTCGCTCATCCCCACATTTCCAGCAAAGGTCCTAACAGGATGGGTAAATATAGAGCCAGGTCTCACCATCCATGAGACCCGGTTTCATTTGGTGAGTGGGAAGGGAGCCCTGGGCGGCCGGATCAGCCGCCCACACGAAGGCGGGCTGCGAGATGGAGCCGGCAGGGGCTGGGGAGCCCGGGGGCGGCGCGGCTCCCAGAAGCCCCAGTATGCCCTGCGTGAGTATGCCCTGCACAAGCGCACAGGGCATACTGGGGAGACCCCCAAGCCGGGAGGCTGCTTTTAAGCCTCCCGGCCAGGGGTCTACTCGCGAGTACCTGCGGCGTGGAGCTGCGGCGTGGCTACTCACGAGCAGTTAGCCCAGGTTTGCAGAGCGCTCGCTCCGCAAACCCGGGCTAAGAGGTGGGCTACAGGAGCAGGTTAGCTGCTCCGGAACCACTGGGCTCGGCTGCAAGCCGGGTGGTTCTAACGATCACAAAAATCAGGCTAGGATTTTCCTAGCCCAATTTTTGTGATTGTAAGAGTAGCCCCATAGTGTTATATGTCTGAGTGGTGTATAATGCCAGAGTGGTGTTAAGTACCCATAAAGTACTTACCCATAAGTAAAGTTGATCATTTAAGAAAAGTTTTCCTTTAGATTGGCACTTAAAGTAAATTTACGAACTCTCCATATTTGACACCATGTTCTGTCAGTAATACAGTTCAATTTGAAAAACCCTGTTCATTTTAAACAGGGTTCTGTAGTGTGTGTAAAAGGAAAATTCAGATGAACAGCACTCACACATGATTAGAAGATGTGTTGAGAGCACATCAGCATGTCCTTTAGTGATGTTGGATCACATTCTCGCCACAGCCCCATGTGTAGAGGAGACTGTTCATGTGAACCAGTCTAGTGCCAGATATAGGCAGGATATCAAACTCTATACTCATGGAATTTGAAATGAGTTTTACAGAAAGGAGGAGATCAGCTGGGCACAGTATCTTTTAGGAGTAAAAAGCTGAGCAAGGATGTGCTTTGTGTTCCTTTGTAAATTTCTTTGCTGGAGGCCATCAGATCAGTGCAGGCCCTTGAATAATTAAGCTGCTCAGCTCTTCAATTCCACACAAGTGTATTCATTTACTGAATCAATTGATTTCCATCATGAGGGAGTCGTTATGAACCAGACAAACATTAAAGCACACTACCTCCTCCGCCTCTGCTTCTCCAATGAGCTATTGATTTTTGTTTCTCCTTGTGTGGATTTTGGACTGTATTATGGCAATTCTGTGTATGCTTCACACATAGGCATGGCTGGAATTCCACCAGGAAATATACTTTTAAACTATACCTTTAATGAATCCATAAAGTATACCTTCAATGAAACCTACTCACACTAAGAACACAAAGATTTAGAAGCTTGATGGGGAGAGAACTGAGTATGAGAATGAGAAACAGAAAATCCTTTATATAAAATCCTTGTGTTGTTTATAAAAGAAAATCCTGGGTTGTTGTTTTTCAATAGATGATTTGATTTATTTATTTAGTCTGTGATAAGGGGTCTGACTGGAGATGAGGCATGAGGAAGTGTTTACCTGGGGCTGAGAGGGGAATTGGAGAGGAATCAAGTCCCAGACTTGTTAAAGGCAAGCACTGGAGTGTCCTCCTGGCATCCCAATGGCCAGGCACAGCCGGGGCGGGGGTAGGGCAGATTGAAAAGCTATCCAGCTATTTCACCCTCCCAAAGTAAAAAACACTGAGTAAATAAATCAAAAGGCTGATGGGGGGAAAGGCTGTGGGGATGGGGAAGTGTGGGGGAGGACAGTGGTGCTGACTCTGGAGCAGAGGTGTGCTAAGCACAGCAAGAAAAGGATTAACAAAGGAAAGCACCAAAAACAACAGGCAGTGGCTGCTGAGCTGAGGAGGACACTCTCTCTCTATCTCAACTCAGCCAACAGATTTAAAAGCAGCAGCCACCAAAAGCAAAAAAAATGGGGGGAAGTGGGGACTGGGTTAGGGAAATGGGCCAGAGAGAGGTCTCAGGCCAAAGGGTAGGCTCTCTGGTAGGCTCTGCATTGTGCCAGACCTTGAAAACTGGCACCCTATTGGCCACGGGGGAGGGCAAAGGTGGGGGCTCCCAAAGGAGGAAATTTCAAATCCTACTTAAAGCCAAGCCTCTGGCCTAGCAAAATCACTCTGGCTGCAGTGATTCTTGGCTTCCTTCTGGCCTGCTGCAGCAACTGCTGGTGTAGTGAGAGTCTGCTTGGCAGATTGCTGTGTTTTTGTTCCCAATCCTCCCTTCTGCCTGTTTCTCTGCCCCCACCCTTTCTCTCCCCTGCTTTAAACCTTTTCCCTCTGGTGTGACGGTGTGTGTGTTTATTCTGCTGCTCCCCCCCCCCCCAGAGTGATTCTGTCTCTGTCTCTATGTATCTCCCCCGCCCCCGCATTCACCTCTGGGCCGGTTTCCTTTGTTAATCCTTTTCTTGCTGTGCTTAGCACACCTCTGCTCCAGAGTCAGCACCACTGTCCTCCCCCACACTTCCCCATCCCCATCCCCACAGCCTTTCCCCCCATCAGCCTTTTTATTTATTTACTCAGTGTTTTTTACTTTTAATTTGTTATTTTGGGTGGGTGAAATAGCTGGATAGCTTTTCAATCCGCCCTACCCCTGCCCTGGCTGTGCCTGCCCGCTCATGCTGTGCCAGCCTGCCACTGGTTTGGAATTCCTTTGGAATTTTGTTGTCCCCCATTCCCCCTTTCATGTTCCTTAAATAGGGCCTCCTTTTGTGTTTGGGTGCGGGGAGGTATATTTTCTGTGGTTTTTCTTCTCAGGTTGTTTCTTGTTTTCACAGGTTCCCCCTTAGTTGCTCCCCATTGTGTATTTTATTGCATTGCTTTTTAAATTGTATTGTATTGTTGCGGGTGGAGTGGGTGGGTAGGCTTGTTTTTAAAAGGGTTTTCTTTAAATAGGGTTTCTTTTTTAAAAGGTTTCATCCCCCAAATAGGTTTTTTAAAAGGTTCCCCCCCATAGGGTTTTTTTTTAACCCCCTCCATTTAAAAAAAACAAAACATTTTTCCATTTTTTTTACAAAGCACCCAGGGTCTTCAGGAATGTCTGAGTACCATGTGATGAGTAAAGCTCACAGCAGGGTGGCAGGCAGAGGTGGGAGGGTCCCCAAGCTGTTGCAGAAGGCTGGGATGGGGCAGAGAAGATGCCAACCTGAGGTCTCACAGGTCCCCATCAGTGAATTCTTTGGCCCAGGTGAGGCGGTGGTGCGAAGGCTCTCCTATCCGGAGGAGCCTGCTGCCACCGAGCCAGGTCCTGGACCAGTGGCGGGTCCATCAGATGGTGCACCACCAGGGCTGGTGCCCAGTGCAGAGCCTGGCAGTGGGGGGAGGGGCTCTCCTGCCAGGGAAGGTTCTTCCATGGCAGGGGTGGAGGGCAGGGGCTTGATGGCTGGCAGTGCAGCCATATTTTCCCTCCCTCTTGCAGCCCTTCCAACGCTGCTCTCACCACTCAGGGAGGGCCCCCCTGATGATGCCCAGGTTGTGGCGAAGTCCAGTGCTGGATCCTTCCAGTCTGGTTCTGAGGGGGAAGGGTCTGCTACTGAGGTGGAGGGGGCGGTCCCTCCTCCAGTGAAGCCAGACCCTTCTTCTTCCATGGAAGGGGGATGGGTGTTGGTGGAGGGGGAGCACCAGCAGCCCCCCTAGGTCCACCGTCACCCAAGAGGGCACCAAGAATCCAATTTGTGTTTGGACTTGCTGTGTATGAGTTATCTCAATGAATCCATATGAAGATCTCTCTCTCTCTCACACACACACACACACACACACACACACACACACACACACACCAGAGAAGCTACTCTGATAGAGATAGATTTGTTAAAAGGACAGTAACTGAAAAAATTCCTGGGGGCAAAATCATGAACCCCACCAGCTTGGGGCTGCCTGGGGGGAGTTGTGGTACAACCCACCATGTCTGCAGATCCACTTTGGGGTGCCCTGGCAACCCCCAAATTGGGGAAATGGGGCTGCCTCAAATCTCCATTATTCCCTATGGGAGAAATGCAAAAATTGGAAAAATCTTCAAAAATTCATTAAAAATTGTATGAGTGTCTGATTAGGTTAGAAAAGGGAAGAACTGGGGAGAAGAAACAGACAATTTCCATGACACTCAAGATCCCCCAGAGAATGGAGTAGAGCTGGAGGAGCAAGCCACAGTGCAAAAGGTCTTGGGTGACATTAAACCCTTATCTGAGGTACAATGGATAGAAAGGGGTTCCTTTCAAGCCATCCTGGGGTATCCTGGGGAAGGCATAACCCTACATAGTCCCATGGGTTGAGCAGATGGTTTATGATGGGAGGAATTCTTGTGAAGGGGAGCTGCTTCACCTGATATAGCTTTTTAGGTTAGTTCTGCCAGCACCATTTTCCTGAGATAAGAAACAAGCTCACTGGGTAGCTCAGAAATTTCATTGTTTCCTCTTTCCAAGCATTTCCTGTTAGGGCTCTCTTGGGGATTACACAGTTCCAAATCCAGCAGCCTCCTCAGGCTTATATCTTTGGGTCTTGCTTGGAAGACTACACAGCCCATTGGGAATGAATATCTTCTATTTATTAGTGTGCAGGAGATGGCAGCTGTATTCTTTGTATCTGTTTTTAGTCTCCTGATGAAGAGATTTTCCTCAAAATGCATTGGAATTAGTTACATACATTTTGTATATGAATGTTTCAGTGGTCCATATGAGGTCTGCTTGATAATGAGAGAGAGAGAGAGAGAGAGAGAGAGAGAGAACAATTTAGTTACAAGAAATAAATTTAGTTACAAGAAATAAATTTGGTTACAAGAATGTTATTTTGTTTAAAATTATAAGCTCCAGTGTCATTTATTATCAGGAACCAATGAAATGCCTATTGCACTTCAAATATGTTCTATTTCTCTCTGTCCCAGGGCCCATCTTTCAAAAGTTGTGATACACATTTCTGTAATAACTCTGAAGGCTTCTTAAGAAGATACCTTATTATTCACTTAATGAAAGAGAGCAGTTGCATAGCCCAGGAGTCTGCTGGCCATGCCCCCAGACCTTCAGTGCTTATCTGTACAGAGCATGACTGACTGTTTGGAGGATCCCTCTTTGCAACTGGGCATCCTGACTGGTTAGGAGACCACATTGTGGATGAATTATGTCCATGTCAGCACTGTTCTTTGCAGATCAAGTGTGGAATTCCCAGGTATCTGGGGGCATAGTCAACAGCCATATTAGTGTGGGGTGTGTGGCTCCCCAGCACAACCTGGCTCCCCCTCTAGGCATTTGGTGGACATGGGGAGGGTCATTTCTAAAGAGGGCTTATAAAAGAGGCTTATTAATTAAGCCCCCTAGGTTTGATGGCCATGGCATCTAATACAACATAGGAGCAGGAAAATATCGCTACGCCTGCAGTCTCATGCTGGAGGGGCCAAAAAGGGTTGGGGGGGGGAAAGGAAACTCTTGTCTGACCTCCAGACTAGTATAGTGTCCACACTGCTTGGGGAGCAGAGAGTTAGACCTGCTGCAGTTACCTGAATTGTAAAAAGCTATGAGTTAAACATTTTGTCCATTTCACTCACATATTGAGGCCATTCACACAATTAAAAACTGTGTTCTACCCTGGTTTCAGACCTGTGTGTGCTTCCCAATTTTGGTTGTGTAGAAGCAAGGGAAACCTGGGTAGAAGCTGTTGTGTGGAAG
This sequence comes from Hemicordylus capensis, assembly GCF_027244095.1. Classification (NCBI taxonomy): domain Eukaryota; kingdom Metazoa; phylum Chordata; class Lepidosauria; order Squamata; family Cordylidae; genus Hemicordylus; species Hemicordylus capensis. The sequence continues at coordinate 156,043,929 of NC_069657.1, read as the reverse complement.
CAAGGTGGGAGGAAATGCTACCCTGGTTTTCCCTCCTACTTTGTTTTCACACAATGAGGCAATTCTCACAAGCAGCAGAAACCAGGCTAAGGGAGCCCAGCCTGGTTTCTGCTGCTCATGTGCAGCAACGGGAGCGGTGTGGTTCCCAGAGGCAAGCCTGCCTAAATGCCCTCCCCCTTAAATGAGGTTAACAGAGTGAGCACTCTGTTAACCCCATTTTCCTGATTGTGTGTCTTGCTCACAGCTACAATGGACACACTCGGGGAGGGGGGAGAGCGGAGAGAGGACCCGAGGAATTCACGGTGCACTCATGCAGTGCATTACTGGGGCTCCAGGGGGTGGGGAGCTGTGCAGCAGTGCCTCCCTTCACCTGACCCCTGGAGCGCCTGAGCAAGCCACAGCTGGCCGCAGGAGCACCTGAGTGAAGCCGCCGCTTGTCTGGGTGGGCAGACCACCTGGGGAAGGGTGATTGATTGTCTGTGGGGAAAGCGGGTCAAGCCCGCTCTCCCTGCAGAACCTCTTTCAGCTCTACACACTGATCGTGTGTAGAGCCTTAATAACTTCTACCCAGGTTTTCCTCTTACCTTGCTTCCACACAATTGAAAATTGGGAGCACACACCAAACCTAGGTAGAACACAGTTTTTGATTGTGTGAATGATCTCAATATGTGAGTGAAATGTATATACACTGTCTGCATTTATTACCTTGGGTCTTTTCAGTGTGGGGGCAATACAATGTGCACAAACACCCACCCCAAATAAACACTTAATGAAAGCCCCCCAAAAGTGCTACAGGTAGACAGGCACATGAAAGAAAACGGCAACCTTGGCTGAGAAAAATATCTTTATCTATCTACAGACACATACACACCTGGAGGATAGACAGGAGAAGATACTGAAAGGTGATGAAGGTGATGTACTTACTGTATTGAGTAGTAAGAAAAAGAGTGGGAAATAGAACATGGAAATACGATTGCAATCTATAGTGACAGTTAATGGGAGAAGGGAGACTCCTTTGTGAGATATTTTTCCAGCAGAGTAACAAATGAGACTGATGGACTGGCTGATTTATTTATTTAATAAGATGGTCCTTAGGATTGTGCCTAGATGTGGTTGGAGAGTCAGGTGTCAGGTAATGCCTTATAGATCTGAACATCACCCTGCTTAGATTTCCTTGCTAGAAGAAAGGAACGGCATCTGTAGGAAACATCTCTTGTATTTCATCCTGTACACTCTTTGCTCAGAGTTGCTGCTGGAGTTGATTGGCATTCCCGTGGATAAGAAAGTTAAAAAGGGTCTAGCTAAGGATTAATAGTGTGAAACTGGTAGTCTGAAACATTACACTTCAATTCCTCACTTCCGAAAGATGCTGGGTGGTCACAGAAAGTCTCTGTATCTGTGCTGAAGCAAGAGCTTTGCTTGCTTGCCAAAATTATCTTAGCTTTAAATATGTCCATATCGGACCTCTAATTGCCCCCTAATAGGCATAGCAAGGTCCTGTGTAGGGTAGGGGGAAACCAAAATAATGAAAGAGATGGAAACAATCCAGAATGTTGTTGTCCACTGTCATGTTTTTGGTTAATCCATTCCCTAATCCAGGCCAGCTTTTGAAGGGGGCTTTAGTTGCTTGTATTCCAGTCTTGGAGTAGAGGCAGAGCTAACAAAACAGCAGTCTGCACTTACCGCTCTGTACATAATATCTATTTCATTAAACTATTAATATTCCTGATTCCACTCCACTGCCCTGTCCTTGCATACCATAACTCTTTCCCTTGGTTTCTATACCCACCTGAACTTGTCTTGGATGTGGCAGATTTTCCTCACACATTCTGAACTGAAGCACAAGGTTGATGTTTGGCTTTTGTGATTGGCTGGGAGGGCCTAGGTGGGCAGAACAAGCCAGCCATTTGTGTGGCATGTACCTGCCCAGTCCCCACTCAACATGTGAGCAGCATCCATCCCCACTACCTGGAATACAGTGTGGGCTTTTGCTAGTTGTCCTTCTAGAATCTGGGTATCATTTTTTTGGCTCTCCATTAATTGGCCAGGGAGTGTAGTCTTTTCTTTCTTTTTCTTTTTTTTTGGCCTACCTCACACTGTTCTCCATAATTAGTTAGGTTGCCTGATCACAACAGGCAGGCAGGTACAGTGTGGGTCTGTGGACATCTAGATCAGGTCACAGGAGTTCCAGTCATTCCCTAAAGGTTTCGTGGTTCAGGGAGTCATGGCTGGGGTTTCTCGACTGGGGGGGATGGGGTTTACCAACCTTAAAGGCTGCACTGCTTTGGAGTGGGATGCTTTCTACCATTGGCTAATGCTTACTGGGTCAGCTTAGTAGAGCAGCAATCAGTCTCACCACTGTCATGCTGCTCTGAGTTGGGCTGTTATCAGAGGTGGCTGGTGAGAACAGTGCTGTGGTAGTGGAGAGATGTACCTTTAAAAAGTCATTACCAGCAACACTGCTGGGAGCAGTGGTGCCCTGCCTGGTATCCCGTGTGGTGGCACCCTGACTATGGCACTCACCTGGCCTCTGTGCATGCATGGCAGCCATTTGCATGGTCAGCAACATCATATTGACCACACAAATGTCCTCTGCGCAGAGGCCAGGTGAGTGTCATAGCCAGGCAGCTGCCACATGGGATTCTTGGCAGGGCGCCTCTGGTCCTGGCAGCTTGCAAGTGCTGGTGACTTTTAAATGGTCCTTCTTGCCACCCTCCCCACGCCACCCTCACCGGCCGCCTCTGGTTGTAATTGCCCATCCAAACGCAGGTGGGGGCTTGCAATTGGGCTTTTGTGTACATCTCATACTGCAGAGGGATAGAGATCCAATCTCCTTCCATCTTAGCTGGCCAATTGGTGTCATAAAGTTGGGGTCCTTTTCTTCCTTTCTGTGCCTCATGTCTTCATCGGTGTGGGAACATAGAGTGAGAAGCTTTTCTCTAAGTCCTGTATCCAGATCAAGATCTAAAGGCATCCACCACCACCCCTCAGATTTTGTGGATATGGCCTTTGTTTTGCTGTACTGTTTGGATACAGTGATGATTATGATCATGCATGAAAAACCCAGGAACAATAGGAGTGCTTCAGGGAGGCAGAGATGAAGGAGACCCTAAATGTACACACACATACAAAACAAATAAGAAACCAAGACTGTGATCTCTGAAATCCTCTGATATCCTATTCTAGTCTAGTTATACTTATGCAGTGATTCAGCTTCAGTGATTACTAACACAATTGCCTTTAGATTTTCTCTTCAATTTAGCTGAAGGCTGCAAAACTTAGATTGTCCTAGTGAAATGCTATACTCTAAAGAGCCCAGAATAAAACAGGAACATTGACAGATTAGAATACAACTCATTGTGGCCAACTGTACCAGGAAAAGCTGCTGCAGGAAAGAAGAAGAAGAAGAAGAATCTACAAGAACAGCATCCCCCCCCCCCCAAATTGAGCATGCATGGATGGAAAAATCTAAGGCCTAGGACCGGGTCTCACGATCAGTGAGACCTGGTTTAGGGCACTGAGTGGGAAGAGCGGGCTAAGCCCACTCTCCCTGCTCACGAGAGGGCAGGGAGCCCTGGGCGGCCGAATCGGCCACTCACACGATGGCCGGCTCAGAGATGGAGCCGGCTGGGGCTCGGGAGCTTGGGGGCCACGCGGCCCCTGGAAGCCCCAGTATGCCCTGCGCGAGTGTGCAGGGCATACTGGGGAGACCCCTGAGCTGTGAGGCTGCTTTTAAGCCTCCCGGCCGGGAGTCTACTCATGAGTAGCCACGCCGTGGAGCCGCACCGTGGCTACCCATGAGCAGATAGCCCGGGTTTGCGGAGCGCTCGCTCCGCAAACCCGGGCTAAGAGGTGGGCTACAGGAGCAGGTTAGCTGCTCCGGAACCACCGGGCTCGGCTGCGAGCCCGGTGGTTCTTACGGTCACAAAAATCAGGCTAGTATTTTCCTAGCCCGGTTTTTGTAATCGTAAGAATAGCCCCCTAGTGTATTAGCTGTTACAAATGCTGGCTGGCTATTTCTTAAGTTAGACAGATTCAAGGGCCCAGTCAGTGTACCTTAAAGGCGAGGAGATGTTTTCTAATGGGAGTCCATACTTGAGGCATGTGCAGAGGTGGCTCTAGAATGTCTGAAATATGGGAAGCCACCAGAGCCCTGGAAGTGTTGCTCCCACCCCAGCTGAGGAGAAGGACTTGGGTGGTGTGTGAGTGTTTGCAGTTTCCAGGTAAGACAGCAAAAATCTGTATGTGAGAGAGAAACTAGGATGGGAGATGACTGAAGGTACCTCTGGGGAACATGAAAGTCTCTCTGCAGATTTGATATGAAGTTGCAGATTTGCTGCCTGGCAGGAGTATATGCTGTTCGCCAGCACTTCATGCTGAACTTATATATTTATAAATAAACCAAATATTAGAGTTGAAAGACACCATGACATAACAGCTAACCACAGTTAAACCTGGTCAAGGTTGTAATCCGGTTACTCCCAAATGCGCAAAACCGTGGTTATGGACTGAAAGCTAACTCTGGTTTGCTTCACCAAACTCCAATTGGAACCTACAGTTATCTCTAAGGTTCACTGCCAACGACTGTGCTTTTGCCACCGAGACGTTACGTTCGACTCTCAGCGAAGCTATAACCACGGTTTCACACCTATTCCAAACCCCAATCATAGAGGCGGCAACAGCCTAGAACTGCCCAGTTATGTGCTAGCTCTATGTATGCCATGGTTTTCTCTGGCTGGCTCTTGGAGAACAAGCCCCACCCATGACATTCTCCCTTATCTTTCCCGTTCTTGGCAACAGTGTTGCAGGCCACTGCCAGTGGGGGAGATGTTTCTTCTGGGAATGACTGGCGGGGGAGGGGGGTGTTTCAGGATTGGGGGAGTGTACTGCAAGGAGGCATAGGTGACTGTGGCTGTAGAGCTCTCACCTCCTGACCCAAGCAGGTAGCAGTGTGTTCAGAAACATGAGTGGGGTGGGGTAGGTTTGGTTGGGGTGGCCAGCACACAGCACAGCATAGTGCTGTAGATCCCCCTCTAAGCGGCAGTGGCACCACACATGAGCCACCCATTTCATCTTGTGCCGAAGCCACCCATGACCTTAACAGAGCACACCATGCAGTTTCCTCGCCCACAGCCAGCAAGGATGGCCTGGCATGGAGAAGGATCTGCCTGATGGACAGGTGTGGGCAGATATGAGGTGGTGGGCAGGGAGTGGCAATGAACCCACACCAAAGGTTCTCTTCTCAGGAGCAAGACCGGGAGGAGATGCACATCAACTCTGCTGTGCTGACCGCTCTTCTTCTCCTAACTGGTTCAATGCCCCTGAAACTGTCACCTTGCAAAAGCAAGGACGTAAAGTGTGTGCAGGTTTCTGCAGTGGGGTGCACAGCCCAATAACAGCACACCTGCTCCTCACGCCATGACCAAACGTAGCAATGGAGTATATTAGTTTAATCCTGAGAACAAAGTGATGCGGATGGTTTGTGTAAATATTGAGAGGGTGCTTGTTTTGAAGCATTGCCAAATTGCCATGAAGCATCATAGCCAGTTTCTGCAAGTTTATTCATTAACTCCACAACCGCAGGGGATGCTTGGGGGGGGGGGGCTGTGGGGGCATGCAGAAGGAGCCTTGTCTTACCACAAGAACTGCCCAGAGATCTTCAGATGGAGGCCATCCTAGGCCTTTTTTGGGCTGGCTATACCCCACACCCACTTGCTTCCAGGGAACAAAAGATGCATCTGTCAATGCTGCCCTCTCCCTACATCCTTGCCATTATCTATTGCCCGCCACTGGCACATTTTCTGATGTGCCCCAGCATGCTACTGTTGAATGTTTCATTGCAAACTTTTCCTTGGCCCTTGAGGCCATGAGCAATGTATGTCCCTGCACCTGGCCCTATCCCTCACGTGGGGACTGCCTGCCCAGGCACATCCATACACATACAGTCCTGCAAGAACGTGCATAAGTCATTCACCCCAACATCATACAACCTGTCCAGTCAGATCAGTGCTGTTTGGTTGCCCACGACCTCGAGTTTAGAGCAGCACCGAACAATGGATTCTCAGCTCCCTTCTTCCTCTGGCCCTTCAACATCTGTAAGTGCCAGTGTGATGGACAGCAGCCAAACTGCTGATCCATCCAAGAAGGTCAGGGCAAGACCCTGGAGCAATGCATAGACAGGAACGTCCATCAAACTCTGGACCAGTGATAGGGTCCAGGTGCTCCCTACCAGGTGCACATTGTGGTCGTGGCTCTGCCAGCCCTGTTTTTGTGTCTGGGAAGCCAGCTTCCATCCCCATGCGCACCATGGGCCAGTCTCCAACACAAGACCCTCTCATGCAGACACCTCTGGGCATGGGGGAAGGACCTCAGCAGCAGTCCAGATGCTGCCTCCATGGAAGCCTGCGGCCAAGGTTTTAGGGATGTGCAAAAAATTTCGGGCACAGAACAATCTGTGCCCGAAACGAGCAATTTCAGGTGATTCAGGGCCGAACCGAATCACCCCCGATGTTGCACAATATTTTTTGGGCCCGAGCCAAATCACCCGAATTTCGGGCCTGAAAAAGAAGTTTTTTCTGAGGTGTGAATTCTCATTCTATCATAGCAAATGAGATGTTTTTCAATTAAACAACTCTCATGACCCCACTTCCACTTTTTCACACTCTCAATTACTATGAATATGAGGAAGTAATCAATTTAGCACACTTCACCTTATGAAGACAAACCTCAGAAATTCACCAAAATTCACCCCCTGCCCAATCACTCTGAAATTGGGGACGGGTGGTAGCCTCCACCCATTAGGCACTATCTACCAGCCCACCCCACTCTTTTGGGGCAGATCCACTTTCTGCCCCCAAACTGCCCCAAAGACACCAAAACTTCAAAAATTCTAAAAAAATCAACCCTTTGTCCAATCCCCCTGAAATTGGGGTGGTAGCCTGCACCCATTAGGCACTACCACTCCACCCCACTTCTTTTGCCCAGATCCCATGCTATGCCCCCAAACTGCCCCAAAGTCACTAAAACTTCAAAAATTCCCCCAAAATCAGCCCTTTGCCCAATTCCCCTGAAATTGGGGTGGTAGACTCCACCCATTTGGCCCTATCACTCCACCCCAAAATTTTGCCCCTGGGCCCCTTCCCCCCAAATCGATTCAGATTCGGATTAAATCCAAATCTGAACCGAATCAAGGGTGATTTGGGTGGCCCATATTCGGGTACAAAACAGAACAGGGGTGATTCGGTTCGGGTCCCGAACCGAATCACCGAATACCCGAATTGCACACCCCTACAAGGTTTAGTACTGGTGGAAACAGCCAAACCAGGAGCCACCCATATAAGGCTCTCCCTGGCCATGGATGGGGATGAAGGGGGTTCCTGCAAAAATGTACCACTCCCACCTGCTCCTCCCCTAGAAAGAGGAAGCTAGCCTCGTCATAGCACTTCTGCCACAATGGCGCAGCCCCCAGAAGATTGCAAAGCTGCGGGTATTGTGAAAACCAGAGCATCAAGTGCCCTGTTTGTTTAAGCATATTTCCTGAGCACCAGACACCACACCCCTGCCTCTCCAGACCCCACTGAACACACATCTCAATGTCCACATTTGAAACTCCCCAAAGCTGGCTTTCCTTCTCTGTGAAAAGAGGATGCTGCTCTTTTGTCTTTTTACCCTCTGTTAACAAAACCTTTCTGCTTGTTATTCAGTCTGGTGGTGTACCTCTTTGTTAAACCCCATGGTTTGTAACCACAGGCCCAAGAAAGGGTGGCAGGAGGCTGATGATCAGCACTCAATTGGGGGTGTTGTGCATATCCACATCTCCATTCAAGTCACCTGGGTACACACAGGATTGAATAGATGAATAGGGGGAGTAAAGCCTTGGACGGCACCAGTTTATCCCCTTCAGAGCACCGTAGAGGAGAAGGAGGCAAGTGGCACTGATTGTGGCAACCAAGCTGGGGGGTGCTCCCAAGTCATGCCATGACTTGCCCTTCAGTGAATCTTTAAAAGCAACAATGCCCCCACCCCCTGACCAAACCCCCCCTCCCCATGAGGATATGTCCCCCTCCACTGCCAAGTATTAGCCCTCCGAGCCACTTTTCTGCTGCAAGTTTATTAAGACAACATAGCTGTGAGTGTGGTGTGGAAAGGGTTAAGCTGTCATCAGCACGTGGTGAAGCTGAAACTAGACAAGCAGTCTACATACCCTCCTGTAGACTGTGGCCAATGTGGTGACACACTTTGCCTGGTGCCTACAGTTGGGCCATGAAGCTGGCTGGGATTGGCTTTGGAGCCAGAGCAGCTGGAAGGGGCTCCCCTTTCCCTCTACTGGATGGCTGGCCATGGTTTAGTGAATGCCTGCAGCACTAATTGGAGTTAAGAATTGGAACCTCGGCCACCTTTAATGGCAGTTAGCCATAATGTCTGAATGTGGCTCATAAGTCCTAGTGATCTCGCCTCCGAAGGAAGCTAAAACAAGGACAGTGCAGTCCCTTGAATTTCTCACTGCTGGGGAAGTGAAGTCTATGCAAAATAGCAATTGCTCGCTAAAAATACTGGGACTGCTAGCAATGGAAGGTGGTCCTGTCACATTTCGCTAAACAAACGGGGTATTAAACTTGGTAGGCATCTCTCTTGTAAAATCTATAAAGGGTTAAACCTGCACTGGGGATTTTGGCTGTTTTTTGTTGACTGTAAAACTGGCAGCATCATACTCTCTCTGTCTTGTCTTTGAAATACATTTAACTTTCCTGTCAGAAGCATCTGAATCAATAATCATGGCAAACCTTTCAACTTGGTTAACATGAATTCCTCTTGTTTGGGAGGACCAAAGTGAATTATACCTATGCAAAGCACCTGTTGTCTGGAGATAGCTTCTGCCTGTGAAAGGATGTGATACTGCTTTATCTTCAAAGGAATTCTCTTTTTAAAAGGCATGTGTTTTCTGTCTCAAGTGTTTCGCTGACAGCTTTCTGGGCACTCCCTGCTGGTGACAATCTTTGCCAAGCTGAGAAGGAAGCTTTTTCTCACTTTTTGTTGAGCTTTGTGATTATAGATACTTCAACTTTTAAGACAGAAACCTCAATATCAGTTTACCTATATGAGATATGAGCAGCAATTAGAGTGCCATTTATGGTTTCTTCTTTTTCTATCTCTGACATTCTGGTCTTTGAATAATTCTTTGTTTTGTTTAACAGATCTTGGATTACTTCTTCTTATTCAATGCTCATAACAAATTCCAAGTTCTGATTGATTGCTGAGACCTAATATATTTTAATACAGAGCAGAACCAGTGTCAGGTTGGAAAATAATATTAATGTTCAATACCTTGTCATGTTTAGCGTTTTGATAGAACTTTCCCCATTATGTTCAGAGTATTTTGCATCCATTATCTCAGTAATAACAACCTCTCCTGTATTCTACCAAAGACAACCACACAGTGGTTGCCAGGAGTTGACACCGACTCGATGGCACACTTTACCTTTAAACAAGGCCAGGATTATTATTCCTTTAGTACAGATGGGGAAGCTGATGTCGAGAAATGGTGACTTGCTAGAAACCACTGAGTTAGTTCACTGCAGAAGTGAAAATCTGACCATAAGACAGTGAGCTCATGCTCAACTAGTATGCTACAACATCCGTTAGAAAGTTGGATATACAGTAGACCCATGCCGGTTAATCCCCAACTGTTTTTGAATATTTATGTATTATTTATGTTTAAAAGTGTATACATATTCCTGGAAGCCAAAAACTACTTTGGAAGGAGGGGCCAGCAGTGATAATCACTCCCTCCTTACCCTCCACATGTACTCAGCTGCATGGCAAGCCTTTGGCTGAGTTCTGCAGCAGCAGCCCCTCTGCTAGGGAATAGCTCTTGCAGAACATGTGGGCCAAGACAGTGAAATGATAAAATCAAGGCATCCAGAAATATTAATCTTCCTGGATGCTAGTTGCCAGACACAGGGTCACATCAAGAATTAATCTGGTTGGCTTAATTGAGTGTTAAAGTCACATTTCCAAGGGTCTGAGAGTTAAAATAATGTGAGATCATTCCGCTTTCTGATATTTCCTGGTAATTGGCATTAATTGGTAATTTTCTGGCAAGCAAACAGATTTTTTTTAATTAAAAAAAACACCATGGTGGATAGCAAGTAAAACAGAAACAGAGGACGTTCACACAACCTTTGAGAGCTCCAGGGAAGGTGGGAGGGGAAAAGCAGGATAATACCTACTTTCTCCCCAGATAATCTGGCATGGTCCCATGCCATGATCGTGCACCCACATGATTGGCACTTTTGTGAACCATGCGACATTTTAGATGCTGGGAAAATGCATTCCAGCCTCCCGATATCCCACAATGCACGACATGATGAGTGTGGTGTACTGAGGGATTCCACTATGAGTAGGAGTGTGCGTGGAACCACGCCAGGCAGTTCGGTTTGAGTTCTGCCAAACCAGCCAGTGTCAAACTGGGTTGAACTGGTTCAACCCTGGTTTTAGTGCTTGTAAAGAGCAATCAGCTAAGGATTCCCCTTTAGGGTTTCTAGGGAAACCTTACGGGGTTTTAAAAGGCCAGGTGGGAGGTTACCTTACACACTGTGGCAGTGTGGCTCCTCAGGGCCGGCAGTTGGCCAGCAACAGCTCCCCTAGAACCTGCTGGTGCTCCACCACATCATCTTGGGCCACCAGGGGCCCAGTTCCCACCGGTCCGCTGTCACCCCCAAGGTTTCACACTGCTGCCAAGGCAAGTAAGGTAACCTCCCACCAGCCCCCACTGCCTGCCCTTTTTAAACCCCAGAGGATCCCCCCCACCAGTGCTTGCAAAGGGGAATCCTTACCAGATTCCCCTTCATAAAGACTAGAACCAGTTGAACTGGACTGAACCTGTTTGATCTGAACTGGGCTTGGTTCGGCTCGAGCTCAGAATGTCCCCCCTTTTTGGAGGGCCAGTCTAGTTCAAGCTTGAACTGGTTGAACCAGGCCCGTTCGACTCAAACTCCAGTTTGAGTCAAACCACCTAGCTGTGAGTAGGGTGCACCAGACTTTTACGCAAGTAAATGGTTGTGTAAAAATCCTGGGCTACCCAGGAGGGCTGCCCAAGCCTGGATAGGGCTGCTCACGTGAACCGCCTCACTATGTATGCAACTGTATTCTAAAATGTAATAGGCTTGATATGCAAAGGTGTTGGGAGTTGAAGACGCTCAGCAGTTTTAGAGAATGGGGTCTTAAAATTCATTAGTCATTGAGGTCTAGCTCGACAAGGAATGTGGAAATGCCCTTTTCAAAGGAACGGCTGAACCCAGGAGAACAAAAGTCTTCAGGTTTGGTTTATTGCTTCTGAGTATGTGGCTCAAGGGAGTAGTTTTAGCACCTCACACTTGGTAGTAATGGAAAATTCTTGGCTGCTTAAGTCCTTCTGGAGCATTTCCTTTGTAAATGTGCCTTTTGATACCACTCCAGTTTCTTGCCTTTTGCCTTCTGTACCATTAGTTCTCCCAGTAGATATGTTGTTTTTAAAATATATGTGTGCACATGTGTATTAGATAGGGCAATATTTGCATGGCATTGATTGGACCCTGTATGCCACCAACAGAGGCAGCCATGCCTGAAACCAAAAGCGTTGAACAAACAAATCATGAGCTAATGATTTTCCAATAACTCAGCTGCCCTCCTTATGCTTCCGAGATGCTATAATTTTTTCTTGGGGGAAGAAAATGATGTGGAGCTTTGAATTACAACAGAAAAGGCTGATGTAAGGTGACTGCAAGAGGGTCGAGGGCTTTTATTTGCTGCTGCTCTCTGATTGATTGGTGTTTCAGCACTTTTTAATTTCATGTTCCGCTTCAGCATGGCCTCACCACAATTGCATAAGCTGCAGCCATAGATCAAATGCTAGAGAACAAAATGTAGCCTGAATCAAGGCCAACATCCTGTTCCTTCAGCTGTTAATCTCCTCCAAAGAGGAAAATTTCCTGCTTCCCATTTAAACCAGGAAAACTACAATGATTGCCAAATCATCTCCTATAATATTAGGAAGATCTTAGCATTAGAATATTGGAACTATGAGAGGGTAGAAAGAGATGATAATCAACAAATGATCTTCAATAGCCATCCTTGGTCAAGGCAATGATGCCTATCCCAATCACATATCAATGGGATATGGCTAGTATCATTTGGGGAAATAGGCAAGAGAATAAATGACTGGATATTGTTTCCCTATTGTTGAATGTTGCTTAATCTATTGACTTGATTTGGGGTGAAGGGAGAAGGAAAACTGGAGAAATTTTTCTTTTTTGAACAATTATTTCTAGAAGATATGTTTGAGTAGTGGTGTGTTGTGGGTCTTTTACAGGCCTGCTCAACTTTGGCACCCCAGCTGTTTCTGGACTACAACTCCCATAATCCACATCCACAGTGCACTATAGCCAGAGATTATGGAAGTTGTAGGCCAACGTTTACAGGAGGGCCAAAGTTGAGCAGGCCTGGTTTATTGTATTTTCCTTTGTGTGTCCTTTAGATATGTGCATGAATCATATTTTGTAATTCAAATCAAATTGCAAAATACTGGAACTGATTTGTTGAAACAGAGGCCACTGCCGGCTGTTTTGACAAATCGATTTGAATCAATTTGAGTGATTCAGCTGTGGCAAACAATGGGGAATTCAGATCACCCCATTGTTCCTCATAGGTTTGGGTGGTAGGGCATGATGGGTGTTATATACCTTTCAGCCCACAAAAGCAAGGGGGAAACAGGCAATTTAATTTTTTTTTACATTTCCCAAAAACCCACATAGAATCCTATCAGGATTTTGGAGAAAGGTTTAAAAAAATCAAAGACCACCCACTTGCCTATTTCTTTTGTGGGTTGGAAGGTACTTAGCACCCACCATGCCATAATACCCAACACACTCTGGTGTCGCTAGGGCCTATCCATGGTGAACAATGGGGTGTTTCATGTTCCCCATAGTTCCCTATGGCTGAAACAAGCAGAGTGCAGTGCACAAATTTTTCAACCCTGACTTGGAAAACATTGCAGAACAGAAGCACACATTCCCTCCCAACACAAAATTTCATATTTTGTAAAACAAACAGTCCATAAATGGCCAAAAATGAATCACTGACCCAGAATCCATTGCCAGCCACAGTGCCTCTGCTTCAATTACATCATTGGCACAAGTTGCTCCCTTCAGCATTTCAGCAGCTGCCACAGCAGCACCCTTCACAGCCAGAAAACATAGACATAGGTTCAACAACAATGTCTTCAGCCACATTTTGACTGAGTACACCTCACAATGCAGATTGCAGAGGAGACCAATGCAGTGAGTGAAGAGCAAGTTAGTCCCAAGGCCAGACATGGAGCTCATTACAGCAATCACCAAGAAATATTACACCGAGAGCTGTCACTGTCCATTTCTTGCCACAACACCATCTCACAAACAGATGAAAGATATGTTTCATCATCCAAGGAGAGCTGGTCTTGTGGTAGCAAGCATAACTTGTCCCCTTAGCTAAGCAGGGTCTGTTCTGGTTGCATATGAAGGTTCCAAGTTCCCTCCCTGGCATCTCCAAGATAGGGCTGAGAGAGATGCCTGCCTGCAAACTTGGAGAAGCTGTTGCCAGTCTGTGTAGACAATACTGAGCTAGATGGACCAATGGTCTGACTTGGTATATGGCAGTTTCCTATGTTCCTATGAAACCACAACTCAAGGCAGGCAGGCACCAGGTTCTGCCTTTGTCAATCTGAGATCCAGCAAAATCAGATAGTTATAGCAGCAAGCAATAGCACAGCAAGAGAAGAACTCTTCTTTTTTCTCTTTTTCTCCAGAATAAGTCTACATCTCTACCTGTCTGCATGCCTGCCTGGGACTGTATAACACCATGGATTCAGATCGGTGCTGGGCCCTAGCTGACAGCCTGACACATTGATTGGGGCACCAGTCTATCCCATCATAAGCCATGGCAGTGGCTCAGGGAGTATACTTGCAAAGGGGCATCTGGCTAGGATTCCCCTTGACAAGTAAAGCTGGATTCCCTAGGTTAAAGAGGGGGAGAGTGAAAGGGCAATCCTTTACCTTTATAATGAAGGCCTGAAATGGTGGTGGAGGCAGCCATGATGGCGGCAGAGACATTGGAGTGGTGGCAGAGGCTCCTCCAACTCCCCCTCCACCGGCCTTCCAGATGACATTCAGGGCCAGCAGCGGCCCATTCGGGGCCTCTGTGCATGTGCAGAGGCCACTCTAAGTGCCCCTGTGTGTATGCAGAGGCCTGAACCAGGCCACAGCTAGCCCAGACTGTGATTTGGGAGGCCGGAGTTGGGTTGGGGTTGAAAGAGCACCTGCCACCGCCTCCGATGTCTGCTGCCGTGACCATGGCAGCTGTCTCTGCTGCCCCTGGGGGCCTTCATTTTAGATGTAAAGGATTCCCCTTTTGCTAGTGCCCCCCCACCTTAGGCTAGGGAATCCTACTTTACTTGTCAAGGGGAATCCTAGCCAGATTCTCCTTTACAAATATACCCCTCCAAGCTGGCCAGTGAATTGGCTCTGCTGGCTTGATGTCTGAACCAGAATGGACCTGGTTTGGCTGAGTCCAAGCCCGGACTGGACCAGGTTGGCTCGAATCCTATCCAGCTTTGAGTTGAACTGTGGTATGCATAGACTGGCAGCCTTAGGTTGTGACATTCTTATTCTGGAATGCTCAGCACTTTGAATGAAGAGTCTTGAATCCACCCTAATAAATTTCTGAGCCATTAGACTGGAATTTAATACATACATGTAATTTTGAAACAAAGAACTTGGATCTTCTATTCATGGCTTCTGATTGTTGAAAACTTTTGCTTTTCACATCTTGTCTTTATGTGTAATTCAGCAGTTGCCACAGACGGTTCTGTTACTGCAACAACAACAAAAAGGTGAAATCTGAAATGCAGAGAATTCTAACACATGCTTGAACACTGCATATAAAAATGACCCAAGGGCACATCACAACTCATGCATTGCCCACTTGTGTGCTAAAAGTGTTGTAACTTGGAACTGCTTCTTAAATGTTTGTTCTTAGCATCTGATTAAATCCTACATGCCACAGTAGAGTACACTGCCAAAAAGGTATATGAGGGACTAGGAATCAATTTCCACCAGTACAAGAGGAAAAAACCCAGTTCATTAATATAGTTGTTCAGTGCTAGCTTGTAAACCCAATTAGGGCTGATTCAAACATTCTGATCCCAGAGAGAGAGAAAATTTCTTTACCGTGCATTCCCTGACTGAATAAATATACTATGCAAACAAGTCCTATGAGTGCTTTGTACTTGCTCTCTGACAATCCCATTAATCCTTTGATATTTGTTCAAAGTTCACAGAGAACAAAATATGGCCTATAAGCTATTCGCAAAACATATTTGCATAGCAAGCAATCCCCAGGACTATCCAGTGAAAAGCACCAAGACTCTGGACTTGATAGCATGTGAATTGGCCTTCTCTGCTACAATATTGCATGTGCAAAACCTCTCAATGCTGCATGTGCAAATTCAATGTTCGAAGGACAGCAATGCTTGTCCTGCCAAAACTCTATCGCATAGCTACAACTGAACATGGATGACAAATGTCCCTGAGTCCTAAGGGAAGGCTTCCAACCAGCTGGATAGCAAGTCAGTCTTTCCTCCTCCCCTCATGCTTATCTGTAGAATGGGCCCATCTTCAGGGGTGCCATTAGTTACGGACCTGGGTGCCCAGGTCCGTGTGCCTGCTCTTCTAGAGGGCCCCATGATATCTCCCAAGGGAAAAGAGAGCCCCTTTTATATTTCTGGAATGGCTTAGCCTAGAGTTCTGAAATTTTGTACAGATGTAGGGCAGGTTATCAGGACTCTGTGGCTTTTTTCATGGTAGAAAATTACAAAAACTTCTGGAACTAAAGCCCTACCCCCATTTGGACCACCTTTCCACCCTCATGTGAAGTATTCTGCCCTTTGCCATCATAAAAAAGTGCAACATGCCCTGCTTTGCCCAACCCTTTACATTTCCAGAATGGCTGGAGTTAGTGTTCGGAAATCGGGCATACATGTAGCCCAAGATGTCAGGTCTCTGTTTATTTTTATTTCAAGGAAATTGGTCAATGCTGTGATTTTTAATTATTCTTCCCTACTGCAGTAAAGCTGCCAGAAAGAGTTATTCAAGTTGGTTTGTGATCCAAAAGGTCTGCTTGAGTACTATGAAGTTAGTGGCATGTTTTGTGGTTTTAATTTATTTTCCTTACAAATGCACTATATGTCCAAGTTGGTTTTGTATTTGAAAGGTAGAGTACAGAACATGTGTGGTATCCCAGTTAGTTTGTGAATGGTCAAGAAGCTGTGTTAATCCACTGGGGCTTGCCCCACCCCCCGCAAAATCCTTTTTTGCGGGGGGGGGGGGGGGAATACACTCTGACCCAGATCTGTGGTTTTGTGGTAAATGATCAAGAAGAATCATGGATCCTTTGGGAGTGCAGTATTTTCCCCCACCCCTTCCCAAATACACTCTGGCCCAGACCTGTGGGTTTGTGGTGAAATATATTTGTTCCAAGGCCCACTCCAACCATGCTATCTATGCCTCTGCTGTTGGCTTTCCTCAGAAGTCAGATTTTCCCTCAGATTTTTGACCTGATTAGGAATCTTTAAGATGGCTTTGGGTATAATTTGGTAACCAATGACAATTATGCAAAGCCCCTGAAACATGTTTCAATTTCATATTATTGAAATTTTTTGAGCCTCTCTTTTACCAGAGCAGGCGATCTCTCAAATTAGCTCTGAATTAAGCTTTTTGAAGGCAACTCTAAATGATTCCTTTCCCTACATTACAACATTCCAATGTAAATGTGGAGGGTTCCCCCCCCCCCGCCTCAGTATTCCACCATTTGGCAGATTCCTGTTAATGGATGCATCAAATCATATGCAGGCAGTGGTTATTTTCAAAAAGGTGAGACAATGGAGTTCAAGTCCACCTGAAACCCTGGCTTCTCTCTGATTAGTGAGAAGTGTGGACAGACTGTTTCTCAGTTTCAAGGTAAACTAAGCTGCTCAAGTTAAATGTGTGCTCTCTCTTTCTCATTGCTACTTTTCTCCACTATTACAACTTCCATTCCTTTGTTTCTCACAAATTGGGCCTACAGAACAGGGAGATAGATCATTCATCTTTTCTAAGAAGTCAAAGGTCAAAAGAAGAGTTCCATAAACATTATTAGCTTTGAGAAATAGAAGACATGTTTGTAGGCCTAAATGTCACTCCTGTACAGTAAATGTAATCTGTTTACATGATCCTAAAGTCATTCCTGGCTTTGGCTCTGTTGGGCTTTCTTCCTCCAGAACATCCAGTATTCCAAAGGAGCTAGTCTGCTTCAGAGTTAAAAACAGGGCAAAGAAACTTCTTTTCTATTTTGGCAGTAGCTGTTTAGGGAATCATTTTAACATGAATGACCTAAAAATATTTACAAGTCAGTAGAGAGCTCACATTTCTCATTTGTTATAGAGAGAAGGCAATAACTGTTGAATCTATGCTATGGGCTTCCCACCTCTCTGTGAAGATCTCCTAAAAGTGTTACATAAAGTAACAGCCTATCCAGTACTGATTATTTGCTGTCCCCCTATGCAAAATTTGATCCAATCCAACTCCTACATCAGATATTAGAGAATGTCCCTGGATGTGCTGAACAGTTCCTGCCATAGATACCTCTATTATCACAGCAGAAAAAGAATTTACAAAGTCTCTGAGACATAGTTTAAACAGTTTATTCAACACAGCCGAGGAGACAGAGATGTGTGCCTAGAGTGCCTGTCTCATGGGGATATTCCACAATGCACCACACTCATTGCACAGTGCATTGTGGGATACCCAGAGGATGATACACATCATCCTGGCCTCTGGAAAAACACACTGCATGCAGTGTGGCCCACGCTGCCACCACAGTTGCATGATAGTCGGGAAGGAAGGTAAGGTTTGTGCAGCCTCTCCCACACTCATCCACCCTTGTTGCTTCTCCCGGTCATGTGAATACGCTTAATATGTCAGGGCTGCAGTTTATTTTTATCTGTGCTTTTTATGTTTCATAGTGTTGACACAGAAGAATCTGGGGTGGGAAATGTGTAAGAAAAAGCTGACTAAGATATCATCGCACCAGTTCAATGATCCAATAAAGCATGCATTATTATAGGGGAATCTCTTACGGTGCTCACATATGTATTCTGCATTCAAATACAAACCAGGGCACTTAGCAAAAGAAGAGGTGTTCAGGTTTACCTCTAAAATGGACACAAGTACAATCATTCACACAAAAACATGTCTGAGTGTACAGATATCTGTACACCTGTACAAATCATGCATGCAGCCTTGCTGGGAAGGTCCGGTGGGCTGTGGAGAAGGCAGGTGCTCCCCTACCTTCCTCGACAGAAGAGCATCCACAGTCCTCCCCTCCGCCACCTCCTGTGCCTGCATGAGTGGCAGTGTAGTGAAGGGAGATACTAGGAGCAGGAGGATCCCCCCGTCCCACATCCCAGGGTGCCCCAGGGCATGAGCACAGTGGCTCACTGCTGGAAATGGCAGCAGGCCAGCTTGTGGGGGTGAGGGGAGTCTTAGAATTAACCTAGAGGTGATTGCCCAGATGATTGCCAGCTGAGGTTAAGTGACCACAGGTTCGCTTAACCTCAGCTAAACCTCGGCTAAACACCAGGTGTAGAAGTGGAGTTTTGCACGAGTCAAGGGCTGGCAACAACCTTGCCCCTGGAGCCTCACATGTGCAAACTAACCCAGGCTGGGCTGCCCTGGCCTGGGTTAGGCTGCATGTGCGAATACCCTAAAATATCTGAATAGGGCTCTTGTGTCTATGTCATTTTCACATATTAATCCAGAGACACAGATGGACTCCTACAGTATATATCAAGAGATGAATTCCCTTCTACTTGAAATCATTTCAAACTGCAGAATATTCCAAGCCATACCAGACTTTTCTGAAAGCAAAAAAAAAATACGCATGGGGTTTTTCAGGCTATTAAACACAACTCTCTCAAAGTAATGGAGTGGCCAAGGGCCTGACCTAACCGGTATTTTCTAGACAAACTTTATAAAATACACTTACCTGTTGGCAATCTGAATAAATTTCAGGGAATTCATCAGAAACTTGTTTTGCACTTCCTCAGATTCAAAGCTTAGCCTCTTCCTTTTGTTTCTTCCCCTTTTCATGTCTTGGAAGGTTATCCTGCTTTATGTGGAGCCCACAACAAAGTATATTACTCAAAGTAAATTCCTATAATTTCATTGGGATTTTTCTTCTAGGTAAGTATGTTTTAGAGCCCTGTGGCCAAGCTAGATACTAGAAGAGAAATATAGGGAGGTCATTCACACAATCAAAAACCGTGTTCTACCCACGTTTGGGAGCTGTGAGTGCTCCCAACTTTTGGTTGTATGGAAGCAAGGTAAGAGGAAAACATTATTCTGTGATTCTGTGTAAGCAAGGTAAGAGGGAAAGCTACCCAGGTTTTCCTCCTACCTTGCTCCCACACAACCAAAAAATTGGGAGCACATACAGCTCCCACATGGGTAGAACACAGTTTTTGACCGGAGGGGGGCATTCACACAATCTACCAAGTGGGCGGGCTGTGGGGAGGCGTCCCAAACCTTGCCTTCCCCTCAGATATTCCTTGTAAGGCTGGTGGGAGCACGCTCCCTGCCCCCACATAATCAGCCCTGCTCCATGCAGTGCAGAGCAGGGAGGATTTATCTAAAGAAGTTGGGACTCATTGTCCAGGACTCCATGAACCCCAAAATGCAGCATGCAAAACGCACACAGCATTGGGAGATTCCCCCAAGAGATGGGCACTTTAGGCGCCCATCTCTGTGTGCAGCTGGGCTGGAAGCAGCTCATGCGCGCACATGAGCAAGTATCTGGGGGTAAGGGAGTGCTCTCTCTCTCAACCTTGGCTAACAGCTGTGCTTAAAATCTGGGCTAGGTGGCACTGGCCCACTGGGATTGGGCCTGATCCCAGTGGTTCACATGCACAGTCTAGTTTTTATTGAGTTTTATTGTATTTTAACTTTTGTAAACCACCTTGGGATGTCTTATGAAAGGTGGTATAAAAATTGAACAATCAATCAATCAATCAATCAATCAATCAATTGTTGAGTTGTCAAGCATATTTGTTGCTATTAAATTTTGTTTTTCATAAACAGGGTTTGATTTGTTATATAAGCTGGGATGTGAAAATGAATAGACATTGGGGGGAAAAAGGTAACTGAAACCACTGAGGTTTTTACCAAAGAAAAGGCAGCTGAAGAAGGTGATGGCTAGAGCTTCTGCAGATCACCATTTCCCTTTTTATTCTATTTTAAAGAAATGGCCTCCAGTGGCTTGTCTATTGTACTATGGGCTGGTTCTCAACATTTGATATAAGGAAGAGGATGTTCCAGCTGTGATATGGGAGCAGTTACATGCTCCTGATAATTGATAGTCTGGCTGGAAGTAATAAAGGGAGGAGGGACTGGAAGTGATCATCTGCTACAAGCAATCCAGGTCAGGCAGCTTGGGCAGCAGACCTCCTGCAGCCTACATCATATCCAAGATGCCCATGGCATCCAATCAGAATTACTTGCAGCAGACCATCACTTTCCAGCCCTCTGCCTGGCATTACCCCTGCCCACACAATCAATTATGGCGAGCACTACTCCTGAATCATGGCTGGAGTCTGTTTATCCATACATTCAATCATAAGAATCAGCCCTATTTTTATACGAATCTTTTCATTTTTGTAATGTTTTGCATTTATTAGATCTCCCTGACATATGCAAAGGCATAACAATGTTATCTTCTTTGGAATGATTTTCTTGCTAGATTACCATGTGCAAACAACCCATTTGATTTCAGAACATATTGCATTAACAGGAAGCCTGTCCTTGATTTTAAAAATGTGCATTACACCAAGCTTAAGCATCATTACCTTTGCCCCAGCCTCTGGATCTTTAACATTTCATTTTTCTGCATTTTTCAGATGAAATACTATCTTCCTAACAAGAAACTAATATATTTATTACAAACAGATAACAAAGGTTATGATAATAAGTTATGTTGGTTATAGTTTAGAAAATTGCTTGAATTAGATGCATGTAAGAAATAACAAGCAACCACATTAAGAGTGCAAATAGGCAAATTTAATTGGAGTATTTATTTCTCTCACAGTCTGAATTATCACTCTTGGAGAATTCTGAATAATGTGGTGATTTGCCTCAGCAACATTGAAGAAGATACTCTGCAGAATGTATGACACAGAATCTAACATTCTCAGGTTGTTGCAGAGACCAAGTTGGGATTCAAGTTGGGATTTACCTTTATTACTCACTGTAAGATTGTAACTGGTCAAAATATCAGCAAAGGCAGGACTGTGTTAGCCCATGCATTAGGAGCTTTGGAGAAAGGAAATATTCAATATTCCCTGGCTGACATACCACGCAGCAAGCTACACATCCAAGAGGGAAGAGTGCTCACTGCTTCCGCAGCACTGAGCAGCCCTTCAGCACTCCTAGTGAAGGCAGAGAAAGCTCCATGTTTGAGACACTGTGCGTCATCACCATATTCCCATCATTCCCAGGGTGGCTGCCATTGTTTGTTTTCCTTTTTTTCCCTCTTGAATGAGGATCATGCTGGGGAAACATCATTTTCCAAGGGCCACCTGCTGTGCTGAAGGAAACGATCCTCGTGAGAATGTTGGAGAAAAAGTGAAGATTCAGTAAAAATTCATCAAAATATCTCCCCATATCTCCCCACTTAGAAATTTAAGAGAATACTGGCAGTGCATATTCCCCCCAAGTCCAAATTCATGATGTTTAATGCTTTAGATTTTGTGGCCAGAGGTGACACCAGAACAAAAACTGAGAGGGGCACAGAAGAGACAAAGTGCATTTATGGGTGGGTAAGCTGTTTGGGGTGTGCGAACTGGCTCGAGGTTGAGCCAGGTTGCCATCGAATTGGGCCTGTTTGATGGCTCACCCTTGAGCCAAACTGGGCCTGGTTCAGTTCAGCCCAACCTCTGGGGGTGCTGCCACAGTAGGGTGGGGGTCTCCAATGGTCCATGGTCCTTTCACCAGCCTCCCCTGTCTTTTTAGGGCCAGTTTCGCCTGTTTACAGGCCTTTTCAGACCTCTCCCTGCTCGTGGTATCCCTGGCATCTGGTGGGCCACTGTGCGAAACAGGATGCTGGACTAGATGGTCCTTGGGCCTGATCCAGCAGGGCTGTGGTGGCCATTTGTAAGGCTTCCTTTCTCTCTCCATCCATTAATGCTAACTTGGCAAAGAGGCACCTTTTAACGTGGTGATTCTCTTTATTTAGCAGTGGGAGAGTAACTGGCCCTATCCACCCCCAGCACAGTACCTCCAGTGACTGTTGCTGGTGTCTATCTTATGTTTCTTCTTAGATTGTAGCCCTTTGGGGACAGGGATCAATTTCATCTTATTTATTTATTATTTCTCTGTGTTAACTGCCCTGAGCCATATTTGGAAGGGCGGTATAGAAATTGAATAAGTAAATAAATAAATAAATAAATAAATAAAGGATAAATCATGAATGATGTAGGCCAGACCTTTGAAGGAAACCTATTCCCAAATGAGGAGGAAGGGAGGATAGCAACTTGTTCTTTTCTGAAATCTTATATAATCACAGGACCCTCTGGGAAGAAACCCATTTGCAATGGGAACAGCAGGAGAAAACAGTGACAGCACACTTCTCTTGACTGAGTTGCTCCATCACTGCCTTATCCCAGCAACCTCTGTCCACATATTTGGATTCCCCCAGAAACTACCACAATAATGCAAGGATGCTTCCATTTCCAATTAGGGATAATGGGAGAGGCAGCAATGGAACATCTCAGCCATAGGTGCCTCTGAGCACCAATTGGTTCATCAGGAATTGACTATGGGGCATCTTCTGGGGGTCCCCAAGCAAATATCTAATGTTCTGCCCCTGACAGAGTCTGAGAAACTAAACAAAAATATAATCTACATCCCACAATTTTTGTCTTTGCATCTAGACTGCCTAATAGGCCTATGCACATTCAGAAAATTCGGATTGGGATTCTGCTTGATCTGACTTCAACAATTTTGATCCTACTTCAAAAATTTTGGATTTGGATTTTTTGGGCTCTGGCGATGTTGGATATTGGATTGGGTTCAGATATCTGGAATTTGGATATTCCACCTGCTAGTGGAATGATGGTCCAAGGACAGTATTCAGATCCAGACCTTTTTGTAAAGTTCAGGTTAGAAAAAAACCAGATTTCACCATTTTAAGCTATTTTTTACAAAGATTTTTTACAAACATTCAAAAATTCACCAAAAATCAGGGAATTGACCAATTCTCTTCACATTCACTACAGCAGGCTCTGACCACTTTGCCCACATCTTTGTCAAGTTTCAATGCTCTAGGTACAAGTGGTGATACTTTATTGTCCCCCCCCCCAATTTCCCCATTCACCTCGGCAGGGAGGATGGCACCATTTCCCAAATTCCAAAATTCTGAATTATTTCTGTAATTAATTTTGATATTTCAGAATTAATTCTGACTTTACCAATATGATTTTCGGTGGGGGAGGGATCAGATTTGAATTTTACTTATTTTTATCTATTTGGGGCAATTTCTGATAAAATCTGAATTTTTGCATTTGGATTTTAACAGGCCTACTATGTAGCTGAAACCTAATTATTCCCTACAAGTTATCAAGAGATCTTCAAATGGATAATCAAGAAAGTGGTCCTGTGAAGCAGAATGTTAGACTTGAGTTACAACCTCCAAAAGTTCTGTTCAGCAACTGTGATGCGTTCTGTATCATTGTCTCAAAAGCGAGTGAAGTCCCAGTGATTCTATTTACCCTGCCTGTCAAAGTTATCAACAGGAACATGAATATATATTAGCAGTCTCATTCTATTTCATGTGACACCTGCTGAAGAAGATAAGCATGGAGAACAATGAGAGCTCCTTCCTTTGCTACACCAGGGTCAGATGCATTTATTGCAGCTTGAATTATGTGGGAAGAGAAGGAGGCGGGTGTTTTGCATACCAAAAGTGCCCTGTTGCTCAAAGAGCAGAATGGCCTTCGTGACTAAGTTAGATAAAACTGTTAGCAAGTAGGAAACTCACACTGGCTTCACACTCCATGTAGTTGAAGCAAAGCATAAAGATTAGTGAGCCATTCTAAGAAAATGAAACGGATTGCTCTTATGTCTTCCATTAGCACCAAAGACCTTAGGTGTTTGCTAGTTTATAGAAAGTAAATAAGAAGTATGCATTAAAAGTGGTTTAAGAAGTATGCTTTAAAAGTGGTTGCTATCTTGACCAAAGCAGCTGTGACTGAACTACGGATCTTACTGAGTGTTTTATAGTTGCTTTCCTTGTAAATGTGAAGTAGTCTTACTTTGCTTTAACTAAGACTTTATTCAGAAGCAACTCAATTTTCTCCTTCTCCTTCCCTTCCCTTTTCTTTCTGAGTCCACCCCCCACCCCCACCACGGCAACACTTTCTGCAGGTTCTCCCCTGGGACAAACTTCTAAGAAAACAAAACATAAAAGATTACTAGATTGAATATACATAACAGTGGCAGCCCGGTGGGAGGGGCGGCGGGAGGCACCTTTAAGAGTAAATTAATTCGGTGCTCACCTCCATGGCACCCAAACCCTGTTTGGAGCTGCAACGTGCCGCCCAGCAGCCCCTACGGCGAGGAAGCACCTCTGCCACTCACCTGGCTTCAACAGAGCTGAGCCCCCGCCAGTGGCCAGGTGAGTGGCGGTGGTGCTTCCCTGCCATAGGGGCTGCTGGGTGGCACATTGCAGCTCTGAACAGAGTTCAGGTGTCATGGCAATGGAGGTGAGCACTGAATTAATTTACTCTTAAAGGTGCTTCCTGACACCGCCACCCCACCGGAGGTGTGTTCACGGGCCACCACTGACACACAAGCCTCCTCTTTAGAACATAAGAACAGCCCTGCTGGATCAGGCCCAAAGCCCATCTAGTCCAGCATCCTGCTTCACTCTGTGGCCCACCAGATGCCGCTGGAACCTACAGGAAGTAGTTGAGGGCATGCCCTCTGTCCTGCTGTTAATCTCCTGCAATTGGTATTCAGAGGCATCCTGCCTTTGAGGCCGGAGGTAGCCTATAGCCCTCCAACTAGTACCATTGATAGACCTCTCCTCCATGAAGTTATCCAAACCCCTCTTAAAGCCATCCAGGTTGTTGGCTGTCACCACATCTTGTGGCAGAGAATTCGACAAGTTGATTATGTGTTGTGTGAAAAAGTACTTCTATTTGTTGGTCCTAAATTTCCTGGCAATCAATTTCATGAGATGACCCCTGGTTCTAGTGTTATGTGGGAGAGAGAAGAATTTCTCTCTATCCACTTTCTCCACCTCATGCATGATTTTATAGACCTCTATCATGTCTCTCCGCAGTCATCTTTTTTCTACTGTAAACTAAAAAGCCCAAGGTGCCTTGCCTCATAAGGAAGGTGCTCTAGGCCCCTGATCATCTTTGTTGCTCTCTTCTGCACCTTTTATAACAACCAGAATGGAACTAATTTAAAATTTAGTGACAAAGTCTTGAAATCTTATAGGTGGCCTCCATTTACACACACTTCTCCTAATCTTTGGGTTATCTGGCAGAGGAGCTGTTTGTGGTTTTTCTTCTGGTACCAAGGATTGTTCATCACTTTCTTTAACCTCATCTGTGAAGTCAAAACTGGAGTCAAGATCAAATTCCTCTACAGTCCTTCTCTTGAGGTCAGGCTCCCTTCCCGCTTGTCTCATAGCATGCATGCTGGAAAGTCTCAAACTGTTCAATTTCTTTCCATCATCCAATATGAAACCATATCTTTGGATTTCAATTTTTTTTTTTTGGTCCAGAATATCAGGAACATCCCTTTTTCACTTTATAAGGCAACTGAACTCAAACAAATGTTCACTGTTGTGCACCCTGCTTCTGATCCACATACAATTTATGTTTTTGTTGCTTTTCCTTTACCTAATCAAGAATCTCTGCATCCTCAGGGTGAGATGGCATGGAAAGCCCTATCAGTTTTTGTTGCCATTGGGTAAGTTTGGTCGTAGCTTTGCATCTTCTCAGCAGTTCAGAAGATGATTTCCCTGTAGTAGAATGAGGAGTAATTTTATGAGCAAATAGATTTTCATGGATTGCCTCTTTCCGTGGTTGTTGTTCTTGTGTAGTAGCCAATTGTAAACGTTTCCTTCATTAAACAGTTCATTCTTCCCACTAAGCCATTCCTCTGAAGATGGTACAAGGAAATAGTCTTGTGTTTTATACCATGATTATGCAAATCATAATCCATTTCAAACAAGGTAAGCTGTGTCCTACTGTCAGTCACTAGCTCTTTTGGAAGACCTTCTCTCACAAAAACTGAAGCCATGAATTCGATCACCTTGTTGGTAGTAATGTTGTCAGCAAATGACATTGCTCGCCACTTGGAATTGTAATCCACCATCACTATAACAAATCTTTGTTTTGTGGGTTGGTTATCAAAGTGCCCCATTATAGCCAGAGCAAGTTTTTGGATTCAAGGGGGTGGTAAAAGTCTTCTGCAATTTGTCAGATACTGCACAAGCCATAGAGTGCCAGATTACATTTCCCATGTATTTGTCCAAACCTGGACACAAAAACCCTTCTCTGATTCGCCTTTTAGTCAAGTGCATGCTGAGGTAACCTTCGTGGGCAATTTTGATAACTTTTGCTTGTAGTGAGGTTGGCACCACCATATGATCAGTCCTCAGCATCCGCTCATTGAGACAGCTCACTCACTACGTTCATGTATAGTTGAAGATGTTCAAGTATCTTGTTTTAGCATGGCCATCCTATGTAAGGTTTAAGTTCTTTTGATTTGATGTTAATTTTTGTCTTCCCCTTTGGAGAGGCAAAGTCATTATAAGTGAAAGTACTTTGTTTCTGTTTTTGTGGTTAGAAATAATTTCTCAATTTCCCTCCTAGCCATTAAGGGATTAAAATGTGTGAAGTCCTTTTAATCCCTTTCTTCAAATTCACTACAGTGCGGGGCAGACCTCCTGCCCCACATGTATGACAAATTTCAAGGGTCTAGGATCAACCAGTCATTTTATAAATTTCCCCACTGACCACTATGGGGAAAAAAAATCTAAATTTAAGCCAGGATTGGATTCCAAATCTGATCCTATATCCGGCATTGCCACAGTGAATCTGAATCCAATATTCTCAAATTCAGATATGTAGCAGCCTCTAAAATGGCTGCTGCACCGGAGGAAAGGCCAAAAACCTGCTGCTGCTGTTTTGCTTTTTTTTTTACTAAGGGAGGCCAGCGGGGGGAGGGGGAACCTCCGTGGACACCCCACCACCACCACCACCACTGCCTTGGACAACTCCCCCGGAGGGAGTAAGTTTGAAAAAACAAAACATAAATACTCACAAACTGCCCCTGGACTGAACTGAACTGGGGAGCGGGGCCCATTGAGGGGTTGCCGTACCAAACTGGCCCAGTCAGGTTCTGGTCCAGTTCAGACTCAAATCAAACCAGACCAGTTGATTCCGTGCACACCCCTACTCACAACAGCCTCTAAAGTTGGTCACATTGAGAGAGGGAAAGAGAGCGAGTGCACATCAAACAGGAGCAGATGACTCCATGTACAGTATCCCTAGTTTGTTTTACCCCATTTTATCCTCACAACAATCCTTTGAGGTAGGCTAGGCTGAGAAATAGTGAGTGGCCAAGATCACCCAGTGATCTGACTGAGTGAGGGCTTCATGACTGACTGAGAGCTTCAACCTGGGTCACCCAGTCCTAATTACTACACCACATTGGCTTATCTTCTTTATTTTCTTATTTGTAGGAGTAAACAAAGAAATCTTTTTGATTTGTATATAAACTAAAAGCTTTCTTGAGCTTTCTTACTGAGCAACAGCTTGGGTTTAGGGGAATCCTTTGAGTCACTCCTGTATAACACTCCCCCCACCTTTGCTCCTAGTGTCTTATTTCTTCAAGAATAGCACACAAAGGGGGAGGATGGGAGGAGTGGATTAATTGCTGCTCATTTGACTGTGCCATAGGATTGCAGCCTTTGTCATGACTAACTTTCATTACAGTGGGTCTACTCTTAGCAGAATTAACACTGGAAACATCATGTTATGTTTTGATTATGATTTGTGTACATTTTGCCCCCACGCCCAAACAAACAAACAAACAAACAAACAAACCCCTGCAGGCACCCATGGAGGGTGGTGAGAATGGAGAAACATAGCAAACATAGCAAAAAGAAACATGGTATTATGTTGTTTTGGAATTATTGATCTGATTGAACGTTTAAAAAGCTGGAAATACTCCAATTTTTGCAGGACAGATCCAAACACATTAGTATGTTGGATGGGTAGCCATCCCATTGTCCAATGGCTATTTTTTTTAAATAGATATAATACAGGTCTAACATCAAGTGGTCCCATAGAACAGTTATTCTCCTTTTCTGGGATGATTCACAGTCCAGAAGGCACAACTTGAGTGATTTAATCTTTGAAAAACTAGTATTGCTTAAAGGAAATACAAACAAGTTCAGGTAAATAACAAACATCTCATTTCCCCCCTTTTTTCAGGCATTGTATTTTGTATTTTAATATGTATTTGAAAATACTATTTTCTATTTCTATTTGTTGTTTACCGAGTATTTGGTATTTGGTATCTAAAACACATTTGGCTCAGGTATTTGGTATTTGGTATCTAAAATACCTTTTAGAAGTATTTTGCCCATCTCTGAGGACTGATGAGGAAAAAGTACCTGCGGGGTTCACAAGGGCTTGTGCAGGTCAGGAAGCTGGAGAAACCATCTGCAGGAGCAATAATATCATACAGCCGTTCAGAAATATAGGCCCAGGAATGCAATGAAATGAAGTTGCAGGAACTTTAAAGAAGCTTTGCTACGTATTAGCGGTTTCAAAATCTCATTGCCAAATGTTTTATAGCTGTTTCCCTTGTAAACATGAAGAAGTCTTAGGTTGCTTTAACGAAGACGTTATTCGGAATCAACTTCCTTTTCTCTTTCTTTCCCTTCCTTTTCTTTCTGACGCCACTCTCCCTACAGAATCGCTCCTGGGACAAAATTCTAAAATAACAAACCATAAAAGATTACTAGATAATGCTGGCCTTGGGCCGAAATAAACCAATACATACATACATACATTACTAGATAGAATAAGTTAAACATTGGAGTTTATTTTTGTTCCACTGAACTAACACACTTCACAGCCGGTCTTCAGTAGTATATTTCTAGCAGAAGCAAATCATCATGGAAAAGGAGTTACTTCTAGGTTGGTAAACTTCACAGTATATCCAGGGTTTCTCAGCTAGGATAGAGATAGATTTAAACAATTGTGTACAGCTACTGTTCTGCATCTCCCCATCAGCCTCCAAGCAATCTCCCTTTCTAGCACAACCCCAGTGTCTACTTCCTCCTGTATTCTAGGTGTCAGTCTGGCTCTGCTTAAGGGCAATTGAGATGTAGTCCCACCCTCTGGTTCTGCTGGGGCCAGATGTGTATGGCTTCCTGTCCTTCACAGGATGACCCATGGGTCTTCCACCAGTCAGAATATGGTGTTTAGTCAGTAGGCATGTGTGGAACCAGTTCGATTCAAATTGGTCTGGTTTGACTGGTTTACGCTTGTACCGTCCGTCCCCCACAAATGATCTTTTCCATCTGTGCACACTTTTATCCTTTAGCCTGATCATCCTTTGGGGGGGCCCAGGTCTTAGCCAGCTGCTTTAGTCTCTAATGTTCAGTGGGGTTCACACTTTTGCTATACTCTGCGCTCCTCAATACCCACAGCTGCAAGCTTAGTAACCTATCCCTAACTACAGATAGGATCTTACAACATGCTGTTTCAGAATTGCTGCTCTAGCATTCTTCTAACATAACTTTTGTAAAAAAAGGGTAAAGAAAGTCTAGTGTTTAGAGAGTAACTGTACTTTGAAACATTTTGCTTTCCAAAATAAAGTGTGTGTGTGTGTGTGTGTGTGTGTGTGTGTGTGTGTGTGTGTGTGTGTAAAAGTGTATTGACAATTCCAGGTCTCCATAAGATCTTGCTAGATGCAGCATATTGTATAAATACATCAAATCCATATAATAACCCAGAAAATTGAGTTCCATTTCAGAGAGTGTAAAAGGGCTTAAGTGGGTGCAGCAGCCTTGTGCCAGATTTTGATTGCCCCCTGTAGGCAGAAGAATTACAATCTTAATAAAGTTATACAGATTCACACTTAGTACCTTCCCTCCAAGGATCTTAAAATGCTCTGCAAACACAGATTATTGTTGTCTGTATTTTACTTTTATGGAACGGGTGGAGAAGTGTATAGAGCAAGACAGCTATTGCAATTGCTACATTCTGGAGTTCAGGCTTATGATCATTTGTAGATTGGGGGAAAAGAAGCGGAAGGATATCTGACTCCCTGTGTGCTTTGGAATGGCTCTCTAAAACCCTTTAAATGTTGAATTCTGTTTTGCTCACCATGGAGACTCACAAATTTTCATATGAAAAACCTATTTGAATACCTAGCAAAGGCACATGTTACAGTCTTTGTAGATCTTCTCTGAACTGAAGCTGCAATACATGAGAAAGGGTTGGCTGCATAGACAGGGCAGGGACATGTTGACAGAGCCCCAAACACAGAGTGGGCATTCAGTTGTTGACTGAGCCCTCCCGGATCATTAGTCAAATGAATCTACAGTATGAGGCTATTCCCACAATCTCTGGAAAGCGGGCAAAGGGAGCTTAGCCTGCTTTACAATCATGGGAACCACCAGGCTCACAGGCGAGCCCATTGCTCCCAAAGGCAGCTAGACCATCTAATTCCCCCTCCCCTTAAATGAGGTTAATAGAGCGAGTAGACAGTAAGCAGCCTCCCGGGCTTGGGGATCTCTCCAGGATGCCCTGCGCAAGCGCGTGGGTCATCCTGAAACCTCCGGGGGCTGCGGGGGCCCCAATCCCCGCAGCCCCCACCGGCTCTGTGACGGAGCTGGTAGTCCTGCGGGTGGCTGATCTGGCTGCCCAAGGCTGCCTTTTCATCATCTGTGGGGAGAGTAGGCTAAGTCCGCTCTCCCCGCAGAACCAGAAGAAGCTCTTCTCAATGATCATGAAAAGAGCTTCCATATGTGATTAAGGTCCAAAGGCCACTTACTGGGTGGGTTCAGATATCACGAGGAGCCAATGGGAAACCTCTGTTCCATATGATATCACCTAGCCTCAGGAACATAGGCTCCCCTACTCCCTGCCCATGCATGAGTGGGGAAAAGTCTACTTCCAGATGTAGTTAGGAACAAACCAAGACTGGCTGTGACATCTTAATTGAATGATCTTATTTTAACCAAAGTGCTTGAAATGAACTAAGTTATGAATCCAAAGTTTGAAGTGGACTTCAGATCTCTGTTTATTTCATGCACTCTGGTTAGAATAAAGCAGAATCAGTCAGTTTGGATGTCATGGAAAATCTTGGTTTGTTTCCATGTGGGCTGCAGGGGAGGTGGAAGCACAGGCTTCCATGGCTAGGAGATGTTATGTGGAACTGAGAGTTAACCTTGGTTCCACATGACATTTGATTCCAAATCTTCCTTTGTCTCCAGCAAAGAAGCCCCATTGCAATGCTCCAGTCTGCCTTGGGAGAAAGGAGTTCTGGAAGATCTCTTCCCTCCACTCACTCTGTTCTTTGGCACTCCAAGGCTTAAGCTGCACCCAGTATCTGCTGGAGCACTGCTTCTACTTGTATTTGGGAGGGAACCAGGGCCCTGCTGCTCTCCAGTACCTCCCAGTCTGCCCTTCACCACATTTTGTTGACAGTGTATGTCTACCCCATCTGCCTCACTGTCCATTTCTGGCATGGGCAGGCCAAGTGAAGTGGCACTGTACAGCCCCCACAGCGGCCTCTCATACGTGTAAATGCACTTATGCATATCTATCCCCTATGTCTTCCCAACCATCAATATTTAGACTGTAAAGCACCTTAGGTTAGGGTCCTGTCTTTTTTGATTCTGAAAAATGCCTATGTGCACTGATAGTGCTATATAAACAAATTCAAATTCATAGAAATAATGGTTACACCTCAGAGTGAATGTGTGGGGACTATATAATTTAAATGACCCCAAATTAAAATCTGCACATGAAAAGATGGGGGTGGGGGAGAGATTCTACCAGTATCCACATATAGTGAGATTTAAAGAAGAGGCACATTCAAACATGATCATTCTCAGATGGTACATGCAGTTCTATGGAGATTGTACCACATCCTTGTGAAATGTTTGAGTTGACTCTAGGGGTAGAAGAACTACATGCTATTGGAAACATGTA
Source organism: Hemicordylus capensis (assembly GCF_027244095.1). Classification (NCBI taxonomy): domain Eukaryota; kingdom Metazoa; phylum Chordata; class Lepidosauria; order Squamata; family Cordylidae; genus Hemicordylus; species Hemicordylus capensis. The sequence continues at coordinate 156,011,576 of NC_069657.1, read as the reverse complement.
ACATGAAGCAATAAATCTCAGTAGGAGTCAATATTTTATCTATCTATCTATCTATCTATCTATCTATCTATCTATCTATCTATCTATCTATCTTATTTATCAATCAGATTTGTATACCACCCCAAACTTTCGTCTCTGGGCAGTTAACAACAGCATAAAACAGTAAAATATATACAAAAACTTAAAACAATGTAACAATTTAAAATCATCTACAAATTAAAACCTGAACATTTAAAAAGCTGAAAAAGCCTGCATGAAGAGGTGAATTTTCAAATGCTTTTAAAAAATGGTCAGAGATGGGGAGGATCGTATTTCAGCAGGGAGCTGATTCCACAATCTTGGGGCAGCAACCGAGAAGACCCGTCCCCGTGTGGCTGCCAGCTGAGCTGGTGGCAACTGGAGACTGACCTCTTCAGATGACCTCAATGGGCAGTGGGGCTCATAATGAAGAAGACATTCTCTTAAATACCCAGGGCCCAAGCTGATTAGGGCTTTATAGCTTATAACAGCACTTTGTATTTTGCCCAGAAACCTATTGGCAGCCCATTTAGCTCTATCAGCAAAGGAGTAATGTGGTCTCTCCAAGATGACCCAGAGACCAATCTGTCTGACACAGTCTGTACCAACGGGAGTTTCCGGACTAGGTACAGAGGCAATTCCACATAGAGCACATTGCAGAAGTCAAGTCTGGAGGTTACCAACAGATGTACCACTGTTTTGAGGTTGTTCATCTCAAGAAACGGATGCAGCTGGCGTATCAGCCGAAGCTGATAGAAAGCCCCTCTGGCCACTGCCTCAGCCTGAGATACCAGGGAGAGGTGTGGATCCAGAAGTACTTCCAGACTGCGAACCTGTTCCTTTTGGGGAAGTGTGACCCCATCCAGAACAGGGAGATCAAAATCGTCTCTGGAGTTCTGACCCTGCACAATAAGTACTTCCGTCTTATCTGGATTCAACTTCAGTTTATTCTCCCTCATCCAGCCCATTACTGCTTCCAGCCAAGCGTTTAGGGAAGTTATTCCATCTCCTGAAGAAGTTGAGACGGAGAAGTAGATCTGGGTGTCATCAGCATACTGATAACACCCCACTCCAAATCTCCTGATGATCTCTCCCAGCGGTTTCATGTAGAAGTTAAAGAGCACTGGAGAAAGTATGAAGCCTTGGGGGTCGCCATACTTAAGCTCAGATTTTGAAGAGCAACAGTCTCCAATCAACACCATCTGGAATCTGTCCGAGAAGTAGGAGCGGAACCACTGTAAAACAGTGCCTCCCACCCTCAACACTCTCAGATGTTCCAGAAGGATACTATGGTCGAGAGTATCGAAAGCCACTGAGAGATCCAAAAGGACCAACAGAGTCACACTTCCTCTGTCAATTCCCAATTGGAGATCATCCATCAGGCCAACCAACGCAGTCTCTACCCCATAGCCAGCCCGAAAGCCAGTTTGAAATGGGTCTAGATAATCAGTTTCCTCCAAGACCGCCTGGAGCTGAGAGGCCACCACCCTCTCAATCACCTTGCCCAGCCATGGGAGGTTGGAAACTATAGTTGCTCAACTCTGAGGGATCTAATGCAGGCTTCTTAAAAAGAGGTCTAATAACTGCCTCCTTAAGACAAGGGGGCATCCTGCTCTCCCTCAGAGAAGGGTTTATGGCTTCTCAATTCAATTTATTGCGGCCATAGGCCATACAGAAAACATAAAAAATAAGAAAGATTAAAAACAAAATTTAACAACAATAGTATGGTACATAATAATAAGCAGTAGCTCCTAAAATTTGGATCTTAAGCCGGATCTTAATCTAATAGCAACATAGAAGAATTTCGCCACCACCTTAGTAATCTTGTTATCTCGATCCTCGAGACAGAAATTCAAATAAAAGGGGTCAGCTCTTCCAGGGAGATGCTCTAATAGGGGGAATATGAGCTCTTTCCTGGTATCAGAATACAGGGAACAGTGAAGCAGCACATGCAAAACTGTTTCAGGGAGGCCAGCACCACAGGGGCATAGGCCAGAATCTGACGATCCCTTGTTAAATCTTTTTTCCAGAAGGGCTGAAGGCAACACATTCATGCGAGCCCTAGTAAAAGCTATCCTAAACTTTGGAAAGTGTAGGAAAGCTAAATATTTAGCACCGCTATTCCCCAAGGGGGGCATGATACCAAAAAAACAGGGGGGAACAGATCCTATTTCCCCTAGAAACTAGATTCTGGCGCTCAATGTCATGAAGGCATTGTATGAGTGTACCTTCGCCTTCTCATTTCCCATGAATAGGATTTCAGAGGGAGATAGACCCATTTGCATTATTTTGTTGTTAACACATGACAGCCAAGGACTGGGAAAGGAGTCTCTCAATAGAAACAGAAAATAGGAGGGCTCCTGAATATCCAAGCAAAGTTTGATCCATCTGGTAAAAGTAAGTTCCCATGCTTTAATGAGAATAGTAAAAAGTCCAGATTCCAAACATAATGCAGAGTAGGAAACACACCTGGGTACCCCAAAGATAGCCCTAAGAAATAGTGACTGAACCATTTCCATCTCTGGTGTTACTCCTGAGAAGCATTTATGATTTCTACCAGGCCTCCTACAACAACCTCCCTGCTAGATAGAACAAGCCATGCCGGACAAGGGTCAAGAGAACAAGTGGTAGGCCTCACCGCTCCAAGCAGCTTGTCCCTATCCTCAGGAGTCACATACTGAAACCAATCCAGTTGAAGGTGTCCAGCAACTCCATAAGAGGAGTTGCTGGACACCTCCAGTTCAGACATAGAATTAACTGTGGAGTCTCCATCTCAGTCAGCCCGAATCCAAGATATTTTATCTGCGAAAAACTCTTTAAACACATCACAGCGGGTAACTGATAGCTCCAAATTCTGATTCAAGGGGGGGACATACTAGGGCCCTCACAACCCTGAACAACTCCGCTGGACATGAACTCGCAGGTGCAATACGGGCAGAAAAGAACTGCATCTTTGCAGCCTGTATTGCCTGACCATAGATCTTTAAATGTGCTCTATGTCGCAATCTGTCAGATTTGAGTCGAGTCCTTCTCCACTTGCGCTCCAGTCACCTGCCTTGCCACTTCAGCCCCCGTAGATCTTCCGTATACCAAGGGGCCAGTTTTGAAGCGGGTCGGAGGGGATGCTTAGGGGCAATCGTGTCTACTGCCCTGGTGAGCATGTTAGTCCAATTTTGCACTAGGGCATCAACAGGATCACTGGCAGAGCCAACATTAAATCCCTCCAAGGCTTCTTGGAATCCTATTGGGTCCAATAACCTCTTCAGGCAGACCATTCTAATAGGCCCCTCACCCCTGCAGAGATGGAAAGTGGTTGTAAGCCTAACATTAACCAGATGGTGGTCTGTCCATGACAATGGGGAAATCACAGGAGTCCTCACCCATGGAACACCACCATGATCAGAGTAAAAGACCAAATCAAGTGTGTGACCTGCAATGCGCATCAGTTCGGAGACCACTTGGGATAGGCCCATAGTTGTCATGGCCGCTATGAACTCTTGAGCCACCCTGGACAAATTGGTCTTGAAATGAACATTGAAGTCCCCCAGCACCAAAAGTCTGGGAGACTCCAATGTGAGTTCCGGGACCAAGTCTGTGAGCTCAGTAAGGGATTCTGCTGGGCAGCGGGGCGATCGGTACACCAACAGAAGTCCCAATCTATCCCTGGTCCCCAAACATAGGTACACACATTCAATATGGTCAGATAAATCGACAGGAACCCTGGTAAGATAGATGTTATCCTTAGAGACCACAGCCACCCCACCTACCCACCCACACACCCTCACCATCAGACATCTGACCATTCCCCCAACTGGGAGGTCTATAGATTGCATTAAAATATGGCAGGACTAACACTTACTTGAAGAAAGGAATCTCATATGTGAAGGGATTCAGATCTTTTTCTTCATTTTGCTCACAAATAAAAAATGGCAGTAACCCTTGAGGAAAAGAAATCATTTTCAAGGGCCACTGGAGTTTTCCTTCCTGACACACCACACTTGTGCACCAGAGAAAGGAGGAAGGAGAGAAGTGATCTCTCTCACCTTCAGCATTTGACCAGAGCACTGCTGCTGCCTAACACAGATAAGTTTTGTTGAAAGGGAAGGTGGGAAAGGGTGTGGGGGATCATGGATAGGGAAGCTTGGGTGACTCTTGAATGTTGTATTGACTTGGAAAATATGCCTAAATAAATAAATAAATATTAAATAGCCCAGTTTATTTTATGGGCCAATCCAATGTGAACTGTGTGAGGGTGTTCAGACATTTCAAATGATATTATAGATTAAAAGACAAATGACCAGGCACTCTTTGTGATCATTGCTCTGCCCTGACCGGGATTCAGGTGATCTGCAAGTTGTTCAGGCATTATGACCCAGAAATAGGAGCACACCAGCTAGCTCATTAAAGTATAGAGTTCTATGCCCTGGGTTGTCCTGAAGAGTGAGTAACTCCTTAAGATTAATGAAGAAGTCTCTTGAGCCTTATGGAACCAACTGGTTTTCAGAATGCTCTTGGGAATTTAACCATAACAAGAGGCCTATACAGACATTATTTTTCAAAAACAACCCTGTTTGCACATACAAGTACCAAACATAGGTTGGAAGTCCTACCACAGCATGTCACTCATCTCCCTCATCACACTGCTCATGGAAACGGCAGCATTTGTCTGCAGAGCAAAGCACCATAACCATGATAGCAGGCACTTCCATGATTGATAACCTAGATCTCCTCAGGCTGCTGATCACAGAAGAGTTTGTCATCATGAACAGAGAGCTTCCCTCCACAGATAAACACTGCCATTTCCATAAGCAGTGTGGTGAGGACGAGTGATGTGAAGAGGTGAGTGATATCGGGACTTACGACTGATTTCCGCGCTGTGAATGTGAATAGGATTTTTTAAAGGATGTCTGAACCACTAATTGGCAGTTAGACCATCAATGGCTTGATACAGACATGACATTTCCTGAAACCATGATTAGATACATTTTTAAGATAACTCATCTGGGGCAACAGCACCGTTCCAGCTGAGAGAAGCGGGAGAGAAAGGATCCCTTTCTCCCACCTGTCCCCAGGCAATGCACTGATATTGTGTCAGGAAGAAAAGCCCCAAAGGTCGCTGGAAAATGTATTCCCATGTGACTGGGGTTCCCACTATGTAGAAGTATTTCCCATGCTCCAAAAGGAATATCAGAAAGTTCCCAGAGATCTATGCACTGGCCCTTGGTCCAGGCCCAAGAAAACAAGTTGGATTTCTTTTTTTCTTTTTACAACCGGAAGAAAAAAGGGTAATCTACAAAACAGGAGGTGTGTTGAAAGGAAGGTCTTGAGGTGGATTCACCTCACAAAGGGAGAAAATGTAATTTTGTAGCCAAATTGCATGGATGTCACATTGAGTCATGTGTGCAGTTATTTGGAAGAACAGGAGGCAGAACATTTTAAATATATCTTCAGGAGAATTACTTTAATATATCATTTGATATTTTAGATCAATTAATATTTAATAGATGGGATTTATTCTAAAAATATATTTCCAATTATTTCAGGAAATTCCTTTTATGGGACTGTGCCATATCGGACTATCCTTCTCAATAAGCTTGTGACTTTGCTGAATGATGGCTAATGCTTATTGCTTAAGTACCTTTGATTTTTGTCGATAAAAGATAAATTAGCTTCAGTCCAGCAAATTCTGTCTGGGTATTTGGATTAATTTGGTACTTCATCTTGTCTGAAATATTGATATAAGTGCTTTGCAGTTGTACCAACTGGTTAGAGGGACTGGAATGAATATGAATATGACAATAAAGTTGCGAACAGGTAGAACATTAATCTAGGGTGGTTTAATCAACAAAAATAATATATATATGATCAGTTAATTTTATTTTGAGTCTTGGTATTATTTACTATCTGGAACAGTAACCATAGTGTGATAAAATTCAGCATACATGTGGGGAGAGAATCACCAAAGAAGGCTAACACAGACATTTTGAATTTCAGAAGAGGAACTTCTCCAAAAGGAGGAGTATGGTGAAAAGGAAGGTGAAAGGGAAAACCAGGAGAGACACTTCACTCCAGAGTGCATGGAGTTTACTCAAAACCACACTACTAGAAGCCCAGTTAGACTGTATACCCAAAAGGAGGAAAGGTACCACTAAGTCCAGGAGAATGCCAACATAGATAACAGGTAATGTCGTGGAAGCCATAAAAGGAAAGAAGACTTCCTTCCGAAATTGGAAGGCCTGCCCAAATGAGGAGAACAGAAAAAGAAATGCAAGGTGACAATAAGGGAGGCAAAAAGAGAGTTTTAGGAACATTTAGCTAAAAGCATCAAGGGGAATAACAAAGATTTCTTTAAATACATCAGATGCAGGAAATTTGCCAGGGAGGTGGTTGGACCATTAGACAATGAGGGAGTGAAATGAATTATTAAGGAGGATATGCAGGTTGCAGAGAAGCTAAATGAGTTCTTTGCGCCAGTCTTCACAGCAGAGGATACTGAGCATATACCAATTCCTGAAACAGGCTTTTCAAGGATGGAGGCTAAAGAACTGAGTCAGATAGCAGTGACAAGAGATGATGTTCTAAACTGTCTTGAAAAACTGAAAAATAGCAAATTGCCAGGGCCGGACGACATCCATCCAAGAGTCCTCAAAGAACACAAATGTGAAATTGACGACCTCCTTGATAAAACATATAACTTATCCCTGCAATCAGGCTCTGTGCCAGAGAACTGGAAAGTAGCACATGTAACACTGATCTTCAAAAAGGGATCCAGGGGCGATCCGGGAAATTACAGACCAGTTAGGCCTGTAGGCCTGGAATACTATGTACAGTTCTGGTCAACACATCTAAAAAAGGACATTACCCTCAACTCTTGCCTGTAGGTTTTCAGCGGAATCTGGTGGGCCACTGTGTGAAACAGAATGCTGGACTAGATGGGCCTTGGGCCTGATCCAGCAGGGCTATTCCGATGTTCTTATGAGTGGCTGTTCGAAGAAAGAAAGAAAAAACCTTAAAGAAATATCTATGCAGTTATAAGGGTAAAAACATTATAAAATCCTCATTAGTGTATAAAGTGGGGATAATAAAAATAACCATGCTACAAGGAACAATTTTCCCTCCCATGCTGTTGGTAGCTGCATGGCAAAAATATCTCTGGGCACTGGAACATGGAAGCAAATAGCACTCCACATTGACTTCAAGGGCTCTGCTGTAGCTCCTTCCACTGTCTTTTCCATGAGACTGCCTTACTATTAATTTTTATTTCATTTTAATCCCTTCCTTATAAACACAGAAACATAGGAAGTTGCCTTATTATAGGGAGTTAGACCATTATTCCATCTATTGTCATGGTTCTCTAAGGCAGGGGTGGGGAACCTTGGCCCTCCACCTGTTTTTGGACTACAACTCCCATGATCCCCAGCCGCAGAGGCCAATAGCTAGGGATTGTGAGAACTGTAGGCCAACATCTGCAGGAGGGCCAAGGTTCCCCACCCCTGCTCTATGGTTTCAGGCAGCAGTCTTTCCAAGCCCTACCTGGAGATGCCAGGGATTGAACTCGGAACCCTCTGCATGCAAGGTAGATGTTCTTATACTGAGCCATGGCCCCACCCCCTAACAGGATATCTTACAGGAGGCAGTGCTAACATGTAGCCAGCCATTCAATGCAAACCAAGGAACACCCTGCTTAGCAAAGGGGACAATTCATGTTTGCAGGACTGACATTTCTGTGGCTTCCTTTCTCCAAGGAATGGGAGTAGTGTGGATGGTTCTTCCCTTTTATCATCACAACAGCCCTGTGAGGTAGGTTAGGCTGAGAGGTAATACTAGCCCAAGATCACTCAGGGCAGCTTCACGTGTCATGCTGGACCTTGTTTGGCAGAGGCTCCGGAACCCCAGGAACACTCATGTGCGTAACGTCTAGGGTCAGGAGGGCTTTGCTGACATAAGGTGGGTCATATAAATGCACCAATAGTCACTGTTTTAATATTTCCATGTTGGCCGCATTCCATAGTTCTTACCTATCTGGGCCCTGTCAAGGGTAGTGGTTCTGTAGTTATAAAGCCTGGATGACATGATGAAGAAAATTACTCAAAGTATTCCTCGTGAAATTAAAAAGAAAAAGGACTTTTAGTTTCACTGGGACTACATTGAGTAATTTTCCTCATCATGTCAGCTAATGATATTAGAGATGGCAGCAATATCTCAGTTTGAACATCACAAATGATGGGTGGTCCACAATTTACCTTAATTAATCTTCCATCTTCTAGTAAGATCATTTTCAAAATGCAGGTTCTGAAGAACACCAGTGAGGTAGGAAGAATTAGACTTTCAATTGCTGTAACAAAAAGCTAGGGATTCACCATCCACTTCTCCTGTCCACTTGGTTATGATGTTATATTGCATTGGAGCCTTTACCATGATTTGCAAAGTAAGCTGTAGGTGCAAATGTTCTACTAAAAGTCCCATAAAAGGAGTCCCATAAACTGTTCCAAGAAATCCCAAGAGTCTTCTTAGGCCCTAAATCTCGGGGCTTTGGAATATGCTCCTTGTCAAAATAAGAGCATCTCCATCTCTGATTGCTTTTAGGAAGACCCTCAAGACTCACCTGTTTTCTCAGGCTTTTAATTGAAATTAAGTTTAAACTGTTTAATTGTTTTATCCCATGAACTTGTTTTAACTTTTTTATTCTGTGAAATTGTGGTGTGTTTTTTGCTTTAAATTTTTATTGATTTTAACAATATCTTGAAAATCTCATTACATCAAATTAAACAGAAATTGACTTCCTGCTCACCAATCAGCGCGAATCACTAACTATACAATTAACCCTTGCTATAATAATTCAAAACATATATCCTATACCTTACCAAACTCGATTTTAGTCTACTCAGCCTGCTAATATTACTAAATTTCAAACCCTGTTGAAAAATCAATATTAGGAAAATAGTTCTCTAGGTACAGTAAGAATGGTTTCCAATCTTCTTTAAAACCTTCCAAATTTTGATCTCTTATCAGTACTGTAAGTTTTGCCATCTCCGCATATTCCAAAATTTTTATCAGCCAATCTTCTTTTGAGGGCAGTTCATTGTCCTTCCATTTCTGTGCATATACTATTCTGGCTGCCGTGGTTGCATACATGAAGAATGTTAAATTTCTTGTGGAAAACTCTCCTTGCGCTATTCCCAGCAGGAAGGATTCTGGGCTCTTAGGAAATGTCATTAAAAAAATTTTTTTTAACTCATTATATATCATGTCCCAAAAGACCTTTGCCTTCCTACAAGACCACCACATATGAAAAAAGTTCCTTCACAATGTCCACATTTCCAACATTTGTTTGAAACATTTTTATACATTATCGCCAGTTTTTTAGGCGTCAAATACCACCTGTACATCATCTTATAATAATTTTCTTTTAAAGTGTAACATGCAGTGAACTTTAAATCAGTTTTCCATAATTTTTCCCAAGCTATTCTGTGAAATTGTTTTACTCTGTTTTTACTCTATTTTAAATTTGTTGGTTTAAATTGTGTACACCACCTAGAGATACACTTATCAGGCAGTATATAAATATTATATATAAATATGATAGATAGATAGATAGATAGATAGATAGATAGATAGATAGATAGATAGATAGATAGAAGAGGCTAGGGTTGAAAAGTCCGGTATAAGATATCTAGACTGCTCCTTTTCAAGTTGGATACAAAGACATGTAGCTGTAAGGGCCCTTTCTAAATTTCAGGAATTAGTGATCCCATTCACTAGCTTGACAGAAGGAAGTTAATTTTTCTTAAAAGTTCTTGAGAAATTATTAACAAGGATTCAGTCCCAGTTGAACACAGCAATTGGCAGAAGGGGGGCTTCCTAGACCTAGAGGGTGTGGAAGGAGATTCAGGGCTAGTTACTTTTATCGGCAGCGGTGGCAGCTCCCCACATCCCTGCTGGCCTCCTCCAGAGTAGCTGGTGGCCGGTTGTGGCCTGATTCAGACCACAGACATGGAGGTCTGAACCAGGCTGGAGAAGGCCTGAATTGGGTTGCAGCCAGCCTGGGCTATGCTGGAGGAGGCCAGTGGGGGTGGGAGGGAGCCACCGCCACCACCATAGCTGAAAGTAAGTAGCTGCTGAAAGTAAGTAGCCCTGACTCCCCTCCTGCACCCTCTAGGTCTAGGAAGCCCCCCTGACCATTTACTCATAAAGGGGAATCCTCACCATAGGTGAAATGAGGGTGGGGCAGCTAGGGGATGTGCCCTAGGTGCCAGTTGGGGAGGTGCCAGTGCCATGCTGCCCCCCCCCCTCCCCAATTCATGGATTTTTTAAAAAAATAAAATATTACCTGTAGCCCCTTCGCGGGGCTTCATAAAGGCCATGGGGGGAGGTCTGCAAGGGTTCCCCCTCTCCCCACCGGCCTCTTATATCACTGTCACAGCCTGTCCCAGGCTGATTTTCAGGCTTGTTCAGGCCTACAAAGATCAGTGCAGTGGTCATTTTGGAAGTCGCCACACATGCTCAAAAGGCAAGGCATAGGACCTCGCAGGGACCATTTGAGCATGTGCGGCAGCCATTTAAAAAAATTAAAAGAAGGCTGCTGGAAACAAAAATGGCTGTCGCACATGCTCAAATGGCCTCTGTGAGACCCAAGTCTAGATTTTTCCCTGATCTAGGGAGTCAGAAGAATGCAAAGTTGTTGGCAAGGGACCCGAGCATTAAAAAAACCAGATATAAATGGCACAAAAGTCAGTGGACAAAACATCCCTTAAAAAGATAATGTTGGTTTAATACCTTGTAAGCTGGCAAAACTGAAGGGTGGGGGGTGGGGAGAGGCAAGGAATAAGATGGAAATATTCACTCGCATGCTGTTTAATCCTCTATACAGAGCTTTATCTTTATCTGCATATTTGTCAAGCAATCTGATTATAAGGTTTGTGGGATTTCAAACTTGGAAACTGCCTGACTTTAACTTGTGTGGTGCTTAAAGAAAAACCAAAAACTGTAAGAATTGTAAGTTGTAAGAATTCACACCCAGAAATGTTGCATTTGCATTGTATTGCCATCCCTGTGTTGTGCAGTCTTACCATACTGAGAAATGGCTTGTCTTTTGAAATAAGTGGTTAACGTGCTGTAAATCATTCCCTTCGATTTAGTTGAGTTGTACTCGGGTTTTTATTGCCTGTGCGCATCCCAAGTAGATTTGCTCAAGTTTCCTTGCCTTCTAAAAAGGTTATATTCTAGAATGTCTTTTTTTTAAAAAAAAATCAATGCAACTCCCTTTTTACTTTGAACACAATTGTTTTTAAAAGACACATTGAATAGTCATGCTGTGATTCTGACTGACTAGTGCATTTGATAAACTAGACATAATGTTTACTGTCCAGTCTGCCTGTTGCCTGCCTCTGTATTGAACAAGGGAGGTATAACTTATCCAAGGCACCATATTTCTGTGCCTACTTGGTTCATTTAAGGCAGAACTCACTTTTGAAAGGGTTGTAATGCTATGAAGGTGGCTGGTGTCCTCCATCCAATACACACTATCACAGGCCATGTGTTCTTACTACCTTAGTATCTGTCACAGCGACAGATAGGAAATGGAATACGAGGTATGTGTGCAATAGAATTGGTTTTTTTGTTTTGTTTTTACCTTTAAACCCAGGAACTTGAGGGGATGGGGCAGGGGCAACCTTTTACTAAACCTTTGCAGAGTGGCAGAGACAGAAAATTGGTGATGGTAGCGCAGGGTAGATTATTGTTATAAATTCTCTCTCTCTCTCTCTCTCTCTCTCTCTCTCTCTCTCTCTCTCTCTCTCTCACACACACACACACACACACACACACACACACACACACACACCATTTTTATGATTCAAATATCACACTGTTCTGCTGTTCTGTGGCTAGTTGCAACTTCCAGGCTGCTGGATCCAAGCCTATTGTAAGCTGCTGGATAATTTCAGATTGTTTTGGGCCCCTAGGACTTCCCATTGCAACCATCTCCCTTTAAGGCAAAAGCTGTTTGGACAGGGGAAAAAACCATCTCTGAATTTCTTGGAGGCAGCAACCTGTAGTGAGGTGTGCTGAGGTGGCAGAGCATTTGCTAAAGAGAGCTTTCACTGCTTAGCTCTCTGGAGGCATGCCTAGCATATGGATGTGCTGCGTTTCCTTGGGAAGGCAACTGGCACATATGTGCCACATATGTGGTTGTATGTGTGTATGCATGTGTGTGTTGCTTACAACCTGTTTCTCCTGAAAGTATCTGAACTTGTATTTTTGAGCTGATATGTTAAAGTTATCGGAATGATGGGTTTCAGATGTTTGAACAGGAGTGCAATTTCAGTGCTTGCCCAAGGTGCTATTTTCCCTAGATATGCCTCTGACCGGATTCACATCAGTCTGTGAACCAGTTCAAACTGGTCCAGGCTGGGCCTGTTCCATGGACATTCCTATTTCAAACTCTGTGTAGTAAATATCCTAAATGTTAAAGGAAAAGCAATGAACAAATCTGAAATCAATAACATGCCTTTTTTTTTTAAAAAAAAAGTCATATCTAGTTTTGATTATTTTTCCAACAAAAGTTACATTAATCTTCCTTATTTAAATGTGAATTGTCCTATACATTAATTTAGATAGGAGCACCATTTTAGGTGTTGGTCGGGGGAAAGGACAGCTATTTCAGGGAGCCAGTGTAAAGCAAGATGCACAAGTCTATTCTTCCATTTATTCAATATTAAATTATTTAAAAAGCCATGTCCTTTAAAAGCATTTGGTGGAATTACTAATTTTTACTTCATGATAACCAGAGACAGATATTCCTGAGGAATAATCACATGTGATCTGAGATATTGTGAAGGGGCTGTTCCTGGTGCACCACAGTGGAGCCGCTGACTTGAGATACAAATATAAGACACATTCAAAGGCATATTCTTTTATCTTTTTATCAAAATCAAATTTCAGTTTATCCTCTTTCATTTACATTGTATTCAAGGGCAGTTCTTGTCAAAGGAAGGATTTGTTCTCCTTCAACTGGGCCTAATTTGTTTACAAGAACTCATAAATTGATGGCCTGTGCTTGCACTAACTCCCAGTGTTAGCTATGTTTCTAGTTGCCTGCTGTGTTTACTTGACTGGTAATAATTCAAATGCCTTAGGTTAGTAATACTTCCTTGTGGGTGAAGAAAGTACAGTCAAGATGGCGGGGTGAGTGGTTAAATATAATTTACATTCAAATCTCTTGCATGTCTTGTCTCAAAATAGGCACAACACCACCTTATTTCACATTATAATTGCAAAATATTTGCAGCGATAAACTGATTATTTAAAAACCGCACCAGCCAGTTTTCTATCAAAGAATATTGGACACACTGTCTTCTATTAAATGTATTTATGAACTCTTTTATGTTGTGTGTTTGTGTTGTTTCCCTCTTTAAAAAAATAAACAGTCACTCCAGGAAGTCCAGAATAGGGATGTGCATGAACTGGTTCAGAGGTTCTTTTATGGACATAAGAACAGCCCTAATGGATCAGGCCCAAGGCCCATCTAGTCCAGCATCCTGTTCTGCACAGTGGCCCACCAGATGCCACTGTAAGCCACAGGCAGGAGTTGAGGGCATCCCCTCTCTCCTGCTGTTACTCCCCTGCAAGTGGTACTCAGGCATCCTGCCTTTGAGGTTGGAGGTGACCCACAGCCGTCCGACTAATAGCCATTGATAGATCTCTCCTCCATGAAGTTATCCAAACCTTTCTTAAAGCAATCTAGGTTGTTGGCTGTTAACCATATCTTGTGGCAGAGAATTCCACAAGTTGATTATGCGTTGTGTGAAAAAGTACTTCCGTTTGTTGGTCCTAGATTTCCTGGCAATCAATTCACAGGATGACCCCTGGTTCTAGTGTTATGTGAGAGGGAGAAGAATTTCTCTCTATCCACTTTTTCCACACCATGCATGATTTTATAGACCTCTATCATGTCTCCTTGCGGTCGTCTTTTTTTCTAAACTAAAAAGCCGCAGGTGTTGTAGCCTTGCCTCATAAGAAAGGTGCTCTAGGCCCCGATCATCTTAGTTGCCCTCTTCTGCACCTTTTCCAGTTCTACAATGTCCTTTTTCAGATGTGGTGACCAGAATTATATGCAGTACTCCAGGTGTGGTCGCACCATAGTTTTGTATAAGGGCATTATAATATTAGCCGTTTTATTTTCAATCCCCTTCCTAATGATCCCTAGCATGGAATTGGCCTTTTCCACAGTTGGTGCACATTGAGTTGACACTTTCAACGAGCTGTCCACCACGACCCCAAGATCCCTCTCCTGGTCAGTCACTGACAGCTCAGATCCCATCAGCATATACTTGAAGTTGGGGTTTTTCGTCCCAATGTGCATCAACTTACACTTGCCAACATTGAACCGCATTTGCCACTTTGTCGCCCACTCCCCCAGTTTGGAGTGATCCTTTTGGAGGATCTTCACAGTTTTGGATTTCACTACCCGGAAGAGTTTGGTATCATCTGCAAATGTGGCCACCTCGCTGCTTACCCCTACTTCTAGATCATTTATGAATAAATTAAAAAGCACCGGTCCAAGTACAGATCCCTGGGGGACCCCACATCTTACTTCCCTCCATTGTGAAAACTCTCCATTTATCCCTACCCTCTGTTTCCTGTCTTTCAACCAGTTAGCAATCCACATGTGTACTTGTCCCATGACTGCTAAGTTTCCTCAGGAGTTGTTAATGAGGAACCTTGTTAAAAGCTTTTTGGAAGTCCAAGTATACGATGTCAAGTAGATCACCTTGATCCACACACTTGTTGACCCTCTCAAAGAACTCCAAACGGTTTGCTAGGCAAGATTTACCTTTGCAGAAGCCATGCTGGCTCTCTCCCAGTAGGGCCTGTTCTATGTGCTTTACAATTTTATCCTTCAGGATTCTTTCCATTTATTTGCCTGGAACGGATGTTAAGCTAACTGGCCTGTTATTTCCTGGATTTGTTTGTTTGTTTGTTTATTGTTAAATTTATATACCGCCTTTCATTTGAGCAATCCCAAGGCAGTTTACAGCAAAAATTTAAACACAAGATGGTAAAAAAGACACAATTAAAATATTGTGGGGGGGAAAAAATTAAACAAATCTGATTAAAAATTTAAAACAAAGGCATAAAGGCAATACAGACTATAAAGAGCAGCAGCAGAGAATCAAATAAATGCCTGGGCAAAAAGTCAAGATTTTACACTTTTTCTAAAAGCTGCAATGGAGTCCGAGGAGTGAATGGCCACTGGGAGAGCATTCCAGAGTCTGGGGGCAGCAACAGAGAAGGCCCTGTCCCGCGTGCACAACAATCAAGCCTCCCTCACTGTTGGCACCCAGATCAGAGCCCCCTCAGTTGAAAATCGGTGTTACATTTGCTACTCTCCAGTCCTCTGGTACAGAGCCCAATTTCAGGGATAACTTATATATTTTAGCAAGGAGTTCAGCAATTTCACATTTGAGTTCTTTGAGGATTCTTGGATGGATGACATCCGGCCCTGGTGATTTGTTAGTTTTCTGTTTTTCCAAACAGTTTAGAACATCATCACTTCTATCTGACTCAGTCAGTTCTTTAGCATTCATCCCTAAAAAGCCTGATTCAGGAACAGATTAGGGTTAGGGTTAGCATCCTCTGCCGTGCTCAGTATCCTGCCGTGAAGACGAATGCAAAGAACTCATTTCGCTTCTCTGCAACCTGCATATCCTCCTTAATAATCCCTTTCACTCCCTCATTGTCTAATTGTCCAACCACCTATGTGGCAGGTTTCCTGCTTCTGATGTATTTAAAGAAGTTTTTGTTATTCACCTTGATACTTTTGGCTAAATGTTCCTCAAACTCTCTTTTTGCCTCCCTTATTGTCACCTTGCATTTCTTTTGCCAGAGTTTGTGTTCCTTTCTGTTCTCTTCATTTGTACAGGCCTTCCAATTTTGGAAGGAAGTCTTTTTCCCTTTTATGGCTTCCTTGACGGTACCCATTAAGCCATGCTGGCATCCTCCTGGACTTAGTGGTACCTTTCCTCCTTTTTGGTATACATTCTAACTGGGCTTCTAGTATTGTGGTTTTGAGTAAATTCTATTCACTCTGGAGAGAAGTGAGACTTCTGATTTTCCCTTTCAGCTTTCTTTTCACAATACTCCTCATTTTGGAGAAATTTCCTCTTCTGAAATTGAAAATGTCCTTGTTAGACTTCCTTGGTGATTCTCTCCCCGCATGTATGGTGAATTTGATAGCACTATGGTCACTGTTCCCTAAAGGGTCATCAACACTGACATCACGCACCAGGTCCTGGGTGCCACTCAGGATTAAGTCCAAGGTTGCCTTCTCTCTGGTTGGTTCCAAGACCAACTGTGCTAGGGCATAGTCATTTAGCGTATCTAGAAATTTGACCTCTTTGTCATTACCTGAATATGCCCAGTCTATGTGTGGGTAATTGTAGTAACCCATTATTATAGCCCTGCCTCTCCTTGATGCCTCCCTGATTTCCTCCTGCAACTCCCAGTCACTATCAGTGTTTTGATCGGGAGGGCAATAGAACATCCCCAGTAGCACATTCCCTTGTATTGTCACCCACAGGGTTTCTGTGGAGGACTCCAGTCCACCTAGGTTTTCTAGCTTGTTAGATTCTATCTCTTCTTTAACATACAGTGCTACTCTACCTCCAAGGCGCCCCTCCCTGTCCTTTCTATAGAGTTTATACCCAGGGATAACAGTGTCCCACTGGTTCTCACTGTTCCACCATGTTTCTGTTATGCCCACTATATCTATTTCTGCGTTAGCAACCAAGCGCTCCAGCTCACCCATCTTGGCTCGGAGGCTTCTGGCATTGTCATATAAGCACTTATACGCTGAACCTCTCACCTGATATGTGCTATTCTTTTGACTCTTTGACCTGCTGGCACCAGCTCCCGTCTGCTCTTTATGCGTTTCTGCTCTGTCCCCTTCTGTTTTATCTGAATCCTTTGTACCCTCACACTTTAAAGGATGGCTTTTGCTGAACGGGATACTGCCCAGCTCCCATCGTCTGTTCCCCAAAGCTGCTCTGCAGCCTTTTTCATTTTAAGTGCCAGCAGTCTGGTTCCATCTTGGTTCATGTAGCCCATCTCTTTTGTACAGGCCTTGCTTGCCCCCAAATGTATCCCAGTGCCTAACAAATCTACACTCCTCCCCCCAGCACGAATGTCTCATCTGCGCATTGAAACCCCTCAGCTCTGCCTGTCTCACTGTACCTGCACATGGAACAAGTAGCATTTCTGAGAATGCTACCTTGGGGGTCCTGGACTTCAATACACTACTTATCAGCCTAGATTTGGCTTCCAGGACCTCCCGACTACATTTCCCCACATCGTTGGTGCCGACGTGCTCCACGACAGCTGTCTCCTCCCCAGCACTGCCTAAGAGCCTATCTAGATGCTGTGTGATGTCCGCAACCTTCACACCAGGCAGGCAAGTCACCATGCGGTCAACACCTGGGTCACAAGCCCCTCTTTCTATACCTCTAATGATCAAATCACCCACGACAAGGAGGCCCCCACCCCCCAGAGGAGTATCCTCTGAATCCTCTGAACTGGTCCGGCAGTCCAGCCTGTTCAGCGGGAGGTGGGGTTATCTTTAAGGAGCAGGGAGGGTGCTCTACTCCCCTCTCATGCATTTCCCCTGCCAGTGTCCAAAATTGCTGGTGCGGGATGGCAGCGTACCCTCTTGCCACCCCGGTCAGCATAGACTGGAAGTATATAGACTCATCGCAAACTCAAGTGGCAAAGTCTTATCAGATTAGAAGCAAAGCAGGGTCACTGCAAAAGAAGGCACTGATTTCTGCCCTACCTGGAATATTTCCTAGGTATGCTGAAGTAAATATATGTGTGCATTAAAAGAAAAAAATAAAGGTAATACCTGATCAGGACTGAGCATGCTCAGTGGCCCCCAGGGGCCACAAAATAGCTAAGGTGTCAATTGGAAAATAACAACATGAGAATACTGGGATGGAGGGTAAGGAACTGGCCTGTTTGAGCCTTTAATAGCCTATAGTGTCCTTCAGGTGGGCAATAGGGTTTAGCAGAGGCAACATTTTGTTGCATGTCTCACTTCTGTATTCTAATAGCACATTTAGTGGGTCAGTGAAATTAGGCAAACCACAGACAAGGTAAGAATCCCTGCATGCTTGTCCAGGCTCCACATAACTGCAGAAAAATTGATTGTTTGTTTTTTAATAAAAATAAAAATGCTGCAAAACAGCCCACTGAGGACTATACCATGCTTGTAGGTCTCAAGAAGCCATGGAATTTTTGAGGGGAGTTATGCATCAGATAAGAGAAAGCCCGGGGGGGAGCATTGTGTGAAAAAAGGGAGTGGCCTACTTGAGCCAATCACAGTTTAAAGTATCTTGGAAGGAGGGATGTATAACATGAAGGGCACACTCTCCCACAACCTAATTTAGCCCCCCACAACTCTCCCATATGCTGTAGGAAGGTCGATGTAAAAATACCCCCTCCCCTGAATTACACCAATCAGACTCAGGGCCAGAGCTCAAGCAGCTGTGTTATAGAGAAGGTCTCATTTGTTCATTTCCCCTCACTGTGCTTCCTCGAGCATGCCTGCCTGGCTTGATCAGTAGCTCTGAACAGATGCTGTCGATTGTTGCTTAAACACTAGGCTATCTCACAGTCTGTGCTGCTACCTGTTTAAGAAATGTTCATAGCCAGAAATGACACAAATGCTTTAGGGACTTCATAGACATTGGAAAATATAACTGCATCCATTACCATTGCTCTGTTCCAGACAAGTGCAGGATTAGCTATTACCACTTGTATGCCTTCAAGGACAATAGATGCCTACAATTTTGTTCTACAGTACACCCAATTTGCTTTGTGCCTACTTGAGTCAGCCTGCAATATTCTATCCATCTTTCCCCATGCCCTCCTACCCCCCCGCCCCAACTTTATATCTTGTCCTGTGAGGTTATCACTTTTCATCTTCTTTCAACATAGCAGTACATTCCAATATGTAGAATTGTATATTAGATCCTTCTTGTGCAGTGAAAGTAAAAGCTTTAGAAATGGAGCATTGTGTGGTTAGAACAGAGCAATCAAGGATGGCATTTCCCCCTCATAGGTGTATACTAGAAAAAGAACATATGGATTTTCAGGTGTGAAGATAAGGTATCATAGAAGTGTCTATTGGGGATGCCCTTGGCTGTCTTTGATTAGCAGAGCATGGATGAACCGAGAACAAATAGTTTGCGGGGGCACAAGGGGGTGACAAAGAAGGATCTTAGGGGAGTGAGGGTTTTGCTATACTTATAGAAGTATTTTGCTATAAAAATTTAGAAGTAAGGTAATTAATGTTGACAAATATAAAGTTTGTTTATGTAATATTTTTAATAGTAATCTGGTAGGTTTCTTCATGTTTAGATTTTTATTTATCACTTTTAATTTCAATTTTTAAAACTTTTTTAAAAAATTGTGGTTTTAGCCTGGTCTTTCAACTTTTTTAACCTTATTTATTTTTTATTCTCTATTGTATCTGCTTTGTTAATATGGTAAGCTACCCCGAGCAGCAGTGCACTGAAGGGGTAGGGTTTGTTTGTTTGTTTAGCAAATTTCTGTACCACCCCAAACAGGGTTTCTTAAACTTGGGCCCCCAGATGTTGATGGACTACAACCCCCATCATCCCAAGACATGGACTTTGTGGCTGAGGATGATGGGAATTGTAGTACAAAAACACATATATTTACTTCAGCATACCTAGGAAATATTCCAGATAGGGCAGAAAACACCAGAATTAATAAATGAAAGAGCAAAGAAAATTAAAAATTGGACTGCACCAGGCGATGATGAACTGCATGGCTTTTGGCTTAAACACCTAACAAGCCTTCATAAACAACTATCAAAACAGTTCAATCACATTTTTGCAAGGAGGTGATATTGAACAATGGCTAACAACTGGGAAAACTCATCTCATCATGAAAGACCCAGCAAAAGGTGCAGTTCCAAGTAATTATAGACCAATAACCTGCCTGCCAACCATGTTCAAATTATTAACTGGAAAAATAGCAGATGAAGTGATGCAACAAACAGCTTCCAGCTGAGCAGAAAGGAAATTGCCTGAACACCATAGGCACAAAAGACCAGCTGCTGATTGACAAAATGATTTTAGAAAATTGCAAGAGAAGAAAAACAAATAATTGTTGCATGGATTGACGACAAGAAAGCCTTCGACTCATTGCCTCATGCATGGATACTAAAATGTTTAGAAACAACTGGTGTCAGCAAAAACATTCAGATATTTATTTTAAAAAGCAATGAGCATGTGGAGTACAAAGTTAACAATCAACGGCGAGACACTTGGACAGTTAGCATTAGAAGAGGTATTTTCCAAGGGGACTCACTATCCCCTCTGTTGTTTGTAATTGCCATGACTCCGCTCTCACAAATACTAAACAAAACAGGCCTCGGATACCAAACATCTAAAACATCAAGTAAAATCAACCATCTGCTGTACACGGATGATCTGAAGTTGTATGGAAAGTCCCAGTCAGAAATCGAATCACTGCTAAACACTGTCCGTATATAGCGATATAGCAATGGAGTTTGGACTAGACAAGTGTGCTGCATTAATAATGAACAGAGGGAAAATAACAAAAACAGAAGGAATAGAACTGCCCAATGGAAGCAAGATCAAGAACCTGGAAGAGAAAGAACATTACAAATACTTGGGCATTCTCCAGGCTGATAACATTGCACACACCGAAGTTAAAAGAAAAATTGGAAGTGAATATATTAGGAGAGTTAGAAAAATCCTCAAGTCCAAATTCAATGGCGGGAACACCATACAAGCCATAAACACCTGGGCTATACCTGTTATCAGATACACTGCAGGAATAATAGACTGGACCCAGGCAGAGCTAGAGATGCTAGATCGTAAGACTAGGAAAATAATGACCATCAATCATGCTCTGCATCCCCGCAGTGATGTAGATAGGCTATACCTCCCTCACAGCTCAGATGGAAGAGGAATGCTGCTAGTCCATCAAACAGTAGAGGAGGAGAAAAGAGGCCTTAGAGAATATATCAAGGACAGTGAAGGAGATGCACTTCAAATGGTCAATAACGAGAAACTATTCAAAACCAATGAAAAAAAGCAAGTCAAGAACCGAGCAGAAAAATGGAAAAAGAAGCCACTGCATGGTCAATATTTGCACAATATAAGTGGGAAATCAGACATCACCAAGACCTAGCAATAGCTTAAGAATGGCTTAAGAAAAACAAGTCAAAATAATTGACATAGCAATACCAGGGGATAGCAGAATAGAAGAAAAAGAAATAGAAAAAATCACAAAATACAAAGATCTACAAATTGAAATTGAAAGGCTGTGGCAGAAGAAGACCAAAATAATCCCAGTGGTAATTGGCATCCTGGGTGCAATTCCAAAAGACCTTGAAGAGCACCTCAACACCATAGGGGCCACAGAAATCACCATCAGCCAACTACAAAAAGCAGCTTTACTGGGAACAGCCTATATTCTGCGACGATATCTATAACAACAGCAACAACATTGACAATAAAATTCAGCCATCCCAGGTCCTTGGGAAGGACTCGATGTCTGGATAAAACAAACCAGTCAATAACACCTTTCTGACTGTGTAAACAAGAAATAATAATAATAATAATAATAATAATAATAATAATAATAATAATAATAATAGCACCTCAACACCATAGGGCTCACAGAAATCACCACCAGCCAATTACAAAAAGCAGCTTTACTGGGAACAGCCTATATTCTGCGACGATATCTATAACAACAGCAACAACACTGACAATAGCATTCAGCCATCCCAGGTCCTTGGGAAGGACTCAATGTCTGGATAAAACAAACCAGTCAATAACACCTGTTTGACTTTGTAAATAAATAAATAAATTATAATAATGGATAGGCTCTACCTCTCTCGCAGCTCAGGTGGAAGAAGAATGCTGTAAGTCCATCAAACAGAAGAGAAGGAGAAAAGAGGCCTTGAAGAATATATAAAGGACAGTGAAGGAGATGCACTTAAAATGGTCAATAATGAGAAACTATTAAATACCAATGAAACAAAGCAGGCCTACAAGAAAGAACAAGTCAAGAACCAAGCAGAAAAATGGAAAAAGAAGCCACTGAATGGTCAATATTTGCACAATATAAGTGGAAAATCAGACATCACTAAGACCTGGCAATGGCTTAAGAATCAGTGAGACCCGGTTCTGGGCAGTGAGCGGGAAGGGAGCCCTGGGCGGCCGGATCAGCCACCCACACAATGGCCGGCACCGAGATGGAACCGGTGGGGGCTGGGGAGTTTGGGGGCCACATGGCCCCCGGATGCCCCAGTATGCCCTTCGTGAGCGCGCAGGGCATACTGGGGAGACCCCTGAACTAGGAGGCTGCTTTTAAGCCTCCCGCCCAGGGGTCTAATTGCGAGTAGCCACGGCGCAAAGCTGTGCCACAGCTACTCACGAGCGGATAGCCCAGGTTTGCGGAACGCTCACTCCGCAAACCCAGGGTAAGGGTCGGGCTACAGGAGCGGGTTAGCCGCTCCAGAACCACCGGCCTCGGCTATGAGCCCGGTGATTCTTATGATCACAAAAATCGGGCTAGGATTTTCCTAGCCCAATTGTTGTGATCGTAAGAATAGTCCCAGTGTGTGTGTGTGTGTGTGTGTGTGTGTGTGTGTGTGTGTGTATCTGGAAGGATCTCCCTAAGTTTCCCATAGTTTGAGGAGATGGTAGCAAGTGTTAGATGTAGTTTGACAAATGACATTTGGCTACCATGTTTGATATTGTCATTTTGCTCCATGTAGGGTTGGATTTTTGTTTTTTAAGGCTTTAAAAAAAAACCCAAATCTGGTGTACATCTAAGAAAACTGAAATCAACAACTCTTTGAGTTTTGTTTCTTGTGTCTCATTGTAGCCCACATGTGGGATTGATTTTCGTAAACGCCTCTGAAAACAGAAAACACAATATGCATTTTCTGTGAAGATACGTTATGTAAAATTCTGGATAGGATGCTGATGGAAGCTTTCTTCTTATTCCGCTTAGAGGGAGCAAACAAACATAAATCCACTGTACTTCTGAAGCCTTAACAAGTAAGATTTTCTTTCTTTCTTTTTCTGAGCTAAAATAACCAAACTGAAAAGGAGTTGAGGCCTGAGCTGAATTGATTAACATAATATAACACAAAAACATAACCTAAGAGCCCAGTGGAAAAGCAGGGATGATGATTTTCCCCCCCACTGATTATTCAAAGTAGTCAAAAGGAAAAAGGGAAGAACGGAAGTTTATTGATGAAAAAGCCAAAGAAGATGAGAGCAAGAGGAAGCAGTAACAGTGGATTGCTTCAGTTAGACTAGGTCCAAACCCATTCTTTTGGTGTATTAATTTAATCTGTGAACTCATTATCCTGCATTTTAATATCACTAAATGCAGGACACAACATGTTCCATATACGAGTTTATAGGGATGTGCATACAACTGGAAAACCTGGTTCAGCTTGAATCAAACCGGGCTAGAGCCGAACTGGGTCCGGTCTAGTTTTGTGCAAAATCAAACTGGGCCTGGTTCAGTTTAAACAGAGCCCAGTTGGGGTGGGCTCAAAGTTGTAATGGAAAAGGCGAATCAGGTAAGGATTCCCCTTTACCAGTAAATGGGGAGGGGGGATCAGAGGGTTTTGTTAAACATAGCTGGGGTGGCAGGGGAATCAACGTTTACTTTAAAGGTTCTGCCGGCGGCAGTGGCTGTGGCAGCAGCTGCAGTGGCCACAGAGGTGGGTAGGAGTGGCTGTATTAGGGATGTGCATAAAACTGGTTCTCCCGGTTCGGTTCGGATCCGAACCGGTCCGAACCGGACCGGGGTGGTTCGGTTTTGGTTTTGCCCGAGCCACCCCCGGTCTGGTTTGGATCTCAAAAAGGAGCTGGTTTTGAAGGGGACCTTGTGTTCTACCTGCCACCCAAATTTCAAGTCGAT
Source organism: Hemicordylus capensis (assembly GCF_027244095.1). Classification (NCBI taxonomy): domain Eukaryota; kingdom Metazoa; phylum Chordata; class Lepidosauria; order Squamata; family Cordylidae; genus Hemicordylus; species Hemicordylus capensis. The sequence goes on along the minus strand of NC_069657.1, from coordinate 155,987,558 downwards.
TGGACCTTCCTCTGATATTTTACAATTTTTTTTAAATTCTCAATTTTTGCCCATAACTCCCTATGTGGAGCACTTAGGGGCAAAAAGCTGGGGTGGGTGGTAGCCACCCATGGGTGTCCTCCACCCCAACAATCCCAAGGCAATTGGTTGCTCCTAGTATTATTGGTGAATTTTTGAAAATAAAAAATTTCCCATTGACTAGAATGGGGTTTTTGGGCTGCCCCAGACCCGCCTCTGTGGGGCGGCAGCACCCCCAAAGTGGGTCCAGGGCCATGGCAAAAATGGCCTCAGTCCTTCCCAGCAATCCCCGGAGAGATAGGAGTGATGGTTTTTTTAATTAAGATTTTCTAAGGCATTAAATAATATCTAATTGGAAAGAATAGAATGTGTGTCACTGGGTGAAAGGTGATAAAAAGCCACATAGAGAGACAGTTATTCATTTAATGCCTTAGGAAATCCTAATAAAAAAACCATCACTCCTATCTCTCCGGGGATTGCTGGGAGGGACTAAGGCCATTTTTGTCATGGCCTCGGACCCACTTTGGGGGTGCTGCCACCCCACAGAGGCGGGTCCGGGGCTGCCCCCCAAAAAACCCCAATCTAGCTAGCCAATGGGATTTTTTCTCTTCTTTTCAAGAAATCCACCAACAATGCTAGGGGCAACCCAACAATTGCCACCCCAGCTTTTTTGCCCCTCTCTCTGGGCGCGCTAACACGTAACACCTAGTCAGTCCACCTTAATGCCTACCTACTACCACCACACCTATCCAAGCAACTAAGAGGACACTCAGAGAGACAACACCCACTCTCTGATCTAACAAAAAGGCCACTGCTGTTGCTGCCTGCCAGTACAGCAGCAGCAGTGGAGCAGCACACTAAGCACAACAGCACACACACAGAGGAGAAGCACGAGGCGGAGCAGCAGAGCAGCAGACCTGCTGCTCTGCATGATGGGTGATGTGATGCCCAAAGAAACCACCGCCTCACTCAGTGCCTGCCAATGACTAGGCCCGACAGGCAGAAGCCAGCCAACCTGCTCTGCTCTGCTGCTCCCCATGGATGATGCACACACACACCCTACATCTGCATCCAAACCAGACCAAGTGCGTAGAGTCAGCACAGGCCAGCAGCCACCAGCCCAGCAACAACAACAACAACAACAACAACTGCTACCACCACATCCAGTGTTGCTGCTACACTAACATTCCCATTCCAGTCACGTGCGCCACAGCCTGAGCCTAGCACACAGCCAGCAGCTGCTGCCAGCCAGTGCCTAGCAAGCCAAGCCAACATGAGGAGGAGACCTAAGTAGACGGCGCACGCACACCAACCCATCACGACGCAACTGCAAGGGGAGAGGGCGCAATTACAGGCAGGAGGAGGAGGCGAGGCAATCCTAGCACAGATTTGAAAGTTTAAAATCCACCAGGACAGGACATCTTCTTCTATCTTCTTTTCTACCACCACCAGCTGTAGTGTCTAGTTAGTGAGTACTGTGCAGCACGCAGCAGCTCAGCTGAGCTGCGTGTGAGGATGATAGTAGCTAGTTTAGTTTCAGCAGACTGAGCATTGAGCATGGGCTGTGGCATTGGGAAGGAAGCAACACAATTACACAACACTTACCTGCTGCTGCTGGTTCTAGAAGTTGCCTCTTCTCGTCTTTTCACCTCTTCTTCGTGTGTGTGTGTGTGTGTGTGTGTGTGTGTGTGTGTGTGTGCAGTGAGTGCATGCCTTTTGCCTTACTTGAAAGAAATGCTTCTCTGGTCCACCACCACATATTTGCTCAAGGACACAGAGAGGCCCAAGGCAGGTGGTGGCACCAGTGTGAGTGCATGTGTGCTGGTGGTGTTTGCCACCACAGGTGTTTTGTGTGTGTATGTGTGCGCTGCTAGCTAGGAGGGGGGAGGGAGCGAGGGAGGGGATGGGGGAGGAAAGGGGGGAGGAAAGGGGGGAAGGAAGGGGAAGGGGAGAGGGATGTGGCAGAGGGGATTGAAGGGGGAGGAGGGTCCGGCTCAGAGTTGGGTCAGCCACATATTATGCACACACGTGATCACGTGTGTGCTTCGGTGGGAGACCAGATTCTCATCATCTGCCAGGCCGGGGTTTGGGGGCAGGTGAGGTGGTGGTGGGCTGGAAGGGAGGATGGAGGGTGGTGAAGAGGAAGGGGGGAGGATGAGGGGAGGGATGGAGGGAGGCATGGGGGGGGGGAGGAAAAAAAATGTAGACAGACACACAGCACAGACACAGAAGACAGCACACTACACAGAAAGCATCCACACACAGAGACAGTGCTAGGCATCCATTCACACAGACACTGAGACACACAACAGGAAGAGACAGACTGAGCCTGCACCACACACACACACACACAGACCCAATTTCCCCCCTGCATAGTTATCAATCAATATGTTGTGTTGGCAGCCAGTTCATTGCTATTCTGATGGTTTTTGGTTTTTTGCCATCAGCCAACATCAACAGTGACCACAATCAAGATGAACATAAGATGATAATAATTCATTCGTTTCATTATAAAAAATCATCAAATTATTTTCTCCATGTAAACCAAGCCCCCCACACACATGATTTTCTGGTAACATTTTCAATAAAATTAATTCATTTAGCATTCATCAATCATTTTGTTCTTCTTCTGTTACCTCTTTTTTTTTCTTCTGCATAATTTTGAGAGTTGGTTTTAACATGGGGTTTTAAAGAAAAAATTATTTACATGTTTATTTACATACAAGTATTTACAATATTTACACTGCATTAGAACGTATACCCGCCGCTGCCGCTGAGTCTAGTACTATTTGGGCTGTGCTACTTTTGGGGTGTGTGCCGTGCCCACGCCAGGTCCCCAAATGCTGACAGGTGGAGAGATAAGGGCCTGTGCTGGTCAGCATTGGGTTTCTTTTTAGGTGGGCGTGGGCATTGTAAACATCTGGCCAGTCGCAGCACTACAACAACTACTACCAATGCATCTCTGTGTGGGCACACTACACGCTGCGACTGGCTGGCACGGCTCAGCATCTGGCACGTCAGCTCAGGTAGAGGTGGATGTGGGGAGGGGAGGGATAAGCACAGAGGTCGAGCCAGGCAGGTGACCAACCATAGGGCAACCCACGGTAATCACTCGCCCAGCTCAAACTCCAGCTTGGGGTAGCCCAACAGGGGGAGGTTCACCTTAAGGAAGACCAGCTGCTCCACCAGACCAGGGTCCAAGCGGGTGCGAAAGGGTGTCACCACGTCCCCGGCACGTGAAAACACCCGCTCGCTCTGGACACTGGTTGGGGGGCAGGAGAGGAGGCGCACAGCCACCACCGCCAGGTCCGGCCAGACTTGGCGGCGGCTCGCCCAGAACTGTGCGCAGTCCACGCCGTCTTCCTCCACAGGCTCCTCCAAGTACTGCGCAACGCATTGCTCAGCACTGGAGGGGGGCCTGGCAGGTCGAGCCTCCCGCATACCAGGCATGGTGCCATAGCAGAACCGCTGAAACCACTGGGCGGATCTCAAGTTGGTAGCAACTGGCTGCTGTGATGGCGCCACCTGGGATGCCGCGCTGCTGGACTGGGAAGAGGAAGGGGAAGGGGAAGCTGACGCCGGCTGGCCTCCCATGCTGCTGCTGGGTGCGGGTTGGGTGGCTGCCCCCACACCACTACCAACATCCTGGTCTCTGCGGGCCCTAGTGGCCTCCTCCTCCCTAACCTTCTCTACCAGGATGCTCCTCCACCTGGGCAATTCGTCGGCACTCACAGCATTGCCCTTGAGGGCTGGGTGACAGAGACAAGCGAGGACATACTCCTCCCTCTCTCCCAGCACCCCAATGAGCCACCTGTCAACCCCAGACTTCAGCCTCCCAGCCAGAGCATGACCCTCTGGCATGGTCAGAGAAATCTGGAGTTCACCCATCAGCTTCTCCAGACCCATAGCTGTGGGCAGCGCCTGGCTCAATGGAGTGGTGTCGGCACACAAGCCCTTCGTGGCAAATTGGAAGGGCTGGAGTGCCGACACCGCCTCGGACATCTGCTTCCACTCTGCGTTCGAGAGGTCGCCGGACACGGAAGCATCGCCCGAGGAGGTCCCCTCACTCTCCAGTCCCCACCAGTGGGCAGTGAGGGCCAGGAAAGCAGCGTGCATCCCACTGACACTGGTCCAGAGGTCAGTCGTGAAATGCACGCTTGTCCCGGCTGGAGCTGCACGCAGCTCGGCCGACATGAGCTCCCTGCACTGGCGGTACAGGGAGGGGACCATGTTCCGGCTGAACGTGGTCCTTGAGGGGATGACATATTCGGGCGCCAGGTATTGGAGAATCTGGCGGAAGCCGTTGTTCTCAACCACCTGAAACGGCTGGTCATCGGTGGAAATCATCTCCCCTATGAGGCGGGTGAGGTGATGATGGTCCACGCGAACAATACGCTGGCTGCCCGACAACTGCGTCCACCGCTGGACTGGCAGTGTAGCCTGCCTGCTGGCTGGCACACTGCCGCTGCCCGCCCTAGTGGCAGATACACAAGGCGCACTAGCGCTGCCAGCCTGTCCCCTGAGACCTTGGTGGCAACGCTCTATGTGTCTCCACATAGGTGTCGTACCCAGGTGCGTAGGGTCCCTTCCAAGGCTGACAAGCATCCTGCAGTGGACACAGAGGGCATGGAATGGGGCATCTTGAGGGACCTCAAAATGCGCCCACACACCACTGCCCTTGGCCTCCTGCGCCCTGGGTGCCATCCTAGAACGTTTCTCGCAGGGTGGCTGCAGTCCTAGTGGGGGGGTGGCTGCTGCTGCCTGCCCACTGCTGCCACCCAGCCCACCCCTTCCGCCCTCCACAGCGGAGGAAGGGCCCGGCTCAACTGGCATCGGAGAGGCAGGCCTCTCCTCCACCAGCTCACCAGACCGCTCCCCACCAGAGTGTCGGGCTTCACGAGGGGGGGCCCCACTGAGTGGTGAAAGGGCTGGGGCAAGGGGCCCCAGAGGGAGGGAGAACCTGGCTGCACGGTCCTCACCGCCCTCTTCCTGCTCTTCCACACCCTCAGTCTCCTCCACCACAACAACTGGCGGTACCTCAGCAGCACCTGGTGCCGCCGCCGAGGAGGGACCCGCCACAGCCCCAACGCCTCTGCCGTGATTGCCGGCAGCAGGCGGCATGGGCAAATTCATCCTGCGGACAGAACTCAGAGCCGGGGCAAAGATTTGCCAAATGGGGAGGAGCGGGGTGTCCTCAGGCTCCCCGCGTCCTCTCCCTCTCCGTGCCGCAGGCACACCCCGCACCTGGCCTCTCCCACGTCCTCTGCCTGGCAAGCTGGTGGAAGGCCTGGCCGGAACACGGCGATCGCCTTTGCCAGGCATCCTAGTTGTTATCTAGGAGGAGGGAGGGAGACTTTAAGAGTAAGGCCAGAAAGGGGCAAAAAAATAATTTGGAGGGGGTTGGAAGGGGCAAAAAAAACCTAATCAATTGGGAGCCGGCGGGGGGGAAGTCTGTTTTGAAAAACTAAGCCAATTAGGGGGGAAAGGAAGACTTTTTGATATGGGGGGGAAGCCAATTGAATTGAGGGGGAGGGTGACCTTTTAGAATTTGGGTGTCAAGCCAATTGGGGAGATGGGGCTGGGAGTTTTTTTTTAAAAAAAATTGGGGATTAAAGGGTGGACCCCTGGTGTGGGTGGCACGGGCAGTTGGGTGGAGTAGTTGCGGTGTGGGTGGCAGGTCTTTTTATTATTTTTGGGGAGAATGGATGGGGGAAGGGCACAGCACCTACCGGGGGGGTGGGGTGGAGGGATGCAGTCAAAGCTTGGGAACCTGCAGATCAAAGGAGGAAACCCTTATTTAGTGAATTGAAAAACAGTGTGGTATGGTTCTGGGGGGTGGGGGGAGGTGGGGGAGCATCATGAACCTCAATGAAGCCTATTTAGTGTGACTTTAAATTTCACACAACCCATACCAGAACCCAGTCACACTTTCACAGAACGGAACCCACCCACTGTGACTCTGCCCGCCCAATGCCATGGCAAGCAAGCAGCAGCAAACACTGATGGCATCATCATGGATGGAACATCATCATCATATATGTGCATTGGCACAGCATGAGAGCAGCATCGGAACCCACCCATCTCTGCCCCAGAGGCAAGGAAACACTATGGAAGGCACCTGTTACAAAACCCACTGCAAGATGGATGCAATGCAACGCAACACACAGCAGCAATTTGTTTCTTCATTGAGCAAGACACAGGTTACAACAGTACATCTCCAAGGGTCCTTCCCTCCTCCCCACACCCAAATGCATTTCAAAATAGGGGTGTCCCTATTTAAAACTGCCAACTAGGGAGAGAAAGGGGGCAACAAAAGGTGCACAATTGCACACGCACTAACCCCTCTTCTTCCGGTCCTTCTCCTGCCACTCACTGCTGGTCACGGATGCGCCGCCGCTGCCAGCCATCCACCCTGGGCTGGGACACAACAGGGCGGCCACACGAGGCACAGTCAACCGGGGTAGATCAACGATGGAGGGGCAGAAGTGAGGAGACAACACTATTTGTGTCGCTCAACTCACCACCAAGCAGAGACAAATGGAATCAACGAAAAACTTTCAAAAGAAAAAAACAACGGATGGCAGCCAGGTGAGGGTCGGAGGTAGGCTACTGTGTGGCTGCAGCTGTGGGAGGAAGTGGAAGACGTGAAGGGGAGGGGGGGGCGAGAGACAAAGAGAAAGAGAGGAGAGAGAGAGAGAGAGAGAGAGAGAGAGAGAGAGAAGGAATAGAGGAGGAGTGCAGCAGGGAGGGGGGATTCAGTTGCGGGGGGAGGACAGCAGCAGCAGCGGTCCCAAGAGGAGGGACCGGAGGGTGTGTGTTTCTGGGGGGTTAGTGTGTGTGTAGGAAGTCTGGGGTATGTAGAGGGAGTCAGGGGCAAGAAGAGAGGGACCGGAGGGTGTGTGTTTCTGGGGGGTTAGTGTGTGTGTAGGAAGTCTGGGGTGTTGGGGGGAAGAGGGGGCAAGAAACAGCAAATGAAAAAGTAGAACAGGCAGGGACACACAGAAGGGGAGGGGGAGCAAATCAATCCAAATCAATCAATATATATCACACACAAGCCAAAAAGTTTAAAACACAATTTTAAACCAATGAGTGATAATAAACCAAAACCAGCAGAATCTCGTGGGGGGGGGGAGAGGGGGAGCCAACCAACTCAAACAACCACCAAGGGACCAAGGAGAGGCAAGAAGACCAAAAAAAAAAAACCTGATTTGCAACAAAAAACAAACTATAGGTCTGCCCGCAGAAAACTGGACTCGGGCAGGCAGCAGGAATGGGGAGAAGCCTGGATGTGGATGAGGGGGGAGAAACTGGGCTGGGTTGGGACTGGAGGAGTCTTGTGGGTGGGAGGAGGGGGGGGACCAGGCAGGGACACACAGAAGGGGAGGGGGAGCAAATCAATCCAAATCAATCAATATATATCACAGTCACACACAAGCCAAAAAGTTTAAAACACAATTTTAAACCAATGAGTGATAATTAATAAACCAAAACCAGCGGAATCTTGGGGGTTGGGGGGGGGAGAGGGGGAACAAACCAACTCAAACAACCACCAAGGGACCAAGGAGAGGCAAGAAGACCAAAAAAAACAACAACCCCGATTTGCAACAAAAAACAAACTATAGGTCTGCCCGCAGAAAACTGGACTCAGGCAGGCAGCAGGAATGGGGAGAAGCCTGGATGTGGATGAGGGGGGAGAAACTGGGCTGGGTGGGGACTGGAGGAGTCTTGTGGGTGGGAGGAGGGTGGGGGGACTAGGCAGGGACACACAGAAGGGGAGGGGGAGCAAGTCAATCCAAATCAATCAATCACAAGCCAAAAAGTTTAAAACCCAATTTAAAGCAATGAATGAATAATAATAAACCAGCAGCAGAATCTCAGGGGGGGAACCAAACAAAAAGGCCCACTAAAAGCAAACAGACAATGAAACAATTGCTGTAATAAATAATATGGACTGCAAAAAGCAAGTCTGCAGCACTCTGCACCAACAAAACTGAACTCGGGCGGGCAGCAGCGATGGGGAGAAGGCTGGATGGGAAGGGGGAGAAAATGGGGTGGTGTGGGTTTGGGTTTCTGGATGGGAGGGGCAAGTTAGGAGCAGGGGGGCCACACAGAACAAGGAGCAATAATCTGAACAATCAACAAAATGTACAAGTTGAACACACAGAATGAAAACCAATATCAAGCAAAAGCAAACTGGGCAATGGGGGGGGGGGAGGACTGGAGGAGCACACAACCAACCACCAAAAGAGAACCAAAATTGATTATATGGGATAACGACAAAAATTGGCTATGATAACAACAGAATCCTCTCGGGGGGGGGGGACCAACTCAGGCAGGGCAGCAACAAACAAAATGCAATGCAAGTACCAGTTAACAATTAAAGCAATGCAATCAACCAAGCAGCAAGCAATATATAAATGAATGAAACCAATGGAATCATATGCAATGAAAATCAAAAAGTTGAACAAAAACAAGGCAAGGCACACAAAGAGCAATAATAATAAATAGAACTTTTAAAGCAATGAATGCAGTGGGTGGGAGGGTAGGCCCCAGGGAGAAGGGAAAGGGGGAGGGGGGGAGGAAAGCAGGACAGACAAAGAAACAGGGGAATTTGGGGAAACTTAAGAAAAAAGTAAAGTAGGTAAAAAGAGAAAGACAGAGACACACAGAGAGTCACAGAGAGGGCAGGTGCACAAAAGATCAAGGTAGCACACAACAACACAAAGACACAGGAGACAGGAGACAGTCAGGGACTCACACAGCAGACACCAGCACAGCAAGGAGCAAACAAGGTCTCAGAGATGATCCCACAACTGCAGCCAAGAGAAGTTTCTAGGCAAGAGGCTTGGGTTTATATAGCAGGTTTGAAATTCCCTCCTTTGAGAGCCCCCACCTTTGCACTCCCCCCACAGCTAACAGGGTGCCAGCTCTCAACAGTACAACAGCCAAGCAGCCTAATAGAACAAAGGACTCATTCTGGCCAATCAAAGGATCAATAGCTCAGCCAATACAATGCCTGAAAATAGCATCACACAAAATGGATGCCAGGAGCAAAAGTTTCAGGAATGAGCCACAAAATGGAGGACACACTTCTAACTTCACAGAGACACTGAAAACAGTCCATAGAAGCCTCTGGCACACCCGAACCGGTTCGGAAAATCCGAAACGGTTCAGATCCGAACCGGCTCGGATTTGGTCCGGATCGGTCCCAAAAGGGCCCGATTCGGTCCGGGATCGAACCGCCAAATCCGAAACGGTTCGGAACAAACCGGTTCGAATCCGAACCGAACCGCACATCCCTAGGCTGTAGCGATTTCCCCAAACCTCTGCTGGAGGAGGCAGGCCCAGTTTGGGCCTCTGCGTGGTTTGGCTCAACCTGAACCCCTTCAAGCCAAATGGCTCTAAGCTGAGCTGGCTCGAAATTGAGCTGGCTCGCACACACCTACAGGTTTCAGAGATCACTAAATCAAGCCAGTTGGCAGCTATCTTACTGACAAAGTTGTTCAAAACCCCTTGCTTTCAATAATTCCATCTGGTCTAGATTGTGTAGGGGAAACTATATGGGGTTGCTGGGTGGGTGCCTCAGATTCTCAAGCAGGGGTTGGATGATGATCCTTGTGTTACTTGCAACTCAATAATTGTTTGGATACTAGATTAAACATATGCATTTATGTTGTGTTGTGAACTTATGTCTGGTGGCAGCATTAGGGTCAAACTAGATGTTATGAGACCATGAGGCTCACAGTTGGTGAGAAGAGCCTCTAGGGGGTTTGTGAGGAGAGCGGGCTAAGCCTGCTCTCCTCAAACACAGTCTTCTCTGGGTGGCCGCAGCGGGCTGCCCACATGACTGCCGGCTCCGTGAAGAAGCCGGCGGGGGCTGGGAGGATTGGGGGCTGTGTGGCCCCCGGAAGCTGCAGTATGCCCTGCGCAAGTGCGCAGGGCATACTGGAGAGACCCCCAAGCTGGGAGGCTGCTTTTAAGCCTTCCTGGGGGTCTACTTGTGAATAGGTGCGCCACGGAGCCATGCTGTGGCTACTCACAATTTTGAAACCGGCTTTGCGGAGTGCTTGCTCTGCAAACCCAGTATAAGGGGAGGGGTAGTTAGGCGGGTTAACCACCTGGAAGCCACCGGGCTCGCCTGCAAGCCCAGTGGCTCACATGGTCAGGCGAAATCAGGCTAGGCTCTCCTAGCCCGATTTCGCCTGATTGTCAGAATAGCCTCCATATGTGGACGACTTCCAGACACTAGCTTGTGCCCCTTGCATGCATCTCTCCAATAATATCTAGTGGCAATAATATCTAGTAATATATAGATCTGATACTATTATGTTCCCTTACCCTTGCAAGAAGTAGTCAGTGAAATGTAGTGGGAGATGAGAAACCCTGTGAAGGTATTCTCACAATCAGTGGAAAGTGGGCTAAGGGAGCTTAGCCTGCTTTCCATGGATTGTAGGAACCACCAGGCTCTCAGGCAAGCCTGTTTCCCCCAAAGTGGGTAACCCACTCAAATACTCCTCCCCTTAAATAGGGTTAGCGGAGTGAGCGCTCCGCTAACCCCATGTAAAAAATTATGTATTGCTGTGCCACGGCTCCATGCTGTGGCAACACATGAGAAGACCCCCGGCCAGGAGGCTGCAAGCAGCCTCCCGGTCTCAGGAGTCTCTGCAGCATGCCCTGTGCACTTGCACGGAGCATCCTGGAACTTCCGGGGGCTGTGCAGCACCCGATCCCCACAGCCCCCACCGGCTCCATGACAGAGCCAACAGTTGTGTGGATGGCCGATCCACTCAGGGCTGCTTTAGTGATCATCTGTGGGAAAAGCAAATCCACAAATCCCCTTCCGGCGAGTCTCACTGATCTGTGAGACTCGCCTCTGTATGTAATGTTACATCAGTTCTTTTTAGTGGACACTACCAAGGAGATTCATGGAGAAAATTAGTGGATAAAATGTGAGTTGATGGCATTCACACATCATTCAGAATGTCTGCTTAGGCCTTAACAGTAAGGGGAATGAATCTGTGGCCTTTTGCCTCTGATATGTATGGTTTCCCCTCCATAGTGCTCTACTCTGGAAGGACTGGTGCATAGAATATGGGGAGAAAATTATGCATTGAGGTTGTTCACATGACCAGGTGGGTGGGGGAGGCTTGTTAAACCCACCTCCAAAAGGAGGGAGTTTCAAGTTCTATTTGAAGGCCAGACTCTGGCCTTGCAAAATCACTCTTGCTGGAGTCCTCCTTGGCTTTCTGAGTGCTGCTGGCTGCTGGCAAGAGAGTCTGTCTGCAGACTTGCTGTGTTTGTTCCCTGGCCTTCAGTCACCCACTCTGCCTGTTTTTCCGCTCTGCCCCCCCCCGTCCCCTCTGCTTTAACGTCTTTCCCCCCTGGTGTGAATGTGTGTATGCTGGGTTCAACTGCTGGGTTTTTTTCTCCCAGAGTGAGTGAGTGACTGTCTCTCTCCCTCTCCCTTCGGCTCTGGGCCGGGGGCAGGGGCAGTCCCTCTGGCCTAGGAAGCCTCTCTAGCCCATTTCCCTAACCCCGACTGCCCTCCTTTCGCTTCTGTGGTGGCTGCTGCTTTTAATTCTGGGCTGAATTGAGATTTGATTAGAGTCCTCAGCTCAGCAACTGCCAGGTGTTTTGTGGGATTTTTTTTTTTTTTTTTTGTATTCTCTGGATCAGGTGATTTTCTTTTTTAACCCTTTTCTTGCTGGGCATAACACACCACCTGCTCCAGCAGCACTTCCCCTCTCCTATTTCCCTCCTCCCTCTCCTATCACCTATTCCCCACAGCCTTCTCCCCCCACCACCTGCTTTTAATTTTAAGTTACTCAGTGGTTATTTTAATTTGTTTGTTTGGAAAGCTGCTCATTCTTCCCTCCCCCCTGCGGGGTCTGTGCCCACCTGTTGCCAACCTGCCACTGGTCAAGAAAGCTCTTTTTCTTCCTGACCAGTGTGTGGAGCAGAAGATCTTCTAGATGCTATGGGGTAAGTGCTTTCTTTTTGGTGTCCCCTTTGACTTTAAAGGTAAGGTAAAGTGTGCCATCAAGTCAATTTCGACTCCTGGCACCCACAGAGCCCTGTGTTTTCCTTTTGGTAGAATATAGGAGCTCCTGCATGATATAGTGCCAGCAGGGATTCAAACTGGCAATCTTTTGCTTGTTAGTCAAGCAATTCCCCACTGTACCATTAGGTGGCTAGCTCCTTTGACCTTAGCTTTTGTTAAATAGGGCCTCCTTTCTGGTTTGGGAGAGGCATTTTTTCTTTGTCTACCAGCCGTTGTTGGCTCTTGTTCTTACAGGTTGTTTTTTGTTTTTGCAGCTTCCCGTCCTTAGTTGACCCCATTGTATTGTATTGTATTGTATTGTTGTGACTGGAGTGGGTGGGTAGATTTTTTAAAATTAGGTTTTTTTGGATAGTATTTTTTAGATTCCCGCCCCTCAATTTTTAAAATTCTTCTATTTTTTTTAAAGCCCTGAGGGTTTGGGAATGTCTGAGTGCAGTGTGGCAAGCAGAGCTCTCAGCAGGGTGCTGGCAGAGGTGGGAGGGGTCCCCAAGCTGGTGCAGGAGGCTGGGGTGTGGGGCAGAGAAGATGCTGGCATGGGATCCCACAGGTCCCCATTGGCAAGTTCTTTGCACCAGGTGAGGCACTGGCACTTAGGCTCTCCTATCTGGAAGAGCCTGCTGCCCCCGAACCAGATCCAGGACAAGTGGCTGGTTTATCGGTTGCACCACTGGTGGTGCTGCCCTGCCTGGAACCTGGTGGTGTGTGTGTGTGTGGGGGGGATCTCCTGCCAGGGAAGCTGCTTCCTTGGCGGGGGTGGAAGGCAGGGGCTTGACAGCTGGCAGTGAAGCCAGATTTTCCCTCCCTCTTATGGCCCCTTCAACACTGCTCTTGCCACTCAGTGGGGGCCTCCCCAATGATGCCCAAGTTGTGGCAGAACCAAGTTCTGGGTCCTCCCAGTCTGGCTCCAAGGAGGAAGGGACTGCTGAAGAGGTGGAGGTGCCTCTTTCTCTAATGAAACTGGGCCCTTCTTCTTTCACGCAGGGTGGAAGGGGGGTGGGGGGTGGGCAACCACCAGCAGCCCCACTAAGACTGCTGTCACCCCAAAGGCCCAAGATGGCATCCAGGATGTTGGAGGCCACCCAGAACAGTGATGTTTGGTGGCATTTTGAGATCTCTCAAGATGCCCCAACTGCTGCGTCCACTGCAGGGCACAGGTCAGTTGGAGCAAGGATGCTAAGCATCTGGGGATGACCTTCATGTGGTCACACATGCGTTGGCATCACATGGATCGCCTTGACTCTGCTGGCAGCACTACTGTGCCTAGTGTGCCTGAGACTAGTGCTGACATGGGCTGTGCAAAGGCTTCCATGAAGCAGAGCATGCTGCCAATCAAGCCGCGGATGCAGTAATCAGGCAAGAAGCGTCCCAGTCCTGTGGACACATGTCTCCTCACCCACCTCATAGAGGACATGATGGCCACTGACGACCAGCTGTTTCAGTTGGTTGAGAACATTGGATTCTGCTGGCTACTCCAGATGCTAGTGCCCAATTACACCATCCTCTCAAGGACCATGTTCAGCTGAAATATTGTCCCCACCCTGTATGCAAGATGTAGGGAGTTTGTGTCAGCCATGCTGCGTGCAGCACTGGCTGACCAGCATGCATTTCACCACTGATCTCTGGAACAGTGTAAGGGGAATGCATGCTGCTTTCCTGGCCCTAACTACTCACTGGTGGGGCCTGGAGAGAGGGGGGATCTCCAGTGCTGACTCTGGCTCCAGCACGCCCCACATCACATTTCAGCACAGGTGGGCCGTCTTGCACGTGTTGACCTTGGATATCAAGCATACCAGGGAGGAGGTGGGAGCTGTACTCAGCTGCCAAACTGAGGAGTGGATAGGCAGGTTGCCACACCTCACCCAGGGCTTCATTGTAGCAGACAATGGGCCCCACATCGCAGCCGTGGTAGAGTCATTGTTGGAGTGTGTGAATATCTGTTGCTTTGCACACAAGCTCCACCTGGCTGTCAGGGACCACCTTCATCTCAAGGAGGTGAAGGCATTCAGGGAACAAGCCCATCCCATGGTAGGTGCTGTTGCTGCCACAGCTGCACTTGTGGAGAAGTCTTGAAAGATTGCAGCTCACTTCCACTGGAGTGAGAAGTACAGGGACCTGCTTTGCGAGTGGCAGTTTGTCCATGGCCTTCCTCAACATCTCATCTCTATGGATGTAGATACCCAGTGGAACTCCACCTTCCTCTTGTTCCAGCTCCTCCTGGAGCAGGAGGTGAACCTTGATGACCTGAAGAGGAATGAAGCCTTGGTCATGTGCAACCTATCCAACACAGAGTGGAAGCTCATGTCCAAGATGGTGTCAGCACTTGAGCCCTTCCTGTATGCCGACATCAGTCTTCTGAATCATGCCCTGCCCACGTCTATTCTCTTGGGAAAGCTGATGGGTGAACTCTGGATCTCGCTGACCATGCCAAAGGGGAGACGTCTGGCTGGAAGGCTGAGGTCCAGGGTTGTTGATAGCCTGATAGATGAATTGGATGACAAAGAGGAGTACATCCTGTCTTGTCTCTGCGACCCAACCATCAAGGGCAGTGTCGTTTGTGCAGATGACATGCCCAGGTGGAGGGACCTCCTGGTTGATAGGGTTAGGGAGGAGGAGACCATGAGGACCAGCAGAGACCAGGAGGGTGGTGATTGTGCGCCCCTGAGTGTGCGTGACCTACACCCAGCAGCAGCAGTGCTGGCGGCCCTTTGAGTCCCACCCCTTCTTCTCTAGTGGTGCGGCATCCCAGGCAGCAGTGCCAACAGAACAAGCAGTTCCTCCTGCTAAATCAGCCCAGTGGTTTAAGCAGGTGTAACTTGGCGCCTGATGTGATGATTCCCATGGGCATGCAGCCCTAGCATACACCAAGTTGGGTGGCAAGAGCACCTGACTGCGGAATGATCTTGGCATGGTGCATTGAAGGATGCCAGAGGACTTCCTCCTCTGGCTCCCTGCTCTGCCGCTTTCCACGGTGCCACTCATGTGACATGGTGAATGGCAGAGTGAACTGGGGAGGGAGATTGTGTGTGGGAGGCAGGCAGAATCCTGCCCTCACCACTGTCAGACTATTTGGTTGTAAGCAAGGCCTCATGATCAAGCAAATAAGGCATGCTGACTGACTTAACCTTCACCGAATACCATAAAAATGCAACATTATGGGGTAACTATGTGCCCCACATTGGCCAGCCTTGGCAACCATGTCAGAGGTTGAAAGAGCACCTATTATGCTTTGCTTTCCTCCTCGTCCTGTTCTCTTGCTTGATCTTCAAGTGTACTTGCTTTTCTGTCCTCCTGGAAGGAAAGGAGCATTATAGGCGGATATGGGACTTCTTATTTTATAACTGGCTGATATAGGACTTCTTATTTTGAAATGTCAAAAGTTCAGTGACTTGGCATTCTTGAGAAAGAAGGGCAAGAAGAGGCTCCTTCTTCTTGAGAACAGGTGATAACATTTTTTTTTTTTTTTTGCTGTGTCCAGAGGTGACCCTGGGATTAGATAACATTGTTAGGTGTTAAGGGGTAGTCATTTTGGGGTGAGATTGTTCCAAAGTGGCCATCATTGTGAAGTTTGAATGCACCCTGACCAATAGGTCACCTACCAAACATACTAAGGGTTTACACAAGGGGCAGTCATTGCTAGGTGCCAAGAGCTAAAAATGCGGAACCTTTTAAAACAAATCTTGCCATTACAAGGAACTTTGAATACATCATGACCCATAAGTCAACCAAACAAAAGTTGCAGAGGCAAACCAAGTCCTAGAAGAATATATTTCACTATTATAGTGGGTGTTTTTCAAGTCAACTAACTCAGGGGTATGACTGTACCCCTAACGGGGAACATTTGTACCCCAGCGATTTTTTTAACATCTTGGAGGCAAAACCATTTATGGTGATTACCTATTCTTTGCAGGTTTTGTTTACTGGGATGTCACTGATAATGTCCTAAATGGACACAATTTTAGAATTAAGAATCAACAGCTAATTAATGTTTTGAGCCTCTAGAGACACAGAAATACTCCATTATAGCCAGTGAGAGTTAAGGCCTGTGGGTCAATTGTACCAGATTTGAACTAAAGTCAAAAGAAGTTCAGTAAGCCTAGAGAATTCCTCAGGAGAGTTTCACATATACCTACAGCAGAAATCATTTATATAGGTGTCTCTGTCTCCCCCAACCCAATTCCCACAGAACAATGGAACTTTGCCTTGTGATTTTCCAGCACCACTGACTCATTTTTCTTAGTGAACTGTGACTTGCAATGACTTGACTATATAAGCAGACAACATTATTTTCCTGATCCAGTCACAGTTTTTGCCCACAAATATTGTGTGTGTGTAAAATTCAGTCAAAGTGTACAGTGATAAGAAGCCAGGACTCAGTGAATAATAAATGCCACATTGAAATGAAAATATTGTGATCTAGTTGTAAAATCTCTACAATGAAACCACAGTGGAATAATACCCAGTAAATTATGACTCAGATACTTACAGCATCATTCCTGTTACTGAAATACTGGTTATCAGACAATTTTGAATTCATAGTATAATTCCTCCCTAGTAACTTCCTGTTCATGAATCTTTCATTTTAATTCATCCAAACACCACACTGCTCCAAAATGTTGTAGAAGTCCTATACAGATGCATTTGACTATAGGGTATTTCACTTGTCACCATACCTATCAAGTGCTCATGATATAAGCTCAGCATTTTTAAAAAACCAACAACAACCCTCTCCACATACAGCCATACTCCTTTGTAATTTTTTTCATGAAGAAGGAGAATGCGAGAGATCAAATGGTCAAACCCTTGACCATTTGAATAACTGAAAAATAATTTAAATAATTGGGTGGAACCATCTGGTGTGTTTGGCCACCTCCAGTAATCTTTAGCCCATGCTATTATTTTACATAATCTGTCTATCTTGCTGAATATTCTTAATAGAGATCCTTCATGTAGGCATATCTGGTAATATCTTTGCTTGTGTCTGCTACCATATTTGGTAGGTTCACCTTTTAGAAATATTTGTTTAAGGAGGTTTTTGCTCACACATATGTCTTGAACCAGATCAGCTTATACTACTTCACTTTTTCAACTGAGAGACATATTAAGTCAGACCTGCGTAATATGTAGCCTACAAAGTGAAATGCAATGCAGTCCACAAACCAAACCTGCCAGGTGCTTGACAAGCTGTGCAGATCAAGGAAAAACCAGATGTTTATGGAGTCTCTGTTGAGGTACCATACATGGCTGAGCTGTGTTTGTCTCACTGGGTCCCAAGTTATACGGGCCTGGATGAAGGCTATAATGTAAATCTTGTCCCTCAAAGGGACATGACGTCTTAAGCATAGAAACCGCATCATGATGCTGCTTTGACAGTTGGGCAATCTAATCTATGAGTCAGTTCTTAACGGATTTGTTCCCTCCCCCCACCCCCTAAAATATTTGTTTTTGTGGCAAAAGGTCTTGAGGCCAAAAGGTTGTAGCTTATGTCAGCATGTGGACAAGGAAATATTGCATGGCAACTCTGTCAAACACTGTTTTTAAAACCTTCCAAGGCGCACAGGTGCTAATTATCCTTTATTTAATGCACACGAAGGGGCCTAAAATGCCATTAACAGATGGAGGATTTCATTTTCAAATACAATCTTCTCTGAAAAGAAACTGTGTGCAGAGAGGGATGTTAAAAGGTCCCCTGGGATCAAGGCTTTGATGGTTTATTGATCTCATTTGATGCTTTTAGAGTCATTAATAGTCACCTTTCTTTTGTCATTCAGTCTAAGGGAGTAATTGAACATTATGGAATTGTAGGTCACTGAGCACTTTGTGGTAGTTTAGTCAAGCAAACAGAGCACAGTGCTCCTGCTAACTGAGTGGCATTATTAAGGAACTGGAGGGGGAAAGAAAGGCTTGCTGAACGAAACAAAGTGCAATTTTACTCTATAACACACTGCTTTTGATAAACACCAGAATCAATCACTCTAAAAAGCAAGTTGTATATAGTACAGGTACCTGGGATTTCAGCATTTGCATGATGCAAAAACCTACAAAGGAAAAGTTGGGCAACAAATATGGCTAGGAGCTTTTGAGGAAGTTGACAGGAGCACCATAGAGTTATTGTGCATAAGGTGCACATTGACCCCACTATTATTTCTGGTACCCCCAAAAACAAATGTTGTTGGTTTCGCAGTGCTTTAAAAACTTGCTTAGCAGAGAAGCTTGCAAAGTAAATGAGTGTGAACCTCGTAAGCAGTGATGACTCTGTCATACCACCATCAACACATTGAAAAATAGATAGAATAGCCTTTGTCAAGTTTAGAATTACCAGTAAAAAGACAAAGAAAGAGGGGGAGGAATATCTTCTCCACAGGAACATGCTTGACAGTCCAAATAGTCGGTCTAAGCTCAGTGCCTCACCTTCTGACAGTAGCCAGATAGATGTTTCAAACAGGTGCACACATGCTGGGCCTGGTAGCAATATTGATTCTTTGTTGCTAATCCCTAGATCCATTAGGATCTTTCAAGTGGTGGTGGCTGGCTGCAATTTTTATCTGTCCAGGCCAGTAATGACAGGCAGACGTTTTTATCCATGTGTTAATCAAAATCCATTTTCAAATGTCATTATTGGCATTGCTGTCACAAAACCTTTTGTATTTTCAGCAACGTCAATAGGGCCAAACAATGGCTTCAGGTTTAAGTAACTTAAACTTCTTGTATTGCTCTGCTTCTTGATTATTCTTTTTATTAATACTTATCACGGAGAAAGGCAGGCTGGTACTCAGTGTGTGTGCCAATTGTTAAATAACCCACATATGGTGTAAAGAATGTGTTATATGTGGGAGGAGGGTAACCTTGGATTTTGGTATAATTAGCAGTGGGAGAGTGGACACAGTTGAGTGGTGGGTGGCTAGGGGTGCTTCTAAAATGACCCACCTCTGATTCCCCCCTCACCACCTCATAGATTTTGGAATTTCAAAATACCTGGTTGTGTTTCTGAAAATGGAATTGATGCATTAGAAATCCATCATTGTCCTTAAGAAAATCCAGATTGCGTAGAGTGTGTGCATATACAGTTGGGTGCTGCTTCTCATTACTCCCATTCATTCAAGTCTCCCCCCACCCACTTCTATATCTACATTACAATGGAGTAGTATTCCACTACTACTCTTTATTCATGTATCCTTCCCCTACCACTATTGTATTTATGTGCAGCCAGTTGATAAAACAATGCAACAAGGCATCTTGACGTGACTGTCATATAGCCTATTGTATCAATATACATTTTGATGGTATTTTCTCAATGCACAGGATCTCCTCTGAACATCAGTAAAACTTCAAGAATTCTGCTGTAAGCCCTATTCAAATATTATGTTGTATGACTGTACAAATGTCTGTACACTCGTACATGTTTTTGGGTGAACGACTGTACCTGGGTTCATTTTATAGGTTAACCTGGGTACAGGTCCTCCAAATGCATGATACAAATAGAGAGTGTACCGCTGTACCTGTGTGCAGCATAACATGTGAATAATTGTACCTCTGTACATATCTCTATCTGTGTACAATGAGCCGGGTGGCAGAGTACTCAGTTGAGGGAGGATCCCTCAATGCACCACACTACTGGCATGGAGTATTGAGAGATGTCAGAGGACTTCCTCCTCCAACTCCCTGCTCTGCCACTTGCTGCGGCGGCACTGCTGAAATTGGACATGGTATGTGAATGGAAAATTGTGGACTAGTAATCAGTCTTTTTTGCTAGCATTTGTCAGCCAGCATTCTCCAATTTACAGGGTCAATCAAATACCCAACTTTCAACACAAAATTCTAATCTCCAGCTTCATCTGTGAAACATTGGGCCCAGTTTGAGTAAAAAGTAACATGGTTGATCCCATTGAAAGCAATGGATCCTGTGTTTGTTCTCTTGTTCTCTAGGTTCTTGTGGGATTTAGACATTACTAATCTGAGCTGGAATGCAGCCATTACCTCAGTAGAGGCAATATATTCATGTTGAGTTTTTCAGATCATGGAGGTTTGCTGTACTTGATTGATAAAAGGCAGTTTTACCATACACTTAACTATTCATTCCTTATTTATCATACTTAACTATTCATTCCAGAATTTCATCCTTCTTTGAATTCAACATAAGACATTAAGTAAAAGTGATTACTCTGAGACAATGAGAGCAAATCAGATCAGAAAAGATTTTGCTTTACTATACAGGAAAGTAGCAAATGACAACAGTTGCAATAAATTAAATTAATGTAAGTCTCTGCTAAAAACCTGACTTTACTATCCTTTAAAAGTCAGTATTTTCCCCATGGCCATAGTCATAATTAGGCTTGGGATGAATATGCCACCAAGTATTCTTAGAAGATTCTCATGGCGAATATATGAGGTAGGAAATTCCAAGGTTATCCTGCTGGACTTCCAATTATTCAGAATGTTTCTCGGAATGTTTTCTGAATAAATCCCACACTGTGAGACTTTGAAAGGTTTTGTAAATGAAAAGTTAATCTGCACTTTTTTGCAAATCAATTACCAGGCAATTACCAGTTTAGCACCAGGAATTAGTGTATCTCAGCAGGGGAGGTAGAGTCAGGCCTTTTCTGGAAAAGACAGTTTGCTTTAAGGTAATGGAAGTAAGAATACATGTGGACCTTGGTATTCGTGGGGGTCCCATCCTCACTAATTACCACAGGTAGTGAAACCGTGAATACTGAATCATTGAAGTCTATGGAATTGCTGGGTTTAGGTTCCTAGAGGCCAGAAAATCTTTCAAAAAAATGGTGACAAATGGGCAGAAAATGAAAAGTAAAGTGCCCTACCAAGTGTGATGACTCTCATGGGGGTCATGGAGGAGGATTCCTAAGATAAAGACCCAGAGCAGGGGGAGCAGGCTGAAACTCCGGTCGACTCAGCAGAGCTAGAGCTGACAGACCCTCAGGCCCCTCTGTCTCCTTCCCTTCTTCCTCCTGATGAAGCCTCCGAAGCCACTGAAGTTGAGGTGCCTGCCCCAGATCCCCGACAGAGACTTTTGGCCAGAGTACATGCTCAGAGGGAGGAACGGTGTAGGTTGGAGAGGCTGGCCAGAAGGAACAAGTGTTCCAGCTCAGACCCAGCTGCACCTCCCTGACAAGGCTGAGTTGCAGTGTTGGGTGGGGCCCTCAGCACACTGCCTATTTAGCGAAGCCCAAAAGCTGGTTCTGTGCTGGAAACAATGTCCGTGGTGACCAGCCCTACCATCAGCAACCTTGAGCTGAAAATCTGTTTGTTTTTGTCTGGCTGTGATTCAGGTTTACCCCATCCCCACCCCGATCCTGTGGAATTCCTGGTGCTTGACTTGTGGCAATGTTTTGACTACTCTCTGTCTCTGTTCCTGTCTGTCGGCTCTCCCTGCTGGGCAGTTGGCCAAGGCAGATCATTGCACCAAGCTCCACAGGTCTCCAGGAGTCCAGCAATGCCCCCCAGAAGTTCTAATTTCCCCATTATTCTGTGATTTTTTGCTGGGGGGAAGTTTAAAAAAAAACCACAACCCTGAAAAAGCCACAAAATGGCTCCTGTGCTCCAAGGTCATTTCCGGCTACCCTGACCCTTGGATACATGGATTTAACCATTTCCCCCCACCATTTTTACTGTGTATGCCAAGGTCGGGGACACCAACTGTGGATATGTAAAACCACAGATGCTGGATCCACCTGTAACGGGGTTTCCTTGTAATTTTTTTATTAATCAATTTGATTTTTAATTAATCTGAGTATGTGATTGGCACATGTTCAGCTGGTGTGCTTAGTGCTTAGCCTTACCCAGGCTTTTTTATGATTGTCTCTGCTGCTGCTCTTTGTATGTTGTACTGTTTTTATGCTTGTGTTTTTAAATTTTTAATCAGATTTGTTTTTATATTTTTAGCTTATATTGTAATTGTTTCATTTTTATAATCTTGTTTTAAATTCTGCTGTAAACTGCCTTGGGATTATTTTAATGAAAGGTGTTATATAAAGTTAACAATAAATAAAATTAATAAAATTAATTGAATGTGGATTCTGTCCCCACTGGTTCATGTCTTCTCTGAAAAAGACAGTTATGCTATTTTCATGACATGAGCTACCAGTCCAGCCACAATCAGTGAACTTCAGGATTCACTCTGAATCCTGGAGATTAATAAACTTGATTAATTTAAAAAAATCTTACTTCCATACCTTAAAACAAACCGCTTTTTTCTTAGCAGGCATGAAGCAGTAAGAAACCGCCCCCCCCACAAATAAATAAATAAATAATAAAAGAACCCACATCCAATCCTCCTTCTCAGCCACTAAACTAACCAGGTGACCTTTTGCCAATCCCATGATCAGATTAATCAAAAAACAAAGATTAATAAAAGCAAATTATTCGTACTTCCATACCTTTAAACAAATTGCCTTTTCCAAAGAAGGCATGGCTCTTCCTCCTCTGCTGAGAGGCATTAGTTCCTGGTGCTAAGCTGGTAATTCCTCTTATTAGTCAAGATCCTTTCAAATATAAAAGAAGACAGATTTAACCTTTCACAGAACCATCATTGTGACCTGAGAAATTAGGCTCTAACACATTCGAATGTTGACAGTCTTTGAGAATATCCATGGTTGAGAATTTACTGATGTAGTTTTATTTTTTAGTAATTCTTTCCTGCTGCAGATGTAGAATATTTTTTTAAAAAATGAATTGTAGAATATCCTTACTACACAAGTCTAGTCATAATCCTTCCTCTGCAGACTGTAAAAGACATATAAATGGTAGTCATCACAAAGGGTTAGCATTAGTAGAAACACGATGCAGGAACACATTCACATTTCTATAAACATGGGTCTTCTAGAAAGCTGTGATCCTGCAAGTGCTGTTATTTTTTGGCTGAAGGTTGGAGGGTAGCCTCAAATCTGTTCAAATAGGAGCGGGAATGGGTTATACCACTGATATCCTGACCAAGACTGTGTGTGTGCAGTGGAAGAAGCATCTGTGCAGCAGAAGGTTTATACTAATGCAGCTAAAGTGAATGCATACAGGGGTGTTTGTGTGTGTGCATGTGCATACATCTATGTATGTGTGTAGTGATTTTTGTTGATCTCTCTTTTCCCTGGAAATGCCTCGAATCACCTCAAAATATGTCCTTGAGGTCTGCCCAACTCTCAGAGATATATTTTTGAGTAGCACACTTAGTTAGCATTATGGCTTATATGCTAACATTCCCTTTTTCTGGGACAAGGACTCCTCCAAAGAATTGAATCCTTTTTTCAAAAGATCCATGGAGGAAGAAAAGCTTAGGATACAACCCTGTATCCATAAGTACAAACAGAACAAATTAATAGTTCATTTTTAATGCAAAATTACATGTAATTTTCTTTCTGCTCTTTTTTTGGTAAATATTGGCTTACATATTACACAGCCAGCTAGGGGTGTGAATGAACAGTTTGTGCTAAATCAGTTTGCCTTGAACTGGGGCTGGTTCGGAGGTTCAGTCATGAACTGAACCACGGGTGGTTGTGATTGAACTGATCCAGGCCCAGTTAGGTCAAACTGGTTTGGCATGGTGATGGGTTAGTAAGTGAGGTTAGTGAGAGAGAGGTTAGTGAGAGAGGGCAGTGAGAGAGGTTAAATACTGCTTTTCTAGCCGGTGTGGCTTCTGCCTGCCAGTGCCACTGCTCTCCGCCTCTTGCCCTCCCTGGTGTGGTATGTGCAGGGGCTAGAACTGAGCCACCACCAAGCCTGCAGCTTGGTAAAGGAGGGGGAAGTGTGCTTGTTGGGGGTACACCAAAGAGTGTGAGCAGTGGTGAGTGGCGGTGCTGGCAGTTGGCAGCCATGCTGGCTGCATAAGCAGCTTTTTACTTCTCTCCCCACCCCTATCCGGCTGCCCCTTACCTTTTGAAGGCCCCCTCCAACCTCTGTAGATGTAAAGAGGAACCCAGTGAGGATTCCCATTTACAAGTATATTGGCCACCTGAACTGCCCAAACTGGTTTGAGCAAACAGAACGGACCATCTGGCCATTTTGACCAAAGTCATTTGGAGTAACATGGTTCAGTTTGAATTGCTTCAAATTCAAACTGAACCACATTTTTTGGTTCGTGCAAACCCCACAGCCATCCATGCACTCAAGAGAGATACAATTTCAATGGCTGCATGGGACTTATCAGCATGTGGATGATGCTCCTACCGATGGTGGGGTAGGATCTGTGAATCTTAAGCACTGTGTCAGAGCAGCTGTGACTGGCTCCAATTTGGAATGAAGGGGGACAGTTGCAGCTGTATGCTTAAGATGCATAGCACCTCTTCCACAACAGACACAAGTGTCCATGCTGGTGAGTACCACAAAAAGAGATCACATCCCTCTTGGGTGCATGGCTGATTGCATGATATGCAAGCCACTCTCTGGAATGGACAAACTTTGCTTTCCCAAGAAACAAAACAAATAATAAGAAAGCAACTTCCAGATATAACCAGGTGATATCACCCTTACCATATTGTTGCTTTCAATGTGCAATCTGAAGGTTGATCTGGAGGAAAAATTAACATTTTCAGTCTCCCAACAAATTGAGCTCTATAAGAACAATCTCTGACAACTTTCTATGGCTTCAGCATCTAGAGGATCAGTAAATAATGGGATAAAGGCTTGCTCTCCAGAGGGACATTCTGTGAACCAGAAACAAACTCTTTTTATATTGCCTGTTAAAAATACCATCCAGTTTTTATAGTTAAAGAGGTCACTAAGGACTAGAATGAACAAATGAAAGGACCCTGATAGCAATATTTCACTCCAGTTTCATTGCTGGTTGACAGCAGAAAAAGGAATTAAGTATCTAAACACTGCTACATGGATATTATTCCCTGGCTTAAGTTGTACTGTGTATGCAGTCCAACAACCTCAAAGAGGCAGATAATAAGTAGTCACAATGACTAAAAAGAAAATCCCACTCCTATTGAAAGTACTTCAGTGAATGATCTTCCTGAGATGCTCATAAGTCTGTATACCAAAATGGTATTCAACTAGAGAAGCATGTGTCCCTAGATGCAATAGTCATGCAACATTCAAAGTGTTTCTTGACCTTCATTTATGGAAAAGGTTGGAATTTGGAAGTACTACCTGCTTTAATAAGTCCGCTGTCACAGCTGGGGAAATTTAACCTGAATTCTTGGAATTAGTGATAATGGAGTCAATTTTTAGAATTAACTGGTTTGACAGAAAATGTGCATTTAACAAAGTATGAAGGAATTCAACCACAAAGAGTAGAAGTACAAAGTGAAGATATAAAATCAGATACAAGATACAAACACAAAGGGAAAAGGTATTAAAATACACAAATCTGAATTGCAAGCACACATTTTTCAACAACTACAATATGCATAAAGCAGTCAGTGAAGGTCACCAGGTTCATGCCCAGATATTTTGGGCCTTGAGATATTTGATTCAAAGGAGAAGTGACTTTTAGAAGTCTCCACATTCTTCTCCAGTTTAGATTAAAAAGAATTCCTAGCTTACTCCCCTTCCCAGCCTCCAAAGCCCATAAATAATAGACAGGTAGTCAACAACACTCCAGAGCAATGTGCCAATAGCTGGACGATTAAAATGAAACCAATTTTACATCTGCTCCCTCAGCTCCAGGCCGCAATTAAATGATTTGGATTGTTTGGATTGGTGAGCCACACTTTGACCAGATCAGCCTTATGGAGTGACTCAGAGGATTCATGGAGGACAGCTCTATAAATGGTTACTACCTCCAGCCTCAGAGGCAAGATACTTCTAAACACCAGTTTCAGGGAAGCAACAGCAAGACAAAAGGTATGCCCTCACCTATTGCCTGTGGGCTTCTCAGAGGCATCTAGTGGACCACTGTGTGAAACAGGATGCTGAACTAGATAGGCCTTGGGCTTGATCCAGCAGGGCTATTCTTACTGGACCATAAAACACCTAATTTAAAAGATCCCTGCCTTCGATTAAATACATCATATCCAGTTATATAATAATGTGGCTATTACAAAAGTGAAAGTGAAAACAAAAGTTAAGTGAAAGATTGTTACTGCTTAGTCTAGGAAGTTATACTAATGACAGCTTTGTACAAATGTGTCAGAAAAGATTTAGAGGTTTATGTACAAAGAATACAGAAGCTCATCCCTCAAACTCTCTCAATATCATGTCCTAACAACAGATTTTTACTCAAATATCTATCACATTAAATGTTTATCAAAAACCTAATTTGATTTCCCTCTATTGTCATGATGAAACATTTGGTACCAGATGGCAGTGAACCGTATTTCCAAAACACTGCAAAATAATAAGCAGTTCCATCAGTGGGGTTTTACTTGTTTGTCAAATATATGCTATGCAAAATAAGCCCGGCATTAAAAATTCAGGTCTTGGACTAATCCATTCATTTGGGAAATAATTTTCAACCAAACATTCTCTCAAATGGAATAAATAGAAGAAATGATTAAAGCCCAACTGATCCCTCAGACAAATGTCTAGTGAATGTGAAACTGACAGAAATTGACAGTAACTATGGAAAACGAAACTTCTGGAGATGTGAGCTGTGTGTTTCTCTCAGGAAAACTTTGCCTGCTGCACCTTTGCTGTCCACAGCCAAGAGAAAAAGAAGTACTGTGGACATGAAGGAGATATAAGCCTTTTATTTATCCTTTGAAACACTGCTTCTGAAAGGCTAAATCTCAGTCTTATATTGAAGCTATATAAAATATTGGTATTCTTAGAAAATGATGAAAACAATAAGTTCAGATTAAAATGGGAAAGAGTAATAAGTATCCTCTCTAATGATAGATGAAAAATTATATTTAGCTCAGTTTTAGCAGCCTTCATGTAGAAGTATTAGGCACCCCTTTAAAAATGCTATCAATGGTATTTGACTCTGAGACGTGTGTGTGTGTGTGTGTGTGTGTGTGTGTGTGTGTGTGTGTGTGTATATATATATATATATATATATATATATATATATATATATATATAAATAAATACATTTAACACTCTCAATGGCAATGTTGTTGCAGTGAAAAGCTGACTTGGCAGATTCTGATCACATATGGTTGTGTTGCCCCATTATAAAAAACATGCTGGAATGTGTTAGGATATGTAACACATATCTAATGTAATTAGAGACCATCAGTTATCTTTCAGTCCTATTTAGTGCTTTGTCTGAAATTTCAGAGTGGTGTAAAATACTTTTAACAAATAATTTATTATTAATGGCCCACATGTTAGTCACTCCAAAATGGAAGACTAGTATTATCCTGTTATTTTCAGAATGATTTCAAATAGTATGGTTTGTATCAAGGATGGAAAGACACACAAAATAGGATAAGCGGAAATAAGACTTGTAAAAAAAGATTATTATTATTAATTTACACAGTCAGACAGGTGTTATTGACTGGTTTGTTTTATCCAGACATCGGGTCCTTCCCAAGGGCCTAGGATGGCTGAATTTTATTGTCAATGTTGTTGCTGTTATAGATATCGTCGCAGAATATAGGCTGTTCCCAGTAAAGCTGCTTTTTGTAATTGGCTGATAGGGATGTGCGAACTGGTTTGAATTTGAACCAGGGTGGTTCAAAGGTTCGAATTCGAACTGAACCAGCCATCAGGTTTGAGCTGCAGGTTCGATTTCAAACCGAACCAGGGGGTGGTTCGATTCGAACTGGTTAGACTACTGTGAACTACGGACAATGTGTTTCATCTATTGTTATAAAGCGATCTGATGATATTGAAAAGATATCTGATATATTTTTTGTATGTGTGTATGTATCTATCATATTTCTATACCGCCTAATATAAACATCTCTAGGCAATGTACAAAGTTAAAACAACAAAATTAGAGTGTGGTGGCAGCGATTGAGCTAATGAAGGAACAGTCTAAGTTTAAAGAAACAGCCTTTGTGGGTGAAAGCAAGGCAGAGAATGATTCAGCATTTTCCTTCCCCACACATGGGCTTGCTTTGAGACAAAGGCTGGGTTAAATCCACCAGATAGATAGATAGATAGAAAAAATATTAGTTGCTTACCTCCACTCTCACCTCACCTGAATGCTGCTCAGAGCAGTAGCATGCCGTCCATTGCTTCCTGTGGCAGCTCACCTGGCTGCTGGTGGGGGACCACCTCTCTGGAGGCCAGGTGAGTGTCAGAGGTGATCCCCCACCACAGGGGATTCTGGACAGTGCGCTGCTACTCTGAGCAGCATTCAGGTGTGGTGAGAATGAAGGTAAGCACCTATAAATTCACCCTTAAAAGTGCCTCTCTTCTCCCCCTCCTTTGCCGGTGCCAGCCCCAGACACTACTGATGAGAGCTGAAGAGCTAGTATTGAAGAAAACCTTCCCTTTCAGTGAAGAGAAAATCTTCTCCCTACACATTTTAGGGAGACTGGGTGCTGCAAATGCAATTAAAAATCAAACTGCAAGTGTCAGCAAGCCTTGGCGATTAATGTACAACTAAAGCTGATTTCATGCTTCATCTCTGTTCCATGGTGTTGTCAATCATGTCAAAGCAAATGTGGGATCTGTACAGGATTACCATTATTCCACTACCAGCTTAGTTTATGACATGCATGAGAACCATAAAATATCATAGAGTATCCCCAGTTGATTCTGTCCTATAGCCAGAAGCTGCAAGCACAGCTTAGAGACACTGGCTGACAGGATGAGGAAAATTACTCAAATTAGTCCCATTGGAATATACACACACACACACACACACACACACACACACACACACACACACACAGTGGTCCCTCTACTTATGAAATTAATCCGTTCCGAATGCACATTTGTAAGTCGAAAAGTTCGTAAGTCGAAAAGCGGTTTCCCATAGGAATGCATTGGGAACGGATTAATGCGTTCCAGAGCCTAGAAAAAAGACCCAGACCCCCAGTAAGGCTTGCAAACTGCACAGGAACATTTCTTTTCAAGAATAAACAGGCAGTAAACAGGCAGGCAAGTCAAGGAAACTGCATGTAAAATTTGTAAGTCGAGGAAACCCCATCTAAAAATTTGTAAGTCGAAAAAACCGCATCTAAAACCGGATCTAAAACTGCCGTTTGTAACTCGAAAAATACTTATGTCGAGTAGTTCGTAAGTCGAGGGACCACTGTATATACCCACATTCTGCATTGCTTAACTTGTCCTTTTAATGGCGGTGGGACTACTCTGAGTAATTTTCCTCATGTCAGCCATGCTTTTTTTACCTCATTTCCTCGGAGTATGTAGCCATTTTTTCTTCTCTTGAATCTCAGTTGAGTATAGGATGGGAACATAGGAAGCTGCCTTATACTGAGTCAGACCATTGGTCTATCTAGCTCAGTACTGTCTTCACAGACTGGCAGTGGCTTCTCCAAGGTTGCAGGCAGGAATCTCTCTCAGCTCTATCTTGGAGAAGCCAGAGAGGGAACTTGAAACCTGCTGCTCTTTCCAGAGTGGGTCCATCCCCTGAGGGGAATCTCTTACAGTGCTCACACATCCCTTTCATACACAACCAGGGCAGACCCTGCATAGCTAAGGGGACAAGTCATGCTTACTACCACAAGACCAGTTCTCCTCTCTTTTAAATGCTGGAAAAGTAAAACAAACTCTTAGGCAAATGCCACAAAAAACAATGTGCTGAAGTGAAAAGCATGTTGAAGTTGGACTTAAGAGCCTCAGCTTCAAATCCCACTCAGGCATGGAGCATTACATCAATCATATTGTCTCAGTTGAACCTACATCACAAGCTTTTTGTGAGAAGAAAAAGTAATAACCCCCACATAAGCTATGCTGAGGTCCTTGGAGCAAGGGTAGGATACAAATATGATGATTATATCAATTTATATGATGCTGCTATAAATCCTGAAGCACAAAGAGTTACCTCTTATAAATGGGTTATGTCTTTGGATGACTGAAAATGGCATCCAATGCGAATCTTATTTATTTATTTATCCATCTTATTTATTTATTATTTCTCTGTGTAAACTGCCCTGGGCCATTTTTGGAAGGGCGGTATAGAAAACAAACAAATAAATAAATAAATTGGATGATTGCACATGGTCAGTGTGCAGCCTGGATTTCCTCTAAAGCAAGAAAGGGGATGTCATGAATCCACACATAAGGGAAGCCTTTAGCTGCAGTCATAAATCTACTGGATGATAAGATATTGCAAAGGGACTGTGTTGCCCAGCTCTGATCAGCAGCACATAGTTAATAGGCAAGGTTCAGCCAGGGTTCTTCTACTTCCTGTGTTCCAAAGGTGTGTGGGTTAACAGAAAACTCTGTAACAAATAATTATAATTAAGCACCATCTGAGACATAGCCTGCTTTGGTCCTCATCATTCATTTTCCAAGAAGCAAGCTGTCTGATTACAGATTTCATTCACAGACGGGACTCTGTGCAAGTTGTCAAATTAGTATCTGTAGAAGAAAAGAAAAGAAAAGATTATGGCATGAGGACTATAGTGAAAGAAAAAGCAAATATTCATTAGGATCCCAATTGTGGCAGACTATAAAGGGCTTCATCTTTACAGAAATTATGGCAGTTTGATGGGAAATGGTTGATACAAGATGACTAGACATGTACTCCATTTTATTAGCAGTAGTTCCAAGTAAGGCCTTACTTTATGTCCACTGCTGCCTTTCTTCCCCAGCTTCAAAAAGGCCACCCACGCTTATTAAGCATGGCAGCTTTTCAATGCTGCTAATATCCCAAAGAAATTATGCTGCTCAAACTATCCAGTTGGCCTGCTTTTTTAAAGAAGGCCCGCTATTCTCTATTCAGAAAACCTAATGCAACTAACAGTGCAAATGTACAGCAAAGCAAACTCAACTAAGATTATAAAACCAGAATCAAATATGGCTCTTAGACCTATATCCAACTATTTTGCAGTTGCAAAAATCTAGTGTCTGAAAAGCATGGGCATTTCCAGCTCTAAACCAGGCATGGGCCACAACAGACCAGCCATTCCCAAATTTTAATCTGGCCCCAGCCCTCCCAAAGGGTTTTTTTTTTTTGGTCTCCCCTGCCCCTAAAGTTTTTTCCATGGCCCCAAAATATACTTCTCTCTCTTATCATAGTTAGCTGATGGAAGACCTGACCTGCTAGAGCAGGCTGCAACTTGCATTCTTCCTCCAATCTATTGCCTAAGGCAGGATGTTGTTAATGTTTGTCTTCCCTGGCACTGGAAATGATTGAACAGTACATATGTACCAACTTTTGTAAAATCTAAAGATGTCTCCAAGCTTCCCAATTCCTTTCCTCAAAATATGAATGTAAGTGGCTCATAATGCCAATTCAAAAACAAGATGAGTATTATACATTCCAAACCCTGGTCTTGCTTAAGTTTAATCTGAGTCAGAGAAGAACTGCTCCTTCTCTTCCTTCTTTACTATAGCAGCCCAGCCACTTACCTGACTGTTTGCTACTCTGTCACTGGCTGCTTCTGCACTGGAAACTACATTCGCAGAGTTCTAGGTGTTGGGGAGAGTGGCAGGACAGAAAATATGATTGAGATACGAGACAGAGCCCCTACAAAGCCTTCTTCCTTGCTTCTGCAGAGATTGTGGGGAAAGTGAGAGCAGTGACAGAGCACCCACTAGATAAAAAAGTTTAATGGCTCAAGAAGGATGAAATTTGGCCCCAGTCATGCTGCTCGCAGCCCTATTGGGCTGCATGGCCAGTTTGCCCAGCCCCCTGCAAGAAGCACAAGGCATCCTGGCTTCTGATTGGCTGCGCAGCTTCGGCTGGGCAGCTTGCTTCCTGCCAGCAATTTTCAGTCTGCTCTGAGAAGGCAACTGCCCTCCCTCCCTCCCTGAAGTACAGTCTGGGCTCGAGCTGGTCGCCTTTGGGGGCCGGGTAGGAATTTTTGGGGCACTCACCTGATTGGCTTTTGGTGTGCGTCCTTTTTTCGCCAACTCTGGACTGTACTGATAGTGAATAGTTAGCTAGCAGTTTCAACCATACCTCGGTCACAATATGGCAGGTACAGTGCAGTTGGGAATAACATCTGAGGCTGGTGAGCACCTTCAGGGAATCGTTTGGCCATAGGTCGGACAGGGCAACTCTCTAGAGACTGAACGGCTCGGAGATCTGCCTTGGGTCAATCTACTCTGCCAGGCTAAGCTCCCCGGAATCGCTGGAATGGCTACCAGGGGGTGTTGCTATGGCAGAGGCCTAGCATTAGGACGGCTAAGATGGGCAGCCCCCACACTAGAGTGTAGGGGCTGTCTGGAGCCGAGGTGTGTCGCCCTATGCCATAGGCGAGGCATGCCCTGGTGGCGCGTGCCTAAGGATACCGCACTGTGTGGGGTGGAGAGCCAATCCCTTTTCTAACAAAGTTGATTATCAGTTAAATAAATGTGGCCCTTATTTATACCAACACTCTGTGTCTCATGTCTTCTTGAGGCAATGAGGCAGCAATTATGAGCACATGTAAACCTCTCCAGAAAAATGGCAAGGCTGGCTCTGTGACTTCTTAGGCTTAAACCCAGATTTAGACTTGGCTCTAATTCAGACCAGATGCAAGAAATGCTGATCTGAAAATTATCTTGCAAATATATCAGAAGTGGGCTGTGGATTCAACTCCTCAAGGTGAACGGACTGTCTATTCCCCTTCTAACTTGGCAAAGAGGCACCTCTTAATGTGGTGATTCTCTTTATTTAGCAAGGGTAGAGTAACTGGCCCTATCCACCCCAGCACACTACCTCCAGTGACTGTTGCTGGTGTCTATCTTATGTTTCTTTTTAGATTGTGAGCCCTTTGGGGACAGGGATCCATCTTCTTTATATATTATTTCTCTGTGTAAACTGCCCTGAGCCATTTTTGGAAGGCCAGTATAGAAATCGAATTAATAATAATAATAATAATAATAATAATAATAATAATGCAGTAGCTTAAGAATGGCAACTTGAAAAAAGAAACAGAGGGTTTAATACTGGCTGCAAAAGAACAGGCACTAAGAACAAATGTAGTAAGAGCAAAAGTTGAAAAATCAACAACAAACAGCAAGTGCCGCCTTTGTAAAGAAGCAGATGAAACAGTGGACCACCTAATCAGCTGTTGTAAAAAGATTGCACAGACTGACTACAAAGAAAGGCATGACAAGGTAGCAGGGATGATACACTGGAACATCTGCAAAAAATACAAGCTACCTGTAGCCAAAAATTGGTGGGACTTTAAAACTGAAAAAGTTGTAGAAAACGAAGATGTAAAAATATTATGGGACTTCACCAAGACCTGGCAATAGCTTAAGAATGGCTTAAGAAAAACAAGTCAAAATAATTGACATAGCAATACCAGGGGATAGCAGAATAGAAGAAAAAGAAATAGAAAAAATCACAAAATACAAAGATCTACAAATTGAAATGGAAAGGCTGTGGCAGAAGAAGACCAAAATAATCCCAGTGGTAATTGGTGCCCTGGGTGCAGTTCCAAAAGACCTTGAAGAGCACCTCAACACCATAGGGGCCACAGAAATCACCATCAGCCAATTACAAAAAGCAGCTTTACTGGGAACAGCCTATATTCTGCGATGATATCTATAACAGCAACAACACTGACAATAAAATTCAGCCATCCCAGGTCCTTGGGAAGGACTCGATGTCTGGATAAAACAAACCAGTCAATAATACCTGTCTGACTGTGTAAATAAATCATCATCATCATCATCATCATCATCATCACTTGAAGCAGCCCAGGTATTTGGCAGTGCATGGAGATACACTCCCCCGGCACCACAAAGTTGGATTTGGAAATAATTTGAGCATTAAAGGTAAAGTGTGTCGTCAAGTCGATTTCAACTCCTGGCGACCACATAGCTGTGTGGTTGTCTTTGGTAGAATACAGAAGGGGTTTACCATTGCCTCCTCCCGCGCAGTATGAGATGATGCCTTTCAGCATCTTCCTATATCACCGCTGCCCTATATAAGTAGATTTGAACCAGCAACCTCCGGCTTGCTAATCATGTCATTTACCTGCTGTGCCATTATGTGGCTAGGAAGCAATTTGAGTATCAAGTATTGAGTAATAGTTTAACTTTGTGTCCAAACCGATGCATAGCAAGAATGTCACTGTTGCTTACTGGACTTGGAGTCTCCAAATCCTACACAATGAACTGGGTGTTCTCTACCCCATCATACTTTGTGAGACTTCTTAAAGGTAGAAGGGATGGTTGGAATAGCCCAATTGCAATGTGTCACCTTGGGCTGTCCAAAACATACATGTTGTGTTGACCATTGCCCCTGCTAACATCCTCTTTATTTAGCAGGGGGAGAGTTACTGACCATATCTACCCCCAACACAGTACCTCCAGTGACTGTTGCTGGTGTCTATCTTATGTTTCTTTTTAGATTGTGAGCCCTTTGAGGACAGGGATCCATCTTATTTATTTGTCATTTCTCTATGTAAACCGCTTTGGAACCTTTTGTTGAAAAGCAGTATATAAATATTTGTTGTTGTTGTTGTGTCCAAGGTAGCCTTATGAACTCCCATATAAGGTGAAATGGATGGTGTGAACAAATAAGATATGAAAATATTGTTTATTTCTTTAGCTGAAATAGAAAGGCCATGATACACCCATAGAAATAGAAAAGCAGAAGATTTCTTGTACGTTCTTTTTTATGCAACAAAAAGAAATAGGGTCTCTAAAACATGTTCTCATGGGACCTTGTAAAAATATTAATAGGCCTGTCAATGGCTGCTTATTATTATAATAGTTGTTATAAAGGTTAGTAACACCCCTGTGAATTTGCTAGAGTGCATCTGTATTTACCTAGTAAGATTGGGAGTACAAATGATGAAGATAGTGCCTGAAAGGGAATAAATTAATAAAGCATAAAGCCCCAATCACATCCCATAGATGATGTTAATAATTCAATCCAATACATTGAAATGCATTTTTAATAACAGCATTAGAAATTAAATTAGTTATTTAATTGCAATTTTCTGTGCTCATAATAACTCTATGGCAGGGGGAGAGGGGATTTCCCTTTGCTCATTGTTCATTCATTCTTCATGAGCAGTAGGTGTTTGGGAATTTCCAGGCTTAATTTATTTATTTGATTCCAAAAACACCCATTTTCTTTTCATTAGTTGCAGGACTCGAAGTTCAAGCAAAGATCCTCATCTTATTTATTTTTAGAAGCTCCTGTAATATCATAGACCACAGAATTTAGTGATGGGCAAACTCCCCTTGGTTCATTGTGGAACTGGGAACAGATAATATAAGAAATGTCCAAAATTCCTGAAAAAAAAATAGCATTTTGCTTCTCTGCCCAGCTCCAACAGTGGGGTTTCTGGCCTTTCAGAGGTGTTGGTGATGTATTCAGGCCGGTTGCACTCCCAGTCCTGCAAGTCTTGAACCTATGCAGTGGCCCAGGACTTATTTTCCTTCACTAAACATTTACCGGGTGGCATCAGTGGCAGCAACAAATATGTACTTTGAAGGGCTCTCTGTAAGGTTCCAGTTATTACCTCACACTAGGAATGCTGAAACGGCAGTATCCCAGGAGCCCACAACTGTGAGACATGCAGCTTTACATGGTCTCTAAGTACTCAGTAGGAACATCAGGTGACTTGGAAATTATCTGGCCCAAGGCTTGTTATGCCTGGAATGTTGCTTTATGTCAATAGTAACATCCCATACACAAGGCACCTTGGGATATGTTGTTTCCCAGGGGCTTGATATTCCTGGGGAAATGGTTGTCCTGTGGTCCTTTCCTGATATGCATATGCCCAGCAGCTTGATTTACATTCTAACCTGTAGAACAACTTCATAGGGAAACAGTGTGATTTGTAATGTAGCCTGACATTATGAACGGAAGCAATTCATATTCTAAATCAGGTAGAAACATTAGCAACATAACTCGTCAATAGCATCTTGTTTTATAGCTGCTTCCTGCACAAACACACAGTCATCTTACATAGATTTAACTAAGAGTTTATTCAGAAACAACTCCATTTTCTCCTTCCCCTTCCTTTTCCTTTCTGACTCCACCCCCAAACTCTCTACAGGATACCCACTGGGACAAACTTCTAAACAATAAAACATAGAAGATATTGGATATAATACAATATATAATTGCCTTTAATAATACCTCTAATAGAATTACTTTCTTAAAAAATGCCAGTAGTACTTAATTTTGAGGACCATAGACAGCCAGGAAAACAAACAAATGGATCATAGAACAAATCAAACCAGAATTTTCACTTGAGGCACAAACGACCAGGCTCAAACTATCATACTTTGGACACATTATGAGAAAACCGAGCTCCCTTGAGAAGTCCATAGTGCTGGGGAAAGTTGAAGGAAAGAGAAGAAGAGGACGACCAGCAGCAAGGTGGATGGACTCGATTATGACAACAATGAATGCACCACTGAAAGACCTTAAAGACCAAGTTGAAGACAATCATCCTGGAGATAATCTCTCTATGTGGTCGCTAAGAGTTGACACCGACTTGATGGAACTTAATCAATCAATCAATCAATCAATCAATCAGTACTTCATATTTCTTCCCACCCACTCTGACATTACACAAGATTCTGTCACAAGAACATGATTAAGTAATATAATCTGGGACACAGCTCAGAGAGGCCTATACTTCTTTTCCACCGTAGATTCTGGGGTCATTAGGAGACAAGAACAAATTTGGCCCCCATACTACTGGTATCACTGAGTACTAGTGACAGTGAGCCCACTTGTGGGGTGATGCAATGTGACTTAATTAATGTCCATTGTTCTCCTCTAGATAACAAAAACACATGATATATGTAGAGAAGCATCTGTGGAACATATCAGTATAATCAATGTTGCCCATCCCAGTCTGGTGGCTATAGGCCACATCCAGCCTCAGAGGCAAGATGCCGCATCTGGTTGGCTGAACAACAACAATTTTCTGTTGCCACCCCAAGACTCTGGAATGTGGTCCCTGCTGAAATAAGAGCCTCCCCATCTCTGAGAAAATTTTAAAAGTCTTTAAAAACACATTTATTCACCCAAGCTTTTAACCAGAATTGTGTTTTTAAATTATTTTAAGGGTTTAATTTGTTTTATGTTGCTGTAAACTGCCCAGAGATGAAAGTTTGGGACAGTGTACAAATTTTTATTTATATACATACACACACACACACACACACACACACACACACACACACACACACATATATATACACACACACACACACACACACACACATACATACATACACACACACACACACACACACACACACACACACACATACCAGTTGGCAGTGGAACAACAGCAAGAGAGAGGGCATGGCCTCACCTCTTGCTGTGGACATCTCAGAGGCATCTGGTGGGTCATTGTGGGAGACAGGATGCTGGATTAGATAGGCCTTGTGCCTGATCCAGCAGGGCTGTTCTTATGTTCTAAGATATTGGTTATTACTAGAGGTTTCTTGTTTCAATTAAATGAGCCATTATTCTTTTCATTAAAATTGCATTAACTTATTTAATAATTTCTCTGCTCATTTACACTTTCTTTAGATTCAGTTCCAGAGGGATCCAGGAAGTTCTTTGCCTTTGAGCTGCAGCTTACTTATTTTGTGAACTGACCCAAGATTAGGTTTTTATAGGCATCGATTTGGCAACGCAGTCTTCAAAGGTGTCAACTTTGTTCTGCCTTTTTCTTAAAAGGTCTGAAGCCTGCATTTCTCAGGATGATCAGAAGGGGGGACTTGAGAGAGGGCTACAAGAAACATCACCATTTTAATCTGCATTGCCACACACTGTGCAATTAACT
This sequence comes from Hemicordylus capensis, assembly GCF_027244095.1. Taxonomy (NCBI): domain Eukaryota; kingdom Metazoa; phylum Chordata; class Lepidosauria; order Squamata; family Cordylidae; genus Hemicordylus; species Hemicordylus capensis. The sequence continues at coordinate 155,949,740 of NC_069657.1, read as the reverse complement.
AATTGAGTGTCTTCGATTTTGCATGGAGTTGGAGGAACGGCAGGGAGACATGTATGGCTGCTTTAATGAGGAGCATTTAATCTTTCCTTTTAACTGAGTTTAATTTGGAGTATGAATGAAGTGACTGAAGGGAGCAACAAATGCACTTGCTGACCATTCAGCTTGGCAGGTGTTGGAACTCTACAGAATGGTATTGATTAGCTCTGAGTTGTTACAGTATACTTCACTGATAAGATAAATTATATCTTTCAGGATATATAATTTCCGAATATATTACTATTTGTCATAATGATTATGCAAAGCCTCCTTTCATGGTTAGAGGCAGTGGTCTACATTCTGCACATCACCCAAGAGTGGGACACTTGTGCTGGTTCTGTGCCTGCCCTCACTGTGAGTGAAGGTGGAGAGGCTCCGTAGCTACTAAGAAATGCATCCTCACTGTAGCAAGGCTCCTCCCATTGGGAATGATGGGCAAATGATCTCTTCAGTGATTATGCAATCCTTAGTAGCCAGAGCTACTAAACCAATGTGCATGCCTCACTTTTAGATCAGTGGGGCACTGGACAGAAGGTAATCTATTATACCACTGAATACCAGTAGCTGAAGTGGCTGAGGAGGACAGGGATGGCCATTGTCCTCCTGACCAGCTTGTGAGCTTCCTAGATGTGTTTGGTTAGTCACTGTGGTAAACAGAAACCTGTGGTCTGATCCAGTGTAATTTTTGGCACAGGGCATCTTATTAAATTAGATGTTTTGAATGTTTCCCCCTATTAATTTTCCTCCAGTTTCCTTCTTTTAGAGGTTCTTTGGAATGTTCCTTCCCTATGGAGGCATCTCTCTGCTTTACTGCTCTTTTATTCTCAGATGTTTTGCACCTGAAGGATCCTAGAACAATATGTCTTTGAGGCTCATAGAATCTGCCTCCTAGGATCCATCTTTTTTATTTATTATTTCTCTATGTAAACTGCTTTGGAAACTTTTGTTGAAAAGCGTTATATAAATATTTATAGTAGTTTGCACTAGTTTGTAGTTGTAGTGTCTTTGGAAATGGACCATAGAATCCTGAAAATATAGATTCTATTGCTTTGGAGTGTATAAATATCTTATTTTGTTTTATGTTTGAATTCCAGATAATCTGGTTTCCTAAGGATGCATAGGCCAAATTCAGATATAACAGGAAACCAAGGAAACTGGAGTTAAAGGTGAAAAGGGACATGTGGATTCCCTCCCTAAACTCCAATATGAACCTTTGGTTCAGCGTGGAATTTGGGAGTCTTACTTCCAGTTCATGGCACCAGCATTACATCCAAATGCTGGCACTGCAGTTGATATGGAACCATGGTTGTCCAGGGCTCCAAATCACTCAGTGCAACCCTCCCTGCATTCATCAATGCCTTTTGCAGATAAATGCTGAATGTGTGAACACCCAGCATTCAGAGTGCACACTGTCCTGGCGGCGGGTAGGGCTAGTCAGCATCCTCCTCTTCTCCCCTGGGTATAGAAAGGTTGGAGTGGGCCTTGGGACAAAAAGCAAAAATGGATCTCTGTCCTCTTCTTCTTCAGAGGAAAAGCAAAGAGCAAGCTGTCATCTAGCTGGTGAGATCTCCTCTCTCAGGGGCCTAGAGGCATTTCCCCACCTTGTTCAATTATAGCTACATCCCATGAAGTATAAGATCTTCATAGGGCTTATGTAACTATAATACAAAGCTATTATCTTACACCTCCTTCAGATGCTAATTGCTTGGAACACACAATTCTGTTTAACTGGGGTGGCTACATGCTTTAATTACATGTCAGATGCTCCTTGCATGAATAATATGTGTGAATGTAACCTGACGTCCAGTCCCAGTCTTTTACTTCTTTCTGAAAAGGTGGTTCTATAAAGGTCACAGGTGGATTTTCATGCACAGAACCTGATTCAATAAAAGAGATCTCCATAATATGTCTTCTCTCCCTCTTTCCTTGGGACACAACTCTCTCTACAACATGATTGAAAGTGATAGCAGTGCACTGTTTGTTTAGGGAGAAGTCTGTTCACTTCAAGGCAGTTCCCCATCTTCAGTGACACATTTATGTTCGCTTCGCTTCATGCTCAGTTGTTTACTGAATTCCCTCAAATTGGCCAAAATTGGTATTGAATTTGGTGGTTAGATTAAATTAGGGATTTGGGAGATTGCATCTGGCATGTTTAATCAAGGATTGTTTAAGGTCTGTGTAGGCTGCCAGTTGGTTTTCTGATTGCCCAAGCTTGCTCATCTCATACTGAGTGTCTCCCTTTGGGGACTGGAATTGTGGTGGGCTGTTGTTCATTGTCAAAGTGATATTTCCCTTTCTAGTTGCTAATGTTTTAATGCATCATAGACAGATCCCAAACAGAATTAACTCATCCCAAAATTAGCATCTGAGTATGCTTCAAATTAGAGTTTAATGTGAAAGTGCATCAAAATAAGCAGCTAGAAAGATTTCTTGAACCATCTTTGTGTTTCTAGTGTGGGTTTGAATAGCATTTTATTAAGCACAGAGTGGGAGACAAATACTCTACCCCACTCAACCTGTGCAGACCTACATGTTGCTCACTAACTTCATGTTGCTGTTCAGGCACACTAGCACTACAAATGAGGAAATCATGGAACCAGCATGAGGAGTAGGGTCTATATGAGTCAATGGAAGATGTCTGCAGAAGGTCATCGAGTCCAGTTTTATGACACATCACGAGAAAGCGAGAGGTAGATCCATTATCCAGACAGAACCACTTTACCACAGATAACAGTAATCAGACTCTCCTGTCATTTTTATTTATTTAAATTTCAATCCTGCCTTTTGTCCCATATAAGAGTCTGAAGGTGGCTAACAACAACTCATAATACAATACAAGTAATTAATAACAAATAACAAGGGGGGAAATAAAACTAGTGGGAGGAGCAGGACATCAGCCAGGCTAATATAGGAGCAATAAAACACAGTGCAACAGAAAAAGTTCATGCATCAATTAAAGGTTGATGATGTCAACATCATCAGGAGATGGCATAACTTCCCTAAATGCCTGCCTGGAAGCAGTAATGGGCTGGATGAGGGAGAATAAACTGAAGCTGAATCTAGATAAGATAGAAGTACTTATTGTGCAGGGTCAGAACTACAGAGTAGATTTTGATCTCCCTGTTCTGGATGGGGTCACACTTCTCCAAAAGGAACAATTATGCAGTCTGGGAGTACTTCTGGATCCACACCTCTCCCTGATATCTCAGGCTGAGGCAGCGGCCAGAGGGGCTTTCTATCAGCTTCGGCTGATATGCCAGCTGCATCCGTTTCTTGAGATGAACAACCTCAAAACAGTGGTACATCTGCTGGTAACCTCTAGGCAGGATTACTGCAATGCGCTCTATGTGGGGCTGCCTTTGTACCTAGTATGGAAACTCCAGTTGTTTCAGAATGCGGCAGTCAGATTGGTCTCTGGGTCATCTCGGAGAGACCACATTATTCCTTTGCTGATAGAGCTACATGGGCTGCCAATAGGTTTCCGGGCAAAATACAAAGTGCTGTTATAAGCTATAAAGCCCTAATCAGCTTGGGCCCTGGGTATTTAAGAGAATGTCTTCTTCATTATGAGCCTCACTGCCCACTGAGGTCATCTGAAGAGGTCACTTTCCAGTTGCCACCAGCCCAGGTGGTGCATCTTACCTAGATGCATCTCTCTTTGCAGTCTATTCTTCCACCCAGAGTGGTATAAAAGAGATTATTCCATCTTATGCTCACAACAACTATGGGAAGCAGTTTAGGTTGTGAAGCCAGGGCTGTCTATTCCAAGACCAGGACTCCATGTATCACACATGGCTCTTACAACTCTTTAAATGAAGGCATTCTTTTCCCAATGTTAATTAGCTTTGCTTAGAGAAGATTAACACAATAGTTTAAAAGCTTCAAGATTACAAAACCCAAGATATAGTACAGTCATGGACAAAACAGGTGATTGATTTAAAAAAAACACCCAACTTGGCCGACATTCTGCACAGAGGAATGTCGGTGTGAGAGACCTGCTGGCTGTTGTGCAATGTCAAAGGCAGCCCTTATGGTGGCGCGTGACAGGACAACTATGAAATGACTTAAAACAGCTTCTGGGCAGTTGTACAATGCTGCTTCCAGTCTTTCCAATTAAAGTAGAGCTGCTCAATTGCTGGAAGCTGTTTGAAGTTGTTCCACAGCTACCCTGTCATGCACCACCGTTGGGGCTGCCTTTGGTGTCACACAGCAGCCTCTGCGGGTACCTCATGCCAACATTCTTCTGTGCAGAATGTCAGTCCCTGTTTATCTTGCTTTTTATATAAGCTCCATTACTCATTGGCTCAATTCAGGCATCACATTATTTCAGACCATAGCTTGAGGTATCTGTAACCCACCTTTTCCATCCTCCTTTCTCTCTTCTCTACTCCTGGTTTGCCTTAGTAAAGGAACTCACAAGTCCATGACACATTCCTGATTCCCCAAATTATGGTTTTTAGGATCAAGAACGGAGCCTATGGCTCAGACATTACCTTCAGACGTTACCTTCTGATGTAACACGGAACCTCGAGTCCAATGAAACCATGGTTCTGCGCCCCCTCCTCCCTCTCTCCCAGCTGAATTCAGACATTCAGGAGAGCTCCCTCTCCGCAGTCTCGCTGACTGCATGGCAGGGGGTGGTGACTGGCTGCTGGGGCATCCTTCTTTACTGAAGGACAACCCCAGAAGCCAATAGCAGTTGGAGCAATGGAGAAGTGAGAGTACAATGCAGAAGGGGGAGACTGCAGTGCCAGCATTTGGAACTATTGGTCAATAGGGCTGCTGATGCTAAGAGTCGATGCCATCAAGAGCTACATCTCCAACAGAAACCACCCTCATGTTACCTCGAATGCAACCTGAGGATAAACCCGTAGTGAACCATCTCCAGGCTTCAAAACAAACAGAATAAATGCATGCCTAGGAACTGGAGGGCATCTGTTTTTTAGCTTATTTTCCAGTAGGCTTATGAGATCACCTGGCATTCCATGAGTCTGTGTGTCGTGTGTGTGTTCCCCACCTGTCAACTTTGCAACACCTGGACCAATATGACCAAATCGGGTACAGTTGTAGGGACACATAGGGACACCTCAATGACCTAGTTTGTGATGATGTCATCTATCCCGATTCAAGATGGTGGATGTGTAAACTTTTGAGGTACAAGTCAGCTAATCCTCAATGGCATAGTATGTGATGATGTTATTCCCCCAGTTCAAGATGGTGGACGCGTGAACATTTGAGGCACAAGTGGGCTAACTTGTGGACTGTGTAACTGATTTGAAGCAAATTAGGTACAGTTGTAGTGAGTGAACCAAAGGGACACTTCAGTGGCATAGTTTGTGATGATGTCATCCACCCCAGGTCAAGATGGCGGATGCATAAGTGTTTGAGGTGCAAGTGAGCTAACTTGTGAACCGCTTAACTGATTTGAATCAAATTTGCTACAGCTGTAGGGACAAATAGGGATTCCCCAATGGTGTAGTTTGTGATGATGTCATCCACCCTGATCCAAGATGGTAGATGTGGGAACTTTTGAAGAGCAAATGCACTAACTTGAGGACTATCTAACCGATTTGAACCAAATTTGGTACAGCTGTAGTGAGTGACACACAGGGACACTTCAGTGGTGTAGTTTGTAATGGTGTCATCCACCCTGATCCAAGATGGTGGACACATGAACATTTAAGGCACAAGTGATCTAACTCATGGACCTTGATTTGAACCCAATTTAGACCAGTTGTAGAAATAGTGAAAGGAAAGTAGGCAGATTAGCACATGTTAGTTTACTCTACAGGGTATTCTGGAGTCTCTCTTCTTTAAACAGATCTGCAGGCTGTTGAGGATACCTTTTCCTATCATGACTTCACTTCCTGAGAGGCAAGGATTAGTACATTTTCCCCTATACTGTTATATAAGGCAGCTCAGTAGTCCATCTGGTCATTTATCCAGCTGCCTTTGTGTGGTAAATTGAAAGCTTGCCATGTGGATAAGGGATTTTCTTCATGCAACTGCAAACCCTAGGGAGGGGGGGAAACCCTGGAGTAGTTGTGTGGAAATAAATTACTCAATCCACATGGAAAGCCACTAAAAAAATAATCTCATGCTGTGTGGAGGCAGGCAGACATGACAGGAGACATTTAAAGCAGCCAGCCTTCTTGCAGCAGCTGTTTCATGTGCAATGGTCCACATTGACCTCCATCGTCTAGTGCAGTAGTTTTCAAAGTGTCTTCCATGGACATTTGTTCGGATTTTCTCAATAAGAAGATCTGTAACAACTGACAACTTAACCGAAAGACAGTTTACCTATGGGCAAGATAGCCCACCGCTGCTAGTCCATCAGTGCTAGAGTAGGTTCTGCCAATTAATTATCATAGTCAAAGAATGTAAGTGTCTTTAAAAGTACTAATGTCGAAACCTGAAGAGGATAATAATAATGTTTTGTTTTTCTTGGCCAGTTGCTCTTGACTAAGAAGTATGTTTTCAAGGTATTGCACCCCGACCCAAATGAAGACATGTGGCCAATAACTGGAGTAAAATGGGACACAACTTTATTCAAATTATTCAGATAAAATAGAAGGATTGGCTCTCCACCTACACAGTATGGAAAACAGAGATTCATTCACCACAGTGAATCATCCTAATGGAGAATGGGTGATACACCTTGACTCCGGCCAGCATAATCCCTGAGGTTAATGCTGCCATCTTAGCTGACCTATTGCCAAGGCTACCTGCCTCAAGATTACCTGCCTCAAGCTGTAAAGTCCTTTAAGGAACATGATCCCTCAGCAAGTTGGAGTAAATTCTATGCCAGCACTCCTTGAGACATAAAGCCTCAAAGGACTGCCAAAGACTCCTCCTGACACCAAATGCAAGCTTTAAGATGCCTACCACTCTGCACTGCCCATATACACTCCAGTACCCCCCGAGTCCTAGAGCCTTGCTATCCCCTGTGGAAAAGTCCAGAAGCCCCAAATGCCCCCCCAAAATGCCACTGCCATGCCAGCGTGAAAGAGGGTCACTTCATAGGCTGATTCACAAATAAAGGGGAGGAGCCCCAACAAGGACTCCAAGATGTCTGGCGTGAAAGGCTGTTGGGCATCAGGCCAAGATGGGCATGCTCGAGATCACCCCTCTAGCATCTGCCTTGTGTGAAAATCAAAAGTGGTATCCAGAAAACCTTGTGCCATGGAAAAGAATGCCAAGGCAGCCAGATACTCTGCCATTGTGGTAGAAGAAAAACCAGGGGAACAGAGATGCACCAAAAACTGGATGAGGGCCAGACCAAAGATTGTCTAAGACTACCTGCAAGCTGAAGCATTTTAAAACCCTTACCTTCCTATTGTATGCCACCTGTGTGCTTGGGCCTAAGGAGGCCCAAATTGCCATGCACACCTCTATGCGCCAAGGCTCCACAACCATGGAGGCATGGTTTCTGGGTTCTGCCTTGCCCCCAGGACTAGCTGCTGAAAACGCTTCTCCTGTGAATAAGAGCATGCATCTGCAATGCCATTTTGCAATACAGGGATATGATGAGCCACAAACAAAATATTGTGATGCAGACAATGTAGCACAAATTAGTACAAATGTGCACGGCAAAGGCATCACCCTGCTTCATCTAAATGTTTGGGTGTTCATCACGGCCATGTTGTCACACCAGAATCTGACAGTGGAGTTGTTATGGTGTGGTGCCTTGAAGTTTCGGCAGGATTGATAAGTCCCGTAAAAAGATTAGTCAGGAATTGAGCAAGTTTCTTTCTTCAGTTGTGTCTGTGTGTGGAGGAGGGGTAGGGATGTGCACAGAACTGGCTGGCCTGGAATGGACTTGAACCTGACTGGACCAGTTTGGTCCGGCCGACCCCCCCCCCCCGGTTTGGTTCAGTCTCGGGGGGGCAGAATTTTTAAAAGTTTTTTTTAAAACCTTTACCCCTTTGGGGAAGGTCCTCAAGGCAGCGAGTGGGGGTGTGTTTCCATGGAGGTTCCCCGTGCCCCTGCCAGCCTCTGTTTGGCTAGTTCTTCAGCCAATTCGGGCCTCTGTAGATCTGTGTGGTATCCATTTTGGACACTGCTCCACATGCGCAAATGTTAACATAGAAAAATAAATAATACATCAAGAAGATAGTCCCCTGTGCCCAAAGGGCTCACAATCTGAAAAGAAACATAAGGCACATACCAGCAACAGCCACTGGAGGGATGCTATGCTGCGGTTGGATAGGGCCAGTTGTTCTTCCCCTGCTAAATATAAGAGAACCACCACTTTGAAAGATGCCTCTTTGCTTAGTTAGCAAGAGAACAGAACTCTGTTCTGAGCTGATGAGCCAAATGCTGTCCCAACACCAACTCCTTCTTACTTGCCTTTTTGCCCCTTATCACCACCTCCTTCTCTTCTACTTATCTGCTGCCACCACCTGGCTCAGAGGTGCACAAAGAACCAGTCTTTTCCTTTCTTTGCTCACAATGTTTCTACTTGAAAAGGAGTGGGGAAATGGAGGACTGGAAAGGGGAGTGTGGAGGGGAGGGGAGTGGTAGCCTAGAGAGTCTCCCTAGAGATTTCCTTTCCAGTTTTCTGTTCTTCCCTCCTTTAAAAAAAAAAAAAGTGCACCAAGTAAAGAACAGAGCAGCTGTCTGTGCTCTTCATGAGCTGACATTGCCAAGAGGCAGTGATGGGGAGCATGCATCCAGGTGAAGGCGATGGCAGAAGCAAGTAGGCATGTGTGTGGGTGGAAGGCAGCCATTACATCCACAACCCCCCACCTGACAATCTGCTGCTGCGGTTACCACCTTAAATCACCCATGGATGGGCTGGCTCTGTACATTTACTGTATGTAAACCTGGCTGGAAAAGATAGATTGCTTAAAAAAAAAGTTCTCCTCCACCTATGTTTTGATGTACTGGTTGTATTGTATGCAGCAGCTGTATATTCAGAATTCCAGCCTTCTGTCACATGAATTAATGATGGTATTTACAGTTCAAGAAACAGATCTGATATCCAGACTTTTTTTGGTGTCAAATCATGTTTAAAAATGGGGTTAAGGGTGTGCTTGCTTCCTTAACCTCATTTTAAAGGTGGGCTCTGGAGGCAGGTTTGCCGCCTGGCTCTCAGCAATTCTGGTGATCAGCCAAGACCGGGCTTGGTTTTCTTACCCGATCATCAGAACAGCCTCAGTGTGAACTTTTTTTTACTTGCTTCCTTGTTTCCAAACTTTTTTTAAAGCACATTTTGAAACATATGGCTACTAGTCGGAGGGCCACCTCCAGCCTCAAAGACAGGATGCCTCTGAGTACCAGTTGCAGGGGAGTAATAGCAGGAGGGAGGGCATGCCTTCAACTCCTGCCTGTAGGCTTCCAGTGGCATCTGGTGGGCCACTGTGCGAAACAGGATGCTGGACTAGATGGGCCTTGGGCCTGATCCAGCAGGGCTGTTCTTATGTTCTTCTATTCCAACAACCATAAGGACCATGAACTTTTTTTGAAAAAAAGTTCTGTTTCTCAGGTCTCCAAGAAGATCCACAGATCTGTACTTTTTCGCCTCAGTTTCCCACTGCTGCTAAATTCCATACCATAGCAAAGTGCATCTGCAGCCATTTTCAGCAAACTTCCTCAGCCTACTTTTCAAACCTGAACAAGGAAAAGAAACAACAGAAAAGGTCTTCGTGTTCGTCCATTTGAAGCTTGGCTCATAGTATCTTATTTTAAAATGCCTGTTTTCACCATCTGAGAACAGAAGTCTTTTCCTCTGCTTCTCAACACAGGTGGCCTTATGATAGCCCAAGCAATTTTATTTTCAGTAGTTTAAAGGAAGTCCCTAATCTTTGATAAATTTCTTTTCTTGTGCCTCAGAGAGTGATGTGTAATTCCATTGATCTTTTGTAAAGAACTTCTTACAGCTATCTTTGCTTTACATTCTTCTGATAAATCCTATAACTTCAAGAATAAAAGCCTAAAATAACACAACTCTTTGCTCTGATCTTTAACTCTGTTTACAAGATTCAGATGCATCAAACCCCTTTTTTCCTCTTATCACTAGTATTCATATGGCATTATGAATGTATATAGCTCTAGGACAGGACATAATCAAAGTAACAAGCTTCTGAAGTGCATGGCTCTCTGTGGATGGACTAGCATGACTGATGTAAGTGCGATTTGGACTATGTTCAAGTAGATTCAAATGAAGGACCATTCTACATTTTCAGATATCTCTCATGGTATGGAATTCCTAGGGCTGTATCCTTTCAGATTGGGTGTCCAGAGGAATCGGAGGTTGAATGTTCCTTCACATTAAATGTTTTCTGCCAATGAATAGGATCTCAGAGAGGGAATTCTTGCTTGATAGATCTAGATCTATCTATCCATCTATCTTGTTATATATCCAGGGAGAGGTGCTTTTTGTGTGTGGAGGTGTTTTAATATTGTGTCCTCCATCTGCAGTTTTAAATTGTACAATTGCAGACTCCCAGGAACTCAGGGCCATGTGATTTATCTACACCTTATGTTGCTGAGATTGCATCCTGTAAAATGGGAATAATAATACTAATAACAGAACGTAGAATAATCTATATATATAATTCTCTAAGACGTAACTGTGGCTAATCCCATGCGTTGCAGCTCTTGCAAGAGTTAGCAAGCGAGGGGAGGTGGAGAGGAAAGTGATGGTGGTGGGGAACATAAGGCCAGTGGACAGGCTAGTGAACAGGCAGGCGGGTGGGTGGCTGGGCAGGGAGAGAAAGCAGCAGCTGCGGCCGGGGTGGGAGGAGAGAAAGTGAATGCGACAGCAGTGGGAGAGAAGGCAGTGGCTGGGTGGGGAGAGAAGGCAGCAGAGGAGAAAAAAATAAAGTGGTGGTGGTGGCAGGGGCAAAAGAGAAAGCAGTGGTAGCTGGGGGGGGGATGGTGGGCAGCCAGAAAAAGCGGTTGGCCAGAGAGAGAAAAAACATTGGATGGGGGGGGTGGGAAGAGGAGGGTGGAGGGCTAAGAATGAGGGAGAACTAGAGGCACAGATGCTCTGTCGAATAGCTTACAGAATTGGTGTGGAGATGAGCAAGTCAAGGGTTGTAAAACACCTGCATTCTTTGCACATCTACTCAATGATAAAAATAGTTAAATTAATGAAAGTATTCCCATCAAGAAGAAAAGAATAGAGTAGGATAAATTCATCATGCATGAGGAAAATAGCAAGGCTGGAGGGGAAAGAAGTGATTGTGTGGGAGAGAGGAGCTGAGAGTTCCTCCTACCTTGGTAAAATGCTGGGTAGGAGAGCTGGGTAGGACAACAACATCCAAACCAGATCCTCTCTCCCAGATGATCATTTCCTCCCACTCCAGCCTTGCTTTTTCCCTCTCACATGATCACAAAGCAGGAGCACAAACAGCTCCTGAACTAAGGAAGGACACTTGTCCTACCCTAATTATAATCATGTGAGCTGTCTTATTGGCTAGAATAATGCTTTTATTTATATTTTCACAAATATAAGGGCTAGAGATTTGACTTTTTCAAATGAAAACTGAAAATCTAGGTAGCAATCTGAGGAACCAGTGTCCATACCGTAAACAGTCCATATGGTAAACGGTAAACAGCCCCTGTGCTGCAGAGGGTAGATTTGCAACTAAAATTTTAGTGGTTTGTTATAACATATGCTTCCTGGGTGAAACACTATTCACTGAAATATTGAAATCCAAAATTATGAAGTACAAAGACACAAAGTCATGAATAACCTCTTTGCAAACCTGATGTGCAGTGTTCTCAAATTGAATGAAAAATTACATTTGACTTTGCCCTGGGAGAATAAAAATGTACCCTGGGAGAATTCATTAAATTCAATAAATGTGATTGTTGCTTTGGATACCTGGTGTCAGTTCTACTCAGTTTGCATATGAAAATCCATCCCACCTTCACATTGCATATACATTCATATTTCTTGTTCCCTTTAAGAAGTAGGGGGGACATACTTTGAGAGAGCTTTTACATTTACTTCAAGGTTTTTTGGGTCTTGTGCTTAGTATGGAAATGATCCCATGATCATTATATATATATAATTTTGCATGTTTTATATGATATAAATCTTACTAAATGATGGGTTAATCTCACCTTAGAAGATCCAGGAAAACATTGGCAGAGAAGGCAATCAGCTCCTTCTTTTCAAAGACTATAGCCAACATCTAGTCCAATGCAGGGCACAGTATTTAGGGGAGGGAAAATTTTCATTGATCTCACCTTCCCTCTGAAGCTGACTGTGGCTCCTATAACTGTGTCCCTGAAGATCTCACAACATTCAGGGACATATTTTCAGGAGTCTCAGTTGGCTTCAGAGGGAAGGAGAGAATGAAAATGTTGCCCATCCCCCCCAAAATGAGGAACTGCACATTCAGTGAACCAGCATTTTGTTAGTCTGGATGTACGCAAATGGGTTCCTGTTATATTCACTCAGATCTCTTACTTGTGAACCTTGAAGGATATTACAGACTGTCAGGTGTCATGACAGCGAGCAGCCATATTTGGGCCATTCCACAATTCCCCCAACAAACAGGGAGCCAGGTGGCTGTCAGTGACACCAGAGCTAAAGAGGAAACACCAAGAAGGGGCAGAAACACTGACATTTCTGTTGCTGAATTGACAGGGCTATTCTTACAATAACTCAGGAGAGCAGAAATCTCATGGGATGAGGAACTCTTATTTGGGGTGTGTGTGTCCCACTTTGTAGGAGGAAAGCCCCACAAAGGCCCGCATGCAATGATTCCCTTTATTCCATTCATCTGTTGGGTAGCTACATAAAAAAATGACTATGAGAATGGATGGCTAGCCTCAGTTTTGTCTTTCTTTTGTCTTCTACTCCAATCCAAAAGCTATTCATTTTGATCTAGCAAGAGTGATCTGCACCCTTGCAGATCAAGAGAAAAGGGTTCCTGAGAGTGGATTATCTTCTGATTTGGGTGCTATAGCTACATTGTCCTTTGCTGATGTTGACAATAATTAGGGACTTCAAGTTATTGTTTTATGTATTACATCTTAATACCACCTTTCCATGAAGCTCATAGTGGTCTACACTATAAACCTGCTCAATTTGGGGAGACCCTTTGGTTTACAGGGATAATTATGGGTGTGGCAGCTCCAACTGAGCTACAAAAACTGAGGATATTCAATGGTCCATGAAGTTCATGCCACGAGGGCATGAAATCTGGTATGCACTGTGAGATGTTGCCATGATACAAATCATAACTATGAAAACAGAATTTGGCTAGGTTCTCCATGCTCCAGTGCACTACCTGTGGAGGCTGCTGGCAACAGCAAAAGTTGGGGATTAGTGTTCCAGCAATATTTAAGAAGAATTTGGTAACAAGTGCCTCTAACATGATAGAATGATGATTTACCTCTCCACCCATAATACACAGGAACTCCTATGCCTGCATAATGATTGTATTCTTCAAAGAAAATTAGTCATGATGAAGCCCCAATGCAAATTAAAGGGACCAGTTAGTCACAACTAACTAATAAGCTCTGTTGGTTTTAATATGGCTTACTTAAAAGTAATATGGATAAACTAGTTATGCTTGTAGAGGCGCAACACCTATTTTTTCTCGACTTGAGGAAGCTTTGGAGAACAGAGTTTAAGTAATGGTTTACAAACATCTACATGCACTATTGCCCAGTACTGTGCCTGAGGGAAAGATACAGACATGAAAAATGGCTGGGAAGCAGTTTAAAACAGACTGCTCTAGGATTTCCACTCAGTATATCCTGGATTTGTATTATATGTAGGTGGATCAAACACCATACACTCTTCTATCTTTCACCAATATGCTCAAGAGGGAAGAGAATTTGACATGGGCTTTGCTGTTGGCATGAGTACTGAACTCTTGTGTCTTCTTTGACACTATAAGATTTAGATGATGCTGAACATGTATAATTGAAAAGAGGCTAGATAGTCCGATTAACCAGGCCTACAAGATGAGACACCAGGCTGCACTGGAATCCATCCAAATCTACAGGATTCAGACCTAATGCAGGCACAGGTCTGTATAGTGCCTTATGTAAAAAGCCAATAGGTAAATGAAAGACTTCTCCAGGTTTCTTTGATCTAAATCACCATTTTCCATGTTCAGAGAGTGCTGTGCAGAGCAGCAGTGATGACAAACACTCTATTGGTCCTTGTATGGTACATTTTCAGTTGTCAGATGAACATAGGAAGCTGTTTTATACCAAGTCGGACCATTGTTCCATCTAGCTGTCTACACTACAATACCATCTACACTGACTGGTAAAGGTTCTCCAAGATTTCAGATTTAGGGCTCCAGACCACCTGGAGATGCCAGGCATCAAACCTGGGAACATCTGCATGCAAAGCAGATATTGTACCACTGAGCTACAGCCCCATTGCTCCAGACCCATCTGCATCTTTGCTTCCTCTCTACTCTTTACCCACCTTTCTTCCATGATAGAAGCACCCTCCTCTCTGTTTCTCTAGTTCTCACTCACAATCTGCTATTGCTTCACTTCATGCTGCACTGGGTAGAAATATTTCCTAGACTTGTATTACGAGCTTGCTTATCACCTTGTGTATGTTGTATAGGGGAAAAATGCTTCTGGGCATTTTCTACTCCTTCTTTCCTTCTGTCTCTGCTCTACAAACCATTTTCAAAATACTTGTGAACTTTTCATTGTCCTTAAGCAAAAACTATTCAGACCAGCAGGTAGTGGTTCTATGTCTGTCTGCCCATTTAATTCCAGTTCAAGTCATTTGTCACCAGGCTGAGGAGAATATGTCAGCAAATAAATCAGTGCAACAACAAAAAAGTCCTGTAGATAATAAATTTAGAGGAATTTGATGTCAAGTAATTGCTGCTCATGCTGTTTGGTAATTTGAAGCATTCTAGTCATGATGCAAATTTTCAGCATACCTTTGGGATCCACTGGAGAGTTATACTGCAGCCTGCATGATCTTTCTGTTCTGACCAGTGGAGCTTCTGACTCACTTTTTATATGCTATTCTAGATCAAAAACTAAATGGAGTCCACAGTTAGAAACTTAGCTAGCACTAAAACATGTATATCATTTAGAATCTGAAGCACATCTTCCATCACTTGCATGAAACATGTGGATGGTCCATACCATCTTCATGGATGCAGGCACAATGACTCAACTTTAGCAATGTCATGAGTGTGGTAGCTTGAAAAAATGCAAAATGCTGCTAGGTCTCCATACCTGTATATATAATCTGATACAGTTGGAGATGGCACAGCAGAAGGTCTATCTATCTATCTATCTATCTATCTATCTATCTATCTATCATATTTGTAGGCTGCCGCAAACCTTCATCTCTGGGAGGTTTGTTTGTTTGTCAATCATATTTTTATGCCACTTGAGATGTGTGTGTGTGTGTGTGTGTGTGTGTGTGTGTGTGTGTATGGTGTATGAAATGTAAGACAATATTTAAAAATCAGCACAGATTATAATACATGAAACCAGACCTATGGCCTTTGCCAGTACTAAGGGTCCTTATATTTATTCTGCTTAAGAGGTCTATATCCTGACTTTAGAATTCCTCAAGGCAGCAACAATATGGGAGGCATCATTTCCCCCCCCCCATTAAGGAAATAAACAAAACACAACCTGAATAAGAGAATAAACCATAAACAAACTAGTAGGATATAATGGCTGCATTCGCATGTCATGCAGAATTGTGGGTCCAATGGATCTGAGGTTTCATCCCCCACCCATGCTCTCCTGTCAGCATTCGAACAACAAGGAGAGCATCTCCTGCAGTCAGTGAAACTGCAGAGAGGAGGAGGAACTGGCTTTGTGGGCTTCCTTTATGCTTGCAGGACATCCCACGCAGTCAATCAGGGGAGAGAGAGGAAGGAGCTTCCTCCCTCAACTCCTCAGAGGCTGAATGCAGGCCCTAGTGCTGCATTTGGATGGAACAGAGGTCCATGAACCCTTGGTTTAGAGTAGCAAAACTCACTACAAACTGAGGGTTCAAATTGGAGTCTCCTGGGCAAAACTTTCGGTTACGCAATGGACAGGACCAGAGTTACATTTTTTTGGACAGAACAGTAAGGAAACAGTGGGTCCCTGAAACTCTGGTCCCCCTTTTCATGTGAATGCGGCCTACTGGGTGGAGGGGGGCAGGGGGAGGGCTTCCCAAACCTTGCCTTCCCCCCAGATGATAGTTGGTTACTTGGTGGAAGCACAGAGCACGCTAACAAACAATCAGCTCTGCCTCATACGGCACAGAGCAGGATGGATTGATCTGAGGCTGGGCCCTGTGAATCCCACAGTGTACTTCATGACATGTGTGGTGCATTGGTGGATTCTCCCAGGAGATGGGCACTCTAGGCACCCATCTCTGTGTCTTTTGGGGCTAAACATAGCCCCAACAAACACATGAGCAGTTAGCTCAGGTTAAGGGAGCGCTTGGATAACAGCCGGGATTGAAAGTGGTGTAGTTGGTGGTGCCCCACCAGACTGGACCCTATCCCTCTGGTTCTCACACATAGCCTAACCCAGGCTGGGCATCTCTAGGCTGGGTTAGGCTGCGTGTGAGAATAGCCTCATTATATGCTACAGCATGATCAAAGGATGGAAACCAAGAACTGACTTATTTATACAGTATATCCTCATTTGTATACAGCTTTTACTGTGAAATGTCTTACAGTATCAATACTTATCTTATTCATCATCATCATAACAGTGCTGTGAAGTAAGTTGTCATTTATTTTCCCATCAGTATTCCACCATTCTGCCAGAAAGATCAGAGTGTTCATTTAGGGTAACAAGAAGTTCCTGGGACTTCCTGCAGACTATGGGCTGGTTCAGACGTGACACAGAAGTTTGATTAAAGCTGGGCTCCGCACAACATCTTTGAGCCTTGGCTATCCCCGCACAAGTACCCATCTAAAATAAACCAAGACTAACTGTGACATTTGAAACAACTGATCTCGTTGTATTCTAGCCTATTTGTTTGTTTGCTTGTTTGCTTGTTTATCATATTTATACACCATCTGATATGTATATCTCTAGGCAGTGTACCAATTCCAAACACAAAAATATAAAATGGAATAAAAATCAATTAAAACAATTTCACAGAATAAAAACAGTTAAACTAATTACTTCAAATAAGCCAAGATTTCTAACTTACTTCAAACCTTGGGTACGGATGTTGGCTTATTTGAAGTAGGTAGGCTAGAATAAATCAAATTTGGTGGGTTCAGATGTCACGTATGATCTTGGTTTATATGGGAAGTGGAGGCTCAAGCGGGGATGGGAGGGGGGAACATGCACTCCTGAGGCTCAGGGATGTTGAGTGGAGCCCAACTTTAACAGAGGTTTCTCAGGCTTTGAACATTTCAGTTATTGGTTGAGTTCAGCCTGCATGTTATACCACAGCTCAGTGTTCAGCTTCAAAATCATACTGTCATTGCTTGAAAGTGTGAGATTTGGAAAGTTACATGAGCCATTAAATGTAAACATTTAAGTGGTCAGGCAAATTTTCTCTCTACTCAGCAGATTCAGCACTTTAGAGCTGAAGCAGCTTGATACTGGCAAATTTGGGTCATATCTTTGAAGGAGCTTGTGTGGGTGCTTTTGGTTGACCATATACTTAATGCCTCTTATGCTTCTAAAATTTATTTTGTTTATGCTTTATTAATAGTTTATAGAACATTTTTCTCATTTATAAAATAGTCATTCCCCATTATCAATGTATCCCACCGCCACTCCCATATTTATCCAATAAATATAGTACTTCCAGTGACTGTTGCTGGGGTCTATCTTATGTTTCTTTTTAGATTGTGAGCCCTTTGGGGGTAGGGATCCATCTTATTTATTTATTATTTCTCTGTGTAAACCACCCTGAGGCTCCAGGAACGAGGGCGGGGGGATCCCGATAATGCACCGCACACTCATGTGGTGCATTATGGGAGCTTGGGGGGTGGGGTGGGACAACATGGGGTGGTGCATCCTGGCACTCCGACCCCCAAGCTACCCCAAGCTTCTGCAGCCACCCTATAAAGTGAGGTTAGGAGAGTGAGGGCTCTCCTAACCTCATTTCTCTGATTATCTGCCAGCTATGGCTGCTTGCAGTGATCCTGGCCAGCACCAGGGAGTGGGGTCATGCAGGGCGATGCATCCCAGCACCCCAACCTCCCAAGCTACTGGAAGCAGCCAGTAATCGCTCTGTCCACTAAAGAGGGAGCCCATGATCATCTGTGGGGAGGTAAGCTTTGTAAGTGGCCACTAGATGAGCCAGTGGCAAATGCAGACAGACCTCTCCTGATGATCTTAGTGGGCGGTGAGGTTCATGACAAAGAAGACATTGTCTTAAATACCCAGGGCCCAAGCTGTTTAGGGGTTTATAGGTTATAACCAACACCTTATATTGTGCCCAGAAACATATTGGCAGCCAGTGTAGCTCCTTCAATACAGAAGTTATATGGTCTCTCTGAGATGACCCAGAGACCAACCTGGCTGCCGCATTCTGGACCAACTGTAGTTTCCAGACTACATAAAAGGGTAGCCCCACATAGAGCACATTGCAGTAATCCAGTCTGGAGTTTACCGGCAGATGTACCACTGTTTTGAGGTCATTCACCTCAAGAAACAGATGCAGCTGACGTATCAGCCCAAGCTGATAGAAGGCACTTCTGGCCACCACCTCAAACTGTGAGACCAGGGAGAAGCTTGGATCCAGAAGCACCCCTAGACTGTGTATCTGTTCCTCCTGGGGAAGTGTGACCCTATCCAAAACAGGCAGATCAAAATCAACTCTTGATTTCCGACCCCGCACAATTAGTACCGCTGTCTTATCTAGATTCAGTCTCATTTTGTTATACCTCACCCAGCCCATCACCAACTCCAGGCAGGCATTTAGAGAGGTTATGCCCTCTCCCGATGATGCTGACATGGAGAAATAGATTTGGGTGTCATCAGCATACTGATAGCACCCTGCACCAAATCTCCTGATGATTTCTCCCAGTGGTTTCATGTAGATGTTAAACAATCGGAGACAATATGGAGCCATGAGGAACACCATACAAAAGATCAGATTTTAAAGAACAGCAGTCTCCAAGGGACACCATCTGGAACCTGCCCGAGAGGTAGGAACAGAATTACTGCAAAGCAGTGCCTCCAACTCCCAACCCCCTCAGACGCTCCAGAAGGACACTATGATCGGTAGTATCGAAAACTGCCGAGAGGTCCAAAAGGACCAACAGAGTCACACTTCTTCTGTCCATTCCCAATTGGACATCATCCATCAGGCTGACTAAGGCAGTCTCCACCCCATAGCCAGCCCGAAAGCCAGTTTGAAATGGGTCAAGATAATCAGTTTCCTCCAAGACTTTCTGGAGCTGGGAGGCCACCACCCTCTCATTTACCTTGTCCAGCCATGGAAGGTTGGAGACAGGCCTCTAGTTGCTCAACTCTGAGGGATCCAAGGTAGGCTTCTTTAGAAGCTGTCTAATAATTGACTCCTTAAGACAAGGAGGCATCCTACCTTTCCTCAGAGATGCATTTCCATTACAATCCCCCTCCCCTCCTCCTCGGAATTTGGCAGCATGCCCATGACACCCCCCTTTTGGAGTGTGGTTCAAGCTCGAACCAGTTGAACTAGGTGAGTTCAAATCAAACCCAGTTCAATTTTAACCAGTTTTGCACATCCCTACCTGTGGTTTCCCTCCCCAAACTCAACACTGAACCTTCACTCAGATAGGAGTTTGCCACCTTTAACTCCAGTTCTGTGTCCCTAGCATTACATCTAAATGCTGGCACCTCAGATTTGGTCCCATGGGACCGGAGCTGAGGGAGGAAGCTCCTTCCTCACTCCAACCTGATTGGCTACACAGGCTGTCCTTTTGTCCAGAAGGAAGCCTGCACAGCCAGCAAACCCCACTCTCTGCAGTCTTGCTGACTGGTGCCACTGCTGCTGACTGCAGAGAGACAGCTCTCCAGAATGTTCAAATTTGAGTGGAAGATCGGGGGGGGGGGAGTGGAACCATATGATCATTGGACCTGTGGTTTCATTTTATGTGTTAATTCAGCCAGTGAGTTAAACTATAAAACAAAATACCTTTAAAACAGAAATGCATACAAATATTCAATAAATACACAACATCAGAAAATGAAAGTTAATGACTGAGAAAAAGAGAGCTACTTATGGGGTAGAGAGGACCATCACCAAACATTATTAATCTCATGGTTCTATCCCTACTCTTCCTCCAAGGAATTCAGGGGAACATACAATGTTCTTCCACCCCATTTATCTCCACAATAATCCTGTGAGATAGGTTAAGCTGAGAGAAAATGGCTGGGCTAAGGTACCTGCAGTGAGCTTAGTGAAGATTCAAACCTGGGTCTTCCTGGTCCTAGTCCAAAACGCTAACCACCACACTCATTGCCTATTGAACATATTAAAATAAACATCTGGCAAAACAAGAACATTTTCACCTGGTGACAAAACATCAGTAGAGGAGGTCAGGTGGGCCTTGAAGGGTTCTAGCACTTGTCAGTTAGTATCACAGGAACATACAGTAGGAAGATGCCTTATACTGAGTTAGTATTGTCTACAATGACTGGCAGTAGCTTTCTGAGATTTCAGGCAGAAGTCTTTCCTCTACCTAAAGATGCCAGAGATTAAACCTAGGACCTTCTACATGAGAAGTAAATACTCTATCACAGAGCTCCATCCACATCACCTACACGGAATGTCTTACAGCAGGCAGTGCTCACATGTAGTCATCCATCCTAGGGATGTGCAAACGGGTTCAATGTCGAATGGGGATCAATTCGACTGTTCAGGGTTGAATTGAACCACCCCCTGCTCGGTCTGACCCTGGGCCGAAACCCCACCCCCCAGTGCTCATGAGTGTGTTTTTTCCCCCCTTCCCCAATTTTTTTTAACTGACATGACCAGGGGCGTAAAGATGGGGGGCAGGCAGGGCACGTGCCCTGGGCGCCACTCTGGCGGGTCACGGGGGGCGCCAGAAATTGGCATGCCCCCCGACCCCCCCTAGATTGCGCGTCGGTGGCGGGCAGCCGCGGGAGTGAGCGCGGTGGTGGCAGGTGGTGGCGGATCACCAAGTGCGGTGGTGGCGGGTGGCGGCGGATCGCCGAGTGCAGCAGAGCGACGCCGAGGCCTGCCGTCTGGCCCGGTGTCGCTTCCCAACTGCACAGGCGCGCCTTGCAGTTGGGAAGCGACGCCGGGCCAGACGGCAGGCCTCGGCGTTGCTCTGCTGCACTCGGCGATCCGCCCGCCACCGTTGCACTCGGTGATCCGCCGCCGCCTGCTACCACCGCACTTGGCGATCCGCCGCCGCCCACCATGCTCACTCCCGCTGCCGCCCGCCACTGCCGTGCGATCTGCCGTCGCCTGCCACCACCGCGCTCACTCCGGCCAGGGAGGCGCAGGTATGGGGGGGTGGGGGGCACAATTTCAGGGGCAGAGCTTGCCCTGGGTGCCGTTTCCCCCCATTACGCCTCTGGACATGACCCAGGCCATGCAGAAGCCTCCAAAATGGCCACTGCGCTGGAGGGAGAGGCCAGAAACCAGCTGAATAATGGCCGAATGACTGATTTCTGGACTAAGGGAGGTTGGCGGGGGGAGGGGGAATCTCCACCAACCCCACCACCACCTTGGACAACTCCCCAGAGGGGGTGAGTTTAAAAAACATTTTTTGAGGTGGAGGGGGGAGTTTGGTTTGTGGTCCGGTCTGGTTTGTGTCCAGTTTGGACTCATTCCAAACCGGACCAGCCAGTTCTGTGCCTACCCCTAATCCATCCAAATACAAATCAAGGTGAACCCTTCTTAGCAAAGGGGACAATTCGTGCTCCCTACCACAAGACTTGGTTTCCACCCTGCTTGGCTGATGCTGCATGAAGTTCAAATGCTGTAATCCAATCTCCGTATACTGCAGAATTATTTTCCCAGCATAGAAAATAGAAAAATGGCTTAATCTGATGTGTTAATTTTAAAAAGAGTTTATATAGCAGAACTGAATAGGACAGCTTTTCAATGATTATTCTGCCTATCATTTTAAAAGTGTTGACCATCAAAAATGTCTTCTCTTACAACCTAGACAATTGCATTTTGCTGTGTTATTTCATATAGAAAAACATATGCCCATTAGCATTCAGCAGGCTCTTATGTCTTGGAAATCGCCACATGCTACTTGTTACCTAAGAATCATTATGTGTGCTGTTATGTACAATGTGCAGTTAAATTCTTGTTCCTGGTGAGCACACTGAGTGTTAGACCATGGCATTAATATAAGACCTGCACTGAGAGAATTGCTGGTAAGGGAAATGGACCCTCAGTGGTTGATGGGGTTTAACAGTGATCTGTAATTGGGAGAAAATGTAGCATGCTACTTTTATGTTCATTTTTTTAAAAATCTGAGGCTCAACAAAATTTTGCACTAGGAAACTTATGTCCTGTATGCAAAAGGCATTACCTGGTTACTGGTGTGATCATAATGCAAATAAAAGGAATACCCAGGGCAAGCAGCATATGTCAGCCTCTTTTGATCTCTTGACCCACTGAAGATCAGAAGGGCAAAATTCACAGCACGTTTCTGTATTATTTATTTATTTATTTATTTATTTACTTGATTTATATACCGCCCTTCCGAAATGGCTCAATGGCTCAGTATATACTTTAGTCTTTTTACTTTTCTTTTGTGTCTGGTTTGTAATGATACTTTTGACATGAACTTTGGTTGCACTAAATACTTTGACTGATTGACTGACTTCAGTTTAATTTAAGCAGATACTTAGGGCCAAACTATAGAAGATTCATGACTGGATCTTCTGACATTTTTATGCCTTATGTAACAACTACAGGGGACTCACAATTTGATCACTGTAGTGGTGCTGGAGGAAGTACTTTTTAAAACCTTCCCTCCCCCTGACATTTCCCCAGCCTATATTGTGCCCCCTACAAAACTGCTCTTAGCACCACAAGAGGAGGGTGTGGAACACAGGTATACAACATAGTGTATTATGGCACAATGTTTACAGTACTGAATCAGTATATTTGTAGATAAGATGATATTTTGGTTCATTCACATTCAGCAAGTCTTGTCACTTTTTGCTTGTAGCAAGAGGAGAGCTGGTCTTGTGGTAGCAAGCATGACTTGTCCCCTTAGCTAAGCAGGGTCCACCCTGGTTGCATTTGAATGAGAGACCACATGTGAGAATGCAGTGATGACCACTAGTGGCTAGGGTGTGCAAAGCAGCTCGCTTTGAGCTGGCCCGGTTTGACCGGTACAGGTTCAAACCGGACAAATCCCCACTGTAAGATATCCCCCCTCAGGGGATGGAGCTGGTCTGGGAAGAGCAGAAGGTTTCAAGTTCCCTCCCTGGCTTCTCCTGTGTTCCTTAACTC
The DNA here is from genome assembly GCF_027244095.1 of Hemicordylus capensis. Lineage (NCBI taxonomy): Eukaryota > Metazoa > Chordata > Lepidosauria > Squamata > Cordylidae > Hemicordylus > Hemicordylus capensis. Next base: position 155,926,342 of record NC_069657.1, on the reverse strand, counting down.
TGGATGTTTGTGAGGGATGCAAATGGCCTCTGAACATACGATGAAATGCATGCAACAGATGTGTGTGCAGAAGCCTGAACTGGGCCGCAGCCGGCCGAGGAGGCCATCTGGGGGCTTGGAGGTACCCCCACTGCTGCATGCTACCATCACCACCTATGCTTCTCTGCTGCTGCCTCACTGCCTATGCTGCCTATCCTATAGCCTCCGCTAGAGGTACAGAGGTCACTTTTTCTCAGTACACCCCCCCACATGCCTTTAGGGGGATCTAGCAATGCCCCCTTTACTTGTAAAGGGGAATCCTCAAGGATCCCATTACAAGTATACCTGAGCCGGTCTGCATTTCTTCGAACTGGGGATTTGTCCGGTTTGAACCTGTACCGGTCGAACTGGGCCAGCTCAAAGTGAGCTGCTTTGCATACCCTAGCCACTAGTGGTCATCACTGCATGCCACATGTGATGGCCTGAGGACCTCTAAGGAGTTTAATCCAGATCTACATTGGGCCAGACCTGACGCTGGATGGTGTGGAGCTGTATCTAATATGGACTAATAGTAGTGTGAGGTGGAATATTCCAGTATATTTCCAAAATCTTCATTTTCAGACTCTTGAAATATCTCTACCAGCCTATGTTCCCTTTAATCTAAAACAGATGAAATTAAGATGTTAGTAATATAAAGCCTGGAAAATGAATAAAGATTGCCAGAGATATATAAAGACAATTGCCCAAGATCTTGTGGGGTATATAAAAGGTTAAAATGGAAGAGTATCTTTTGTCTTCAAAATGTGGAGACTTAGTGGGAAGTGTCCTTTCTCCCCTTCATGTGTGATCATAAAACATATCTTGGTGCTTCTTTTCCCCAAGACATTTGATCAGGGACATTTCATTATTTCAACATCTGACAACATTTGGGCTATGTAATTACCTCTCTGCCTTGTCCTTTAGGTTTCCAGTGCCACCGGCAATAGAATTAAATGTGCACAATAAAATGTAGGCTGCAGCAAAGTGACACATCCACTTCCACCCCTTCTCATTCACCTTGGATAAAAACTCATTTTAATCCAGAAGAAGTGCAGGTCTCAAACGAACCTACCTTTCACATGGTTTTACTTCTTCAGTTTCCATATACTTGTTCCGTTTCACTTCTTTTCTCTTAGCAAAAACAGCGCGGGGCACGTTCCTATTTTGCAATAGTATTTTAGATAAAAACAAGGTAGGAGGAGGGGAGCTTGTTGATCGGTCTGGTCAAGCCCTAGTTGGGAAGGGCAAGTGTGCTCTACCCAGATTCTGTCCACACCTTCTGAAAGAAAGAGGTGGGTTCATCCTACTCAGCTGCGATGTGACAGGTGATCGAGCTCCCTGCCTCCTACCTTGTTTCTCTATTGCAAAATGGAGCACCCCCAGTTCCCAACGCTGGGCAGAACTCATCTCCTATCTAGTTTATGGCCATGTGAACTGCTTTAATAAGTTTGATGACCCATCAACAAGTATTCTATAGTCATTCTTCAAATAAGATAAGGTGAGGGTGCAAACATATTGTTCCTTTTGCGGACCTGCCATGCTGTTTAGTAGCTTTGAACGTTTGGCTGATGGGAGCTAGTGGTTAGAAGAGAATGAGCTTCTTTACACAAGCAGCCCTACCCGGCCTTGCACAGCCCTACCTGGGTAGGGCTGCTCATGTGGAGTGCCGGGATCCATCTTGATCCCAGCACTCTTTGCAGGGGTAGCCCTGGTTTTATACCTGGGCTTATAGTCATGTTCACTCTCAGGCAACCTGCAGCCTGAGCATGCACAAAGCTGGGTTGTGTGCACTTGTGGGTCATGTGCACTCTTGGGCTGCCTGCAGCCAAATGTGCACAAAGCTGGGCTGCAAGGGCAGTGCTGTGTGCACTCTCAGGGTCATGTTGTGACTCTCTGGGTTGTGTGCCCTCTTGGGCTGCCTGCAACCTGTGCATGCACAAAGGTGGGTGGCAAGCACACCCAGCAGTAGGGATGTGCATGGAACAGGGTGGGGGAGGCTCGAAGGAGCGTGTGTGTGTGTGTGTGTGTGTGTGTGTGTGTGTGTGTGTGTGTGAAGCTTTAAGGATGGAGGAGGGTGCACGTACCCCTCCCGCCACTTTCCCCCCTCTGGCATCTGATTTTAGTAAAGCCCATCAGGGTGGTAGCATACCTCCCTGCCACCCCATTGCCCCTGTTTACCGGAAATACCCAGAAGCATTTGACGCACCTCTGCGCAGGCAAACAGACATTGGGCCAGCCCGTGTGCCTGCACCAGATGTGTGTACGCATGCACATGCGTGTGCATGCAGGCCATATACTTCTGGGTAGTTGTGGTAAACTGGGGCAACGGAGGAGCAGGGAGGTATGCTGCTGCCCCGACAGGCTTTACTCAAATCGTATGCTGGCAGGGGGAAAGTGGCGGGAGGGGTAAGTGCACCCTCCCCTGCCCTTAAAGCTGCAACCCCTCACCTTCGATCCAGCAGAACCACCTGCCAGTCGAACCAGTTTGGAGGCCCATAAAGGGCTTCCAAACTGGTTCCATGCACATCTCTACCCAGTAGCAGGGGAATCCTCCATTTGTGGAATCCCCCATTGTGGGATGCCGGAGGACTTCATCCTCTGACTCCTGGCTCTGCCGCTTGCTGTGAGTGGCAGAACCTTTTGGGAAGCACTGATTGTTTGCTCGGAGGCAGGTAGGAGCCTGTCTCCCCACCAACCCTCCTCAGCTCAGTTGTGAGAATGACCTTAATATTTCTCTGTGAGTGGGTTCACACATAGTACCAATCCTGAGTTTTGGCAGAGTGGCCAGAGCCCTGGCAACAGCTACAAGGGTCTTGAAGAAATGTTTTGTTTTAGAATGCGATGTTCAACACAGAGCAGCCAACCCTGATTAAACTCCCCTTTAGAACAACCATCACAGTAGGGATTATCAACCAACATCATAATTTGCTCTATGATGTAATTTGTTTGAGGAACTTCTTTTCATTGGAAAACTAAGTGTTTGCCAGAATTCCAGCTCTGTTTTTAGAAATAACTATGTATGAATTGAATCCTTCCCAAGCTGTTTAGGTCCTAGTTATTTCCAAGATGTTCTGTAAGGCAGTATTATTCATCATTGTGATTAGCATAGTTCTCTTAACTAGAATATGCTTTTCATAACCAGAGTGGGTGTTTTTTTGGGGGGAGGGGGACTTAATAGTGAAACCCTTTCTGAGTTTGTATTTCTAAAGGATGTTTTTCTTATCCTGTTTGAAGGATTGATTGCAACCCAATTTCAGCAGCTTTTAGGCAGAGTCAAGAGTACGGAAAATAAAATGCTTGTATCCAAATCCTGCTGAGAAACCATGAGCCTCCAGTTTTTCCTCCCTACAGTTTGGGTTTTTCTCCCTAGACTACTCTAGTATTCCCTGTTCCTCTGTAGTGCATGAGAACTGAACGTTGACAGATAAGGTCAGATGTGCTGTATTAATAATTGGAGTACAGACCTGTTTTCCGCCTTACCTTCCCCTTTGCTAAAGTAATATTACTGTTAGAAGCAGAGGGATTTCAGAGACGGTCGTTAGGTCAAAGGTGTTTACTCAGACTTCTCTAGTTCTCTCTTTTTATTGACCTTCCTATTAAGAGGAGAAAATGAAGCATTGTTAAGGGTGAGTGACCAAGAACTATCAGATAATCAACTCTTGGCCTATAGAGGGAATGCTCCTTACCTTCCACTCTTCAAATCTCCAACCCAGATTTGTTGGATTGCCAGAGAGCAGAGTGAAGGGCATGAAGCAGTATGCAAATTATCAAGATTTTTATCCCACCTCAGGATGACAAACATGTTTTCCCTCCCCTTTATTCCCACAGTAGCCCTGTGAGGTAAATTAGGCTGAGACGAAGTGATTGGACCAAGATCATTCAGTCAACTTTGTGGGTGAGTGGAGATTTGAACCTGGGTCTCCCTTGCCAAAGCTCCACACTCTAACCACTGCACTACATTGGTTCCTTGTGATGAAGTTCAGGAAATGTGATGAAGACTTGAACATCAAACAGGGCTCTGAGCAGGATTTCTAGTGGTCAAAGAACTGAGCTACACAACCTTTCCTCTCTTTCAGAATTCTATTAGTCCTTTGTGCTAAGAACTATCCTTTGCCAATGTCTGCAGTTTATTTCAATACACCTGGCAAATAGGGAGCTCCTGAAGGGATGGGCAGAACCATGCTCTGAGAATTTTTGTTTGTCTCATTGGAAGTCAGTTGACTTCCTTTGAAAATCTGCCTTTGGGATTTGAGACATTCAAATTTCACTTTTTGAAAATTTTAGCACCCTCACAACCTGAATTATGTTCAATGGAATCTGAGAAAGAACCATGGGTGCTCACTGAGATAGAAAGTGTTTGGAGTGGGACCAGGATTCATCCCATTGTGGTGAATTCTAGCCCATTCCAACAATGCCCTGATTTTATCTGATACAGCCAATGGCTGGTGAGAACTCCAACTAGATGGACAGATGCTCTCACTTGCTATAAGGCAGGTTCCTATGTTCCTAAGCTAGCCTATGTGTTCCTAAGGTAGCCCAGAGTTATCTACAGGATGCTCTAGGAAGCTACTTGCATGTCCCAGCTGTAAAGAAATTGAACAGTGTTTTCACTATTTGCTTGACATAACAGAAGTTATTTTCCAGAATAGCCTAGGGATGAGTTTGGCAACTGACCGATCCTGCATCAATATCTATGCAGGTGTGTACCAAGCTGTTACTCAAGGAGGCCACTGCAAGAGTGGCTCATGGCAAAAATAATTGCTGTCCACTCTTTGCATTGGTCTGGTACCCAAGGCAGCATATGACTTGTGAACATGCTGCCTTTCCTCTAAAATTGGACTCAATGACTTACCACATGCAGCACCACAGAGGGAAAGAGCAGTATTACTTGCTAGTTCTGGAATTAATGAGTGAATGTATGAGCTGGATTTGTGAACAGAATCTACTAAAAAATATTCTGTTTCAGGTGAGGTGACATCAAAGTTCAGTTTGTGGTGAGCCATCCACACATGCAACAGTCATCACTTGAGCCCTATTCACTCATTTGCTTGGGCATAATTGAGTGTATGGAGAGGGCTGATTAAGGTCACAGTCACTACATACATACACTCCCTCCAAGTATTCAAGTGTACTTAAGTCTAATTATTTACACATGTATAGCTTCTGCATATTTATATCTTTTTCATATTTCTATACCACCTGATATGTACATCTCTAGGCAGTGTACAAAATGTAACAAAATATAAAAATCCATGAAACACAATAAAACATAGCATAAAACAGTTATTAAAACAAATTATTGAAATTAATTCTAATTAAAAGCCTGTAAAAACAGGTGAGTCTTGAGGGTTTTCCTGAAAACAAACAGAGAAGGAGATGCTCTTATTTCAGCAGGGAGCATATTCCAAAGCTCTGGAGCAGCCACAGAGAAAGCCCAGTCCAGGTCACCACAACACGAGCCAGCGGTAACAGTAATCTGACATCTCCAGAAGATCGTAACAGGCAGCATGGTTCATGACAAAGAAGGCACTCTCTTATAATCCCTAGGCCCAAGCCATTAAGGGCTTTATAGGTAATAACCAACACTTTGTAGTTTACCTGGAAACATATTGGCAGCCCATGTAGTTCTTTTAAAATTGGTGTTACGTGGTCCCTTCATGTTGACCCAGAGACCAATCTGGCCGCTGCATTCTGTACAAATTGTAGTTTCTGAGCTACATACAAAGGCAGCCTCATGTAGAGTGCATTGTAGTAGTCAATGCTGGAGGTTACCAGCATATGTAACACTCTCTTAAGGTCATTTACCTCCAGAAATTGGCATAGGTGAATCTGATAAAAAGCACTCCTAGCCACTGCCTCAACCTGAGAAACCAGGGAGAGCTTTAGGTCCAGGAGCACTCCCAAGCTATGTAACTGATCTTTCAGGATGAGTGTAACCCCATCCAGAACAGGCAGATATAAACCATCTCTCGGATCCTGACCCCCCATAGTCAGTACCTCCATTTTATTTGGATTCAACTTCAGTTTGTTATCCCTCATCCAACCCATTACCACCTCCAGGCAGGCATTTAGGGAAGATATGCCATTTCCTGGTGAGGTCAACATGGAGAAGTAGATCTGGATGTCATCAGCATATTGATAATACCCTGCACCAAACCTCCTCATAATCTCTCCCAGTGGTTTCATGTAGATATTAAAGAACATTGGAGACAGTATGGAGCCTTGTGGAACCCCACACTTTAGTTCTCACTTTGCAGATCAACAGTCTCCAAGCAAGACCATCTGCAATCTATCAGAGAGTTAGGAATGGAACATCTGTAAAACAGTGCTACCCAATCTCTCCTCCCTCAGGCAGTCCAGGATACCCTGGTTGATGGTATTGAAAGCCACCGAGAGATTCAAAAGGATCATCAGAGTCACACTCCCTCTGTTGATAGCCAATTGGAGATCATCCATCAGGCTGACCAAGGCAGTCTCAACCCCATAACCCACATGAACTGGGTCTAGATAATCTGTATCATCCAAAACTGCCTGGAGCTGAAAGCACACCACCTGCTCAATCACCTTGCCCATCCATAGAAGATTAGAATCAGGTCTGTAATTAGCTAACTCTGAGGGATCCAACGCAGGTTTCTTCAAAAGTGGTCTAATAATAGTCAAGGAGGCATCCTCCCTCAGAGAAGCATCTGTTAAGTTTACCAGACCTTCTCTGATAATATGATTATCAGATGAGATAAGCCAAGTTGGCCAAGGGTCAAGAGCACAGGTTGTAGTATGCATAGGCCAAAGCAGTCTGTCCACTACCTCAGGAGTCACAAACTGAAAAGGATCCACTCTAATCCCATAAAAGGAGTTTCTGGACACCTCCATAGTAGACTCTGTAGCAATTGTGGAATCCAGCTCAGCCTGGATGTGAGATATTTTATTGCAAAAAAGTCATTAAAAATATCACAGCGACTGACTAATGGTTCCAAGTTTAAATTCAAGAGAGAGGGGGTACATACTAGCCCCTTCACAACCCTAGACAACTCAGCTGGATGTGAATTTGTGGGAGCAATGCTGGCAGAAAAGAACTGCTCTTTTGCCACTCACACTGCCAGAGCATAGATCTTCAAATGTGCTCTTTGTTGTGCCTGATCAGATTCATGCCAGGTCTTCTTCCACTTGCACTCTAGTCGTCTACCTCACTGCTTCAGCTCCCATAGTTGATCCAAATACCACGGGGCTGTCTTTAAAGTAGGTCAGAGAGGACACTTGGGAGCAATTGTGTCTACTGCTCTAGTGAGTTCATTATTCCATGTTAGTACCTGAGCATTGACAGAATTATTAGGAGAGCCAACCCTAAACCCTCCCAAGGCTTCTTGGAATACTATTGGATCCAATAACCAATTTGGGCAGACCAATCTAATAGGTCCTTCACCCCTGCAGAGGTGGATTGTGGCTGTAAGCTCTACCTTAACCAGATGGTGATCCGTCCATGACAGTGGGTAGATGACAGGAGTCCCCTCCCATGGAACACAATCCTGATCAGAGCAAAAGACCAAATTGAGTGTGTAACCAGCGTCATGTGTCCAGAAACTGGTTGGGATAGGCCCATAGTCGTCATGGCCACTATGAACTTTTGAGCTGCTCCTGATAACCGGTCCCAAAATGAAGCGGCCCCCGCCACCAATAGCCTGGGCCACTCAGCAACTGGGTCCATCAGATAAATTAGGCACTCTACTAGGCAGCGGGGTGATCAGTATACCAGCAGAAGTCCTTGTCTATTCTTGGTCCATAGAGTTAGGTATACTCATTCAATATAGGCCAAATCTCTGACAGGGATCCTGGTAAGAGGGATGGTATTCTTATAGACCACGGTCACCCCACCTCCCTGCCCACATCCTCTCACCTGCTCCCCCATGGAATAACCCTCCAGGAGAAGCTGGGATTAAACCAGACCACTAGCCTCTCCCAACCAGGTCTCCATGATACATACCAGGTCAGCTCCTTCATCCATAATCAGATCTGGATGGCCTCAGATTTATTTTCAACCGACTTGGCATTATAGAGTAATAAGTTGAGGTTCTATGGGTTGTTGGCACTGCTCTCCAAGGTCAAAGGGGTGGTAGGCCGCCTGGCCTACATATGAGATCTGATACTCTTCATTTTCCAGGGTACTGGATTGGATTACATTTAGAAGGGCCTATGTGCAAGCAGGTATATTTGCACAGTAGACGTGAATACATGAATGCCAGGGTCAGATCTCAGAGGCATAATCACAAGCAATACCATACATGCCTTCATTTGTTCTACAGTGAATGGGTGAATCAGGCTTTGATGCTGCAGTCACTGCTGAACATATATGTATGAAGCAGTTCCCAAGTGATGCATGTGAGAACAAGCCCTTAAACCAGGACTGCACAAATAGCTGTTTTTGGACTACAACTGCCATTATTGCCAGCCACAGTGGCCAATAGCTAGGGATTATGGAAGTTGTAGTGCAACATCTGCAGGAGGGCTGAAGTTGTACAGCCCTGCCTTAAACGAACTACTTTTTAGTATATATGTGTGTAAATTATTTGTTTGTTTGTTTGTTTGTTGAATTTATATACCGCCTTTCACTAAAACAATCCCAAGGCAGTTCACAGCAAAATTTAAAAACGAGATTGTAAATTTAAAAACAACATTGTAAAAATGTGATAGGAGCTTTTATATTACACAAATGGAAATGGTTATATTGGAAGCAAGCAGAACAGCTGCATGTTTATTTATGGAAGTTTTTGCTCTGCTGTTGCTTTCAGCTGTGGCTGTGATGCATCATTGCTAGATCATTGTCTCATTCAAGAATACAGTGAATTGTTATTATTTATATCACAGTCTTCCCAGAGAAGAAAATGTATCAGGGCTTTAATGCTTCAAGCTTCCTTTGAGTGATTTGGTGAGGCTACTTCATACTTTATTAAATGCCAGAAAAATGTTCCTGCTAATCCAGCGCTGAGGCTATGCATTTGAAGCATGCCTTTGAAAAGGCATTGCCTAATGCATGAAAGCAGTGGAGGAGTAGGAAATGAATGATTTGTCTATGCCTTTGTAAACTTAGGACCCTTACTCCAAGTTGTCGTAGCAAAAACATGGGTGTGATTTGTGTGGTGACAACTTGGATCATGCGATGATGACATGGATGTGATTTGTGCAACAACCTCCACCGATTTATTTTGCACTTTCTTGCATACACAGTTCCTTCTTAAAACCCAGAACTGGACACAGAGACTGATCTTCTAGCAAACATGGAATAGACTCCGTGAAAAAAATGCTGTGCATCATGGCTGCTACACCCAGCTCCCACTGGGAATTATGGGAGTTGGCCAGAGTGGTGATGATTTGCATGGGTCCTGTGCCATGTTCACTAGAAGCACAGATGGATTGGTAAGTGCCAAGGAACCAATGAGCTTGCATCCCTCTTGCGCGAGCAGCTCACTTCATGGTTTGTGAGCCAGTATTGCAAGTGAGGTGTAACCAGTATAGAATAGAAGTGGAACTATTACTTCTCATGCTCTGGACATTGCCTTTGATAATGCAGCCTAAGACCGCATTCATGTTTTAAGCTGCTAAATCTCACCACTGGCTTGTGTTTAGGGGTGTGCATGGACTGTTTGTGGCCATTCAGTCTGAATCCAGACTGAACTGCTGCTCTGCAAACCAGTTAGATTGGACCAACTGGCTGGGCCAGTCAAACCAAGGAAGCAACTTGAACCAGTTTGAAGCAGTTTGTGATCAAACTGTGCAAACCGTTCTGTGCACACCCCTATGTATGTCACCTTGTGGTCAACCAATATCTTTTACACATGTCCTGCTGCCAAGCCAGATCTCCCTCATGCTATACTTGTGCATTTCATCTTTCATGTTTAAATGCAATATTTTATATTTGTCTCTGTTCAATATGTTATTTTTGTCCCAGTGTCCAAACCTGACCAGTTAATTTTGAATTCCAATTCTGTCTACTAAGATTTTGGCTACTCCACCTCTAACTTTGAGTAACCTGCAGATTTGTTGAGCATCCCCCCTACTTCTTCATCCTAGTCAATTATAAAAATTTTGCACAGGGCCCAGAACAGGGCCCTGTAGCACTCCACTGCATATATCCCTCCAGGTTGACGTGGAGCTATTAATTAGCATTTGTTGGACAACCAACTGTGAAGCCACCTGATAACAGCATCATCAAGTCTGAATTTTACCATTTTGTTAATGATAAATATTGTGGGAACCTTTGTCAAATGTGTTGCTGAAATAAAGATATACCAGGTCTATGGCATTCCCAAACTCTACTAAACTAGGAGATGTAAAGAAGATATGATTCATCTGGCATGACTTGTTCTTGACAAAGTAGAGCTGTCTTCTAGTAATCACCACATTATTTCCTAAATTCTCACAGAACAATTGCTTGGTAATCTGTTCTAAGATCTGGCTAGGTATGATATCAAAGTGATGAGTCTATAATTTCCCAACTGATTTTATCTCTTCTTGAAGATAGGATCAACATTTGCTTGTCTCCAATCTTGCAGCATCTCACTCATTCTGCAGGAGTTCTGAAGAATTACAGTCAGTACAGTCAGTGAGACCCTCTGCGAATTTCTTCAGTACCTGAGGGTGTAAATAATGCCTGCCTGGAGACTTGGGTTCATTTAAAGTAGTTAGGTGTTCTCATACCATCAGTTTTTCTGCCTTGAGCTGTGATTCCCTTCTTCATTAGCACAGCTATTTCCAGGTTGAGAGAGAAGACAGATGCAAACTAGGAGTTAAGCAGCTCTGCCTTTTCTCTGCCATTCATTACAATTTCATCATCTTCTCCAAGCAACAGACCCACCATTCCCTTGACCTGCCTTATATGGAGGCACAAGATCCATATTTGTTTGGATAATAGCCATATTAGTTTTTAACAGGAAGAAGACCAACAGAGCAGTGACATGTTAGGGATTTTACATATGAGCTCTCTCTCTTTACAGTGGTGCACCTAGGCAATCTGGGTGCCTGTACCGCCTCTGCTGTGAGGCCTCCTCCCGCAGCTGTGAGGCACCACCACCACAAGGCACCACCTGCCACCACAAGCCCTCCTTCCTGCCACCACTGCAAGGCCAAACCACCACTATTCTAGCTGCCATGTGCATGGCCAGGGGTGGGGAGTGTGGCGGGCAAAGTGGGCTTGCAACGCTCTGTTCTAACTGTGCAGGTGCACCAGAGTACCTCACAGTTCTCAGAGGCTGTTGAGCCAGATAGTCAGGCTCAGTGGCCACTCCCACTCCACCTGCTGCTGCCATTGTGGGGGAAGCCTGCTCACCCACCCCCCCACGCCATGCACATGGCAGCTAGAATATCGGCAGTTCTGCCTCATGGCATGGTGGCAGAGAGAAGAGCTCGTGGCGGGGGGAGGACTCATGGCGGTGGCAGAAGACCCCCGAGACCTTTGGAGGCCTCCTGGGCCTTGGAGGCCATAGGCCAGGGCCCCAAGGTCCTGGGGTAAGAGTGCTTCTGTCTCAATTCCACAATCCACAATGTGGGAAAAAGACTCCCCTGCCCCCAGTGTCAATGCAACATTAAACCTTGGGTCATGTCACCCACCCAGTGATGCATCCTTGCCATAACAAATGCTGCCCCTTCTCTCCAGCAATGCCACCAGTGCCCCCATCTCTTCTTGCACACAACAGCGGTGGACAGAGGCAGACACTGGTCATTCCCCTCTTCTGATTACCTTATGCTGTCCTGACCATTGAGTGCCATTATCAAAGAATAGGTATATTACAGAAAGATGGCTTGTGCCATAAGCATGGTAAGCCTTTCATACCAAACCAATACAGGATTCAGAGAAAGTTGCAACACCTCTGTATTCTGTCCTAGTACCACTGCACAATCTAATTTCAACTCTCTTCACTAAGTCATTTGGTTTCCCATTATTTTATTACTTACACTAGATCTGTAACTTCATTCAGACTGAGGATGTGTGAGATTCTTAAATGACACTGTCACTGTTGTAGTTATTTTTACAATAATTTTAGAGATGTCAAGAAGCTGTCAACACTTCTTGAATCAAACCATCCTAGATAACTTGCAAATGAAAACTGCTCATGAATGCCTTCATGGAAATGATTTTTAAAGAAAAGATACACCAGAACTTACTTTTGTATGTTCTGCATGCTCACCGATTAGCAAAGGTTTATCTATAGTGTATGCAGTTTTATACAACAGGCAAATTGAGAGTGAGACTACACCATACATTAAATACATGTGTACTTTTTCTAATTTAAATAGCATCTATCTATCAACCGATCCAGACTGGAACCATGGTGCATGGGGAAGAGATTTAAGCCTTTGTCTCTCTGTAGTCATGATTTGATTGTCTTCTGAGTCTGAAATGTCCACTATGGGAGTTTTCCTCCCTGGGAAAATAGATGCTATGAAAGGGGGTGATCTGGATCAGGGCTATGATAGCCCTATGTGCTTTATTTCTTTAACTGAAATAGCAAGTATTGATCAGGATTAGACCACTGGATGTCCCCCTCCCACATGGCATGGTGTGATGCTGATCAATACCTACTATTAAGTTAGAGCTTTAAATAACATGTAGTTTGAATATGTAATTCAGACGTTATGAGAAATCTGTGGCCAACTCACCTCAGGTTGGCCCTCATGACATCTGAATAGTCAGAGCTGGGGTTCCAGGACCCAACTATGGCTTTGATTCCTACCCTCAGCCTCCAGACAAACCCTCAGTTTTAACTAAGGTTCACTTACCAAACCAAGGGTTCAGAAGCTGGAGTATGTCGTCTGGTTTACACAACTTGCCCAAACCATAATTAAGAGAGGAAGCTCCTCCCCCACAGCTTAAATTTCATTGGCTGGCATGGCTTTCCTTCCTGGGTCCCAGAAAGCCAGCTCAGCCAGTTTTTGGTGAGCACATCACCGGCTCATCAGGGAGGGTGTCCGGAGATGAGCACTGCCGGTTTGTTTGTTTGTTTGTTTGTTTAACATATTTGTATACCACCCAAAATGCAAGTCTCTGGGTGGTTCACTGAACCCGTGGTTCATAAATACATCTGAATGGGTCTTCAGCCTCTCCAAACCTAAAACTTAAGAGAAAACTGCTTGCCTTTGCTCTAGCATGTAAATAAATCCCTGGAAGCATTTTCAGTTGTCCCTCAAGCTCTTGGAGACTTCAGAGAACAGTGAACCAGCTTGCTGTCAGAAATGGAAAGTAGGTTACGTCCATCTTTGTTCTAAGTGCTCAGAAAACCCCCAGGGTGGTTCATGTTGCAATCTGACACTGTGGTCATGTCTGGACATAATGCCAAACCAAAGGTAAATGTGCCAGAGGTTCAAGTTTGTGGTTGTCTGAATGTGTGAAACCACAGATTCATCATCCAACCATTGTTCCATTATTGCTCCCAACCCTGAATTGCTCCCAACCCTTTGGTTTGTAGTGAGTTTTGCCACTGAAACTTGAGGCTAGAAGGCGGCATTGTGTTGTCCAAATTCTGCTGCCTGGGTTTTGTGCGCAAGTTCCTCCTGCTACCATTGAGAGGTTGGCTCACAGCAGGCCAGAAATGTGTCCATTCTAGGGCCGCAACATTTCTCACTGGCCAGCTCTCAGAGCTGACACCCCACTGTCTGCCATCTCCTTTCTCCTCCTGCCACTGATTGACAACAGTGATCCCTGCAGTTCCTGCATTTAAAGGGAGAGGAACACACTGGCAAACACCTGCTTTCAACTGCATCCTATAGCTCCCCCGCCTTGTCCATCTGCACTAAAAGGATGGGATGACAAGATGGGGACAGCAAGAGTGGTCTCTAGCAATTCAAGACTGCAGTGATTTGTGCACAAACACATGAAGACCCATTAACACAAGAAATTGAACAACTAGGTTGTTTTCCCACAAAGGGTACATATGCCAGGCTGTTGGGGGAGTGATGACAAAGATCTTATCAAAAATAAAAATGTGCCAACCTCATGCACAGAGGGTTTCCCATCAAAGCTATATATGTGGAAACCCTGACTGTGACAACCTTCCTGCGGTCCAGTCAATTAAAGAGACAACACATCAAGGCATCCTTTTAAAGATGTTGTGTGTGTTGCCTGGTTGGGCAGCAGGACATTGGTTGCCTTGCATGCCTGACAGTTGTCTGGATTTTATAGCGTATAGAAGGATCTATAGAGGAATGTCTATAAATCTGTAGATAGATAGATAGATAGATAGATAGAGTATGTACTTCTAGATATTCAGCCTTGCCCCCCCCCCCAAGTTTGGAGGTACCCCAGACTGGTGCAGCATTATGCATTCTGGCAAAGGAAAATCTACCATGAATGGGATAACCCTAAGTTTGAGTTCAAATAAAGCCCTAGGGTTTTTTTCAGTGACCCTTGTTCTGGCTTTTGTACCAGTTTGTAGGGGAAGGGGGCCCCAGCCCCTTCCCCTGAGGTGAAAGCATGCAGTCTCAGCCATACCTCTTGAGTGGAGTCATCTAACAGGACAAATGGATGTCCTGTTGAAAGTCCTGGGTGCTGATAAAATCTGCAATAGGTGTTTATAACCTTCTCTCAAGAAACTCTCTCATGAGAGTACCTGGCCATGGAGACAAGTATATGGGACAGAGGGCTGTTGCCGCCCAGCCTGGTTGCAAGTTCCATGCAAGCCACAGGGAAGGGTTCCTCAACTACACCTTTCCCAGTCCCAGCATGGACTGGGAAACTAGCCTTGGACCTTCCTCTGGCCCAGCACCTGGTATCCTCCCCCAGGATTCATTGGCACCTTTCTAGGTCTGGTTCCCCCACTTCTATGTACATTTACACTGCAGAATCAAAGCTACATCACAATATAAACTCCATTGCAAGCAATGCAGGCCACCAACCCACCACCCTCTTGCCCCATTTTCTCAGTTAATCTTGTCGTTCTCTCCCCTGAGACCCCATCACCATCTGCAAGTACCTCTCGCCACCCCCCAGTATCAATAATTGTGTTTGTGCAAACCTGTGGAGCTGCAGAGCTCTTGCAAAGGCAGTGGTGCGAGTGAGGGGTTAAAATGTCTCTTCCCTGCCGAGGGCAGGCAATCGATGCCAAAAAGGCGTGAGCACACTAAGCATGCCCCCTCAAAGATCATGGCCAATAGTTGCCACTTTACTGACATCCTGACACCTTGCCCACAGTCTGGAAATGTGAGCAGTACAGAACTTGCTGGGAAGCAATCTCAGCGGACTAGGAAGAGGGAGGGGTCCTTCTGCCTGGAAGCCAGAGTTTGCCGAACTGGAATTGAGCAATTGTCCATGTTATGATTTTCAGCTTCATAGATTTGCCTCAGTTTTGTCTATCTGAGGTTTAGTGCTGAGTGGGCCCTATGCCTCTAGCCTGCAAATATGTTGACAGTGTATAACCTGGCTGTTGTATGGATTATTGAACTGCTGAGCATTTGAACTGTGCTATATAAACATGAACTAATACAATAATCACTACCACGTCTACAGGCTTGGGTTCTCTACAGATCTTAGAACGGCATAATTTTAAGAGGGATTAGAATACTTGTGGGAAATTTAAATTTATGATAATCCTAAACAACTGCAATAACAGAAATGGTGGTAAGATATAGACCCACTTGATTTTCTGCAAATACAAAGACTTTCCCTTAAGTAGTAGCTGGAGGGCATTCCATAAAACCAGAAATTCAGGTCCAGAGATCCTAATCTCCCAATTGTTCATCCCTCAACCAGAACAAGAGCAGGCCAGCAACGGTTGTTTTACTTTGAACTGAAAGGCATTTTTTCCTGCTCCTTTAACTTTGTTTCTCCTATCATACAACATGAACAATTTTGCCAATTTGCATATGGCTCAGTCCGTTTGTAACCTGAATAATGTCTATGCTGTTTGCTCTGGGTTTTCCACCATAGTCAGGCATGGGGTCACAGAGGCTACAGTTCATCACTCTTGATATATTGGAGGAATCTATCACTAAGTGCTTTCACTAGGTTAGACAGCATACAGAGGGTTCAAGGGAGACACAGAACTTACTGAAAAAACCTTTGTTCTCTTCTAATATGAGATCCAAAGTTCAAAGGCATGGAGTAAGCAGGTGGAGCATCTCATAAAAATATCAGGAACTACCACTGTGAGAAAAAGATTAATATTTCACAGTATGTTAAGTGGTTATTTCATTCATCTTTCACATGTCATGCTGTGCTATACCACGGGATCTTTGTTAATACACACAATATATCTGTTATAATATAGCTGAAAATAACTTTCCAAATGTTGAAAAGCAATCTTATATGCACACTTTCCAATGATCAGAATCAGATTCTTGTCATTTAAGAACCTACTTGCACTTTGATTTAAAATCATGTGGTTAGGTTTTCTCTCCCTGTTTTTTTCTTCTTATTATAGGTGTTTATATCTTCTTCATCCATATAAAGAGTTCAATCTACCAGGAAGTTATCTTGCATGTGACCTATTGAAATGAATGGAGCCTGTAAAAGAGCACTGTAGTCCTGTGGATTATTCCTAAAGACTAGGGATGAGTGAATGGATTTGGGTACAAAATGATTTGTACCCAAATCTACCTGTTTGGGGTGATTTGTGGACAAAACAAATTGCCCCTGTGCTAGCTGGCCAGATTTGGGTCCAAAACAAATCAAACAGATTTCAGAACGGAAAAATTTGTAGATTCAGTCCTCCATTTTGTGATAGGAATTTTTTTTTAATCCCACCCTCTCAAGCTTCAGATTGGTGACTTACACTATGCAATGAATGGCTGGCAATTCCCCCTCCCCAGTTCCAGATTGGCTTGCTTCCGTTCAAATTTTGTGTTGCCAGGGGTGAGTGACACCTCATTGGCTAGGGGAAAGGTCAAAGAAGGGACAAGGGTGGGGGTTTATTATTTATTTTTTTATTCATTCATTCATTCATTTTATTATATTTATATCCTGCTGCTCCTCTGAGGAGCTCAGAGTGGTGTACATGGTTATTTTTATCCTCACAACAACCCTGTGAAGTAGATTAGGCTGAGAGATACATGACCGGCACAGAGTCACCCAGTGAGTTTCATGGTTGAATGGGGTTTCAAACTCTGGTCTTCCTGGTCCTAGTCCAACATTCTAACCACTATGTTATGCTACACTAAGCTGTAGTTTGAAGGAGGGATTTTCAAATGTACTTAAGGAGGCAGCCAGCCGCCATTCTGCCTTTCTGCCTCGCTGGAGAAGAGAGTCAGAAAGAGAGAGGAGCTTTGCTTTGCCTTGACTGCCTGCTGCCTGGAGTGGATTCTCTGCTTTTTGTTCCTTCTTTCCTGATTGAGGAAAAGAGAAGAGAAATTTTTTCACCCCCTTCCTGCTGCTGACAGAATCACTGCCTGTGCCAGCTGTCTGTGCAAATCGATTTGGGTACAAAATGATTTGTACCAGAATCTACCTGTTCAGGGAGATTTGTGGACAAAACAAATTGCCCCTGTTCTAGCTGGCCAGATTCGGACCTAAAACAAATTGGGGGTGATTTGATTGGGGTACAAATCGAATTGAAAAAATTGATTCGTGCACACCCCTAGTAAAGACTGATATATAACTTATAGAATATAGAATGGCTGACATCTAGATTTATGCTGCACGAGTGCAATGAACAAAGATGAACACATGCAAGAAGTTTGTACAGTTGGGGGATGTCAAAGTTGTTCATTCTCTTGTGCTCTTGATCCTCTTGTATGAGTGTTGTGCTTGCACAACAATAATAGTGGATAGCTTTTCATGAATCCCTGAAACCTATATAAACTGAGAAAGAGGTTTCACAGTAGGAGACATACAAAAGGTTGCACAAGCATACCCTGTAGCACTAGTGCAGTGGTTTCCAACCTGTGGAAAGGTGTTGCTGAACTACAACTCACATCACCTGCAGCTATAATTTACTGTGGGGGTGGATGATTGGAGTTGTAGCTAATCAACATTTGGAGTACCACAGGTTGGGAACCCCTGCACTAGCACAATAATAATCTGAAATGCAAGCTCCCATGGAACTAGGAGTGTGCATGAATTGGATTTTGCGATTCAATTTGACATTCAATCGAATCACAAAATCTCAAATTGAATAGTCAAAGCAGCTGGAACTTGCCAGCTATTTCAACAATTTGATCCATGAATCAAGAAATCGATTTGTTCCCCCTCTCTGAAAAAACCATGCATTTGAGCACTCTTTTTCTGGAGAGAGCTGGACTGCCATTTGCGTTTAATGGGTAGACCTGCTCTTCCAGAAAACCTATTGGTAGACTTTGAATTGAATTGCCATTGACCTCAGTTTTGATTCTAGAGGTCGAATTGAATTGACCCTGATTCATTTCAAATCAATTTGTTGATTCGAATCACCATTTTGTTTGCCCATTCCACTGGTTTTCTGTGGGGAGAGCAGGTCTACCAGTTTTGGACAGAGGGTCTATCAGTTGGGTAGAGCTGATCTTGTGGTAGCAAGCATGACTTGTCCCCTTCTCCTTGGGAGGGCAATGGCAATTCAATTCAAGGCTGAATAATTTAAATTGACCCACTTTGAATCAAATCAATTCGTCCTTGAATCATGGTGCTCACCCCTACATCGAACTAACTAGTGCAACATGTTTGCACAATTTCTATCTAATTTCTACACTGCCCTTCCCAAAGTGTCCCAGGGCAGTTTACACTAGTGCAGCATTAGTCTGGATGTAATTGAGAGGAGAGACACATATTGCATGATGTTGTTGTCATAATTCCTGAGTCCCACTATCTTTCTTTGCTGATCCAATTTTCTCTACAACAATTCAGAGGATCACAAGGATGACCAAGACCAACGACTGGGTAAAAAGAATCACACTATACAGGTGTATGAATGCATTCTATTCTGTGATTTGAGATAAGGGCTGATTCACACATGTACACCAGATCTCCCAGGGAACAGCCTGAATATGAAGGGGGATATTTCATTTCATTTCATTCATTCAATTTTCATACCGCCATTCCTAAAGTGCTTCAGGGCATATATGTGGTGTGTGGGTGTGTCTCTGTGTGTGACATAATCAGATTAGCTGCAAGGCCTTGGGGATTGGCTGCAGATGTAACTGGCTGCAGTCCCTTCAGCCTTACATGTCTTTGTCACAACAAACAAAGGAATACATAGAGCAGCCATAGAGTAGCTGCATGTATCATGGTGAACTGCCAGTTTACTTGAGCTGCCCAAGCTGCAGGAATGCATGTGCACCTGACTTCTGGTGTCAGCAAGGATATGCCAAGATTGGGTGCGACATATGAACTCACCAATCTCAGCATAGTCTACCCTACTTGTGGTACAGAACCCAACATTCTAGAAGTCTTTGATAATATCTAAGGCAGTAGTCGTTTCAGTATTACACAGCCATAATTAGAAGTCCAGCCGTAGTTCAGTTCTTTAGGCTTAGAAGAACTGCTTTCTACATAATCGTATATGTCTTATAAGATTGCTGTCTATGTAAGCTAACTAGCAAGATTTATCACCTTTTTAGGGTATCAAAAAACCCACAAAAACACACACAAAAAAAAACACTTTCAGAAATGAACTTACAATAACTATGGGGCGTGTGTGTGTATGTGTGTGTTGCCATGATGCAATTATTTTGTGTGCAACAACACAATATACAGCAGTAGCTGTTCACAATCTTCTAGGAAAAAGAGCCTGGTCCCAGCTAGGCACAGCTGAGCTAACTTTCTCTGCCTTTGAAATATGAAGCTGGAAACCTTACAGATTGCACCTTCCTCCTCTACTTTATCTCTCCAAAGATGGAACTGACTATAGCAGCAGGAAGGATGATGACAAATGTATTCACAGAAGAGATGCTATTCCTCCTCTTTGAAGAGAATGAATGACTCTGGGTGAAATTACAACTGCTGTTCAGTTACAACAGGAGATTGCTGAACAAGCTTTAGAATGACAGACATGCCTATGAACAACTGGGCTTTTTCAAGCCCCAGTAAGAGAACAATCTATATTCTCTTAAATTATAGGATGTCAGAGCCAGGCCAGGCTCATCCAATTCTAGCCCTAGAGGGGCTCTGTGGCATTTAGTTGTTGTTTCTCTCTGCCAGGAGAGGGAGGAGTCAGATAGTGACGTAGTGAGTCACACCTGGGGGGAGGGGCCACATTCCTGTGAGCCACTGTCCTGTTTCAGTTTGAAACCTACTCTCTATATAAGAGGTGAAGGCCTGAGAGCTTAGCCAACAGGGATAGCAAATAGGGCATTTGAGATTTGCATGGAGTTTAGTGGGGAAGTGTAAGGGGGAGCCTGAAACAAGCCCCCTTGATCACATCAGCCCAGTGGGAAGAGAAGGTAAGCACTACTCCCTCCTTCATATTCTTGGGAAAGGAAGTTTGAACAGTTAAATAGCTGACCAATACAGCTAAGGCCTAACTTCCTAATAAACAAAAATCTCAAAATACTCTAAACAGCCAACAAAACCAGTTATGAAGACAGACAGAAAGCCAGCAGGGGAAGGGATACTTCCTAGAGTATTGCACAGAGTGTTCCATGTATGACTATTTGCTCCATGGGCAGAAGTCATGGGTGTGTGCTCAGTGCAAGGAGCTCCTGACTATCAGGGAACAAGTTTGTTCCCTTGAGACCAAGGTGCTGGATCTGGAGAAGCTCAGAGAGGCATGCAGACAAGACCTTCAGGGATGTGGTAGATCAGGCCTGCTCAACTTAGGCCCCTCCCAGCTGTTTTTGTACTATAACTCCCATAATCCTCAGCCACAGAGGCCAATAACCAGGGGTTATGGGAGTTGTAGGCCAACATCTGCAGGACCGCCGAGGTTGAGCAGCCCTGTGGTAGAGGCATCCCACTCCAATGCTGATAGCTCCTCTGCTATCAGGGAGAATGAAGGTCTCAGGGAAGGAGGATATCAGTCTGAGGAAGAGTGAAATGCTGCTTTAGAAGGGATCCCTTCCGTGAATGATGAGCCCATATCCTCTCGCATAGTGGATACTCCTTTGGGGGGTGGGTGCCTCCTTGTAGTGGATGATTCAGTCATTAGAGGTATAGAGAAATGGATCTGTGACCCATGTGTAGACTGCTCAGTAACTGGCCTGCTTGGTGTGACAGTTGCTGACATCACGCGGCATTTAGATAGGCAGGCAGTGCTGGGGAGGAGCCAGCTGCCATGGTGCACATTGGCACCAACAATGTTGGGAATTTATTATTTATTTATTTATTTATTTGAAATGTCTTAAATACTACCTCCTCCAAAGACTCTACGTGGGAATTGTAGTCAGGAGGTCCTGGAAGCCAAATTTAGGCTGATAGGTAGCATGTTGAAGTCCAGGACTCCCAAGGTAGCATTCTCAAAAATGCTACCAGTTTCACACACAGGGTCAGCGAGACAGGCAGAGCTGAGCAGTTTCATTGCATGGATGGGATGGTGCTGGGAGGAGGGGTTTAGTTTTGTTAGGCACTGGGATACATATTGAGCAAGCAAAGCCTGTACAAAAGGGATGGGCTGCACTCGAGCCAAGATGGAAACAGACTGCTGGCACTTAAAATCAAACAGGTCGCAGAGCAGCTTTTAAAATGACACCTGCGGAATAGCCAACAGGAGCTGGGCAGTATCTGGTTCAGCAAATGCCATCCCTTAAGGTGTGAGGGCAGGGGTTTAGCAAGGTTGGAGTAGGCCTAGAGACAGGATTTTAAAATGCCTCCCCCCTCACTGAAGCTCAGCTCATGAATTAAAGAAATCCTAAATGAGACTGAATAGTGGTAACAAAAAGCATATATATATATATATATGAAAGTATAAATTAAATATATATTTCCTATGTGCCACAATAGAACATCATCTTAATTTACTTTTTTAAACGTTTTGTAAATTGTGTACGATGCAAGTCATTTAATGGTACTAGAGAAAGACATGCTGTTCTGGTAGCTCCAGGTCTTAACATTCACATCAATTTTGGAGGATGAATACAACTGAAGGAAGCCCGGGCAGGATCTGGATCAAAATGCTGACAGTGACTGGGAGTTGCAGAAGAAAATCAGGGAGGCATCAAGGAGAGGCAGGGCAGTAATAATGGATGACTTCAATTAACCACACATAGACTGGGTAAATTCACAGTCAGGTCATGACAAAAGGTCAGATTTCTAGATACGCTAAATGACTGTGCCCTAGAACAGTTGGTCATGGAGCCAACCAGAGAGAAGGCAACCTTGGACTTAATCCTGAGTGGCACCCAGGACCTGGTGCGTGATGTCACTGTCATGACCCTTTAGGGAACAGTGACCATAGTGCAATCAAATTCAGCATATATGAAGGGAGAGAATTACCAAGGAAGTCTAACACAGACACTTTGAAAGAAGAGGAAACTTCTCTAAAATTAGGAGTTTGGTGAAAAGAAAGCTGAAAGGGAAAATCAGGAGAATCACTTAATTCTAGAATGCATGGAGTTTATTTAAAATCACAATATTAGAAGCCCAGTTAGATTGTATACCCCAAAGGTGGAAAGGTACTACCAAGATTGGGAGGATGCAAGCATGGCTAACAGGTAACTTCAAGGAAGCTATAAAAGGGAAGAAGACTTCCTTCAGAAATCGGAAGACCTGCCCAAATGAAGAGAACAGAAAGGAACACAAACTCTGGCAAAAGAAATGCAAGGTGACAATAAAGGAGGTGAAAAGAAAGTTTGAGGAACATTTAGCTAAAAGCATCAAGGGGAATAACAAAAACTTCTTTCAATATATCAGATGCAGGAAACCTGACAGGGAGGTGGTTGGACCATTAGACACTGCAGGAAAGGGATTACCAAGGAGGATACGGAGGCTGCAGAGAAGCTAAATGAGTTCTTTGCATTGGTCTTCATGGCAAAGATACTGAGCGTACACCTGTCCCTGAACTGGGCTTCTCAGGGATGAGAGCTAAAGAACTGAGTCTGATAGAGATGACCAGAGATTATGTTCTAAACTATCTGAAAAAACAAAAACTATCCCCTCCGGGTTTTAAAACTCCGGGTAAGTTTTAAAACTTGGGAGTTGTCTGAGGTGGTGGTGGTGCGGGGGGAGTCCACAGAGGTTCCCCCTCCCCCGCTGGCCTCCCTTAATCCATAAATCGGCCATTTGGCTGTTCAGCTGGGTTTCAGCCTCTCCCCAGCCATTTTGGAGGCCGCTGCGCCTGCGCAATGATCCTCTGCATGACTGTGTTTCTCTTCATCCCTGTCCCTCTGCCATATGGCCTGGCCCCCCTCTCCTCTTCCACCTCTCTCCTTCAGCACCCCTCTCCCCCTCAAGTCACCAAGTAGCTATCAAACCTTCTTTTCCCCTGGAGAGCTGGTAGCAGTACTGAGTGCTTCTGTTTGCCTCTGTTTCATTCCGTGGGTGGTGGGGAGGAGAGAGAGGCTGGCAGTGTTCCAGCAGCAAGCTCTTCTGAGTGATCAGACAGCTGTAGCAAGAATCCTGAAGTGCTGGATGGAGAGCTGGGGCTGCAGGCTTCCCTTGGGCGGTTCACCGGAGCTGTGGGAGGGAGTTAAGGGGCCCGATTTTGGTGGATGCAGGTGGGAAGCTCACAGAACTCAAAGGCAAGCCACCATTCTAACCAGAAATGCCAACCAGAAGTGTTAGATTTCTGAAAGAGAAATGGGGAGGCAGGTGGGTGGCACTTGTTCACCCTGCCCCCCCCAAGCACAGGCGTATTCCCTAGGGGTGTGCATTTTGGAATTTTCTTGTTTCGATTTGTATCCGAATTGAAACACCCCTGTTTTGTTTTGTACCCAAATTTTCTGAATTCGAATCAGCCCTGTTTTGTTTTGTAGCCAAATTTTCCGAATCTGAATCGATTTGGATTTTTAAAAAGGGTCTCAGGGCAAAAAGAGTGGGTGGTGGTGGTAGTGTCCAATGGGTGGAAGCTACCACCCAAATTTCAAAGGAATTAGGCAAAGGGCTGATTTTTTGTGAATTTTTTAAGTTTACACATCTTTAAGAATTTTCCCATAGGGAATAATGGGGATTCCAGCAAATGTATCGCTTCAAATCAAGGGGAAAGGGATGACCCAAAGCAGAGTGTGGTGGGTGTTAGTGCCCAGTGGGGGGCAAGGAAACTTCCAGAATTATCTTAAAAGAATTAGGAACATAGGAAACTGCCATATACTGAGTCAGACCATTGGTCTATCTAGCTCAGTATTGTCTTCACAGACTGGCAGCGGCTTCTCCAAGGTTGCAGACAGGAATTTCTCTCAGCCCTATCTTGGAGAAGCCAGGGAGGGAACTTGAAACCTTCTGCTCTTCCCAGAATGGCTTCATCCCCTGAGGGGAATATCTTGCAGTGCTCACACATCAAGTCTCCCATTCATATGCAACCAGGGCAGATCCTACTTAGCTATGGAGACAAGTCATGCTCAGCCACAAGACCAGTTCTCCTCTCCATTGGGCAAAGGGCTGATCTTTTGTGAATTGTTGAAGTTTACGTGTCTTTTAAGATTTCTCCCATAGGGAATAATGGAGGTTTCAGCAGCCCCATAATTCCACTTGGGGGGTACTGGGGTTTCCCAGAGCGAGGGTTTGTATAGTGCACATAGTGTGCCAACCACCTCCATACCCACAAGCCCTTGGGGTACTGGGTTTTGTGTTTCTGAGGTGTTCATTGTAGATTCTCTGGTAGCATATGAGATTTTCAGTGAAAAACAAGAATCCACTCTCATATGCTACCAGAGAATCTACACTCAGAACACCACAGAAACAACAGAACCCAGCACCCCATGGGTTAGCAACCCTTCCCCTGGCCAATGTGGGGTCAGTAAAGAGTGGCAAGAAGCAAAAGAACCAATGGGGAACAAGGAGGGAATTGTCAGCAGGTCAGCCCATGCTTTAGGTCACTGATCAGAAGGCTGGAAGGGTGGGAAATTCAAAGAGATGTCAAACACAAAATGAAGACTGACTCAGAGATCACCACAAAATGGAGGTCCTAAACAACAAAACGTTTTGTAGCCGAAACAGGGACGTTTTGTTTTGTATACAAAACTTTTGGGTCTGGAAAATTGGTGTTTTGTTTTGTCTACAAAACACCCGAAACAGGCTGTTTTGGGTACAAAACGTTTTGCATCCGAAACGTTTCGCACATCCCTAGTATTCCCCTTTGTGCCGGAAGAAGATTCTGATATCTGAGCACCTATAGTTCATTCTGTAGGCTAGTTCCTAGCCTGAGATCATGAGATTCCATGTTCAAGCTCTAGACACCCTAACTGTCCTCAACCCATTTCCCTTAAGCGAAACCCATACAGCCACTTGGAAGAATGTAATTTGAGAGCCTCACCCCTTACATAGCCAGCCAAATCATTTTGTTGCCAAGGACAGAACATCTCAACCACACATTCTCTGTGATGAGAAATATACAATACTAAAGTAACTGTTTGCTGCTGATAAGTATTCCCAAGTTACAGCATGGGCCACAGTCCTTATCAATGCCTGGCTTTTGTCCCAGCCAGCTTTCTAATTGCAGCCTGCCTCAGCTCAGAACTCTGAGTCTAGCAGACATGGTCACCTTATGGCCAGCGGAAAACGACTGCTGACTTCACCAGCTATTAGCCCCATCCGTTCTACCACCTGACTCTCATTTGCATAGCTGGCTGCCTCTCCCATTATTCACTATGACATTAGAGGGAAGAGGAGTGGTGCTCAACACTGAGCATGGAGCTCTATGCTGCCCTGCTTCACTCAATGCTGGTGTGCTCAGAGGTGTCCTTCAGCGATATTTTGTTCAGGCACTTTGGGAAACTGATGCACCCATGTCCAACAGGATCAACTTGTAGCAGTACACCCAAGTTGTTAAATTAATTACAAACACCTATCCTCTCTGGATTGGAATAATTGTTCCCTTTAGTTTCCACAGGCAATGCATTCCACATGCCTAAAAGCAGAGCATGCCAATTGAAAGACTATTCTTAATTTGGTGTCTTAGCAGTGGCCTTTTAGGACCAGACAAGACTTCTGTTCATTCCTTCTCTGAAAGCAGGCCACTCCCTCTTAGAAAAGCTGAGAATTGTTCTCTCTTGGACAGGTTTGCTCAACAGGTTTTCCTTTCATGTTCATGGCTAGGAAAAGTGCTTGGAAAAATGTGTTAAGCGCTGAGAAAGGAAAATACAAATACGGTTTTGCAGTAGATGCTGATGATATTGTAAAACTTTGGGGCTATTTGCACGACCGTGTGGCCAGGTGACTGGACAGGCAGTGGGGAAGGCAGGGTTCAACCTACTTTCTTCAGGTGATCAATGGTTGTTTCTTCGGCATGCGAGCTGTGCACCCACATAACTGCAAGCAGCACTGCTCCCAGCAGCTTGGGGAAAAAGGAGTCTGGGACTTGTTTTCCTGGCCTCTGGATATCCCACAAGGTACTGTACAATGAGTGCGGTACCTTGGGGAATTCCCTGTCAGATGGGCACTTTTGGCAACCATTGCTGTGTCTCCTTGGGCTCCATGGAGCCCAAGGAGACACATGATCTTGGCAGCCGGGTTAAGGGAGCATTTGCTCCCTTAACCTTGGCTAATACTGTAGGTGGGCTTGGGAGAGGGGTTAGGCTGGGCGGCGGAGTGCTGAGATCTGTGCAGTCTTGGGGCATGGTGTTAGGGCATGGCTAGGTAGCTCGTGAGAACAACCTCTCAGATTGACTATCCAGATATCCACATTATCATGGTGTAAAAGCTCCCAACTCCAGCATAGCCCTTCTCCAGTTCCCCAGTTGCTACATTGGATATACACAGGGGTGGAGGGAGGCCAGCAGCGGCCCAGGTCCAGCCCACCACCATGGCCCCCTAGCCCCACCCCCTGCATCTGATGTCAGATGCTAAGCCTGGCCCCTCCGCCTGACATCAGACGTAGGGAGTGTGACTCGGGCCCCAGGCATGGCCCCTGATTGGTGGCGGCCCGGGTTCTTCAAACCCATTGGCTCAATGGTGGCAATATCCACCAAGCTGCTTTGATTAAAAAGAGTGACACCAAATGTAGAAATTATGTGTGTAAATCTTGGAGTGTGGCCTGAAAGCTTTTGTGTTATTCAAATGTCTGATTTAAATCAGGTGCAAATGTATTTCCTGCAAAACTAAGAGCTGCTGCTTTGCAGATTTCCACAATGAATAACCAACATTGAAGAAAGGCAGGAAGCGGGGAAACAGTCACAACACTTGACAAATGAGCAGTGTCAGAATATCAGGGCTGATGCACTATATAAAGCAGATTATTAACAGCAGGGTCCCAGGACACAATCTTTGTTCCATCTTCTGTAGGCTTTAGCTGTTGATTTATTGGTTAGCACGTCAGTATGCCCAGCATCTTTAGGTAAAATAGGAACATGTCAGTGTGATTTGTGAAATATGTGTTATATGTGTCACATCATCACCATAACCCAGCAGGGATCAAATCAAATCAAATGGTGTGCATTTTACTGTCAGCATTCTCATTAAATCCTCACCCTCATCCTCATCATTCTGTGTGTTTGAGTCAGTATGCTGATATTTCTTTGCCCATTTCCAGTGTTTAATTTAATTTCTTAAAATAATTGAGTATGGTGTTTGGGCATGGTCTGACGGAACATGATTCACCATGCTAAGCAAGTCTAGGTCTGGGCAGTGACTAGATGGGAGGCCACATGGTAACCACATTTGTGCTGTCTTGGGTTTCATGGTGAAAGAAACACAGGATAGAAATATGATTGAGAAATAAATAAATAAATAAATAAATAAATAAATAAATAAATGAGAAGTGTTGGGGATGAAGTCTGTGGTACTAACTTTTAAATAAGTATTATTTAATACTAATAATGCTTAGTATTAGTCTGTTAGACAAAACAGAACACTGGATGAGTTAGTAATGTATATTTTATTGCACCAATCCGTTGACAGAAACAGAGAGCAAAAGATTAAGAAATGTCAAAAATACGTTTTCCTCCACTTTAAAATAAGTTCATTTCATGCACTAAAGTTTTCCTGCAAGTGACTACAGGTAGGGGTGGAAATGACAAGACAGAAAGCTTTTGGTGACTGGCAATATCCTTGGACTACATGTGGCTTTTGCCCCTTCCTTATGCCCCTCCCCACTCCACAAGCCTAGGAACTGGCCAGTTCCTGAGCATGTGGTGCTGGTTTGTGGACATTCATGTAGTGGATGAGGAAGTAAGGTTGAGGGAGAGATTTTGATGTGAATAAAGCTGCTCCTACCCTTGGGCCTAGCATGCTGTCAGAGGTGGGGTGTAGTGGAGTTCACCCAACTGCATAAGGGGCTGGGTGCAGCCATCACCATCTGCTAGGGCACATGAAAGTGTGTATCCAATCAGGGGTCAAATGGGGGGGCACATTTAATTGGTGTTTCATGGGAATTTTTCACCTGCTTCTCACAAAAATTGAGGATTTTTGTTGGGCCTTTAGGTTAGGAGTAAAAGTAAAGGTAAAGTGTGCCATCAAGTCGATTTCGACTCCTGGCACCCACAAAGCCCTGTGGTTTTCTTTGGTAGAACGCAGGAGGGGTTTACCATTGCCTCCTCCTGTGCAGTATAAGATGATGCCTTCCAGCATCTTCCTATATCACTGCTGCCCGATATAGTACCAGCAGGGATTGGAACCAGCAACCTTCTGCTTGTTAGTCAAACATTTCCCCACTGTGCCACTTCAGGTGACCCAGGTTAGGAGTACTGCCTGCTAAACAATATAGTCCCGGTCACTCTCGCAAGTGAGCACAGGCTTGGCAGAGTAATTTGCAGCAGTGGTATCCAATCAGAGGCACTGTTAGATTGAGAGGCGATTTCCATGGGGTGTCTGGGAATGGGGCCCCTTTAGGGAGTTGTTACGCTCACCCACTCAGGCTTTGGGGCTGATCACACAAACTTCCCTCAACACAGAAAACTGTGTGGCAAGGAGGAAACTATGCCAGTTGGCTATCTGCGGGCAGCCATCAAGCCCAATTGGTTCACCCAGCAAGGGAAAGGCAGTTCTCTTATGAAGACTGCCTCCCATGAGGGTGAGGTTGCCCACACTCTAGCTAAGTGAGTTTTGTTTGATTGCATTTTTGCAAATTCTTATTAGACAGTTAATAAGGTGTGACTCAAATCTAATCCATCCATCCTGTTTCTTATTGGAGTTTGGGGGCAATGATGGGATGGGGATAGCAAAAATATGACAAGAGCGGATCAAAAGTGGGCATATCTCCTCAGATGACTGAGAGCAATACAAATTAAAGGAGAAAGCTTTAGTAGTGTTGACAGTTTCCCTCACCTCCCACTTCCCTCACCTCTCACGACAGTGTGGAATGTTCAAAGCAGGTAATTATAAACTGGCCTGTGTGCACAATAAACTGGGAACCTTGTAGCATATACCTTTCTAGACAGACAGGTAGACAGAAACACATAAATTGCTATGAATTAATTAATGAATTGATTGATTGATTAATTTATACATTATTTTCTCTGGAATGTGGGTTGTGACCTTCATTGAAAGGAAGGAACAAGGCCCCAACTTATGAAGATAAGTCATAATCATAATCATAAGCCATAATCAGTGGGTGAGTGCTTCTCACCCACTGCTTATGAGAAGCAGTGGGTGAGAGCCAGAGAAAAGAAAGGGCAAAGCACAGGGGATGTCTGTAGAAGGTGAGCAGAGGCATCAACTATCAAGAAGAGTAGCAGAAAATTTATGGGTGAGGAAGAAGTGTCACAGGCAGATGTAGTAACTGGGTGGATGTACTTAATGTAATAGCTATGTACGTGCAAAATATCTCGTGGTCAACATCCCAACTACTGAAGTACTGATGCAGCGATGTTACACGCATGCTACTCTATGCCAACTGTGATCCCCCAAAATATGTCCCTGAGGTAACACAACCATCAGGGCCATACTTTAAAGAGTCATAGTGAGCTTTGAAGAGAAGCAGAGATCAAACATCTCCCTTCTTCCTAGGTCCAGTGCAGCACCAGCAGCATGATTGTTGTGTTAGTCTGGATGTCAGTCACAAAGTTTAGGAGAAACGGTTATTTAACATTTTAGAAACAGTTGGAACCTGCTGTACAGCCTCCAAAAACAAGAATATCTTTTATATATGATTTTCAGTGGTGAGGGGTTTTTGAACGAAGTCAGTAATTTGTATTTCAGTTACTTGGATTTGCCTTGATGAGAAAAGTGGGATATAAATCTTCTAAAATAAATGGCTTTTGACTGGGTGGAGTTCTCCAAGTTTTCAGGAAAAGCCTCTCTGTGCCAGATCCCATTTTTTGCTATCATGTTATCCCCAGGAATAAAAATATTTTCAAAACACAGTGCAAATCATCCAGGCATGTTCTCACATGTGTTTAGTGGCATCTCTGTTCTTAAACCAGTTAGTCCCTTATAAATATTAGAACTGTTTTATAGAACTCAGACTTCATAGCCACTTAATCTGGTAAAATGCAGCATTCCTGTGTGATAAGAAGAAGAAAGGAGTGAATGCTATTCCTAGTTGGAAAGGTTGTAATGCTTGATGGAATGCAAATGAAAGGCCATTTTAACTTTGCCAAATTTCCCCTTGGGTATTTGCAGAGTAAATATTAACAAGTTGTTTAAATGAAGCAGATCATTATCCATTTCACCTATTCTGAAAAATTCCATTCCAATTAACACGGGGTCTGTTTTCTCCCTGCTCTGATTCAGCTACTGTACACAGTAGTTTCAGCAAACCATAAAAAGATTTAATTTATGGTCTCTCCATTTGGGATAAATTTAGCATCAATAAATTGAGTGTCAGTCTGATTTTCTGGCAAGCTTTATCTTTTATCCTAAATCTAAACATCTCATTACATTCTGAATTACCTGAAATCTGTATTAACCCAAGGCATGCGTTACCATATACACACATTCTGGGGGCAGTGTGTGTGTGTGCTTTGTTTGGGGGAGTGTTCCGTGCCTGAGCGCTCTGCTTTGAAAGAACAGTGTAATTTCTATTGAGCCTTAAAGATATAAATTGGGCCATAACACACGTTTATTCCACTACTTTATAGTCTATCAGTATTAGTGGTGTGGACTAGTTTTGCCCAAATGAAGTTCAGAAGTTGAATTTTACCATTTCATCATGCTCTCCTCCAGAGCCTTTGGGCTGAATGGATCTATGTCTCTGGGTGCTTCACACGATCACAGGATTCATGGTTGAATGCTGGTTGTCTGTGCTAAGCAGGGTCAGCCTTGGTTTGTATCTGAATGGATGGCTGCTGAGGATCTGTATGCTTGGAAGAGGATCCATAGCTCAGTGAAAGAGGATCCATAGCTCTGCTTGCTTGCAGAAGGTTGTAGGTTCACTCCCTGGTATCTCCAGGTAATAGTGGAAGGGACTCCTGCCTGAAGTTCTGGAGAGCTGCTACTATCAGTATAGATAATATTGAGTGAGGTGGTCTGACTTAGTATAGGGCAGCTTCCTAAGTTCCTATGATTGTTTATGATTTCTAAGCTGATTTATGGGTTATTTCACCACTTTTAGTTTGATTTTTGTATCTGCATGATTATTTTAATGTTTATGATTTGTTAACTACTTAGTTTTGACAGGATAAGATAGGGTATCCATCAGGAGTTCAGATTCCCCATAAGCAATTGAGGAATTCTACACACACACACCCCCACACACTTTTACTGAACTCCTCTCATCAAACCTAATAATCTATGGCCTTATTCACACAATTGTTCAAATCTATGGTTAATGTGGGTTACTAGCATTAGCATTATTGTATAACCCATGCCTAAGTGGGATCTCAGATTCATCTTGGGCCATAAACCAACTTAGTGTGGGTTCACACAATCATGTGAATGCTGGTAACCTGCATTAAACCTAGATTTAAAAGACTGTGTGAATCAGAGCCATATCTTTATTCCCCAAAACACATTCATGTTTCTGGTACTGCAAATTAGTCTTCTGTGTGTGGCAGGGGGAGTGTCTTTCCTCTCATCCCCCAAAATTTAAGTGAGGAGTTGCTCATCAAGCTTCTCCTCTGTCTACTCCCTTATATCATTTTTAAAGTTAATAACATAAAGAAATGCCTCCTATGAAGTCAACTGAAGTGCCGTAGAGTCTAGATGCAGAGAAAGCTTATAAATACAATCATTTAATTTCAAACCAAATGAAATATTTTTGCCTGAGCCCTTTCTAAACTGAACTGGGGAAAGCTTGCTCAGCATTAGCCATGAGTGATGAACAGAGGGGGATGAGCAAAGGAGCTGCAAACAAATCAAGAATTAGGATATGCAAGTGAGGCAAGGTGAGGTAAAGTACTTGCTTTTAACCCAAGTGAGCAGTTATTGTTGCTCATAGAAGAATAAAGTTCCGAAAGCATAATTTCCTAAGTTTTACCGTTCTCTTCTGTTTTTAAGAAGTCATTGGCCTTACTGTGTTTTCTTCTTCTTCTGTAAATAGCATATGTGGGGCAACTGATCAGGATTGGGGCCATAGGAGGTAGGAGGCTTTAACCCAACCCCATGCCTTATCCTTATCCAGATCAGGGCCCTCAATTCATATCCTAGTTTTTCTGGAAAACAATTCCCATGGGGAAAACAGCATACATGAGGGGGTTTGATCTTTAAAAGGACGCTGGGTGGGTAAGATTAAAGCCTCTCCCATTCCCCACTATGTGGTCTCAATTCAGACCTAGCTGCATGTGCTATTCACAAAAGAAATAAGCAAGCACACCAGGCTCAGTAACACAATTAAAGGTTACATCTAATCTGTCTCTAAGAGAGAAGATAGAAATATGGAAGCAAATACCCAACCGCAGTTTCCATTATATCATGGAAGATGGGAGCTTTGGAACATAATATGCACAGTAACCTCAGTTATTAAGACTGAACAAAATGAAATTTGGAACCACTTCAGTGTAGTTGTAAGAGTGTTAGGACCAAGGCAGATGTTACATGAGTAAATACATGGTTCCAACCTCACATTTGCTAAGGTAACAGGAAATGCAAGGATGGGGAGACTTACAGGAGAATATTGGTGTGTGATAGGGAGGGCTGAAAACTCCCTCCTGTGTTAATAGGAATGCTTAACTGAATTTATTTTTAATCTCATCTGGGCTCTGCAATTGCATGTAGTGGGGACTTCCTGGTGGGTGGGACTGGGGAGATATGGCAGGAAAGAATTGGTGTGTAAAGGGATGGTTAAGCAACCCCTATGAATGCATGCCTAGTCCAGCATGATCATTAAGAGGGAAGAGCAAAACTGGGGACCCCATGTAATACCTAGTTTTGCCCTTAGATGTTGATATAGGAAACACTGGCCACATTCACACATAACGTGAAACTGGAGGTCGCTGAACCTGCAATTAATTTTCCAAACGATGAATTGCATCCCAGCAAGCTCTGTAGCGCTCAAGTCACCAGATTGTGGGCAAGGTGTCGGCATGTCTCCAGGGCAGCAACTATTGGCCACTATCTTCTAGCAGGGGGCGTGCTGAGCACGATCGTGCCTTTTCATAATGGTCCACCTGCCCTTGGCAGGGAAAGTGCATGCAAATCCCGTTAAATGCCATGCCATTCAAGTCCTTTTTATTAAAGTGATTGCACCACTGGCCTCATAAGAGCCCGGAAACAAAGCTTTCTTGTACAAGCACAATTTTTGTTGGGGGGTGGTCTTGGGGGGCACTATTCTCCTGTTACTCAGGAAAGGGGAAGGGAAAATGATGACTTCCTAGTAGGGGATATGTATATGTGGGAGGGCAAAAGATCCTAGGGTCTCACCCACTGTGACCAAGGATACTCTTGCAATAGCTCACCCCAGTAAAATAGTCCATGGAGACAAAACCACACTCCTACCCCTGTGGTGGCTTGCCATGAGGGGACTAGCACTCCCATGAGAGGGTCAGTCTACTGGTGAGGACCATAGACTTGCCAATCTTCAATCTTCCATTGGACTGCACACTCATGCACTGAGCTAACCCATAAAAGGAGCCCCACTTGCGTAGGGCCCCTGTTCTCTCTGGTCAATGATAGAACCTTTGCACAGAGATCCCCTCCTCTCCAGGGAAACCTTTCACACACTCAAAGGAGATCTTGATGCACCATGTGTCCAGGCATAGCTGGGTGGGCAGACTGGGGAAACACAGCTTCTTGGTGGCAGTTGCCAAGACAGGAAGAGCTGTTGCTGGGGTACCTGTCCTTCTGGCTTGCTTGTAAAGAGCAACCTGACTGGGTGGCATCTGCCTTCCGGCCTTCATACATGTCTCCCTGGCCTGACACTCTTGTGAGAGAGTAGTTCAGGGGAGAAGGGGATGTCTTTGCACATTATAAGTGATTCAGCTGGACACCCCTGTCCCTACAGACTGTTCTCAGGAATTGTACAGGGGTATCTCCATGGCCTTACACTCTCATGAGAGAGCAATCTGCTTAGGAGCAGCATCCATTATAATCACAGATGAAAAATTGCTCCTTTCACTGGGGCAATGTTGTTCCTGCTGCCTGGCCCTTCTCATGAGTAAGCCTAGGGACCCTTTCCCTGGGCTGGGGCCCCCTTCCCCGACATCACTGTACAAAAAATAGACCTGAGCCATTCAAGAATTTCTGCATGGGGTTACCTTTTAAGTCCAACCCCTGGTATCACCACCCTGACATATGTAGCTGCCCCAGTGCTCTTCTAACCTACCTCACAGGGTTGTTGTGAGCATAAAGATAAGCATGTACTCCGCTCTGAGCTCCTCGGAGGAAGAGCAGGATAGAAGTGTTAAAATAAAGTTAAATAAATAAATAAATGGGGTTGCCCTGCTTATGTTGCCACCTCGAGGGCATGTGCTTGTGAACACACATCTTTTTTGCTTCATTTTCAGAGAGCAAAGCACATAATGCCCATCTTGCCATCCCATCCCCTTTCTCTCCTGAATGCCAGGAGGTGGGAGCAAGGGAAGAGGGCTTGCCCCTGTGTGACTTTGCCATTTGACAGGCTTGGAAGCTTGGGGTGAGACATGGTGGTGTCCCTGTTGCCGGGCAACTGATTTGTTAGATCTGAGAAAGGGGAAAGGGCAAGCGCTCGGAGAGGCAGCCAGCCAAGAACACCACAGCCATGGAGTCGATGTGATCCCGGGTAGGTCTGCTCCGTCGTCTCTTTTATTATGGTTCCAGAAAGTGAAGAAAACCACAGTTATGGCACCGTCCACATTCAGATGTAATACTGCCACTGAAAAACCTCAGGTTACACCAGCGAAACTCACTACAAACCAAAAGTTCAAATTGGAGTTTGGTGAGGCAAACCTCAGGTCACATTTGCCGTGAAAACATGGTTGCACACATTTGGATGTTCAAACCTCTGCCCCATTTAACTGCAGTTTCACGTTATGTGTGAATGCAGCCCCTGTGTTCAGATCCCCACCCAGGTACAAATAGCTCTGGATAGCCTTGTACAGGTTATTATCTCTCAGCCTAACTACTTCACAGTGTGATGATGATAATAAAATACTTCTCTGAGCTCCTCCGACCATATGGGAATGATAAATATGATAGCTAAATTGATTAAAAATCAGTGCATAAAGTTTTAAGTCTGGTTGACTTTCAGATGACCTCAAAGCTAAGTGGATTCAGTGTGGTCTTCAGTTTGCCTTTATTTTTTCCCTAAGTGCTGTCTAATATTATTGTGAATTGCTAACAAACTGACCTTTTCTTTTAGCCATGGCTAAGAGCTTTGTGGGCAGCTGAGAGGGAAGAAAAGGGCCTCTAGCTGATAACTTTGTGAAACTGTTTTTCCCCCATTAAGATCTGTGAGGTTGGAAAAGGCAGCATTTTTATATTATGACCTGTAATTCTTTTCAGAATTGCATACCTGCTGCAAAAACATATAGTGAAACAAATGCATCTCCACTGAGTTTATTGATCCATTTCAGTGTAATAATATCCCACTTTATTAAGTTATTATTACCCTGAAAAAGATCAATAAACTCAGGGAGACAATTTTACACTCTTTAAAAATTTCTCAGAGATACAGGAAACAAGATGAGAAATAGACATGTTCTGAATTCTGCATGGTTGATCTTGATTGTTGTTCATAATGTGTGGGGTTTTTCATTTTGTTTTGTTTTTGCATATTTGGAGGGCTAGGGGATTGTAACAACATTATTTTGTAAAGTAGCCAACAATTGTAGGTAGCAATATTGGTCCTTTGGGTGGGTGCTGGTGGGGAATCCTGAAGAAACAGAAGCTAGTACCTTATTGTTACTTTCAGAGTTCATTGTGATTCAACTGAAAATAATTGTTTTGCTTTACTAAGGTGTTTAGATGACATGGCTATAGCAGTGGCAAGCAATTTCATTGTATGAGCATCTGAAAAAATCATGACAGCAAGGCTGGTGGGATGCAGAAACTGGTTGTTACCAGGGTCGACGATTGGGGGTGGGGAGCCAGTATAAATTACCAGGGCCCAGTGGGCTGGAAGGGGGCCCAGCTAGGTTTGCCAAAAATTGGAGGTGGGGATTTTTTCACTGGGGCCCAACCCAGTTCTCATCGGCCCTTGTTTTTACTAACTTACTAATGATCTTACTTACTTGCTTGCATCATTGGTGGGTGGTGGTCCTTAAAATGTGGATTTTTAGAGGCATTCCTGGCATAGTTTCAGATTTATATTTAGGACATTGTCCACAGACCACTTACAGTGACCAAATCACATACATTTCAATAAAGAATAGCCTCTGTTTTGGATTCCTGATGGTATGACTGGAGGTATTTGGATTGAATTGTATGGAAGGCACTACGTTGCATGTCAGCAACAATTCAAAGGCCAGTGCCCTTCTAGCTTTTGCAGCCTTCTGACACTCATCTAATACTTACAGATTTAAGAATGGATGGAATTAAAAAGTGAACACACAGCACAATGATGCTAAGATGGGAAAGAAGTGGAACCATCGTAGTCTCTTTGCTGTTCACTAGGTATAATGCACACATCCCCCCCCCCGAGAAAAACATCATCATCATCATCATCATCATCATCATCATCATCATTATTATTATTATTATTATTTTGCAAACACAAACTTTCTAGAACGTTTATTTGAGAAAAATCTAATAGTTTTGCTAATTCTTATATAATATTTCCCTAAAGTACCTGATGAGCTTGAGGTAACATTTATTGCATATAGGTCTGTTTTGTTTTGCATAGGGTTTTTTGTTTTTGAATATTGCCTATTGGGTTATCCTTGTGAATGAGAAGCTAGAAATAAAATTTCCTCCTACTAGGCAAGGAAATCTTCAACTTTTGGAGTATGAAATGAGTTTGGTATACATTGGTGACCTGTTGCCACACTACAGATTTCTCTATAACTGGTTTGTAGTATTCTAAGATATTGAATGTTTGTTTGTTTTCCCCACCATGGAAGTAGAAGGAGCAGGGGATGGTAATTGGGCAATCAAATCTACAAAGCCCAACACAATCAGGATCAAAATTTAGGCCAGAAGCCCCTGAAGTGACACAGCTTTAATTCCTGGACCTTAAGGAAGAAGAAGGGGGGAAAGGAATAGGCATAATGATTGTTTTGCCTTCCCCTGGAACATGTGAAAAGAAAAAGGGATATCCTTGAAAACGAGAAGCCAGAAATGTATAATGGATTATCTTTCTCTCTACCAATAGTAAAAACGAAAAGGAAGCAGCAGCAAGACGAAATAGTATTGACCTGCTGTGGATAGGGATACTGCTGTGCTGCAATGAGCAAAGACACTATCCATCCTTTTGAACACAAAAGCTTGCATTTTTTAGCTACTTACAAGATAAGTCCTTTTTCTGACTGCAAAGAGAAACACCTTGACAACCGTTTACCCACGGCACTCTTGCTTTCTAACCAGAATTTCTAATCAAAGTCTAGTCATTCACTGGTCTAGAGTGATATAAATTCTGGAGTGGATTATTTTGTTCATTGGACTGAAGTCACATAAAAGTCTAAAGTGGATTTTACAGTTCAGTGGACTGGAAGTACAGCATTGCATTGCAGAATCCTATTATTCCATAAAGCTACACACAAGGCTCTGGAACCCTGTCTTTCATTTTGGGAGCATCTGAGAGAGCAAAGGGTGTGACTCTTCCCAAATCTTTCCTGTGAACCTTTATTTTACAGCAGATTTTTTAATCAGGTTTAGGGAAAACAAAGAGGCAACAACTTGGGGGAAAGTTTGCTTCTTGGTGATTTCAGGTATAATTAGGAAAGATGAATCTATCACATCTGTGGTTGTTGCATTCATAGTTGTAAAATAAAAATGTGTTTGGCTTTCTGCTTTTATGCCTACAGGTTTTCCTCCTAATGCCTACCTACTGTTTTTCTGTCACCTTTTGATGCTGTGCTCAGGGCTGTGTTATCCTCAAACACCTGAAACGATAGCCTTGTTCTGATAT
Organism: Hemicordylus capensis; assembly: GCF_027244095.1. Classification (NCBI taxonomy): domain Eukaryota; kingdom Metazoa; phylum Chordata; class Lepidosauria; order Squamata; family Cordylidae; genus Hemicordylus; species Hemicordylus capensis. Next base: position 155,887,991 of record NC_069657.1, on the reverse strand, counting down.
CCTCATTCAGCCAAACCCTGAGAACCCTTTCGTACATTACAACACAGTTTGCAGTTTTGTTTTGTTTTGGCCATTTTTTAAACTTCAAGTAAGCCATCTCGGAAGCCTCTGGTCTAAAAGATGGGATAACAGGTTTAAAAGAGCTAAATGCAGTAATATTGACATCCTATGGAGAGATGTTTGTGCTGTTCTTCTCACAGGTAAGGCACATGAGGCCCTTTCCAAGTATTACAAAAGATGCCCCCCCACACAGAAGGAAGCACAAATTACCAATGATTCCGGTTTCATTACTGCTCAATAGCTATGAAAACTCCTTCTGCTTTCAAGACCAGGTTTTCCTGTTGCTGACTTTAAATCACATTAAAGGGAATGGGGAGAAAATCACCAGGGACATGAAACTTCATACTGTTAGAAGAACAAACCTGCAGCCATTGAAAATATACAATTAGCATGGTAACTTTGTGATATTTTGAGTTATGTGTGCCAGGCTCCTGTCTGATTGCTATGATGTTACTTACAAAGACTCATGTTTTTAGTATTCTCTCTGCACATCTCTACACACATCTTCAAGTTGCACATAAGGATAAGTAACATCAAAGTTAGATCTAAGTGGCAAGTGGCAGTTCAGAATGAATTGGCAAGTAAAAGATGGAGGCAATGTAAATAGCATCCTATGTGCTTTGAGTGACGCTGTTCTTATGAATAGCCTAACCCAGGCTAGGAAAGACCAACCTGGGTTAGGCTGCATGTGAGAACCACCAGGATCAGTGCCACCTAGCCCAGCTTTTTATCCCAGTTTTGAGCCGGGTTTAAAGTCTCAAGCAAGCCCTTAACCTGGGCTCTGGGATCATGCGTTCGCTGAGGCTACGTTCAGCCCCAGCGGACACAGAGACACGCACCTAGAGCACTTGTCTCCTGGGGGAGTCCCCCAATGCCCCCACATGTTGTGTGGTGCATTGTGGGAAATCTGGAGGCCAGGACATGTTGAGCCTGGATGGAGTTTGTGGGGAGAGCGGGCTAAGCATGCTCTCCCTGCATACGAGCAGGCAGTCTGCTCCAGGCTGCGGCTACTCATGAGTAGACCCCTGACCAGGAGGTGAAAAGCTCCCTCCCAGCTCGGGGGTCTCCTTAGTATGCTCACGCAGGGCATACTGGGGCTTCTGGGGGCCACACGGCCCCCGAGCTCCCCAGCCCCCCGCCGGCTCCGTCTCAGAGCCGGCAATCATGTGGGCAGCCGATCCAGCCGCCCAGGGCTCCCTCCCCACTCATGAGCGGGGAGAGTGGGCTTAGCCCACTATTCCCACTCACAGCCCCCAACCGGGTCTCACTGATTGGGTCTCACCGAGCCCTGGGCGGCCCGGTCCTCTCTCTTTTAGATTTAATAAGTCATGAAGGGAAAGGGTCAAGCATGCATGTGGTTGGCATGCAGTTTGTACCTTTATTGCAAATGGGAGAAACTGCAGCAGCACTGCTTGTGCAACTACTCATTCTATACAGCATCAAGGCTGCCTTATGTGACCGTAGCAACCATGACATGTTCCACAGGATTGGCAAAGATTGCACATTATGTCAGCCAATGGAGCCACCTTTGCCCCTGCTTTATTTCTGTCTGTCTTGCTTTTTCTCTGTCCCTTGCATTTCTCTACCTGCAGCTATTGAAGATCCTCACTGGCTGCTGGTGTACAAATTGCTCCCTCCCCAGCATTCATCTGCTTTTTCCTCTTCCATGACAATCTGTGGCAGAGACAAAATCTGTTGTTGTTTTTAAGATAATGATGTCAGCACTGCTAGGGCAATCCAGCACAGAACACAGGTTGTGACCCAGTTCGGGTTATGAACCACCAGATTTATTTATTTTGTCTTGTACTCCCTGCTCAGCAGGGCTTCTGGAGCACTCAAATTCAACATCACTCTTCTAAAAGCATGTTTTTAGCTTGAATTGAGCTGACTTTCCATTTTGTCGGACTCAGTCCAGTCCACGATTGCAAATTCAGACCTGTGAAGGATTGTGGATTGAGATGTAAATCCTTTGCAATTAATAAGTATTGAAGCAATTCTTCTTGAGCTAATTTGTTGCCATGTCTGTTAATAAAGGATCTTGTGAAACAGAAGAAAGCTCTTAGAACGATATTAAACACCAGGAAGAACTTTCTTTTTGTAAGTCAGGCAAAGCACGAATTACTAAGGAAGCTGTGAAGCTCTACACGTGATCAAAGTGTGGAGCTGAGGAGGGTTTGGCGGGGAGAGTGGGCTCACTGCTGGGTGGCCGGATCAGCTGCCCAGACAAGTGGCGGCTTTGGTCAGGTGCAGCTCACTGGGGAGCTCAGGAAGAAGGGGGAAGGGGAGCGCCGCCACGTGGTGCCCCAGCCCCCGGAGTCCCAGGAAGGCACTGTGTGAGTGTGTGGTGTCTTCCTGGGGTCCCCTCTCCCCTCACCCCGAGTCTGTCAGCCACGGCTGCAAGCAGCCACAGCTAACACACAGTCAATCCAACAAGGCTAACAGAGCGCTTGCTCCATTAACTTCATTTAAGGGGAGGGTTTTTTAGGTGGGCTAGCCTCTGTAGAACCACCGGGCTCACCTGCAAGCCTGGTGTTTCCGATGATCACTAGAAACCGGGATGGGCTCCCTTTGCCCGGTTTCTAGTGATAGTGGGAATAGCCTTTATGAAACACCCGTACTGGGTTTTTATTTTCTTTTTTCTTTTTGCAAAATAAGTTTGTTGAATATCTGAGGTAGGATTAGTATTAACTAGTCTTATATAAGCACACATGGATAAAGTAGGTAAGTTTTTAAATGTCTTACAGTGAATCTAGTAACACATTAATCTATTGGATATTCCTGTATTTGGCTAACTTAAATCAAACTATTATAATATAGTACAAGTACAATCTACTAAAGTGTGCCAATTACCTCTCACTCAGAGAGGTCATTCACACAATCAAAAGCTGTTCTACCCAGGTTTGGAAGCTGTGTGTGCTCCCATTTTTTGGTTGTGTGGAAGTAAGGTAAGAGCGAACTTTGGTAGAAGTGCTTGTGTGGAAGTAAGGTGGGAGGAAAAGCTAACACAAAATTGGGAGCGCATATAGAAGCTATTCTCATGCACGGTAGAAACCAGACTAAGGAAGCCCAGCCCAGTATCCACCACGCATGTGAACCACTGGGAGCTGTGTGGCTCCCAATGGCAAGCCTGCTAAATTGCCCCCCCCAATGGGGTTAGTGGAGCACATGCTCAGCTAACCCTATTTGTTTGATCGTGTGTCACTGTGGTGCAGCTCTGTGCTGCAGCAACTGATGAGTAGCCCCCTCCCCGGCGTTGGGGGGGCTCCCCAGAATGCCATGCACACTTGTATAAAGCATTCTGGGACAGACATGAAAGTGGGACATGCCGGGGCTGGGACTGGGACATCCTGGAAGGCCCCTAACCCCCACCACCCCAACCAGCTCCGTTGTGGAGCCATTAATCATGTGGGCGGCTGATCCAGCCACCCAGGGCAAGCTGCCTGCTCATCTGCTGGGAGAGCAGGTCAAGCCCGCTCTCCTGTCATGGCTCAGACTTCTGACTCAGAAGAGCCAGAGCAGGAACGGGATGATTCACCTGCTAGTGATGGCTCAGAGGCACAGCAACAGGACTTGGCAGGGAGCCCAGACTCTGGAACTGAGGATTCGCAGCAGCTGCCAGACATTATTTTTGATGAAGAGGAGCCTGGGATTTCACCTGTCTTGAGAAGACGGCTCAAGAGGGAGGCTCAATGGAAGTCACGCAGGAGCAGGAGATCATTAGAGAGGAAGCCGAAGTGCTGACTCAGGGAAGCCTGATTGGCTGCTGGTTCTCTTGAGCCATATATATTTGGTAGTCTCTCAATTGCTCAGGTGCTGTTTGCAACGTTCACTGGCTGCAGACAGTGTGCCATTGAATTCCCAAACTTTGTTGGAGTTCCAGTTTGCTTTGTTTATGCTTCCTGCTTTGTTCTGTTAATTCCTTGCTTTTGTTGTCCTTCGCTATTTTCATTCCTTTGATCTGTGTTTTCTTTCACTTAATACTCAGTTATTGTTAGAGGGGGGTACCTAGTGCAGTTCAGGGGACTTAATTCATTTACTGTTTTTCTTTGTGAGCCTTTTATTTTTCACTCGTGCAGTTCTGCTGCCGCTTTCTGTTAACTCACCGGGGAGTGATGAAGGGGGTTCTAAATCCTGTTGGGTTAGCTGAACTAACAGATTTACGACATCTCCCCACAGAACCCTCTTAGGCTCTCCATGCTGCTCGTGTGGAGAGCCTTATAGCTTCCAAACCTGGGTAGAACATAGTTTTTGATTGAGTGAATGACCTGAAAGGATGCAATCTAATAGCAATTATTTATTAATACATTTCAAAGACCAAAATATAGGAGAAAATGCATGAGGAATTATCTAATTAAAATAATGAATCACCAAACTATAAGGGTCCAGGGTGAGAGATTAGCGTTTCAAGGTTTGGTCTAGTCAAAGGTTAGCATTTTGAAATCTCATTGATCTCATTGAAAGGCTGAAGTACATATATTATCTCTTAGATGGTGAATCTGGAGGACTGAAGTTCATGGACAGAAATACATTGGGATATGAGAGTGGAGAAATATGGGAGAAGCATAGCCATCGAGGTCTTTGATCATAAGGAAAAGGATTTTGTGCTGAATGTGAAGTGAACAGAAGGAGGCACTTCACACGATCCATGTGAAGCACCAGACGGGGTTCAGTGGGCTTAATTCGCTCTCCCCACAGATGAGCAGTTGCTCATTGCTGGGCGGCCATATCGGCCATCCAGACGAGGGGCTGCTCCAGTCGGGCACTCCTGCACCCAGACGTGGCTCTGTCGGGAGCTCTGGGGGGTGGGGAAAGGTGGAAGGGGAGCACTGCTGTGTGGTGCCCCAGCCCCCTGAACCTCAGGATGGCACCATGCCACCCCGAGTGTGCTAGCCATGGCTGCAGACACACGATCCATAAAACAAGGTTAACGGAGCGCTCGCTCCATTAACCTCGTTTAAGGGGAGGGGTTGTTGGGCAGGCTAGCCGCCAGAGAACCACCAGGCCCACCTGCGAGCCCAGCAGTTCCCATGATTGATCAAAACCGGGCTGGGCTCCGTTAGCCTGGTTTTGATCAATCATGAGAATAGCTTCACTGTCAGTGTAAATATTTAAAGAAAGATATATCTAGATCAATGGATGAGAGAGAGAGAGAGAGAGAGAGAGAGAGAGAGAGAGAGAGAGATGCAAGTCAAGGAAAATGAAAAAAAAGATGCTATATGATCTATATTTTACAAAGTCACCTAGTAGCAAGTCACAACAGAGACCCAGTACAAATTATCTCAAGCAGCACATGGCTCCCAATCAGCATACTCCATTAATGCAAAAGTTGTGCATGGTAGAGAAACAGTTCCTCTAATTAAATCTAAGAACTCCACAGCTGCGAAAACATAAATTTTTATCTATACCAGCGGTAGCTGTAAAACCGATTCTAAATTAAAATATTAACTTTTGTTTTTATCCCCCTGCAGGGCTACTTACAAATGGTCTGTACAGCCTATTTATATACAAGCTGTTCTGTGTCTAAGAAACCAGAATATCTTTTTCTATATACTTAGCTTTCACACACACACAAAAGCCATTTCTGTATGTCTGGGGGTGTAGTGGTGGTGGGGAATGTGAAACAAGTAACACATAATATTTTTACTGTTGTTATTTTCTCCTGATGTGAGAGCAAACAACATCTGGCATGAAGTTGTGCTTGCTCATCTCTCTAGTTCTAGCATCAGAAGAAAGAAGACAAGGATGAAGTCTTAGCAGCAGCAGCAGCAGCTGAGTGGTGGCAACTATACTTTAGATCTCCCTGCCCCATGGGGTTCACCAAGGCCACATTTTGTTGTCCATTCACAGACAAGACTCTGCTGTTCCATTTAAATCGAAGGGGAAAGGGCTTTGGGGGGATTTAGGACAGACACAATGAAAGGCAGTTGGGTATGAGGGAGTAGGGTTGTAGGCATACTGGGAATAGCCAAATTCAGATTGGCTCAGAAATTAACGGAGCCATTTCTCAACTCTTTCTAAGCCTATCCATTGAGAGCCAGGGAGAATTTGCCCATCATTCGCCCTGAATGAGATGATAGGGAGCTGATCTGCAAGCCTATGATAACAGCTCAATATTGAAAGCCCTTGCATTGGCAAGAAACTGGATAGACTTCCCAGGTATAAATAACAGAGCTGGGAAAGTTGTGATAATGATAGTAAAAGAAATCTGTGATTAGGATAAGTTGCATTTCGATTAGAAAGTAAGTACTGTTCTTATGAACAGATGTAAGAAAGCATTTGCTTGTCCAAGCATGCACTTTGGGAAAGTAGGTATCAATTTCATTTATTTAAATGCTGCTGTGGGCATCTCCCATGGACAGATGTTCAAATATTTAGCTGAGAGATGCTCATTTAGTCTTCTTATAAATGCCAGGAATATTATTTTGCTTAAGTTACACTAGCATGAGGCTGTGTGGGAATAAACATTGAATTTATAATCAAATGGAGTACAGCAAAGTAAACTAGAGAATGGTAATTGTTCAGCATTCAGTGAGGCTATTCCCATGAGCACTGGAAAATGGGCTCCCTTAGCCCGCTTTCCAGTGCTCTTGGGAACCACCAGGCCCATGGGCGAGCCCGGTGCTCCCAAGGCAGCTAGCCCACCTAAAACACCCTCCCCTTAAATGAGGTTTAATGGAGTGGGTGCTTTGTTGCTTGTGTGTTGCGACGGCACGCAGCGACAAATGAGTACATCCCTGGCCAGGAGGCTGCAAGCAGTCTCCCGGGCTTGGGGGTATCTCCAGGATGCCCTGTGCACTTCTACGGGTGTGTGTGTGTCTGTGGTGACACATGAGTAGACCCCCAGCCCAAAGGCTGCAAACAGCCTCCTGGGCTTGAGGGTCTCTCCAGGATGCCCCGCACACTTGCATGGGGCATCCTGGGACTTCCAGGAGCTGCCTGGCCCCCGATTTCTGCAGCTCCCACTGGCTCCGTGACGGAACCAGCAGTCATGTGGGCAGCCAATTCGACTGCCCAGGGCTCCACCAACAATCATCTCAGCCCGCTCTCCCCGCAGACCTCATTGAGGCGCTTCACAGCAATTGTGTGAAGCACCTCAGTTTCTTAAAAAACTAAAGGTCAGTGCTTAAGTTTGGGCAGGGAGGGGGATATGCCAGGGCTGAAGTCTGTCTGGAAATTCCACCCTCATCTCAAAGACTACAACAACAGGATTTTCTGAGCCCAGTATGAAAGCTGACTCCAGACTAATAAAGGACTTGGTGTGCTTGGAGATTTGAATGCTTAGAGTCTTTCACCAACCTACATGTGGTGTTTGGGGGGCTCTCTCCCACTCTTCTGTGAAGCTGTGCAAGTTTCACTTGTTGAGGGACTCTATAAGAATGTTTGATCTTTTGGCCCAAATTGACATAAGGCACTGCTTTAGTTAGGGCACGTAGGTTACATAGATATTGCAAGTTGTTAATGACAAGAGGACTAGAGGAGGGTCAGTGTGGATAGATATTTTATAAGATGAAGATAATTGGCATGTATCCTTGGGTAAAGGAGTGTCCCTGGTCCTGACCCTCAGAGTCACTGAGCTCAGAGTAAGGGGGATGGATGGAACCCTTTGAGGAAGGACTGATTCACATACTCAAGGTTCTAGGGCTCCGGTGGTAGAGAAGAGGCTCAGAATTTCTGAGGGCACCTTAAAGGGTGTGGTGAGGAAGTGCCCACATCAGAGAATATACTGTTCATGGGCATGGAACCAAGGTAGCCTTGCTGTGCAAGGATGGGCTGAAGTAGCAGGGCAGATCTTCGCCTCTTCAGAACAATAGATATCCCTGCCAGCACTGCATAGATTAACTAGTTTAGTTAATGGTTGCAGATACCTCCATTTGTTTAATAAAACTGTGACCTTTATTTTATCCAAAATTGTCTCATCTCTTCATTGGTGCACTCCAGAGCAGATGCACTCTGCTCCTCTTAAGAGGCACTTACATCTATTCTTATTTCCTATGTCCCAAGGGTTGAATCCTGAATTGAAAATAGATGCCCTGTGTTGTCTCTGGCACAATTTAAGTATATTAGCGTTTTTCATGAAAATAATTTCTTCATGACTACTATTCTAATTTTCTTCCCATTTTTGGAGATTTGACATTTGGAGGTTGCAGTTTTGTCCCTTGAAATTTGAAGTTTAAAAATTGGCTGCAAGTGGGCAAAGAGACCAAAGGGTATCATGACACAATCACTATGGGTTCAAAATGAAATAATTAAATATGTTCTGAAACTGGCAGCAGTTTGGACAGCTCCAGATAGGTTACTCTGTGAATTTTCAGCAGCTTTTGTGCAAGCCCAATAAGTCATGTAGCTAGTTGTAATAATGCCATCTCTTATAGTAAAATATGAAGCCATTTGTTCATTTGCATAGGACAGTTCATTAAACTGAGTAGCTCTGAAGCTGAGCTTTAAAAAAGTGTAAAATCTGATATGGTGGCAATGGACAATTTGAGGGGTAATTTTCATTTTTCATTAAACTGTACACACACACACAAACTATACACACATATAAGTAAAACAAATACATATACATATATTCATCTATATATATGCAAAATAAAGCAAATTTTTAAAATTAAAAGCCCAGAAGTCACATACCGCAAAATGCAGTGCTTGCTTGCAAAAAGTAAAAATACTGTAAAGCAAAACAAAAGCAACTTGAGCCCATGAATCTTTATTGACCAGCTGCTGTTAAAATGAATTGATAGACAACACAAAATACATGGGGCAAATGGACATTAAAAGACAACAAATTCTACTTTTGGGGGGGTCACAATTTCCCCAGATCTATCAATTTGGTAGGGCCATTTTCTCCCATTCTGCAGTGACTGAGTGCATTAATGAACTTAACCCTTCTGTATATGATGTGGGAGTTGCAGATGACACTAATTTCCATGTATTAACTTAATGATGATGAAGTATAAAGATAGATGCAGATGTTAGTGTGGGTGGTTTTGATTGACATAGAAATATATTTTAAGAGCTGAAATCCTTGCTATATAATAGTAAGTGGTGAGGCGGTTTGCTAGTAGAAACCATAAGCCATACACACTGGCATTTGTCAGCAAGAGGCTTAGCTGATCATGCAGAGGGGTTCTCCACATGATGGAACCAGTCAGTGGAAGCTTGGCTGATCATCATCCTAATCACATGGAAGAACACTTCATGCATTTATCTTGGCCCCTGGCAAACAAGCACTGAATGTGTGGCCAGATGAAGGTGTGGAAAAGGACATGTCACTGCCTCATACATTCATTGAACTTGGAGTGGGGGTGCCGTCTGAATAGGGCTGCTGTTGATTTTTATTGTTTATATCAAAAGAACTAAAACTGGGCTTCCCAAATGCTAATACTGTAGGGTGGAGTGTACTTATTTTAACCACGTTGTGGAAAACATGGTTCAGTCATGCTGCAAAAAGTCTCTTTGTTTATCATCCTTACATGCTGAGATGTGAAATCCATTGTAATTATCACCTTCTGTTTTTATTTTAGTTTCTGTCAATGCTCAGCTCGCCCCCCCCCCCCGAGCTATATCTTGTAGCTGGGAGCTGCTGTTCCTCTCTTCTTAAAAACATCCAGGCTGTTTGCGTACCAACAGATCTGTGTAGTATTTCAAGTGACACCTTAAATAAGCTCTGAGAACAAACTATGTGACAGACCTATAATATCTCATTAGAGGCAGGCAAACATATGTATCAGAGGAAGCTATTTAAAGCGGAGTAGCAAATTGAATCAGAAATACACACTTACTGAGAGAATTGTGTTTGATCTTCTTAACTATCATCAACGTTGGACTGCATCTAAAGCATCCATTTCCTCTGAATTATTTCTGCTTTTGTGCCATAGAATTGAAGACAAAAGAAGAGAAATATCAGACTAGAAAGGATGCAAAACATTTTAATTTGTCTCATTAATATTAGATGAATTAGACTGCCTCATTAGGTAGCAGAATGTTTTGGCAAGAGCAAATCTGTGCTCCTACATAGCAAAAAACCAGAATAGGGGCGGTGCAATACCTTGGACTTCAAAAACAGGAGCCATACAGCACAAAATGGGCCCTGTGCTAACACTGCATACTGAAACTACATTGAACACCAGGCATGTCCTATTCCATCCAGGCAGAATTCCACGTTGAGCAAAGTCTGGAAGACACACTGACATGGGGTGGGACTCCTCAAGTAGCAAGAAACTCATGGCAAGTAGAGGTTCTAGCTTGGAATGGAGGCTGTGGTGGGAAATAGTGGAAATGGCAGCTGAAGCTCAAGCAAAAGGTTCTTGAAAGTGTTGCTAAGTTTTGTGGTTTTGGAATGGTTTTGTTCCTCCCCCGCCCCCACCATTCCTCCTGATCCAAGGAATAAAACACCAAGGATATAGCTAAAATTTAATAGGGGTGGGGGACAAATGTCCCTGGGGCCCTGAGGGAAGAAAGGAGGCCTACCAGCTGGGTGACAGCTTGCTCTTCGCTCTTCACTGTTGATAGGAACATAGGAAGTTGCCTTATATCATCAGACCAGTGGTCCATCTAGCTCAGTATTATCTAAACAATACTGTGGCTTCTCCAAAGTTGCAGGCAGGAGTCTCTCTCAGCCCTATCTTGGAGATGACAGGAAGGAACTTGGAACCTTCAAGCAGATGCTCTTTCCAGAATGGCCCCGTCCCCTTAGGGGAATATCTTACAGTGCTCACACATGCAATCTCCCATTCAAATGCAAACCTGGGTGGAGCTTGCTTAGCAAAGTGGCTTGGCTCCCATTTCTCCTCTCACTCATGGAGGAGTCTTGGCAGAAGGGAATGAATATACTCCTCTGTCCACTAACACTTGGCTGAGCTGAACCAAATACTTTTGATTGTCCTTAAAGTGGAGCTGACTTTGTGTGTAAAGCCATGTTAACCAAGATGGCAGTATGTGTTCCACAGAACAGCGCCCTCCACTGCTGCCATTGATGTGAGCTGCTTTTTTTCAGAAAGAAAATGGCTTTTATTAGTGGGAGAGTGTTGTCTGCAGTAGTATCCACTAAAAATGGTTGAGGGAACACTGAAGTTGCTTTCTTCTACAATGCCTGTTTATCCGAGTGGGTGTATAGGCCTACATGATCCAAGATGGTGATATTTATCTTACAGACCTTTTGGAGAGTTACTTGAAAGCTCTCCAATGACGGTGCTGTTCAAAATATGTGTGAAATCTTTGAGGTGCTTGTGAAAAACTTACACAAATGAAAAGCGTTTTTCAAACTAAATAAGCAAAAGATGGCCAACATTCTGACTGATTCTGCAGCCATAGAAGGGGATAGGGGTGTCGCTCAGTGGTAGAGCATCTGCTTAGCATGCAGAAGGTCCCTGGTTCAATCCCCAGCATCTCTGGGTGGGGCTGAGAAAAATTCCTGCCTTAAGCTCGGGAGAGCTGCTGATGTTGGTCGGAGCAGACCATACTGAGCTAGATGGACCAATGGTCTGACTCAGTAGATGGCAGCTTCTTATGTTCCCATGCATGTGCAGGTGCTCAGGCAAAGGAGGGGGCTCATTTTCACCGATCCAACAGGCTGAGTTACATGAATATATAATACAGGTGTCACGACACTGGACTCTCCATGGCCATTCTCTTGTTTACTTCTCTTTCTCACCTCCTCCAGGCAGGGCCTCAGAGTTTTTGAGGGGAGGGGGTTTGGTTTACCCAAGTCCTCCTCCTCCAGGCTCCTCAGGGTCACAGTCTCTTTCCGGAGGCCTCCACCACTTACCGTCCAACTGCCCCTCATCACTGGCCGAGCTGCCTTAAATCCCTCCTGAAAACTGATGCATCCTACGCCCCCAATAATTGGACCTCCGCCCTGCCATATCAAGTTTCTCTCATCCTTATCCTCCTCAGCTGTGCCTCTGTCTGCCCCCGCCCTTCCCCCGGTCCCTCTCGCCCAGCTCTTTGGTCCCACAGCTTCTCGGCTGGCTGCTCTTCAGGCTGCTCTGCCCAGCCTCCCACCCAGCCTGAGGCCTCTGGGAATCTCTCAAGGGAACATTGGAGCCGATGGGGTTATAAACAGGATAACAGATGACCTCATATATTTTATCTGCATGAACAATAAGAAGCTGCATACTTTCTTTTCTTTTTTAGAGCTTTTCAAATACTAGTTCTGGCCGCTCTCTGTTTATTCATGTTGCTCTCATTCATACAGATCTGCGAGATCTCCCTTTTTACCTGAAGACTGATCAGAAGACATTCTTTACAAACAGCTTAATTACTTTTTAAAAACCCTCATAGCTCTTTTGTACATCAAAAAAGCAACACTTCATTATACGTTAATTCATCTATAGTATGAGATGAGTACCTTTAAAACAGTTTACCTCAAGAGTATAATCCTGGAAACCTTTTACCTGCTAGAAGAAAATGAATCTTAATAATAACATCAAGGGCAGTATCCAGTTAGCCATGACCGTCCTGTTGAAATCAATGGGACTTAAGCGCGTTATGACTAACTTGTCTCATTGATTTCAATAGGGCTTAGTCTTGACTATCACTTTGGATGCTGCCCAGGGTATTTTAATAATACAAAAGAACGCTGTTGCCACATATGCAATGTGTGGAATGAAATGGTCATGAACTTTCAGGCCCAGGCTGGAAGTTGGAAAGGAAGGGGAACACTAATTGGCTTCCATTCCAATGCCATGTTCCTTGTGAAACAAGCCCTTTGTTCATGTGCTGCTGCTACTGGTACTACTAGGAATAATACTACCAGTACTACTATTATTTTTATATAACACTTTCTGTCAAAAAAAAAGTTATCAAAGCAGTTAAAATAGAAAAAGAATAACAACAAGGAGTCCCCCTATCCCCAAAGGGCTCACAGTCTAAGAAGAAACACGTCTGCAACAGCCACTGGAGGGATGTTGTCCACTCCTTTGCTGCTGTCCCCTTTCCTCGTCTATCCACATATCCATTTACTGGTTTGTAAAACATCCAAACCAGCAAACTGTGGCTTAAATGTCCTCTCCAACCCAGATTTTGGCTAGCAAACAACTCCATTTGGTTCTGCTACTTGGCAAGCAAGAGGGAATACCTTCTTTTCACCGAGCACTAATAGCTCCCTTTTAAATTTGCCCCCCTCCATGCCCCCAAATCAATAGAAACAGGAATTTTGGGTCTTCCAAGGCAGCACCCACTGTCTCCCTCATCCCTCTCCAAGCTCCCTGCTCTTCAGTTCCTCAGTAAAAGCTATCTCCATGACGAACGGTAGTGATTCTCCACTCTTGCTGCTGTGTGCAGTGCATTACAGCAATACAGCTATAGTTATGGCTGATGAAGCACCCCCATTACATTTCCCTGGTTTGAACTCTTTGTAAAATAATTACCCTCTGGACTGAAATTTCTCAAGCTTGTTTTCAACCCCAGGGTGAGAAATTTTTTGGAAAGCTTCATAAAATCCCATTTGGGCGTTTTATGAGAGAATGAAGGCTTGGAAATAAAAACAAGTGTTCTCTGCTGGTGAAGAAACATTTCACATGCTTTATTTGTGCTCAGGTAAGTCAAAAACGGTTTCCTTCTCCTTTTTTATAAAGTCTAGCAATTATTCCTAACCGTTCCTTTGACATGGTGGAAGACATTTTATTTAGAAATAAAAAACGCTTTTCAAAATAGCTCAGAGGGGGTGCATGGGCTGCTCTTTTCTCCTGCTATTTAGTGACACACTTAAGAGTACAGTGCCCTGGGTGAAATTCCTGTGGAGACTGTATATTATGTTTTAAAATCTCTTCTTCCATTTTGCTAAAGCTGCGTCACTAAGGGCTGTTCACACATGCATATTCATCATTCTGTTGCTTTTCACTTGTTGACTCATAACTGAATATGCGAACTGACTCAATGGAGAAGTATGATGTTCAAGGGACATGTGATTCTGCCTGGGCTACTGGATCTGTGGGGCTCTTCCAAACAAAGCAATTGTCACTTGATTGGGACATGAATCAATGACTCAACTCTTAGAAAACAGAACTAAAATGGGAAGAAGAAGCAGAAGCAGAAGCAGAAGCAGAAAGAAGCAGAAGCAGAAGCAGAAGAAGCAGAAGAAGAAGAAGAAGAAGAAGAAGAAGAAGAAGAAGAAGAAGAAGAAGAAGAAACTAGAGTAGAAGGGTTGGGGGTTGTTAATTTTACCCCCTCTAGGTAAACAGCAGAGCACAAAGGAATAGAGCACACACTCCAGTTACAGAGTAGGTAGCAGAGGATGGTTGAGTTGTTGAAGCTATTTAGAACACATGGAGATTCTTGTAGAACTAAATACTAAGTATGTATTGGTTAAGTACATTTGGATAGGAAAGTCCTAATCCTAATCTAGAGGACTACATAATGAATAGGTAAGGAGAAAGAGATGTTCTTGTACACAACACTAGAACTAGGGGTCACTCCATGAAATTGATTGCCAGGAGGTCTAGGACCAACAAATGGGAGTACTTTTTCACAAAACACGTGATCCACTTGTGGAACTCTCTGCCACAGGATGTGGTGACAGCCAACAGCCTGGATGGCTTTAAAAGGGGTTTGGATGACTTCATGGAGGAGAGGTCTATCAATGGCTAGCAGTCGGAGGACTGTGGGCCACCTCCAGCCTCAAAGGCAGGATGCCTCTGAGTACCAGTTGCAGAGGAGTAACGGCAGGAGAGAGGGCACGCCCTCAACTCCTGCCTGTGGCTTCCAGCAGCATCTGGTGGGCCACTGTGCAAAACAGGATGCTGGACTAGATGGGCCTTGGGCCTGATCCAGCAGGGCTGTTCTTATGTTCTTAGATGTTTCCATCTGCTTTCTAAGAGGAAATGAAGGGTTGTGATTCAGCACAGGAAGTTCTGAAGAGTCAGATCAGGGATCATAGTGTAGGGACAGGCAGGGAGACCCTTACTCACTGTCTCTACTCCCAGTGCCCCTGGTGGTCATTAGGATAGTTGGTGCAAAAGTTCAATGTACTGGAACTCCACCTCCAACAAGAACAAACTAAAGTAGCCTTTTTCTAGTTCTTAAACCACATTTTTTTTGTTTTGTTTCCTAGGCACCCAGAAATCCAATGAGGTGTTTGAACTTACAAATTAATGATACACTGAACTGGCTCCAAGGAAAACATGAAGGTAGACCACACGTCTGCCCTAGTGGCTCATATGTCAGTGGCCCACATGTTCTACAGCATTAGGAGGAGGAGCAAGAGCTCTGGCTTGGCAGTTCTAGGTAGAGCTCAAACTTTAAATAAAAATTAGAGCTGGTTCTAGGTTGAATTGGACCTAGCCTGTTTCAAATAGAGCCGCTTGTAACTGGCTTGAGTGGCTCAAGCCTCTGTGCTGTGTAAGAAAGAGAGGCTCTCCACATGAACAGTGTGGAGAGCTGAGGAGGGTTTGGCGGGGAGAGCGCGATTGCCCACTCTCCGCATACATGAGCACTCTGACCTCCCTGGGCGACCAGATCAGCCACCCACACAATTATAGGCTTCATAATGGAGACAGTCGGGGTGGGGTGGGGGGTCGGGGGCTGCCTGGTCCCTGGAAGTCCCAGGATGCCCCGCACAAGTGCATGCGGCATTCTTGGGAGACCCCCAACATGGGAGGCTTATTGCCTCCTGGTTGGGGTCTCCTCGTGGGTCGCCGCTGTGCGGCACTGTGCCGTGGCAACTCGTTATCAGGAAAGTGGGTTTAGTGGAGTGCTCGCTCTGCTAACCTTATTTTAGTGGAGGGGGAATTAAGCGGACTAGCCACCGGGCTCACCTGTGAGCCCGGTGGTTCTGACAACCACTGGAAAGTGGGCTGGGCTCCCTTAGCCCTCTTTCCAGCAGTCATAAGAATAGCCTCAGAGACTATCATACATTTTGTGACACATGTCACTTGGAGCGTTTGGCTGTGCTACTGATCCCCTGATTGGCCAGATATGTCTGGTCCATTGAGTGGCTTTGAAAGTGTGTCACACAGGGACACCTGTCACTCCATTGGCCAGGGGGGAGGGACAAGGGGGGTGCTCCAAGGAGGGTTATTCAAAGTATATCTAAAGACCATCTTGTGGCTTGGAATCTCTCTCTGTCTCTGCTGCTTGTATCTGCTGCTGCTCTGCCTGCTGCCTGAGAGAGATTGAGGAGCTATTAATGCTGCTACTTTGGTTGCCTTGCCTTGCAGTCTGGACTGGTGGTCTCCAGAGAGAGGTTTGACTGACTCCTGCTTTCCCATCCACCCTCTCTATTTTTCTTTAAAAAAATAATTACAATATTTAAGTATTCTCCTGGCTGGCAGTAGTGAGCTTAAAATTTTTGTGTGTGGAGTGAGTGAGTGCGTGTGTAGGGGGGCCCTAATCCTCCCTCCTGCTTGTTGCCCAGACAGCTTCAGGCCTCTGGCTCATTTTTCTTGCCCATTTTTTCTACATAATGAATCCCTATATAGAATCTATGTGCCATCAGGGAATCCAACACATGTGGATTCTCTGACGTCAATAGTGTTGGATTATCTGATGGCACATAGTTTCTACATAGGAATTCATTATGTAAAATCTATGTGACATCAAAGAATCTAATCCCCATTATTTGCTATGGGGAAAATAATAAAACTTAAAAATATTTTAAAAATCATTAAAAATCACCCCTTTGACCGATTGCTTTTGGGCTTGGGTGGTTTCCTCATGACACCCATGGGTTTGGTACCCATGGGAACCTACCATGCACCCCACTTTGGCACCTATGGGTACTAGCTATAGGGAATAATGGGCCAGTTCATGCCCCATTATTCCCTATGGAGAACTTTTTATAACCAGTTCTATGGCATTCTGATTTGAACCAAGCCACAGGCCAATTCTAACAGTTTAGAACCCAAACCTGTAGAACCAGTTCAAGTGTGGTTCTAATTAGAACCGAACCACAAAACCATTTATTTATTTTTTGCATGCCCTGGGTCAACTGATATTCTGAGGTTTTCCAGTAGGAAATCTGTGATCTTGTCAAAATGCCAATGTAGTGTTGCACTTTCTCATGGAGATCAAGAGTTCAAAGCCCCAGAAAATTATGAAGGTCAATAGGATAGCTGTTATGTCTTAGCATAACCTACATTTGTGTGAATATAAAGTGGAATAACCCCAAATATTTGACTCTGAGTTCAGTGGAGGACAGATGTGGATCGGCCACCCACACCACTACTGGCTCCATCACAGAGCCGATAAGGGCAGTGGGGGAAGTCCCAGGATGTCACATGTGAGTGTGTGGGGCATTCTGGGGAGATCCCCGAGGCCAGGAGACTTGTTGTAGCCCCCAGCTGGGGGTCTACTCATGTGTCGCTGCAGCACAGAGCTGCATTGTGGTGGCACGTGATCAGTAAAACAGGCTTAGGTAGCAAGCGCTCCGCTAATCTCAAATTAGGGGAGGGGTTCTTAGCTGGAGTAGCCGCTGTTGAACCACTGTTCTCACAATGGAGGGAAACCAGACTAGGCTGCCCTAGCCCGGTTTCTCTCCATTGTGAGAATAGTCTCAGTGGGTTTTATGGCTGAATGGAATTGGCTTTTTCAAGCAAGTGCACAAAAAACATACAGATACATAGTCTCAACATGCGTCAGTTATGTAATCACTCAGGGAAGAGATAAAAACTTCAGCCAGCTTCCAAGCTCTTTTCCCAATCTTGTGCTGAGTCATGGATCATGTGGGCTATGAACTGGGCACTTAACCCAGATTTAATGGTAAACCCACCAGCAGCAAGCCCAGTTTACACTGTCTTGTACAGGTCACTGCCAAACTAGTTTAGATGGGCCATTTGTCTTCACCAAGACAGTTTTTATGATCTTATATGGCACATTCATAGAGCCGGGTCTCACAATTAGTGAGACCCAGTTTGTGAAGTTGAGTGGGGAGAGCGGGCTAAGCCCACTCTCCTTGCACATGAGCAAGCGGGAGCCCTGGGTGGCTGGATCGGCTGCCCACACGATTGCTGGCTCCATGACAGAGCTGGCAGGGGCTGGGGAGCTCGGGGGCCGCGTGGCCCCCAGAAGCTCCAGTATGCCCCGTGCGAGCGCGCAGGGCATACTGGAAGACCCCCAGAGCCGGGAGGTGGATTTTCGCCTCCCCTCCGGAGTCTCCTTATGAGTAGGCATGGCGCAGAGCCATTCCACAACTACTCACGATCTTGAAAACCAGGTTTGCGGAGTGCTCGCTCCACAAACTTGTTTTTAGGGTATGGGTACTTGAGCGGGTTACCCGCTCTAGAACCACTAGGCTCGCAGCTGAGACCGGTGGTTCTCACGATTACAGAAAATTGAGCTAGCGGAGGCTAACCCAATTTTCTGCAATCGTGAGAAAAGCCCCATAGTGTGTGGGTATATATGGAAGTACATTTACTCTTCAGCCACTATTAATTCTTTTCATTCCTTCTTACAACCTCTGTTATGCACATGATAACATGTTAAACCACAGGGAGAATACTTTGATGGGAAAGAACCACAGCATGTGGATACACATTACCAGAAAAGCAAAAACCTGTCTTCTCCTCCTACTGTCACGCCCTCAATCTCAGACAGCGAGGAGGAAGGGGAAGCTGCCAACTTTTCAGCCGATGCTGGGGTGTCTGAGGGGCAGAGCCCGGCTGTCAGTTTCCAAGAAACGGCTGAGGCAGATGATTCAGAGCAGGCACAACAACCTGAGACAGCAGAAACCGTGACGGACCAATCAGAAGAGGAGATATGCAAGCAACCTCCACAGACTCCACAACAGAGGCGTATTACAAGGCGAAGAACTCAGCTTGTAACTATCAGGAGGAGTAAATGCCTCATACAGAGGGCTGATAAGCCTTGAATTCCTGCCAGCTGGGAGCTCTCGGCTTGTACTATAAATTACTAGGGATGTGCAAAACGTTTCGGGCACAGAATGATCTGTGCCTGAAACAGCAAATTTTGGGTGATTTGGGGCCGAACCGAATCACACACAAAATGATCCGAGAAATTTCGGGCACGAGCCGAATCACCCAAATTTCGGGCCCGAAAATTCGGGTGATTCGGACCTCCATTTTTTTGCCTTCTTTCCCCCCCTCCGTTTTGAGCTATGGCGTCTATTTGAATTTCCCGCCTTTTTGCATCCCATTGACTTCAATGCAAAAAGGTTGGATGTGATGTCTGCTCGAATTTTGGGTGCCAGGGGCAAAATAGTAGGGTGGGGTGGTAGTTCCTAAAGGGTGGAGGTTACTACCCCAATTGCAGAGGGATTGGGCAAAGGGCTGATTTTGGGTGAATTTCTGAAGTTTTAGTGTCTTTGGGGCAGATAGGGGCATAATGTGGGATCTGTGCCTAAAGGGTGTGGTGGGGTGGTAGTGCCTAATGGGTGGAGGCTACCACCCCAATTGCAGAGTGATTGGGCAGCGGGCTGATTTTTGGTGAATTTCTGAAGTTTACGCGTCTTTAAGGTTTTCCCCATGAAGGGTGTATCGCTTCATGCCGGGGGAAAAGGGGTGTCCTAGAGCAGGGTGGGGTTGGTGGTAGTGCCTGGTTGGGGCAAGGAAGCTACCTGAATTTTTTCAAAGGATTTGGGCAGAGGGCTGATTTTTGGTTAATTGTTGAAGTTTTTGCGTCTTTAAGGTTTTTCCTCATAATAAGTTATAATGGAGCTTTCATCAGCCCCATAACTGCACTTAGGGGGTGCTGGGGTGGCCCAGAGCGAGTGGTGGTGTAGTGCACATAGGGTGCCAAACACCCCCATGGGTTTCTAACCCATGGGGTACAGGGTTCTGTTTTTTCTGAGGTTTTCTGAGTGTGGATTCTATGATAGCAAATGAGATTTTCAATGAAACACCATGAATCCACTCTAATTTGCTATCATAGAATCCACACTAAGAAAACCACTGAGAACCACAGGGCATCCTGGAGAGACCCCCAAGCCTGGGAGGTTGCTTGCAGCCTCCCGGTCAAGGGTCTATTCGTGTGTTGCCGTGTGCTGCAGCGACACACAAGAAAAAAGATGAGGTTAATGGAGCGATCGCTCCTTTAACCTCATCTAAGGGGAGGGGTACTTTGGGAGGTTTGCTGCCGAGAGCTGCGCATCTCCCAGTATAGCGATCACCCGCTTTTGGGCGATCATGAGAATCGCCTCAGGGTCTACAAGAAAGAGTGCCTGACAATGTTTCCTGACATAGGTGATTGGCAGTGTCAACTATGGGCAATACAGCCAGTTCAAACTTTGACTTCATCTGGATTTACCAGGACCCCAGAAGCAGTAGCAGCAGTATATAAAAGTCCTGCTGGCACCAGGAGTAGAATAAGCTGGTTTGTGAGAGAACAAGCAACAAATGAGGAACTGATGCTGTCTAAGAGAAAATGTTCTTCCAGTGATTGGAAATCCAGTACAGCCTCTCCCACCCCTCACCTCTCTCTCTCTCTCTCTCTCTCTCTCTCTCTCTCTCTCTCTCTCTCTCTCTCTCTCTCTCTCTCACACACACACACACACACACACACACACACTCTACAGAAGGGGGGAGAGAGGGGGGAGATAGAGGTTATTAATACAGGTGGCCCTCATTATTTGAGGTTTGAGCACTTGTGGTTTCATGTATCCACAGTTGGGCAATATATACCCAGCCTTATTATTTGCAGTACATGGTTTCATGTATCCGTGCTTTTCAGCAGAGGTTCTTACATGGTTGTGTTCTTGCTGCATGAGCTAATGGGTTGTGAGAGAAGTTTGGAGGAGGATGGTACAGTGCTTTGGTCTTCATGTTTAGAGATTGTTGTGCTTCTAAAAGCCATTTTGGGTAGTATATGGCAGCCTTTGGTGGCCTTTGGTATCCTTACGGACCCATTGGGAGCCTTAAGGAGCCTTTATGGAGCCATTCCTGTGGAGCTTTTTGAAGCCATTTTATGGAGCCTCTTAGCCCCCATAAGATGCTAATTATCACTTTTATAAATTTAATTTAATTTTTGGTGGAATTTTATTTTTAATTAAAAATTCAAATTAAAAAATAATTTTTATTTTGATAATTATAGTACTGCTTTATTTAATTTAAGTTGTAATTAAAATTCAATGTAAATTAAAAATTAAAAATTGATTTTAAGTATCATTTGAAAATTGATTCTCCTCTCACTCCTTGATTCTTATACACTCTGCTGTGTGCATTTACTTGAAATGGATTTAATTTTGTGCTGCCTCTTACCAACCAAACAGGTCAGGGTCTTGTGCTTCTATGTGCTGGACTTCAGGTATGGGGTGAGGAAACCTCATGATTATGCATTACTGGAGGAGCTGCCTGGAGGGTATTGCTGGAGGATCTAGAGAGTGGGAGACCAGAAGTGGCCAAAGTATAGTGCTGTGCTCCATCCTTATGTCTGCTTTTACTGTCCTTTTGGTGAGTTTTTTGGTCATTTTCCTGGGCTCCGGAACTTAACCCCCCAATTCCTATTGACAGTTCAGATGATACTTTCAAAGTGTGATTAGATTCCTCTACCATATTCAGATGATCATCCGAATGGAAAACCACGTATTCTCTACCCTGGATTTAAATACTAAATGTAATGTAGGATTTAAAATGTGAGGTAGTCATTACTATGTGATTAGATTATCATCTGAATTGCAGTGTGGTGTTTTGAATTGTAAACAGGACAGAGCCCAGGATTAGATCATCCAGTTATATAGGCAGGATTTACTTGTGGCACAATTGTTCTTCACCCTGCCTGAGGTGGAGAGTTGTGAGAGAGTTTTAATCTCTGCCACACTACCTGGCACAGGTGGGAAATGTGGGGCTGACAAGTGGCAGTTTAGAAGTTTCACCTGATATAAAATAATTGCGAAAAACAGTGTGCGTGCCTGTGTTTTATGTTTATTTTTAAACATGAATTTTTGTGTTTATTGTTGGGAGAAAGGGGTAGTCTTACTCATGAAGGAAATAGACTCCTCAGTGAGCCTTTATGGAATTAAAGTCTTTATGGAATAGCCTCCCCAGTGAGATTCACCTGGGTTCTTTGTTATTTAGACGCCAGGTAAAGACCTCTTTGTTCATGCAGGCCTTTAAATTAAAAAAAAACAACATTTTTTGGTCTGATTGTAACTGGTTTTTTTTAACATTTTTTTAAAATTGTATTTTATATTTTCTCCCCCTCCCTTTCCCCCTGTTATGATTTAATATGTGTTTTTATCTCATGATTTAATGTTGTGTTGTAAACCAACCAGAGAACAATTTGTTATGGGGTGGTTAACAAATCAAGTTTATTATCATTATCATTACTACTACTACTACTACTAGTAGTAGTAGTAGTAATAATGATAATTAAAGTACCAAATCCAGTCAATAACATCGAGTACACTGTGTATAAATAGCATAATAATAATAATAACAATAATAATAACTACTACTAGTAGTAGTAGTAATTATTATAACTATTATTATTACTATTAATATTATTATGCTATTTACACACAGTCTACTCAATGTTATTGACTGGATTTGGTACTTTAATTATCGGGCCCTTTCCAAGGGTCTAGGATAAATGAATAAGAATAATAGTAATAATCCCCCAGTGAGGCACTACCTTGGTGTGGTTGTGGGGCTTGCGTGCTCTGAGGCAGGTGAGAGCTATGCCAGAGGTCCAACCATACTGGACAGGTCTCACCCGAGGAGCCAGACGAAGAGTGTCTCTTCCATCAACAATATGGTGAGACGTAACTTGAATAAATCTATACCGGATCAGTCGTCGTCCAGGTCAACAAGGACCGCGCCAGGTGCAGGAGACCCTGGACATCTGGTGGCAAGTGGGCAACAGGACTCAGGATCTTCAGTTGAGCAACCAGGGCTGAAGACCGCAAGGTTACTGGAAAAAACGCCACTTAACCGGAAAAAATATACGAAAAACGCCAACAACGAAATAATGATCTGCTATTAAAAGTCTAGTCCAACTAGAAGAGGTTATTTAAAAAGAATGTACCAAATTTGGAAAGAGAAGCATCCAGATACAGAAATCACAGAACAAAGGCTAGTAGACCAGAGAAGATTCATAATAAGAAATAAAGTATTCACAGGAATTGAGCTGGAAGAACTGCAAAGAGCAACACAGGCTCAAGATATGGAAGAAGAATTACCACCAACTGAAGAAGTTGCTCAGGTGCAGGTGGAGCAGGAGGTGTTGGAAATCGAGGATGCCACTGTTGCTGAACTGTTTCAAAATCAAAACTGGGCAACTTCCCCTTTGCCTTCACCTCAAAAACCCAAATGCTGTTGAACAGAAAAGCAACAAGATCGAAAGCAAAAAATAACTGAGCACATGAACCAAACAACCACCAGGGTTCGACCTCCAGCTCTAAAAACAGTTGCCAAAAACCAACTTGCTCAGGTATTAAAAGATATCAATACTGCACTTGCAGAAATAACAACCAATAATTTGCAAGAAACAAACCAACTAATGTACAGTGCAGCAACAATAACAACACAAGAGCTCGGATATAAGATCAGTGGACCTGTCAAAAAAGAAAGCAGTACATCACCTAAATGGAAGATTAGATTAGAAAATAAAATCTCCAGGCTTAGATCAGATGCTAGTAAATTGAAAGATATGAAAGACAAGAAGCTGAAAAATGAAAACACCAAACAGTATCTGATCCAAAAATACCACCTAGTTTCAAGGAAAATTAGAGAAGTCCTGGAAATAATAAAGCAGCAAATAACAGCAGTGTCAAAGAAGATTAGCAGATAGGAAGCCAGAATTACACAACACAGGCAGAATCTCCCATTCCAGTTGAATCAGAGACGTTTCTACCAAAGCATAGAAGGAGAAACTACAAGAAATGTAGAAACACCAAATAAAGAAGAAACAGTGCAATTATGGGGGAAATTAAGGAACAATCCAATAGATTATTTTTAAAAAGCAGGCTGGGTGAAAGAGGTTGAAAAATGTAACCAACAAATGCAAGATCTAATAACAACACCAGAATTAATAAGTGAAAGAGCAAAGAAAATTAAAAATTGGACTGTACCAGGTGACTATGAACTGCATGGCTTTTGGCTTAAACACCTAACAAGCCTTCATAAACAACTATCAAAACAGTTCAATCACATTTGGCAAGGAGGTGATATTGAAGAATGGCTAACAACTGGGAAAACTCATCTCATAATGAAAGACCCAGCAGAAGGTGCAGTTCCAGGTAATTAAAGACCAATTACCTGCCTGCTAACCATGTTCAAATTATTAACTGGAATAATAGCAGATGAAGTAATGCAACACTTATTAACTAACAAACAGCTTCCAGCTAAACAGAAAGGAAATTGTCCAAACACTAGGGGCACAAAAGACCAGCTGCTGATTGACAAAATGATTTTAGAAAATTGTAAGAGAAGAAAAACCAATCTAAGTGTTGCATGGATTGACTACAAGCAAGCCTTCGACTCATTGCCTCACACATGGATACTAACATGTTTAGAAACAACTGGTGTCAGCAAAAACATTCAGATATTTATTAACAAAGCAATGAGCATGTGGAGTATACACAGCTAACAATCAATGGTGAGACACTTGGACAGGTTAGCATTAGAAGAGGCATTTTCCAATGAGACTCACTATCCCCTCTGTTGCTTGTAATCGCCATGACTCCACTTTCACAAATACTAAACAAATCAGGCCTCGGATACCAAACATCTAAAACATCAAGTAAAATCGACCTTCTGCTGTACATGGACGATCTGAAGTTGTATGGAAAGTCCCAGTCAGAAATTGAATCACTGCTAAACACTGTCCGTATATTCAGTAGCGATATAGCAATGGAGTTTGGACTAGACAAGTGTGCTGCATTAATAATGAACAGAGGGAAAATAAGAAAAACAGAAGGTATAGAACTGTCCAATGGAAGCAACATCAAGAACCTGGAAGAGAAAGAACATTACAAAGACTTGGGCATTCTCCAGGCTGATAACATTGCACACACCGAAGTTAAAAGAAAAATTGGAAGTGAATACATCAGGAGAGTTAGAAAAATCCTTAAGTCCAAACTCAATGGCGGGAACACCATACAAGCCATAAACACCTGGGCTATACCTGTTATCAGATACAGTGCAGGAATAATAGACTGGAACCAGGCAGAGCTAGAGACGCTAGATTGTAAGACCAGGAAAATCATGACCATCAATCATGCTCTGCACCCCTGCAGTGATGTCGATAGTCTATACCTCCCTCGCAGCTCAGGTGGAGGAGGAATGCTGCAAGTCCATCAAACAGTAGAGGAGGAGAAAAGAGGCCTTGCAGAATATATCAAGGACAGTGAAGAAGATGCACTTCAAATGGTCAATAATGCGAAACTATTCAACACCAATGAAACAAAGCAGATCTACAAGAAAGAACAAATCAAGAACCGAGCAGAAAAATGGAAAAAGAAGCCACTGCATGGTCAATATTTGCGCAATATAACTGGAAAATCAGACATCACCAAGACCTGGCAATGGCTTAAGAATGGCAACTTGAAGAAAGAAACAGAGGGTTTAATACTGGCTGCACAAGAACAGGCACTAAAGAACAAATGCAATAAGAGCAAAAGTAGAAAAATCAACAACAAACAGCAAGTGCCGCCTTTGTAAAGAAGCAGATGAAACAGTGGACCACCTAATCAGCTGTTGTAAAAAGATCGCACAGACTGACTACAAACAAAGGCATGACAAGTTAGCAGGGATGATACACTGGAACATCTGCAAAAAATACAAGCTACCTGTAGCCAAACATTGGTGGGACCATAAAATTGAAAAAGTTGTAGAAAATGAAGATGTAAAAATATTATGGGACTTCCGACTACAAACAGACAAACATCTGCCACACAATACACCAGATATAACTGTAGTCAAGAAGAAAGAAAAGCAAGTGAAAATAATCGACATAGCAATACCAGGGGATAGCAGAATAGAAGAAAAAGAAATAGAAAAAATCACCAAATACAAAGATCTACAAATTGAAATTGAAAGGCTGTGGCAGAAGAAGACCAAAATAATCCCAGTGGTGCAATTCCTAGGTGCAATTCCAAAACACCTTGAAGAGTACCTCAACACCAAAAGGGCCACAGAAATCACCATCAGCCAATAACAACAGCAACTTTACTGAGAACAGCCTATATTCTGCAACGATATCTATAATAACAGCAACAACATTGACAATAAAATTCAGCCGCCCCAGGTCCTTGGGAAGGACTCGATGTCTGGATAAAACAAACCAGTCAATAACACCTGTCTGACTGTGTAAATAAATAATAATAGTAATTAGTATTAGTATTATTATTAGTATTATTATAAAGCAAGTTTTATCCCTGGTTCCTCCCACTCCCCCACCTTCCAGAGACTGACTTACAGCCTCTTGAATCACAGCCCCTGCCCTGCTCCCTGCGGCATTTCTCCCTGCTAGGATGTGGCAGGGCATTTTGCCCAGGAAGATCCCAGTCAGGTTTGGTGAAGGATTTACATAGTGAAGTTGCAAGAGGAAAGAACCCATGGTGGGGTGGGGGAAGCCAGACCACCAGGCAGGTCCCTTAAGCTATTGGTGTCACCCCTGGTCCACTTTCCCACCTTCCAGCACCCTATTTACAGCTGCAAAACTGTCTTTTCATTCTCCAGCAGAAATCTCAGGTTGTGTGCTTGGAAACGGTGAGGATTCTTTCGTATAAAAGGATTTGCCCCAGTTTAGAGCTCACTATATTGCTCACTATTATCTATTTGTCCATCCATCCATCCATCTATCGCTGCTTGGGCCCAATGCACATGAAACTTCCAGACCAATGCACAAAAGATAGAAACATCTGTCTAGTTTTTGTAGGTATGTTTTTGGTTCTCCCAGACCACCAAAACAATCCCATACCCTACATGAATTCATTATTTTCACATAAAATGTGGGGGAACTCTCCCATTGAAAACCATGGAGAATGAAACCTCATAGAGATAGGAAAGGCTAGAGTCACCGAGAGAGATAAGAGGTTGCTCTTTGCAGGAATGCTTGCAAACTGCAAGCCCTTTTACTAATATATATATCAGGGGTGCACCCTGAGATCACCAAGCATGCCCATTTAATTTTTGTACTTCAAGCTAGCAGGCAAGTCAGCATGTCTCCATAGAAGACAAAGGAGCCAAAGCTCTGAATTCTGCCTTGGGAAACAATTGCAAATCAACAGCCCATCACTGTGCATGACTCTATCATTTAATATAATAATATGGGAAGTTGCTATGCTTGAAGCAAGAAATACAACAAAGGAAACCTGGGAACCATAGAGAGAGGGGAGTGATAGGCCTGAATCTGTGAAAGGGAGGTACACTAGGATTGTAAATACATGATTGGAAGAATACACTCCACCGCACTGGTCTGTTCATTGGCATCTTTTTCAAGTGGGTATAAAAACCCACAGATTTTAGTATATACTGAGCCTATTCCCATGATCTTCTTGAAAGTGTGCTAGGGGAGCCTAGCCTGCTTTCTAGTCATCATTGGAACCACCGGGCTCGCGGATAAGCCCAGTGATTCCACGGTGGCTAGCTCGCCTAATCCCCCCTCTCCTTAAACAAGGTTAACAGAGCTTGTTTGACTTCCTTGTTTGACTTCCAGGGGCCAGGCGGTCCCCGTTAACTTTGTTTGACTTCCAGAGGCCAGGCGGCCCCCGATCCCCGCAGCCCCCACCAGCTCCATGATGGAGCAGGTAGTTGTGTGGGCGGCCAATCTGGATGCCCAGGGATTCCCAACTGATCATCTGCGGGGAGAGTGAACTAAGCCCGCTCTCCCCACCAAACCCTCCCAGGCTCTACACACCGCTCGTGTGTAGAGCCTCACTATTTAGTATATCACATTTAAAAGTATCTGAACTGGCCCTTAAGGTTTCATCATTTGTTGATTGTTAACCGTGGTTATGGGGCAGAATTGAACTCCCATGAATAACGAGGGCCACCTGTATTACCATTCCTTAGTCTTGTGTTGCAGAAGAAGAAAAAATTCTAGATACTCTTTGTATGTGGCTTCATGTAAGGAAACACTAGTCTAGGTAAAATACAAGTTGTAGTTCTTCACCTCCTCCTTCTGAGTCCGGATCAAGATCACACCCTGTTGCACACTTACTATAGCTATGCCTGCTGATCAAGTCACCTTTAACATTTACCAGTCAGAAGTGACATTGGCCATGTCAAAGTATTTGCCCAGGTCAGTCTTTACCAAGGTCAGATACATAAAATTAAAGTGAATCTCACTTTTGTCAATGCATCTTAGAAGGAACCTTTTAAAAAGCTCCTGCAAGATTAGAAGAAACATGAACAGCATCTAATAGAGCAGATGCTGGATGCCAAGGTCAGTGTAAAGCAGTAGTGGCCAGTGAGGGGTGGCGAGATGCACAGAGGCTCCATGCATGCGCAGAAGTTAGGGCACCGCTGCTGCCCCACCAGGTGCTGGCCGGAGTGCTGCCTCCCCACATGGGATTGTGGGCAGAGCATGGGAGCTTTCAGGTGCTGCCTAAACACTGTTAAGCACCAGCTTATTAATTCTTAAAGATACCTCTCGCGGCCACCCCCCCACCCCAGTGCTGCCCTCACTGGCCACTACTGATGTAAAGGAAGCATGAAGCAAGGAAGAAACGTATGTTATTTTCCTCCTGGTTCTTGAAACAGCTGGCAATTTCCAAGGTTTGCTTTATAAAGGGAAAGAAATTGCATTTTCCCTTCAGGCTGGCTGAGCTAGTTTCCTTTGGGACTAAACTAATAACTTGCTAGACTACTGAAGAGTTTACCCCCATATTCTTCTCACAGAGAATCTGAAATCTAATTGGGCCTTCCAGAGCAAGCCTGTCAGGCGTTCTCATTTACAGTTCATATTGATGTAGATAGAACTGCCATCTGGCTAGTTTTAACCCAGTTTGGCAAGCTGTTTCTGACACTCAGCTTTTCTTTTCTAGCACACTTCAGTGTATATCATCAGTAAATGAATATTATGGTTGTATACAGTAAGTGAATCAACATACCTATACCAAGGGACAATAAAACTGTTGACCAATGGAGATTGCAGTGTTAGTAGTAAATCTTCAAGAAGAGACTCCACAAAAAACCATCTTGCCCCTTGTGTTGAGATTCAGCCAAGAAATTATGGCGGCAATCCCACAGAGAGTTAAGCCTATTGGTTTCAGTGGATTATTATTATTACATTTATATCCCGCTCTTCCTCCAAGGAGCCCAGAGCGGTGTACTACATACTTAGGTTTCTCTTTCACAACTCTGTGAAGTAGATTAGGCTGAGAGAGAAGTGACTGGCCCAGAGTCACCCAGCAAGTATCATGGCTGAATGGGGATTTGAACTCGGGTCTCCCCAGTCCTAGTCCAGCACTCTAACCACTACACCACGCTGGCTCAGCTTTATGTTGGACTGTGGCCTCTTTAATGATTGGGCTATAGCAGAGGTTTTCAAGATTGGGAACCCCTATGGAACAAATGGAGGAGAGCTTGTCTTGTGGAAGCAAGCCCGAATTGTCCCCAGGGTCAGTTGTCAAGCAGGGTCTGTCCTGGTTGCATTTGAATGGGAGATTACATGTGTGAGCACTGTAAGATATTTGGGGCTGCTCTGGGAATAGTATCTGCATGCAGAAGGTTCCAAGTTCCCTCCCTGGCATCTCTAAGTTAGGGCTGACAGAGACTCCTGCCTGCAACCTTGGAGAAGCTGCTGCCAGTCTGTGTAGACAATACTGAGTTAAATGGACCAATGGTCTGACTCAGTGAGGGAGGGTCAGTGGGGAGAGGGTCAGTGCGGAGGGTCAGTGCAGGGAGAGCGGGCTTAGCCTGCTCCCCCTGCACACGAGTAGTCACTTGCTGCTGGGAGGCCGGATTGGACGCTCAGATGAGCGGCTGCTCCAGGCGGGCGCTCCTGCACCCAGCTGCAGCTCCATCGCAGGCTCCAGGGATTGGGGGAAGGGGAGCACCACTGCGTGGTGCCCCAGCCCCCAGCCTCCCAAATCCCAGGAAGGCACTGCCTGAGCACTTGCTCTGTTAATCTTGTTAAAGGGGAGGGGTTGTTAGGCAAGCCAACTGCCAGGGAACCACCGGCCTCACCTGTGAGCCCAGTGGTTCCCACAATTGATCACAACTTGGCTGGCCTCCGGTATCCCAGTTTTGATCAATTGTGTGAATAGCTACAGTATATGGCAGTTTCCTATCTTCCTATGTAAATATTACCACAGTAAAGGAAAGCAGATCTCTGAAATGCCAGAGGAGCCAAAAGAGTTCTTCCCCTCACCAGGTGCATTCTGGGTGCAGCTTCTTTACCCCACCCAGGAGGGTAGAACATGATGAAACATGAGGCATATGGGTGATCCAACTGGCTGGAGAATTTAGGGTTTTGCAACTGTGTTGAGGTTCATGTCCACTCAGATCCTCATTTGCATTTGGAATGAATCCCTCCCTCGCACCCTGGGTTTCAACTGGAGGCACATAGGAATTTTTGGCTTCCATAAAATTGGCAGGTATTAGGTTTTAGGGTGGGTTTTTTTTGTTTTTGTTTTGCTGTTGCCAGATTTGGCTTTTAAAAGCCAAATTTTGGGTTATGGCCCATTTGACTCACGAGTATACCCCTCAGGTTCTGTTAAATACCTTGGTCACAACTAGCAGATACTACTAAGCAAGTTTATGATAGCATATTGCTGAGCACCCTAAGGCACATGTTGGTGTAGGGATCAGTCAGCCCCTAGGTTTATTTATGTATTTATCCATCTATCATATTTATATACTGCCTGATATGTGTAAGGTGGTGTACACAATTTAAAACACAACAAATATAAACAGAGTAAAAATAAGACCATTTCACAGAATAAAAACAGTGAAAAAAATTCACAAGATAAAAACTATCAGTTTAAAATTAATTTTTAAAGCCTGAGAAAACAGGTGTCTTTTAAAAAGCAATCAGAGATGGAGATACTCTTATTTTAACAGCATATTCCAAAGCCACAGAGAAGGCCCAGTCCCTAGTCGCTACCAAATAAGCCAGTTACAACTTTAATCGGACCTCCCCAGATGATCTTAATAGGCAGCAGGGTTCATGACAAAGAAAGTGCTCTCGTAAGTACACTGGATCCAAGCCATTTAGTGGTTTATAGGTAATAACCAGCACTTCGTATTTCACTCAGCAACTTAGCAGCAGCCGGTGCAGATTCTTTCAAAATCCTTGTTATATGGTCCCTTCGGGTTGGCCCAGAGACCAGTCTGGCTGCCACATTCTGTCCCAATTGTAGTTTCCAGACTGCATACAAAGGCAGCCCCACATAGAGTGCATTAGAGTAGTCAAGCCTGGAGGTTACCAGAATATGCACCACTGTTTTAAGGTCATTTAACTCCAGAAATCGGCGTAGCTGATGTATCAGCCGGAGCTGATAAAAAGCGCTCTTGGCCACTGCCTCAGCCTGAGAAAGCAGAGAGAGTTTTGGGTCTAGGAGCACTCCCAAGCTAGTACTTGTTCTTAATCAGTACCTCCATCTTATTTGGATTCAGTTTGTTATCCCTTATCCAGCCCATTACTGTCTCCAGGCAGGCATTTAGGGAAGTTATGTCATTCCTGATATGGAGAAATAGATTTTGGTATCAACCGCATATTGATAACACCCTGTACCAAACCTCCTGATGATCTCCCAGCAATTTCATGTAGGTGTTAAGTAACACTGGGGACAGTATGGAGCTTTGTGGAACTCCATACTTTAGTTCTCGCTTTGCAGAGCAACAGTATCCAAGTGGCGCCATCTGGAACCTACCAGAAAAGTAGGAATGGAACAACTGTAAAACAGTGCCACCAAACCCCATATCACTCAGGTGATCCAGAAGGATATCAAAAAGTCAATGATATCAACAACCACCAAGAGTTCCAAAAGGATCAGCAGAGTCACACTCCCTCTGTCGATACCTAGTTGGAGAGGCCAACCAAGGCAGTCTCAGCCCCATAGCCCACTCAAAAGCTGGTTTGAAATGGGTCTAGATAATCTGTATCATCCAACACCTCCTGGAGCTGAGAGGCCACCAGCCACTCAATCACCTTGCCCATCCATAGAAGATTGGAAATGGGTCTGAAATTAGCTAACACTGAGGGATCCAATGCTTTACAGCTCAGGGAATGCTATCCGGGATTTTCTCTAGGTTGCAAGTGCATTGCCATCTTTAAAGGCTGCATGGTGGCAGCAGGGTTGATGCTCCCTGCAAATACCTTGACCCCTTTGGTTACCTAAGAAAAGCAGCAATCAGCCATAGGACTGTGATATTGCTGTGAGCCAGAGTGTAATCACCCAATGTGATGTAGGTTAGTGACTCATGTAGTGATCAGCCTCCCCTCCCTCTAAAGAGTTAACTGGAAGTGAACCCTGTCTCGACTGACAGGCTGGTGAACTCCAGGGCTCAGACAATCAGCACACCAGTTGAGTGGGACCTAGAGAGCTGTTGACAGGAAGGGAATTATTCATTAGAAGAAGCTAGGCTGGAGGTGCACAGGAGGACATGTGGCCATGTAGGCTGGCTGCAGGAGAATAACTCTGCAGATCCTTGAAAGACAGGAAGGCAGGAAGCTTGAATTCTTATCAGGAGTTTGGTGCGTTCATGGCAAGGAGCCAGGGCTTATGGCTTCAGGAAGTTTAGCCTAGGGAAATGTTTGTTTAGTCAGACTTTGCGTCAGGGATTTTATTTATTTATTTATTTATTTATTTGCATTTCTAGCCTGCCTTATACCCAAAGGTCTCAGAGCAGTTTACAATGAAACCAATATAAAACATAATTAAAATTCAGCATCATAAAATCAAAATACAGTTAAAAAATGCAGTGCCTGAGAGGGGAAGAATCACTACATTTCTAGCCAAAGGCCAGGGTAAAGAGGTGCATCTTCATCATTTCCTGAATGTACACAATGTCAGACCTTGGCACACCTCAGAGGGGAGGACATTCCACAACCTAGGGGCAACCACAGAGAAAGATGTTATATTTCTTTGGTGTATGTGCTTCTGAATATTCTGGATACTGTTCTATTATTGTTTACCTGTAACCTAACTGAAATAAGAAACACTAGCCTACACCCAATACACCTAGGGCATTGCAAAAGCCTCTTTAAACATTTAAGTGTTCATTAGGACAACTTTTTTTGTAATCTTACTAAGTATTCTTAACTGTATCTAAAAGCTGAGGAAGCCTAAGACGGAAACAATCTGTAGTAATTGAATAAAACTGGTTTTTTAGTCCTTTTCTTTTTAGAAGCCCTCCGAGTTGGTTATTAACCCAAGAAAAGGTACGGGTGAAAGGGGACTGCTCTGGTGCAAACACATCCTCAAATGTTCAGCAACTATTTATTCATTCATTCATTCATTTATTTATTGTTGAATTTATATACCACCTTTCATTAAAAACAATCCCAAGGTGGTTTACAAAAGTTAAAAAACATAAAATAAAAATGACAGTTAAAAGTATTAAGCTAAGAATATGAACAAATTTGTTTTAAAATATATAAAATACATACACACAAACTATACATGGATAAAAACACACAGAAGCAGCAATAAAAACAATCATGTAAAGGCCTGGATAAAAAGCCAAGATTTAACAAGCTTTCTAAAAACTGTGATGTAGCCTGAGGAGTGAATGACCACTGGGAGAGCATTCCAAAGTCTGAGGGCAGCAACAGAGAAAGCCAACACAAAGGTGCATGACAACCGAGTTCAGTATAAGTTTTCTCGCCATGTGCAGGCTTACACATTGAAGAGCGAGAGATAAATTTATTCGGTCATTGACCAGCAAACACATGGAAGATTTTTGTACTTGTCCAAGAGCAAAATTAAGAGAGTTTCCCCTGGATTCCATCACAAGCCCAGGGAGGTTCAAGCTCTGTTGATAAGAAGGGTGGTGGTGGCGGCAGCATTTTGAATCTGCCAATAATACACAATAGTTTTAGGAGAAGCTTAGCCAGGCAGCTCAGCAAGGATGATTCAGCATTTCTTTCCCTCACGTGAGCTTGCTCTCAGACAAAGGCTGTACTCCGCTACAACTCATATCTAGGGTGTCAAGTTGTAGGCTTCCATGCTGTATGGGTATGGAAATCCATTGTTGTTTTGATTCAGCTGTTGATTGAATAAAATAGTAGCCCTTTTAGAAATCCAGCTTAGGTCTTGTGACTGCATTGGTCCATTGAAGACAATGCTGCTAACTTAGGTCAAGCAACAATCCCTTTTCCTGATATTTCTTGTTTATTGAAACAAAATTATCCATCAGGCAAAAAGCCTCTCAAAGCAGCTTATAGATAGATTTAAAAGAACAAAACACATAAAAAGAAGTACACATGAAAAACAGGGCAGGGGTATCATCCAACTTAGTGCAGTTCTTTCAAACACAACAGTTTAAAAGCTTGGGAGAAAAATAACGGCCTCATCTGGCACTGGAAAGACATCAGCATTGGGGCCAAAGAGGTTCCAAAATCAGGCTGCTATCAGGCTGCTTTCATGCATCTCCGTCTGCCTAACTTCTGGAATTGCAGAGATATCTGGACAGTGAAAAAGTATTGTAATTTTAAAGATCTTGGCAGATTTTCTAAAAACATTGACAATGGATGTATCCACTACAACAACTATCATCAGCATATCTGCATATATGTTACACCTGTTGTTCCTAAACTTCAATGGGTAGCATATCCCTCCTGAAACCAATCACACTTACAGACTCCTGCCTGTAACCTTGGCAAAGCCATTGCCAGTCTGGGTAGACAATACTGAGCTAGGTAGACCAATGGACTGGCTCTGTATAAGGCAGCTTCCTATGTACAAACTGTCCCAGCAAGAAAAAGAAAAGTCTTTGTCAATGCAATAATAACTTAAGTACATAAGAACAGCCCTGCTGGATCAGGCCCAAGGCCCATCTAGCCCAGCATCCTGTTTCACACAGTGGCCCACCAGATGACGCTGGAAGCCTACAGGCAGGCGTTGAGGGAATGCCATCTCTTCTGCTGTTACTCCCCTGCAGGGAGTAAAACTTCTTGTTTTACTTGCATTTTGAGTAAGGGTTATTGACCACCCCTCAAGGGCATATATTTTCCACATCAGATGGGAAAATATGCTTCATTAGTAATAGCAAGAGTGAAACAAATCCACTTTCCAAAAGTAGTAGGAGGGATGGTACTGTTTTTGTTGTGTAGTTATAAAAACAGTAGGGAGTTTAACTTCAACAGTTAAGCAACAGACAAAAGAGAGGCCTGGAAACAATGGCAGCTGGCCCATACAGAACTATAAGGTTCCCTTGTAGGAAATCCCTCAAATTTCCACAGAGGTACACAAACCTCAGTTTGCTGCCCTGTGATTCGGACCTTCTCAGCTCTCCTCTGAATTGTATTAACCGTGTGGTACTGCTTCCAGTCACATGGAGAGATAGTGATCAGTGGCGTAACGGGGGGAAACGGCGCCCAGGGCAAGCACTGCCCCTGAAATTGTGCCCCCCACCCCCCAGGCCCCCACATATCTGCGCCAGCGCCCCCTGAGTGCAGCGGTGGCGGGCGGCGGCAGATTGCGCGGCGGTGGCGGGTGACAGTGGATCGCTGAGTGCGGCGGTGGTGGCGGATCGCCGAGTGCGGCGGTGGTGGGCGGCGATCCCGCCAAGTGCGACGGTGGCGGCGGATTGCCGAGTGCAGCAGAGCGACGCCGCTGCCACCGCACTCGGCGATCTGCCACCACCGCCGCACTCGGCAATCCGCCGCCACCGCCGCACTTGGCGATCCGCCGCCACCGCCGCGCAATCTGGGGGGGTCGGGGGGGCATGCCACTTTTTGGCACCCCCCATGTGACCCACCAGAGTGGCGCCCAGGGCATGTGCCCTGCCTGCCCCCCCTATCGTTACGCCCCTGGTAGTGATTGTTAATCCTGCACTAAATCAGGCCTGCAGATCCAGAACGTGTGATGCAACATGTTGAATGCAGGCCTCTGGTCATATATTTTGACTTTCTAACTGCTTAACAACCCCCTAATATTACAATCTGGCAGGCCACAAAAACAGGCAGCTATTGCCAATCTCCTTGCTAAAATATATAACATCCCTGCAATCAGGCTCTGTACTGGAGGACTGGAAAGTAGCAAATGTAACACCGATTTACAAGAAGGGATCCAGGGGTGATCTGAGAAATTACAGGCTGGTTAGCTTAACATCCATTCCAGGCAAATTGATGGAAAGCATCCTCAAGGATAAAATTGTAAAGCACCTAGAAGAACAGGCCCTGCTGGGAGAGAACCAGCATGGCTTCTGCAAAGGGAAATCTTGCCTCACCAACCTTTTGGAGTTCTTTGAGAGTGTCAACAAGTGTGAGGATCAAGGTGATCCAGTTGACATAGTATACCTGGACTTCCAGAAAGTTTTCAACAAAGTTCCTCATCAATGACTCTTGAGGAAAGTATATGTGTGGATTGCTAACTGGCTGAAAGACAGGAAACAGAGGGTGGGTATAAATGGAGAGTTTTCACAATGGAGGGAAGTAAGAAGTGGGGTCCCCCAGGGATCTGTACTGGGACCAGTGCTTTTTAATTTATTCATAAATGATCTAGAATTAGGGGTAAGCAGAAAGGTGGCCACATTTGCAGATGTTACCAAACTCTTTCAGGTAGTGAAATCCAAAACGGATTGTGAGGAGCTCCAAAAGGATCTCTCCAAACTGGCTGGGTGGATGACAAAATGGCAAATGCAGTTCAGTGTTAGCAAGTGTAAAGTGATGCACATTGTGATGAAAAACCCTAGCTTCATGTATACCCTGATGGGATCTTTGCTGTTGGTGACTGACCAGGAGAGGGATCTTGGGGTCGTGGTGGACAGCTTGTTGAAAGTTTTGACTCAATGTGCACCAACTGTGAAAAAGGCCAATTCCATGCTAGGGATCATTAGGAAGGGGATTGATAATTCCCTCAGGGGATGAAGCCACTCTGGGAAGAGCAGAAGGTTTCAAGTTCCCTCCCTGGCTTCTCCAAGATAGCGCTGAGAGAGATTCCTGCCTGCAACCTTGGAGAAACCGCTGCCAGTCTGGGAAGACAATACTGAGCTAGATAGACCAATGGTCTGACTCAGTATATGGCAGTTTCCTATTTTCCTATGTTCCTATAGTAAAACGGCTAATATTATAATGCGCTTATACAAAACTATTTTGCGGCCACACCTAGAGTACTGCGTAAAATTCTGGTCACCACATCTAAAAATGGACATTGTAGAACTGGGAAAGGTGCTGAAGAGGGCAACCAAGATGATCAGGGGCCTAGAACACCTTTCTTATGAGGCAAGGCTACAACACCTGGGGCTATTTAGTTTAGAAAAAAGACGACGGCGGGGAGACATGATAGAGGTCTATAAAATCATGTATGGTGTGGAGAAAGTGGATAGAGAGAAATTCTTCTCCCTCTCCCATAACACTAGAACCAGGAGTCATCCCATGAAATTGGTTGCCAGGAAATTTAGGACCAGCAAATGGAGGTACTTTTTCACACAACACATAATCAACTTGTGGAATTCTCTGCCACAAGATGTGGTGACAGCCAACAACCTGGATGGCTTTAAGAGGGGTTTGGATAACTTCATGGAAGAGAGGTCTAGCAACATCTACTAGTCGGAGGGCTATAGGCCACCTTCAGCCTCAAAGGCAGGATGCTCTGAGTACCAGTTGCAGGGGAGTAACAGCAGGAGAAAGGGCATGCCCTCAGCTCCTGTCTGTAGGCTTCCAGCAGCATCTGGTGGGCCACTGTGTGAAACAGGATGCTGGACTAGATGGGCCTTGGGCCTGACTCAGCAGGGCTGTTCTTATGTTCTATGCAAACCTCTGCTGAGCGACCATATGTGACCTGGTGGAGTACACTTTTATTAGCCTTTCAGTAAAACCAGTGTTTTGTTATCTCTGCCCCTCACTTCTCTGAAGAGGATCATGGCAATGCTTGGTTTATCTTGGCTATAGGTAGCAGACAATTTTCCCTCCATGTATTTGGAACAGCCACATGGCATGTTTTTAGCATTCTCATTTTTTCATGGTTACGTGGTGCAAAGTAGTATATTTGAAAGAAGTGCCTGTCTGTCAACAGGAGCAATACAGACTGACTAGATGATGTTGCATCTGAATTTTTTAACAATACGTGCTTAATATCTGCTTAATGATAAGCTACAGTGTTCAAGCAGCTACAGAAGTTTTACAGCCCTTTGTCGGTAATATTATACGCTATTATGCACAATTTTCAGACACCAGTGAGTGCTATTGTCACCTTGTAAAGGACATAGTGAGACTGTTCTTGTGAACAGCCAAGGACTAGGGTAGCTAAGCCCGGGCTTGGCTGCCCATGAGATTCAGTGGGAGCTGTCTGGTGGCAAACCTCCCATGGAACCTGCAGGTTAGCTGAGGTTAATGGTGTAACTGTGCCATTAACTCCGGCTAATTGCTCGTGTACGAGCGTCACCTGCTCCCAGCTGGTGCTGGCACAGGAGCGGGCTCCTGGCCATCGCGGGGGGGCGGGATCTCCACAATGCACTGCACACTCATGTGTTGCATTATGGGATTTCTGGGGGCCCTGCACCTCTGTGCTCTGCAATACTGCTCGCCTGCCCAGTCATGAGAACGACCTCAATGAATGAGCTAGGACTGAAGACAAGATGGATTGTTTCTTATCTAAAAACTTAATTTTAAGGTCATCCCTATATTTTTCAGGCCATTGTAACAGTAAATAATAGTATAGCTGTATGAAGCTTTGAAGGCCTGTTTGGTTTTGCATCAAATCAGTACGAACTGAACCGCTGGCCAGTTCAGCCTGAATCAGGGCCAAATCAAAGCAAAGTGGGTCAATTTGAGTCAGATACCAAAGTGTATGCTTCCTCTTTCTTGCCACTCCCTCAACCCGTTCAGGGGCAGGACGTTGGATAGAGGTTGTTAATCTTACACCTGATAGCGAGGGAGCAGCGGTAGCAGTGATGGCAGCTTGAGATTTATTATGACCTCCAGCAGGGTTGTTGTTTTTTTTTTAAATTTAATTCCCTTGGAGTCTTGGGAATACTCTGGGTGAAGCTGGGAAGTGTAATATTTTCAGGGCTGTAGCAATTACTACATACCTGGAAAATCTACAGTTCCCTGAAGCACTCATGCCATTCTCAGGCCTCCAGAATCTTCCTCTCCCCCCACCCCCCAAAAATGCTTTAAATCTCAAGCGGCCACTGCCACACTCTTGCTGCCACAGGAAGAAAGATGGAACTACCTCTAGCTTGTCTCCCACTTTCTGCCCAGTCCTGTAAGTATGGTTCTGGGGAGTGACAAAAGGAGGAGGTAGTGAAGTTCTGGCTGTGAATCAAAGCAAGCACTTCAGTTCGGGCTGAATCAAATCAGAGACACCCTGAATCAAATCAGCCCACTTTGCACAGTCCTAATAAGTAGCTCCTGATTAAGCACTAGGTGTGACTGATTATTCTTTTGTTTCCACAACACAACAGGGCTTTTCAGAGTGATGAGAAAAGCTGTGAAAGGAGCTGGCATTTATCGAGGTGTGGCGCTGATCAACTGGGTGGGGGATAGAAAATACAGAAGCTATGCCAAGCGAGTGGCAAAGCCCGATGACTGAGGCTGCTTGAGTATCACCGTCATCAGATGCTAGCTTGCTGGGCAATCAGTGGGGCCACTTGAAGAGCTGGAGGGACAGGGCTGCAGCAAGGAATGCCTACAGCGGAAATGGTGAATCAGGTGCTGTTCCCAAATCACTGAATACTTGAGGTAGAACCGCAAAATGATGAAGAGGAGATGCTTCTGTTCTTACTAAGAACCATGGCCCATTTGCTGACAGTTGAGTTGCAGCAAGTCAAGTGTTAACACTATACATCTCTGCTATTTGAAAAAACGAGTTGGTCAATTTACCTCACTGTTGTTCTTTGTCAGCCAAATAGAAAATCATTCTGTTGGTGTTAAATGCAGTGGAAAAACAAGGAAGTAAAATTTTTATCCAAGCTCTTGACCTGAAGGACAGACACTAAGGAGTTGTATATAGCAAGTAAAGTGAACTCTCTAATTTTGGAACTACTATTTCACTTGAGTGTTTTATCTTCTTCTACAGAGAACAGAGATTGAAAAACAATAGCCAGTAAGGCCATGGATAGAGTTTGGAGATAGTGTAGAGCTTAGAGTTGAGTCAAGCAGTACAAATTCCAGCCCTGGTTCATTGAAGGAAGTCATTGGCCAACATCCAGACTAACAAGACACTGGTGCAGCAACAGTGTGCTGATGCTACAAGGGTGAGGCAATTTCCATCAATCTCGTCTTCCCTCTGAAGCTGACTGTGACTCCCTGAGGGTACCACACCATGTGATGGTCATTTCATATTATTTCTCTATCACCTGATGGTCCCAGCTCCCATATGATCACTCTGCCAGCTCTTATCTTGATATTTGCCAACACAGGGCTGCTGATGGGAACACACATGGCTCTCCTACCCTGGCTGGACACTCCTCCAACCCTGTTCAGAATAATGAGGACAGCTCTATAGTGAAGTCAATCATACAGCACTTGCTTTGGATTAAGGTCCACTAAACTTTATTGCACTGTCCCACAAATGAAGCAAGTGGTCTGCACTACACTCTTCAGTGGCAAAATGTAAACATAATCCTGGTTAGGCAACTTTTGGCTCATTCTGCACATATAGTGGCCTAGCTCAGAGAAACAGGAGGTGTAAAACTGTCCCTGAACTGTCCCCCAGCTTGCATGCAGAAGATGGCATATCCAAATGCTTCCTTGTGCAAATAATTCCTGCACTTACAAAACGAGCTAATCTGGGAGTTGCTAGGCTGGAACTCTTCTCTCTCCTCATTAAGTTTTCTATAACCAGGGATGCACTACCCTGGGGGAAGCATTCAACCATATGTCCCTCACCTGAACTGGTATAATCGGGGATAGTTTTGAACCATCTCACCTGCTTTTTGTGTGGTCCAAGCCGCAGGATAGACATGTATTGATTGAATATAGAAAAGACAGCATGTGTACTTGTCACTCTTTTTGCCCAGGGAGCTGTTTGTCTTTTAACCTGCTGGTGTAGATAATTATCAGCTTCTTTCCAGACAGCATCACCTGTGGGTTGACTTCAAAGTACAGCTTTATGTGTGCATATAAGCAGAAGGATCTGAGCATTGCATGAAACCAAAAGTGGTGCCCTAAACTGTGAGTTTTAGCAAGAGTAAATAACAGATGCCTTTATATGTTGTTTGACTACAGTTTAAATGTGTGGCTCAGGGATACCAGTGTACAGAATCCTTATTCTAGTCTTGTGTAGCTGTTGATGGTAGAGAAATTTTTTTAAACAGAAAAAGACGACATTAATAACAGCCCTTTCCTATATACTCTGGTCAGGATTACAAGGGAAACACTTTAGGTTTTATTGCAACAGGTTTGAACTAGGGTGGG
This sequence comes from Hemicordylus capensis, assembly GCF_027244095.1. Taxonomy (NCBI): domain Eukaryota; kingdom Metazoa; phylum Chordata; class Lepidosauria; order Squamata; family Cordylidae; genus Hemicordylus; species Hemicordylus capensis. The sequence continues at coordinate 155,846,567 of NC_069657.1, read as the reverse complement.
GGTGGATCAGAATTTCCATCTCACTTCCACCCTTCCAAACCTTACATTTTAGGTTTTATTAATGAATTGTAAAACAATAAGGTCGTTCAGATGACCAGCCCTACAGAGGTAGGAGAGGGCTATCCCAGGTAGGGCTGGCCATGTGCAGCACCGTTATCACTCCCATTCCCACCACTCCTCCCTTGGGTAGCCCTGCTTTTGTACCCAGGCTAAAAATAAGGTAGGAGGGTGAGTGCATGCCTTTTGCTTCACTACTTCGTCATGTATGCTGTCAGGCTGCTGAAACTGATCCCAGGCTGCTGACAGCCATTATAATCATAGAAACCAGGGAAAGGAGTGTCCGGGGAACAGAGAGATTTCCCAGAGCACCATGCTGCTTGTGTGGTGCATTGTGGGATTCCTGGTGGTCCAGCTTCCTCCCCCAATCCTCCCAATTGCCATGCTGCTCCTCTGGACAGGTAGGCTACTGCCTCCCCCCCCCCCCTGTTTGGTCATGAGAATGACCTCACTGATGTTGAGTATTAGCTTACTAATTCCAATATTTGGATGCTTTGACTCCAGTTCAAAATAACACATATAGCAATTGGGACTGGATATGGGATTGTTCATGTGTAGCCCTTTTTAAAAGCTAAAAACTCACTCCTCAGCTTGTTGGCAGATAACAATTGTGGGGGGAGGGGGCGCAGGTCCTGTTCTGTTGAAATCCAAACTGGAGGCATAACAGCTCTGTTTTAAAGACTCTGTGTGCATGGCTTTTGGCCATGCAATGAATCTGCACAGTAGTGGCCAGTGCTGGCTGGAACAAGGGTAAAATCAGAAAGGCAGTTTATGCCTTTAACAGTCATGGGCAGTGGGGGTGCCGCTTTAAGAGTGGGGAGAAGGCAGTGGGGGTGCCGCTTTAAGAGTGGGGGAGGGTGCACTTACCCCTCCCGCTGCTTTCCCCCCATTGTCATCCTTTGTTTAGAAAGCTAATCAGGGTGGCAGCATACCTCCCTTCCGCCGCATTACCCCCTTTGGCCGGATATGGCCAGAAGTCCACAACAAACAAAGGACGTGGGGGGGGGGGAGCAGCAGAAGGGGTAATTGCACCCTCACCCACTCTTAAACTGGCACCCCCACCACCTTTGAACCACTCCACCATGGTTCTGTGCACATCCCTATTCCTTATTCCACCACACACCCCACCCTCACCACTCAGTTGGCCAATGCACATGCGCAGCAGCCATTTGAAGGAACAGCATGGCAAACACTTGCTGTACTGATCCCTGAAATGGCTGTGCTGTATGCAGATTGAACATCGGGGGCAGGCTGCATGATGGTGTGAGGCAGTGGTCGGCCACACAGGATACTGGGCAGCAGCTTTGAGATTTTATTGATTGTTAAAAGCATGACCTGCCTTCCTCACCACTCCCTCACCCCAGCCTATGCCGGCCACCACTGCTGCCTCAGCGAGTCCACCCAGATGAACTATGAAGAAGGAGGAGAACATCATTTGCTGTTGCCTAGTGCCACCCATTCAGCCTTCTCATTGAATCCTGCCTCCTGGAGGCTTACTATGCAATGGTAGTCAGTGGCGGCAGCAACAGCAATGGTGGGTTTGAAGAGAATTCCAATGCTCTTCCTAGGGAGAAACATCTGATAATTTTCTCAGATAGTTTCTCCTGCAGATTAAGAGAAGGAAAGCTGGGGAAGAATTCCATGGGATAGAGAGCAGGTCAGGTGCAGGAATAGTTTTACAATTTTCAGAGCAAGGGGGAAGCTATTTTCTAAAAAGCAACCTCAAATGCCATGCTGATCTGCTGGGAGTAGAGAAGCAGCAGAATGAGCAGTATCTAAGGCTTCCTGAAGTCCTCCACTGAGGTTTTTACTTTATAGCTGCTGCCCTCATACACACAAGGAAATCATAAGTAGATTTAACTAAATGTTTATTCAGCAGCAACTCAATTTCCTCCTCCTCATTTCCCTCCCTCCCCCACTGTCTCTACAGGATCCCCCTTGGGACAAATGTCCAAAAAGAAAAAAACTGCAAAAGGTTACTTAACAGAATACAACAGGTTCCCCCTCCCCGGATGCCCTATTGTTTTAGATAGTTTATTCATCTGCTATACAGTGGCCACATTTGTAAGTAACATGAAACTGGAGGTGAAAGGGCATCTGGTTTCAATTTCTGTATGTCCGAATGCAGGCAACTGCAGTTACAACAGAAAATGGACCTGCGGTTTCCATTCCCAGACTCTGATTTGTACCTTTGGGTTGTAGTGAGATTTCCCATCTGGAATCTCTGGTTCTGCAGTGCCAGCATTACACCTGAACATGGCACCACAGTCTGGCTGATATGCAAATGGAGCTGAGGGAGGAAGCTCCTCCCTTGCTCCAGCTGCTATTGGCTGCTGGGGCTGTCTTTCAGTAAAGAAGGAAGCTCTGGCAGCCAGTTCCCCCTCTTCTCTGTAAATCTTGCTGACTGCAGAAGGGAGCTCTCTATGATGATGTCCGAATTTGGATGGGAGAGCAAGGGCAAGGGGGACGGAACTGCGAGTCAATTGGACCCACAGTTCTGCCTTACATGTGAATGCAACCAGTATGTTGACTGTAAGAGAGAGAGGAATGAAGGTTGCGTAATGACTGACTTATTTATTTATTAATTTATTATTACATTTTTATACAAAAAAGTCCCTGGGTGGTTCACAATCTAAAAACCATTAAAACATTGACACAAAATAATTTAAAAATACAAATAAAAACTCTAAAACTCAAAGCTTTAAAGATAAAAACTAAAAACCTGACTGAACAGGTATGTTTTTAGGTCCCTCTTAAAAACAATGAGAGAAGGGGAGACTTTCATTAGGAAGCGCATTCCAGAGTCCCGGGTCAGCTCTAAAAAAAGTTCTGGTTTGAGTCACCACCAACTGAGCCGTTGGCAACTCCAACCAGACCTCCCTAGATTATCTTAGTAGGCAGCGGGGTTGATGAAGAAGCAGGCATTCTCTTAAATAACTGACTTGAACACAACCTGGAGGTTATTGGAAGGGATCTTATGAAGCATATTGAGAAATTAGTTTGGGTCACCAAAAAGATGAAATGAACCACAAGCTAATATTTACAATCTGAGATTTACATTTTAAAGTGAGATTTGCAAGTTTTTAAATTATTTGCATTTCTATATTGTTGTTCGTATTTGCGTATCATATTGAGTTATGCAGGTATGATAGGATTGCCAGTCATTTTTCACTTCTCCTTCCTGTATACAAGACTACAATTATTTGTCCAAGATCATAAAGGAATTATTTGCAAAATAAAAGAACCCTAATTGGATCCAGATTCCCAGAATCTTCAACAATTGTGCTATTTCAGGCTGGCAGACTCAAATCTATGCTCTTACTTGCTCTGCAGGATTTTTTGGATGCTCATTCTTCCATCCTTGCTTTCGTGATTTTCCCAACAGTTGTTGGCCTTATTAAAACCCAGAAAAAGTTTATATTCTGTGAAAATAAATAATCCACTGTCATAACATTCGCCACGCTGAAGCATAAATGAGCTATAGGAATCCTGCCTCCAGCCTGTTCTGCCAGCCCCATGGCTGGCTGGATTCCTATGGGTTGCTCATTACTTAAGCTGAGCTAGCTCTTGGTTACTCTAGGGACAGCATGGCTGCCATTCAGCTGGGGCAAAACTCATTGAGGGAATTTAATTCTAATCCTTCTAAATTGTTTCCTTAATGGCTCTAAATACAAGCAATGATGTGGCTATAGTTGGAGCACTAGCATTGCAGAATAGACGAGGATTGGCCACAAGTTTGCTACTCGTTGTTTGTTCCCAGCAGCCTGTCCTCCTAATGAGTGTGCCAGAATGGTACAAGTAACAAGCTGTCAGCTGTCATCCAGTTCTACATTATATCCTTAACCTATGTTGTATCCATGATGAAGTAGAAAATGAGAGAATAAAAATAGAGTCTTGGGATCCCCGCCCCCTTCCCCTGAAGTGGTTTCTTCTAGCCCTTCAGGCTAGTGGCTTCTCAGATGTATAGTCTCTAGAGGGGAAAACACAGCTAAGGAAAAAGAATGTGAAAGAGAACAGCAGTCAATGGTTCACCCAGCCACCACTTTTGATGGTTTTAATTCAGCTACACTAAGAAGTTTCAATTTCATGGATTTTGACTCTTAAGGCATTCTTATAAGGCTAATCATTACAGAAGTATCAGGAAATTAAGAGTTAACTTACATGCCACTGTGCAGAGATTAAGGCTCATATGATCCTCTACAGGGGACCAAGTATTGGGACAAGATAGGTTGTTCCTGCTTGCCAATATTTAGATCCAGTCCTAGCTTTTGGTGCAGTTATTACCATTGGCACTATTCTGGCAATTTCTCCCTGGCTTTTGCAGTCCGCAGCCAGATACTGCTGTGACCTAATCTGACCCTAAGGCTGGCACTCTCAGCACAGTGGCTGTATGAGCAAGTCATCTGTGGAATAGGAACATTGGTCTTACCGTGAAGGGTTCTTTTTCCCTGTAGTAGGAGATCCTCAGGATGGGTAGTGAACTGAGCATGCTCGAGACAGAACTGGACCATGTGACTTGTTTGTGAGTGTAGCCTCCTCCCTCCTAACCCCAGTTCCAGGGCTGAGCGAGGTGGTATGTCGAGTGGAGAGAGCTCTGTGTAAGTACTCTGTAAGCTGTAGGTGAAGAAGAAAGTGGGAAGAACTCAGACGAGAG